>NW_022630997.1:45867224-46588281 GCF_010015895.1 Lontra canadensis | reverse complement strand
TTTGTTTCTCCCTCTGAAATTCTATTAAGAAAAAGAAAACGTGATTTTCTTTAGTTGAGGTGAAAAAACTGCTTCATAAGTTCATATGTTGTGAAAGCCACTGCTTGAGAGGGAACACAGCGAATGTAATTAAGAGATAAACCACGATATAATCCTTTTTGAATTCCATGGTGTCCATAGACATACTTCATAGTCTCCCACATGGTACTGAAAGATAATGATTAAATGACAAAACCATTATACCCACTCATGAAGAGACAATTTCAGGATCCATAATAGCATTTTTTAAAAAGATTTTATTTATTTATTTGATAGAGAGACACAGCATGAGTGGGGTCAGAGGAACAAGTAGACTCCCTGCTGAGCGCCATGCCTGGATGGATACAGGGCCCAATTCCAGGACCCTGACATCATGACCTGAGCAAAGTCAGATACCTATCCAACTGAGTCACCCAGGCGCCAACCCTCCCATAACAGCATTTTTTTTTTTTATTTGACACAGTGAGAGATCACAAGCAGGTAGAGAGGCAGGCAGAGAAAGAGGGGGAAGCAGGCTCCCTCCTGAGCAGAGAGCCCTATGCAAGCCTCGATCCCAGGACCCTGAGATCATGATCTGATCCAAAGGCAGAGGCTTAACCCCCTAGTCACCCAGGTACCCCATAACAGCATTTTTAAAAGAAGCCAAAATGCCATCTTAAATAGCTTTTAGAAAATAAGTGTAAAAATAAGCTGAAAATAATATAATAATAAAATTTTTTTTTAAAGATTTTATTTATTTATTTGACAGATCACAAGCAGACAGAGAGGCAGGCAGAGAGAGAGAGAGAGGGAAGCAGGCTCCCCACTGAGCAGAGAGCCCGATGTGGGACTCGATCCCAGGACCCCGAGATCATGACCCGAGCCGAAGGCAGTGGCTTAACCCACTGAGCCACCCAGGTGTCCCATAATAAAAATTTTTTAAGGAGCACCTGGGTGGCTCAGTGGGTTAAAGCCTCTGCCTTTGGCTCAGGTCATGATCCCAGGGTCCTGGGATCGAGCCCCTGCATCAGGCTCTCTGCTCAGCAGGAAGCCTGCTTCCCCACTCCCGCCACCTTCCTCTCTGCCTACTTGTGATCTCTCTCTGTCAAATAAATAAATAAAATATTAAAAACAAAACAAAACAAAACAAAAAAACCCACCAACCTGAAAATTCACAATAAAGCAGCAATTCATTCCAAACAAGTACAAGCATTATACACAGAACTGCCAGGCTCATTAGTCCAATCTATTTTGTTTGGACTATGTCTGTAATATTTACTGGCAACACTATTTCATAATAATATCTGGACAACTAGTAAGACCATAGTCCTATTTCCCTACTCACTTTAAACATTACATTTCCTAAAGAAAATGAACAATGACAGAGAACGAGAACTTACAGGCACTTTTCAAACTCTGGAAGAACAGTTCCTAATTGCATTCGCCGACGAGTTACATCAAATGGGTAGCTAGAAGAAAAAGGCAGGACTTAAAAATGATTTTTAGTGTTCTACTCAACAATTATTGAATACAAAGCCCTATATATTATTTCCTTAGAAAAGAATGTGTTCCTATGTTTTTATTGTTTTGGGAGCCCGTATATAAGCCCATAAGGTCTTGCTTTTGCTTATGTGGTTCCATTGGTTTAGATGATTCTTCTCTCTCAGCATTACAACACAGTGTTCTATTCGTTCCTCAAGGCCAAATTAAATGCTACTTTCTGAAGATTCAAACTGAGTATTTTTCATTGTTGGAAGCTAAGACACGGCTTGGCAACTTTGGCACTATGGACATTTTAGACTGGGTAATTCTTAATTGTGCGGGGTCTATCCTGTGCTGTAAGTGCATCCCTGGCCTCTGCTGACTACATGCCAGCTGTGACAGTCAAAATTGTCTCCAGTCATTAATAAATGTCCACTGGGGGCAAAATCACCCCCAGATGAGAACCACTATTCTATGAGTATTCAGCAAGTCCCCCAGTATATAGTAGACCAAAAAAATTTTCCCTTAAGGACAAAAACCAACAATACACATATTGCATTTAGAAGACAGAGAAAATGCTATGTAAAAAAAAAAATTACCTGAAATGAAATTTATAAAAGTAATCTCTTATAGGAGTGGGACCACAAGTGGTTTTTTAAAATTACTTCTATTTTGCTAATATTGACTACTCGTGTTAGGTCCTATGCTGAACAATTTATGTAAATTATCTCATTGTATCTTCACAACTACGTGAAGTAGGTACTATTATCCCAACATTAGTCAATTGAATCTTAGAGACATGCTCCAGTGTGACAAAGCTGTTTTCTACTTTCCTATTCAAAGATTTCCATGGTACATACTATATACCTAAATGATATATAACAAAAATAATAATATACTTTTATATACATTTCTATTTTCAATGAAATGTTATAATTGAAAAGAAACCGTGTTTTTTAATCGAACAGTTTAAGAAGTAACATTACCAGTCACTAAAGCTCCATATGTATTTCAATAGCATCTCCAGGAATTATTTTTTTAAGGGGGATAGTAAGAGGAAGAAACTTTATGAGAATTAAGGGACAAAAACCTCAACCTGAAGGATTCAGTTTCCAAACAGGGGAAGACGTATGTGAGTACCAGGAATTGGTTAGTAGAAAGGAGGGAATGGAAGAAGACCAGGTACAGGGAGTAGAACAAGGGAAATAACAGAAAGAAAAAGCACATTGGGCAATGTTCTACAGTAAAAAATAAGACAGAGTGATAATTGGGAATGTGAAAATTGATTTCAAGATATTACCAGGGCTAGAAGATTAATAGTTATCAGTAATGAATAAGAAAGCTAGGAGCTGAAGATTGTCACCAAGAGGAAGAGAAGAAAGTACTACCTGGACTATGGAGTTTGCACTGATGGCAGAAGTCCAAGTAGAAACATCCAAGAGCTTGCTAGAGAAGTAATGGAGAGTTAGTAATAAAGACTTAAATAGAATTTGTTATCTGTGCAGAAGTGACCACTGAAACCATAAAGATAGATGAGCTATTCTAGGTATTCATGGGAAGAGCAGAGGACTAAAGTCAGGCTGGGCCTTGACAAATCAACATGAATAGGTAGCAAGATGAGGATATGAACAAAGAAAATACCGAGAGAGGTTACTGTTACAAAAACCCAGAACTAGAACAACTGAAAGGAAGCAAAAGAACTGAAAGGGAGCTTTCGGATTTGCTAAGAGTCAAAAGGTACAGAATACAGTTTAAGCAAAGAAGTGGGAAAGAAAGGACAAATTTTAAGGATCTAAATTGGAAGTGAGTAGTAAAGAAAAAAGGCAGTAAAAACAAGAAGAGAATCAGGGAGCTGGAGGGTTTCTGAAAATGAGCAAGGTTCCACAGTCAGGTTTATAAAAATAAATCATACACCTTTTCTTCTTGACCTTCAACCTCGTACAATTGGCTTCCACACAAAGGTACACTGAATCTGCTTTTGCAAAGGTGATCTTTTCATTGTAAAATCTAATAAACACCTTACATTTTGGTACTTATTTTACTTTGACTTTTCCTTACCATTGGATACTCTTTTTTTTTTTTTAAGATTTTATTTATTTATTTGACAGAGAGAGAGAAATCACAAGTAGGCAGAGAGGCAGGCAGAGAGAGAGAGAAAAGGGGTAGCAGGCTCCCCACTGAGCAGAGTCATGGCCCAAGCAGAAGGCAGAGGCTTAACCCACTGAGCCACCAAGGCGCCCGGATACTCTTTTTTGTCTTTGTGACACTACTTCCTATTTTTCACGATACTCCTCAAGTCACAGAAAGCTTTTCTTCTTGTGTCTGAAAAGTTCCTGCTTCCTAGTGTGCCAGCCTCTTTGATCAATCTCTCTTGGGCTGGGAAATTCTTGGAAATCACCTTCCCAATTACAATATAGTAATACCTTTGTCTATATTCCCACAACTTCTATTAAGATATAATTCTATTGTATTGCCACTGTCTTAAGAATATAGGCTTTTTGAAGCAATAACTTTGTTTTGCCTTCAGCAAAAGTCCTATAGTCTAGTACACTGCCTGGCACAAAAGAACCCTTCAAGATTTAGTGCAAGAGAAGTGTCTCCTTACACACACACAGAGCTCAGATTTCAGAAACTCATAAAGGCAAATTCATAAGAAAATATGTATGATGACCATACTTAAAAATTCTATCTTGCTTTTTTTATCTTTCTTTCATTAAAAAAAAATTTTAAGGATTTTATTTTATTTTTTTAAAGGATTTTATTTTTAAGTAATCTCTACACCCAATGTGGAACTCGAGCTTACAAGTCCAAGATCAAGAATCACACGCTATGTGGACTGAACCATCCAGGTGCCCCTCTTTCTTTCTTTTAAATGAATGCACGGGAATCTGGATGGGTTCAAATTAACTTGGTCAATTTGGCACCTAATTATTTACAACATGCTTAAAGTGCTACATCTGGAAAAATGTATTAGATTACAGCTTATATTTTGCAAGGGATCCTGTGCTTAAATTATCTATTAGAAAAAATAAAATGATTAACTAATGCTGAAAATCAAGACTGAAACTGCGATTAGATTGAATTAAGTTGATGAAGAAACTTACGATATTGTCTGTGCTATTGCTCCAGCAACACCACCACAAAGTAAATTTATGTGGGTTTTCAAAACTAAGACATTAGGATTGTCTGATGAAGGTCTGCCAAGAAGGGTAGGAGCATGGGAAAGCCCAACACTCTTTAAGGTACCAAAAGTAAAAAATGAAACACCTGAAAAACAAAATATAGATTCACCATGATGCTTAATATTACATGAGTCATAAAAAGACACTATTCTTCATAATAAACAATTAACTCAAGGAACAAACTATACATTTCCTGATTTCTGATGTTTGGCTTATTCTATAAGAAAAAGGTTTAATTAACATTTATAAGTAACCTAAAGATGACAAAATAACCACCTATAAAAAGTATAGCCATGGTTTTCATACACTAATATATACTTCAGTTTATTGAATAAAGGCAGTAGTTGGTTATAAATGCCACTTTATATATTAATAGAATTAAATAGTTTCCAAGGTTTCACATGGGTAAAAGTTAAAATTCATGACTAATAATTACAAGTAAATATGACAACTTATATTCACATTAACAATGATGGTGATAAGATAAAAAAAACTTCAGGAGTGACAAAGAATTGTTATTTTAACTCAGCATCTAATTTTGTCTTCAGGGCAGAGTTGTAACCATGAAAGAAATGTTCATATTGTATCACAAGACATGTGAAATCTAATAAATATTAATTTATCAATAACATGTACTTGGTGCTTGCTGAACATTTACATGATTTTATAATAGACCCATTAAAGTCTATATTAACAAAATCAAGAATAGAATTCAAGCAATTCTAATAACTAAACATTACTCAAGATAACTTGATATCTACTAAATTATAAAAGATATTTAAAATATTCCTGATGCTTAACAAGAAATGAGCACTAACAAAAATTCAGTCTAGGCGAATACCTCAATATATACATTTATTCTTTATACAAAATTCTTATTACAATATTTTGAATTGGTGATATATAATTTTAGAATATTCATATACTTTTATATTTGGGAAGTCTATTTTAAAGACAATCTAAAATCTGAAAAGGCTCATAATGAGGAAATTAATTGCAGGTTAAAAGTAAGTTAAAAAAATTAGAAATATCTAAATGATGTGGAATAGTATTCAGTGAAATATGACACAACTAATAAAAATGACATTTGTAAAGAATATTCAAACATATGAAAAATGTTTGGGAAATGGGGAAAAATGAAGAAACAAAATTATGTATATATATAATTAGGCTAAAAATATTTTAAAAACAAAAAACTTAGAGAAGAAAATAGAGCAAAAAATTATGAAGTTCTGCTTCCAACATAACAGCAATCTAGGTACTCTGAATGACTCTGTCATTGCTACCGGACTTCCAAAAAGGCTGAGAAGGTCTTCAAGAACCCCAGCACCACAGCCTTCCAAAAATATAAGCTGGAGCCCACTTGGGAGTTGTGGGCCCATGAGAGACATGAAGTGACTCTAAATAATGAAGCCAATAGCAGAAAGCTATTGAGATGGATCTTGCCACTGGGTCTGCAGAAGATGGAATCACTGGGTCTGAAACTTGGGAGATTAAGATCATAATTAAAGACCAACGACCATAGAAAGGGACAAGTAAATTTATACAAAACAGTGGGTAAGAGTTCAGAAAATAAGCAAACAAGAAAGAAATTTTTAAAAACATAAAAAGAAAAGCCCACAGGTAGAAATCAAATAGCAAAGTATAGAAACAAGTACAAATTTTTAAAAATACCCAGTTACATAATGATTGCAAAAGGAATACCTAAAACACAAAGACATGAAAAAGTAGCAAATAAAAAACTGAAAAATACACTAGGCAAATATTCATGATTTTGTTTGAAAACCAAAAGTGTATGGTTATGCTTTAAAAGAAAAAGCATAGATAGGAGCTGAATACTGAAATACTGTAGATGAAATAAAATGGATTTGCTTTAAAACAATTTGGGATGAGAGTGGAGGGAGTATTTAGGGGCATAGGTGAAAAAAGATTGGTAGTGAGTTGATCATTGTTGAAGGTAGGTGCTAGGTGCATGGTAGCTCAGTATACTATTATCTACTTTTGAACATGTTTGAAAATTTCCACATTTTAAGTAAAAACAATGAATAAAATAAACTCATGGGATACAGCTGAAGTAGGATTTAGCGGGGGGAAAGCCTTTATTAGGAAAAAAAAAAAAACCCCAAAGGATGAAAATGAATGAGGTAAGCATCCAGCTGAAGAATAAACCTGAGGAAGAAGGAGATAATTAAGAAATGAGTAAGAATCAATGAAATGGAAAATAAAGGTAGACTAGAGAAGAAAACAAAAACCAAAACTGATTCTTTGCAAAAATCTAATAAATGATTAAACAAAAAAAATGAAAAAAGGACAATAGAACAGATGTAAAAAAATATGAAATAAGGGAAATCTTTTGTCAAAAAAAAAAAAAAAAGGAAACTAATACAAAAGGGTCAGGTTCAAAATGGTAAAGAAAGGTATGAATTACCGAAAATGGTCCACAAAAGATAGAAAATCTGAATGGTCCTACAACCATTTAAGAAATTAGACCAGTATTTAAAAATCATCTACAATGAGGGGTGCTTGGGTGGCTCAGTGGGTTAAAGCCTCTGCCTTCAACTCAGGTCATGATCCTAGGGTCCTGGGATCGAGCCCCACATCAGGCTTTCTGCTCAGCAGGGAGCCTGCTTCCTTTCTTCTCTCTCTCTGCCTATTTGTGATCTCTGCCTGTCAAATAAATAAATAAATAAATCTTTTAAAATAAATAAATAAATAAATAAAAATCATCCACAATGAAAACTTTCAAAAAAACAGACAATTCTAATCATTTTATTAGAGATTATTCCTGAAGATGGAAAATGAGAAAATTCTCTTCAACTCATTTGTAAGACCTAAATAACTTTGATACCCAAACCACAAAAGGATATTACAAAAAGAAAATTACAAGCTAATCTCATTTAGGAATACAGATGTAAAACTTCTAAGAACAATGAGCAAACTTAATTCAACAGGACATAAAAAGGTCATTTTGTCATAATCAATTTGGGTTGATCTTAGAACACCTATTAAGACCATTCATCATATTAACAGATTAAAGGAAAAAACTATATGATCACATCCATAAATGTAGGAAAGGGTGTCTGATAAAATTCAACATCAATTCACATAAATTCTTACCAAAACTTCCTTTATGCCATATATGAACATTATGCTAAGTAAAGAAGTATTACAAACAGTCCCTTTAAAATCATTAAGGAGCTAAAATGCCCAGTAACTTCACTTCTGTTCACTGCTGTACTGTAAGTCCTTAGCTGTTACAGTAAGTTAAGATAAACATAAATAAATAAGGAAATAAGGATTAGAATGGAAATAAGAAAAATGGTATTATTTGTACAGGATATGAATTTCCCACACAGAAACCCCAAAGCATCTATAAGTAACATAGTGGCTGGCTATAATATCAATAAGTAGGATAATGGCTAGCTATAAGGTCAGATAAAATTAAATCAAACAACAAACGGAAATGCAATTTTCTAAAAGACACAACACAGCTTATATGGTATCTATAAATATATCTAACAAAAATGTGCAAGATCTGTATAAAATTTCATTCAAAATCCCAACAAGGGTTTTTGTGCCATATCAAAAACTGATTCTAAAAGTGCATAGAATAACAGAATATCTATAGTTCTTACTTTCCTTAAAAAAAAAAAAAAGGTTTCCCTCTCTCTTTCTGCCTCCCTCTCTGCCTGCTTGTGATCTCTCTCTCTCTGTGAAATAAATAAATAAAATCTTTAAAAAAAAAAGAGTGAGAGAGAAAAAAAAGGGGTGCCTGGGTGGCTCAGTGGGTTGAAGCCTCTGCTTTCGGCTCAGATCATGGTCTCAGGGTCCTGGGATCGAGCCCCTCATCAGGCTCTCTGCTGGGCGAGAGGCCTGCTTCCCTCTCTCTCTCTGCCTCCCTCTCTGCCTGCTTGTGATCTCTCTCTCTCTGTCAAATAAATAAATAAAATCTTAAAAAAAAAAAAAAAAAGGTGGGGCGCCTGGGTGGCTCAGTGGGTTAAAGCCTCTGCCTTCGGCTCAGGTCATGATCCCAGGGTGCTGGGATCGAGCCCCGCATCGGGCTCTCTGCTCAGCAGGGAGCCTGCTTCCTCCTCTCTCTCTGCCTGCCTCTCTGCCTACTTGTGATCTCTGTCTGTCAAATAAATAAATAAAATCTTTAAAAAAAAAAAAAAAAGGTAAAGGGACTTGTCCTACCAAATATAAAGATTCATAAAACTGCACCTATTATGTTTAGAAGTACCACTGCAGATCACTGGGGAAAGGAGGGGCTAATTTAATAAATGGTCCTCGATCAAATGATTATCCTCAAGGAAGAAAAAAATAAATCCAGAGTGAATAAGGACTTGAATACAAAATGCTAAAATTTAAAAATCATTCTTAGAAAAGAATAAAAGATCAAGATTCTGCCAAATTTGAAAATACCTGCATATGGAGCCATTCCTAATATAGTGGGCATCAGGCCTCTGTAAAATCCAAGGAAACCTCCTTCCTTTTGAATGAAGAAAAATTAGAAGTAAGATTACATTGTGCTTAGTATGAAAATACCAAAAAACAAAAGCATACATTCCAATGAAAAAATTATTTTGGAACCCCCCCAAAACATAGATGTGTCATAATTATTATTAATATCAATAACTGTAAACAAAATAGTTTAAATAACATTCAAATTATCAGTGGAGCTTGAGACTCTTGATCTTGGGGTCAAGAGTTCAAGCCCCATGTTGAACATGGAGCTTACATAAAAAAGAGGGGGGCACAATATAGGTGAGAAAAGTAAATGTGAAATACCTTTGCATAAATCGTTTTGAATGCATGAATAATTCCTGTGTAAGTGTGTTCCCCTTTCACCTGGAATGCTAGGCGTACTCTCACCATGTCAAGAGGGTAAGTACAGATAACTGCTGTCATACCTGAAAAAAAAGTAGAAATTTAAATGTAAAATCATATATATGTATCTTCCTAGCATTAGGAGTGCTCTCAAATTATAGCAATGTTGAAAACCCAATGCAATAAAAAATATTACTGATAGAATATCATCAGCTGAAAAACAACGTTGTAAGCAAAGGGTCAGTCTGTAAAGTCTTTTCAAATTCTTCTCACTGTGAAGTTTTATTATTAACACGAAAATAGTACTATGAGTATTTTTTAAAATTCTATTTCTTGTCTATTCCCAGGTAAGATACCAGAAAGAAAAAACCATCTCCTAGCACTAGGCAAGATATTTGACTTTTAATTTACTATCTCTGATCCTAAAATGAAGAGATGTTTTACTTATCAAAGGAATTATTTTTTTGTAAGATTTTATTTATTTATTTGAGAGAGAATGAGCGCACGCACAGGGGCAGGGGGAAAGGGAAATGGAGAAGCAGACTCCGTACTGAGCAGGGAGCATAGCTCAATCCCAGGAAACTGGGATGATGACCTGAGCCAAAGGCAGACACTTAACCCACTGAGCGACCCAGGTGCCCCTTGGAATTCTTATAAAAATATTTTAAAGGCATTTTTTTTAAACTTCAAAGGAGGATCATTATTTTCTTCTTAGTGTTTTTGTAAATTTGTTGTTGATGAAACGTAATAAAAATATAAATGCTCATAGTCCTAGAAAAATTTGTTTTAGGAATAAAAATCCAATAAGCAGATTTAGTATTAAGTTCTAAATTTTCATCAATAAATATAATTTTCAAATTGCATGAACTATCCAGCTGGGTTATTTTTAAATTAAAGCATGTATTTTTAAAATAGGTATTACTTTTTTAAAATTTTATTTTAATTCCAGTACAGTTAACATAGTGTTAGTTTCGGGTATACAATAATAGTTTCAACAACTCTATACATTCTTAGGAGCTAGACTATTCTCTAGCTCTATCTATGTTGTTGCAAATGACAAGATTTCTTTTTTTTTTAATGCCTAAAATAATATTCCAGTGTGTGTATGTATGTCTCACATCTTTATCCATGCATCTATTGATGGATACTTGGGCTGCTTCCATAATTTGGCTTTTGTAAATAATGCTGCAATAATCATAAGAGTGCGTACATCCTTTGGAATTAATATTTTTGTATTCTTTGGGTAAATATGCAGTAGTGGAATTACTGGATCATATGGTAATTCTACTTCTAATTATTTGAGGAACTTCTATACTGTCTTCAACCAGTTTGTGTTCCCACCAACAGTGCACGAGGGCTCCTGTATCTCCATAGCCTTGCCAATACCTGTTTCTTGAGTTATTTTAGCCATTCTGGTCAAAGTGTGAGGTGATATCTCATTGTGGTTTTGATTTGCATTTCCCTGATGATGAGTGATGTTGAGGATCTTAAGCGTCCACTGGCCATCTGCATATCTTCTTTGGAGAAATGTCTGTTCATGTCTTTTGTCCATTTTTTAATTGGATTATTTGGGGTTATTTTTATGTTGGGTTGTATCAGTTCTTTATATATTTTGGATACTAATGTTTTATTGGATATATCATTTGCAAATGTCTTCACCCATTCGGTAAGTTGTCTTCAGTTTTTTGATAGTTTACTATACAGAGCTTTTTAATTATTTTTTTTTTTTTACTTTTTAAAAGATTTTATTTATTATTTGAGAGAGAGAGAGAGTGAGAGACAGTACGAGCAAGGTGAACAGCAGAGGGAGCAGCAGAGGAAGAAGAAGAAGCAGGCTCTCCACCAAGCAGGGAGCCCCATGCAAGGCTGGATCCCAGGACCCTGGGATCATGACCTAGGGGAAGGTAGATACTCAACCAATTGAGCCACCCAGGCACCCGAATTTATGTGAAGTAATGTATTTAATTTTAAATACGAGCAATACTTTAGGTCAAGATTAGCCTAATGATGGTCAGAACAGGTTTGACTCTGGAAGAAAAGGCTGATTTATGATTAGCGTATCTGGTATAGCTGTGACATTTTAAACCTTACATTTTTAGTTTGCCCATAACAATAAAGACTATGTGCCAAGCACACCACATCAGGTACCTTACAAATACCACCTCTAATACATGCCAAACACCACCAACAATCCTACAAGGTAGAAGATGGATATTATTTTTTTTTAAGATTTTATTTATTTATTTGACAGACAGAGATCACAAGTAGGCAGAGAGGCAGGCAGAGAGAGGCGGGGCGGGGGGGAAGCAGGCTCCCTCCTGAGCAGAGAACCCCATTTGCGGCTCGATCCCAGGACCCTGGGATCATGACCTGAGCTGAAGATAGATGCTTTAAACCACTGAGCCACCCAGGCACCCGAAGATGGATATTATTATTACTGCTTTACAAATTCAGAATATTGAGGTTCAAATCAGTTAAGTAACTTGACCAAATTCATAGTTTTCTGTATCAAAGAGTAGGATTCAAAACAAAGTTTTCTGGCTCATCCCATGACATATGTTGCTTTCTTGTAATTTTGTTTTATTATTCAACATTTGCTTAGTGATTTCTAAACTTAATTTTTTATTTCAGAAATTCTAGTTGTCTTCTTACTTGCTTCAGGTGGCTTAACATGAAATAAATGAATTCATAAAGTGGCAAATGACAAATTGGTAGAAAATGAGTGCATTCAGAAATCAGAAATGGTAAACAGGGCATTAGCTTAAAAGTTGCAAAACCATGAGTCAGAATGTAATTGGCAAGACCATAAGTCAGACTGAGGAATGGGCATAACCTAATTGTATATCAGAGAATTGCAAAAAATAATGCCAACGATTACTGGAATGCTAAACTTGTGATCTAGTTTCACAATATTTTAGCCATTTTTTTTAAAGATTTTTATTTATTTCACAAAGAGAGAGAGTTCACAAGTAGGCAGAGAGACAGGCAGAGAGAGAGGGGGAAGGAGGCTCCCTGCTGACCAAAGAGCCCGATGCGGGACTCAATCCCAGGACCCTGAGATCATGATCTGAGCCAAAGGCACAGGCTTAACCCACTGAGCGACCCAGGAGCCCCTATTTTAGCCATGTTTTCATATATTTCTTTTAAATTAAAAAAAAAATCAATCGAATCTTCCTAAAGAAAAACAAAACCTGTTAACATTTGTTAAGAAAAATCAATGGGCATTGGGGGGGGCGGCACCTGGATGGCTCAGTTGGTTAAGCAGTTATTTTTTTTTTTTAAGATTTATCTATTTATTTGACAGACAGAAATCACAAGGAGGCAGAGAGGCAGGCAGAGAGAGAGGAGGAAGCAGGCTCCCCACTGAGCAGAGAGCCTGATGTGGGGCTCGATCCCAGGACCCTGGGATCATGACCCGAGCTGAAGGCAGAGGCCTTAACCCACTGAGCCACCTAGGCGCCCCAGTTAAGCAGTTATTAAGCAGTTAAATGTCTACCTTCAGCTCAGGTCATGATCCCAGGGCCCTCAGCTGGAGGCCCCTGTCAGGCTCTCTGCTCAGTAGGAGTGTGATTCTCCCTTTCCCTGCTGCTCCCCCTGCTTATACTTTCTGTCAAATAATAAATAAAATTAAAAACAAAAAAGAAAAACCCTTTAAAAAAAACAACAACAAGGGGTGCCTGGATGGTTCAGTAGGTTAGGTGTCTGCCTTCAGCTTAGGTCATTATCCCAGCATCCTGGGATGGAGCCCCACATGGGGTTCTCTGCTCAGAAAGGAGTCTGCTTCTCCCTCTCTCCCTCTGCCCACTCATGCTTCTTTTTCTCTCTCCATCTCTGAAATAGATAATAAAATTGGGGAGCCTGGGTGGCTCAGCTGGTTAAGCATCTGCCTTCAGCTCGGGTCATTATCTCCGGGTCCTGGGATTGAGCCCTGCATCGGGCTCCCTGCTCAGCAGGGAGTCTGTGTCTCCCTCTCTCTCTGTGGTTCCCCCTGGTTATGCGCTCTCTCTCTGTGTCAAATAAATAAAATATTTAAAAATAATAACAAATAATAATAAAATTTTTTTTTAAAGAAACAACAGGTTTAAAAAAAAAGAAAAAGAAAAAAGAAACAACAGGCCCAAAATGGAGTCACTTGAGCTAAGCTCGTATCACCAAGTCTTAATACTTAACCTAAATGCAGTTTCAACCTTCTTCAGGAATGTGCCCACTCTTTCTTTATCTCTTCCCCCTTCTGGTTATAAAAGTCTTCCAGCCCTCATTTCTACTTGCTAGATGGGATGCTGCCCAATGATGAGTTGTTGAAAAAGCCAACCTGATCTTCAAATTTTCTCAGTTGAATTTTGTTACACAGGGACATAAAAATCACCAAGTTTTGTTATTGTTTTTCAATATTCCTGAAAATAACTTAATGATTTCAGTGTAATTTTAAGCCCTAGAATGTAAGCAGAGAATTCTTAATAATTTTGCACTCTGAAATCTTGAAAACTAATTAGTGACTTTAAATGTTTACTTATTTTTGGAATGAAGGGGGGGTAAGAAATATTCTTCTGATAATCATATTTTACCCTTCACTCTAAGTATAAAACTATGAAGCCCTCTACAGGGCTAGATGTAGACTTCTACAAATCCTAACTATGGAAAAAGATTATGATGTCTTACATTGTTCAAACTAAAAAGAATATTACAGTGTAAAATAAGTTTGAGGATATCCAACTAAGTTCTGATTTTCCTCACAATGACTATATTAATGCTTTTTCAAAATACCAAAACTCCCTGCTTTGCTGGGGACTTACGCTGGGGTATAGTCTACCTGTCAAGTAATCTAGCACTAGCATTATTTTCTTGGTTTGAACTTTTCTCATTTCAACTAATCTATTTTTTATTTTTAAACTATTTATTTTTTACTTATGATCAAAATTGATCAAATCATCAAAAGAACTTATAAGTATGGACTCTAGAGTGAGCCTGATTGAGTTCAAATTAGACTCTACCTCTAACTAGCTGTGTGACCTTGAGCAAACTACTTAACCTGGGTGTCAACTTCAGAATCTATGAGGGTTTTTATGAAGCTTAAGTGAGTTAATATATGAGTTAATATATGTAAATAAATGCTTAATATAATTCCCAACATAAACTAAATATTATATTTAAATGTTAGCTGTTATTATTCTCCCAGTCTTTTTCAAGCTATTCATTTTTTTAAAAGATTTTATTTATTTATTTGACAGAGAGAGATCACAAGTAGGCAGAGAGACAGGCAGAGAGAGAGGGGGAAGCAGGCTCCCCGCTGAGCAGAGAGCCTGATGCTGGGCTCGATCCCAGGACCCTGAGATCATGACCTGAGCCGAAGGCAGAGGCTTTAACCCACTGAGCCACCCAGGCTATTCATTTTTTCGATCCTTTCTTTTGTGAACCAAATCATTTGTCTGCTCTTTTTACCTGAATTCTTTCATTCTCAATCACTTTTGAATCAAGAATTCAAATAAAAAAAATTTTTTTAATAATATAAAAGGAAAAAAAAAACAATGAGGGACTACTGAAGAAGAATATGTAACAAAGTGGGAAGTCAGCTTGACTGCTGGTAATCAGACTGACATGTATATCAGTCATCCACATGGTGACTGGGGTTTTTCAATTCATAAACATAGTGTCTCCCATTTTGGCCTTTTTTCTATACTCACATATCTCTTCCTTACTATTCTAACTAGCACTGCTTTACAGAGAGGCCAAAAAAGTCCTCCAAGTACAATTAAGGGAAATCAGAAACTACCTACCTCTGATAGTGGTGTTGATATTTTTCTTCTTCCCCCATTTTACAACCACAATCCAATACAGAAACCAGTATATCTTCACCTACCAGGAAGCAACAAGACTCAATCAAGTTGAGATGTGCCTGCAATTTCTGTGTATGTGCAAAACTTCTCTTTCCCTCCCTTAGTCAAGAAACTGAGGACTTGAGGCTGCCTGGGTGGCTCAGTGGGTTAAGCCTCTGCCTTCAGCTCAGGTCCTGATCTCAGGGTTCTGGGATCAAGTCCCACATCGGGCTCGGAGCCTGCCTCCTCCTCTCTCTCTCTTTACTTGTGATCTCTCTCTCTGTCAAATAAATAAAATCTTAAAAAAAAAAAAAAAAGAAACTGAGGACTTACTGATGAATCTAGACTGACTGTGACTGCTTTTTCCCCTAGATTCTCACCCTCTCATTGTCTCCATAGTATAGAATCCAGGAATTGTGATAACCAAAAACATACTTTAATCAGCAGTTAGATTTTGTTGATTTGCAAAGCTTTGAAGAGCTCAACACTACCTCATTATCACTGTATAAAACACAAAAATCCTATGATTGCAAATTATTTGTAACCATGATACTAAAGAAAGATAATTCTTGGTCATTAAAACTTCAGAGATTATATTCTGAATATATGACAAATATGAATTTTTTTTAAATATAAATTTTTTGTTCTGCTCCAGCAAGAAGCATAAAGATTCTTAACAAAGGAACTAACACTATAAGGCAGAGGCAGTAGAGGGAAGATGAAAGAGGACTTCAACCACCCCCATTGTGACCTCAGTCTGCACTTTCTAATTGCTTAAGTTCTTTCCCGCTTATCTCTTAACTCAGGCAAAAGACCAAGTGGGCAGAGAATCCTGTGAGCATCTCTCAAGCAATAACAATGGCCCTGAGCCAGCGAGACCCCGTGGGATTGACATCACAACAATGATCGACCTAACCTTTACTGCCCACCTGCATGTATTCACCGACCTTTGTCCACAATTTCCTTATATCAACCTAGAAGTATTTTCAACCCTTCAAGACAGTCTTTGAGATGTTAGTCCACTGTATTCCGGGTAATGGCGTCACAGAAATAAATGCCTTTCTTGTTCTACTGCCATCCCCTCCTCTACCTCTGGATTTTATCCACAGCACGTGGCCAAACCTGGTCTGTTTGGGAAGCCTGGAGCCAGGTGCTCTTGTACCCCTGAGCCCCAGCTACAGTTCTGGTGAGCCAGTCAGGAGCTATACTTCGGATTTATCCAGCCCCCTCAGGACTCCCCAGTAGAGAGCAGTTAGCTGTGACAGTACCTCTCACCTCCCTGTGTTTCCTGAGCCAGTGGCTGTGATAGGTCTGAGTCAGCTACCTGCGGCTACTTGCTGCTGAAACCTGTTTCATTTTGAGGACTTTCTTTCTCAGTTGCCCAGAACTGGCACCAACTGTCTTAAGCGCATTTGGTGAAACAGAGAAATGAATTAGAAGTAACAGGCCCTAGAAATTTGGATCCTGGTAAGTTCCCCCCAATAAATGCCTATTGGATCCTGTACTTCCTTAGTTCCCTACTATTGGGTACTTTCGAACCATCTGTCAGGTTTTCATAACCTGTTTGTTCAGGCTTGCATAGCTTGGAGTTGTGGCAGAGACCACTGAAATTTGCGAGGGTACTGATGGAAAGAGGAACAATGAGAAGTAAACAGGAAGCTAGGGTACATATTTGGCAGGATCTCTGTTGGAATTTGTACCTATGTGAGTGTATGTACCAGATGAGAAGTAATATTTCTATACCCTTTCAAAGCCGCCTAGAGAGAATATTGGCTGACTGGTCTACTTTTAATTATAAACCTATGACTGAGAAGAAAATGATATTCTAGTAACACCACCTGGCCTATGTATATATTAAGCTCAGAGGAAAGATGGCCACTGAATGGCTCTCTTGAATTCCTTCCTCCCATTTGGTTGCCTCCAAATAGGGGGTTTTGGTTTGGTTTTCTTAGCTTTGTCTAGGAAGCCACCTGGTTCAGCTGGTGAAGCTCTAACTTTTGGGGAGAACCAAAAACTAAGAAGCCATTTGGTTCATTCAGTCAGTGAAACCCCTGACTTCTGGGGAAGAATGAATACTAATGGAGGTACTCTTGGTTTCGTTTAGTTTCATTTTGTTTCTTCTGTGTTCTTTCTGAACTTTTGCCTAGGAAGATAGGGAATACGCCTTCTGCTCCTGAAGAAGGTCCATTAGGACATATTTTGAACAAATGGTGCAGAGGGCTGAAAAACAGCCAGAGAAAAAAAGCCTGGCTTGGCAAAAGTAAAGACAGGAGACAGAGATAAAGGAATGTTAGTCCAAACTTTCAATCTGTCTCTGGCCTTGCCAATGGCTCCCCTGCACCTCTGCCTCGGCCTCCCTCTCCTCCAGCTCCTGCACTACCACTGGCTAGCCAGCTCCTGTACCATCCTCAGCACCTCCAACACCATGGGCTCCTGCTCCTCCTACCCTTGCTATCAAGGAGCAAAAGGCACCCCAAGCTGTTCGGCTACTTCCTCATGAGGTTCAAACTGAAGCACCTCCCCAACCAACATGAAGAGGCCCAGAGGTTCCCCTGGACTTAAATCACCTAGTTCAGATTTCCTCACTGGAGCCCCAGGTAAAACTGACAGTGGAGAACAAAATTGATTTCTTAGAGGACGTGCAACATACTCAGTATCAAAGCTAACTCAAGATAGTTGGTTTAATTAAAATAAACGTGTCTTTAGAGTTATCAGTATTAAATATAAACTTTTATTCTATCAAGGTTTTCTAAAATGTCAAATAAATTCATGTTATCTCTGTTGCAATTTGTCAGCAAAAAGATGACTTAAAATGAAGATCAATATTGTCTATCTCAAAATTTTCATAAGTTATTGTTAAGGACAAGTAGACTGAATAAATAAAATGGTACAAGGATGAGAATACACTTTTGTTGAGGGAAAAGAACATAATTTTGTCCTACAATGAGACTGTCCTACAAGAGACAATAAATTTCTCTTATTTAGAGAAAGAAAGCTTATGACTAAATCTGAATGTATAAAGGAAGCTGTAAGTATGTGAAGTAGAATCCTTGGAAAAGAATTTTAAGCATGTTCAGAACTAAGATTGGAATGAATGAGTTTCTTTGTTTCTTTGGTTGGGGGGATAGGAGGGTGAGGTGGGGAGGAGACAACAGGAGAAGGAAAGAGAATCTCAAACTGGCTTCACGCCCAACACAGAGCTGGATGCAGGGCTAAATTCACAACCGTGAGATCATTACCTGAGCTGAAATCAAGAGTTGGAAGCTCAACCAACTGAACCCCAAAGGCGCCCTATGAATGAGTTTTAAAAGTATATTGGGTGGCACCTGGGTGGCTCAGTGGTTTAAAGCCTCTGCCTTCAACTCAGGTCATGATCTCAGGGTCCTGGGATCGAGCCCCGCATCGGGCTCTCTGCTTGTCGGGAAGCCTGCTTCCGCCCCTCTCTCTCTGCCTGCCTCTCTGCCTACTAATGATCTCTGTCAAATAAATAAATAAAAATCTTTTAAAAAATTAATAAAAAATAAAGTATATTGGTAGGGGTGACTGCCTGGCTCAGAGAGTAAATTCTGTGACTCTTGATCTCAGGGTTGTGAGCTCAAGCCCCATGTTGGGAATAGAGCTTCCTTTACAAAAGTAAATAAATAAAAATAAAAATAAAGTGTACTCATTAAAAAAATAAAAATACACTGGTGTAAAACTGAGACTTGGCTTTTTTCTCTGTTAAAAACACAAAGTTCTGCGGTGCCTGGGTGGCTCAGTAGGTTAAGCAAATGCCTTCAGCTCAGGTCATGATCCCAGGGTCCTAGGATTGAGCCCCATGTCAGGCTCCCTGCTCAGCAGAAAGCCTGCTTCTCCCTCTCCCTCTACTTGCTGCTCTGCCTGCTTGTGCTCTCTCTGAGAGTCTCTCTGTCAAATAAATAAATAAAATCTTCAAAAAAAAAAAAAAAAAAGAGACAAAGTTTTCTTAGATTGTTGGTCTGGAATTGATAAGAAATTGTAAAAAAAAAAAAAAAAAGTGTTTTCCTTTCCTTTATCTGCCCAGAAAAACCAGTTTCTATATTTTGTCATGATCAGGTCTTTGATTACTTAACAAAGTTAAAACTTCCTCAATATTAAAGGAGTTAAGTTTTGCTAATAACTATACAACCTTCTATACAATCTTTTATTGCCACCTTAGTTAAACAGATAATTAAAATTTTAGTTTTATAACAACCTATAATCTTGTTAAGGCAACTACTTTAAAACCTTCTGGTTTTGGGGTGTCTGGCTGGTTCAGTTGGAGGCAGGATTGGGAGTTCAAGCCACACACTGAATGTAGAGATTACTTAATCCCAGGATTGGGAGTTCCTGGGATTGGGAGTTCAAGCCGCACATTGAATGTAGAGATTACTTAAATTCAAAAAAAGGTGGGGGGGATGCCTGGGTGACACAGTCAGTAAGCGTCCAACTTTTAGTTTTCGTTCAGATCATGATCTCAGGGTTGTGACACTGAGCCCCACATCAGGCTTTGCACTCAGCAAAGTCTGCTTAGGATTCTCTCCCATTCTTTCTGCCCCTCCTACTCATGCTCACACTCACTCTCTCTCTCAAATAAATAAATAAATAAATACTTTTTAAAAACCCAAACAAACGACCTTCTGAGGTTTTTAACAAACTTCCCAAGATTCAAATTCTAAATGAAGGTGTTTTGACTAATTGGGCTTATTTATTCGGCATGTTGGGTTACAGGGGAAGCGCTGTCAAACAGATGGTGATAGCCTTCTTAGGTTACATTGTATGAGTAAATGCTATAACTGTTCCAGAAGTTATATGAAATCTCTAAAGTTTTAACATGTCCTGGTATAAGGTCTTCACTTGACATTCTAGTTACTGAAATGTTGTGTCACAGAAGTAACTGCATTTCCTTGTCAACTGCACTATAATGAACTGTCGTCCAGTATTTCACCATGTCCATCTTTTAGTCTTAAATAAAACATTTCATTTATTTATTTGAGGGAGAGAGACAGAGAGAGAGTACAAGCAGAGGGTGGGGCAGGGAGAGGGAGAAGCAGACTCCCATTTGAGCAGGGAGCCCGATGTGGGGCTCAATCCCAGGACCCCGGGATCATGATCTGAGCTGAAGGCAGACGCTGAACCAATTGAGCTACCCAGACACCCCTAGTCTTTTGCTATTTATAATTATTGTTCTGATGCTCTTGAAAACATGTTTCATTTTCAAGGAGATTCATGAAAAGGACTTTCTGGCAAATACAGGTTTTTGACATCTTTGAAATCATAAAACTAAACTGGGTAAGAATTTCCAGCACTAATGGAAAAGCTACATTCAATCAGAACAAGAATTAGTAACAGGGACTAAATGAATTGAGAAAGATGATCATAGTCTTTATAACTCTTCTTCAAAACATAGCTGTTTCTAATGTTTGCTTCTCCAGATTTAAGGAAAAATTTTCTCTCAAAATATCTGACTTATAGAAATACGATAAAATATTCCTTTGTGAACAAATTGAAACATTTATCTTTACTGCCTACCTGAACCCTCCAAAATTCATAAGCTTTCATTGAGTATTCTTTCTTTTAAGGCAATGAAGAATCTGTTCTCCTTGTAACAGGACACCATTGGAAACATTGATTACTTTGTCAAGACTTTGACTGGAAGGTCATATTTAGAGAAAGACATGCATAGACTCAATATGACCAAACAGTTTTAAAGAACTAAGGTAGACTTTATGGAGCCAACGGAGCCCCATGGAAATGCTGACCTGATCTTGCTAACAAAGTTCCCAGCAATCTTACCTGGTGAGTAAAGAAGGTCACTCCCTGGCAGATGCAGGAACCTCGGGCTATTTTGGGGAACTTGAGAAGAATTCACTTAAATTTACAGGTACTATAGGCAAATCTGATCACAAGAATTTGGCTTGGCTTCTGGCCTTGCAAGGTTACTAAAAGTTCAGTCTAAAATTCCTTGTAGGGGGGTGCCTGGGTGGCTCAGTGGGTTAAGGCCTCTGCCTTCGGCTCAGGTCATGATCCCAGGGTCCTGGGATCGAGCCCCGCATCGGGCTCTCTGCTCAGCGGGGAGCCTGCTTCCACCTCTCTCTCTCTCTGCCTGCCTCTCAGCCTAATTGTGATCTCTGTCTGTCAAATAAATAAATAAAATCTTAAAAAAAAAAAAATTCCTTGTAGGGGTGCCTGGCTGGCTCAGTTGGAATAGCATACAACTCTTCATCTCAGGGTTATGAGTTCGAGCTCCCAGTTGGATGTAGAGATTACATAAATAAATACATAAATAAGTAAACAACATTATATATATATATATATATATATATATGCACACACACACATAAATAAGTAAACATTATATATATAGATACATACACACACACACACAAGTAAAATAAAATTCCTTATACAAAGTTCCAGCAGAGCAGATTTAAAAGGACTAATATAGTCACAATCACTGTTCTTGCTGTGCTTATATAAATAATTAGGCCAAGTTGTTTAAAACTGGACTTGTTTTACAAACAAATTGGTCTTCATTTGGTTATCTTTGATGAAAATGAGGGTGATTTTAAAGAGAAAAATTATGCTTCAATAACACACCTTTGAGCATGTTAGACTCCAGTTCTGATTAACTTTCCTTGAATGCTATTATTTGCCTAAGCTAGACATTTTGAGGTAAATGTCAGAGAAACTGCCACAAAAGCCCATGCATAGACAATCTTCGTGCCTATTACTCTGTGAGAGTAATAAAAGGACCCCATGGACATAGACTTATTTGAACAGCTGGACAATGGGATGAACTCCCCAACAACTTTGTAATTCAGCTATCACCTCGACCTATTCTGTATGGCTGGGATAGCAAAACTGATCCTTAAAAGCCAGAGCAGGAGCACCTGGGTGGCACAATAGGTTAAGCGTCCAACTCTGGTTTCAGCTCAGGTCATGATCTCAGAGTCATGAGATCGAGCCCTACATCAGGCTCTGTGCTTTGCATGGAGTCTGCTTGGGATTCTCTCTCCTTCTCCCTCTGCCACTCATGCTCTTTCTAAAATATATAAATGAATCTTTAAAAAAAATAAATATAAAATAAAAGCCAGAGCATATCCCACTCCATGGGGTTAGCTACGGAGTTATGGAAACAGTGGATGGCCCCACCTTCATTATAACTGGACTGGACAGTGCACTGAGGGACACCCATATCTCCCGGGATGAGTCATCTCCCACTTGCCAGCAATTCTTCCTAATTAGGATATTGTTAAAGCTCGACATCAGGCAAAGAGGAGTTCTTGGTGATTTTATCCCTTAGCCATATTTGTCCCACGAGTCATCTCTACTGATGAAGAATTATAAAGAGAAGCTTTAGCTGGGGATATAGCAGCCACTCTTAAACAGAACGGGAATGGAGTCAACTTCCAAAATGATGAAACCACATGGATTCAAAACGTGGTCCTCCAAGGAGCACCTGGGCGGCTCAGTCAGTTAAGTGTCTGCCTTCAACTCAGGTCGTGATCTCAGGGTCCTGGGATTAAGCCCCATGTTAGGCTCCCTGCGCAGTGGGAAGACTGCTTATACTTCTCTCTCTGCCCCTTCCCCACCACTTGTGTCACTTGTGTGCATGTGTGTGCTCTCTCTCTAATAAAATCTTTTTTAAAAATTCTTATTAAAAAAAAAAAAGTAGTCCTCAAAACCTGAATGGCCCTTGATATCTTGACTGCAGCCCAAGGAGGCACCTGTGCTTTCATTAAAAGTGATTATATTCCTTGGGGTGCCTGGGTGGCTCAGTGGGTTAAAGCCTCTGCCTTTGGCTCAGGTCATGATCCCAGGGTCCTGGGATGGAGCCCCACATCGGGCTCTCTGCTCAGCAGGGAGCCTGCCTCCTCCTCTCTCTCTGCCTGCCTCTCTGCCTACTTGTGATTTGTCAATAAATATAAAAATCTTAAAAAAAAAAGTGTTTATATTCCAAATTACTTTAAAATTTTAACTAAAGTTTGGGATGCCTAGGTGGCTCAGTTGGTTAAGTGTCTGCCTTAGGCTCAGGTCATGATCCCAAGATCCTGGGATTAAGTACAGCATCGGGCTCCTTGCTTAGCGGGGAGACTGCTTCTCCCTCTGCCTGCCACTCCTCTGCTTGGGCTCTCTATTCCTCTGTCTCGGACAAGTAAATAAATAAAACCTTTTAAAGAAATAATGTAACTAAAGCCAGGAAAGATGTAAACAAAACATCACTGCTATAGGTGCCCTAGCTCTAGATCCTTTTAACAACTGGCTAAATTTGATTCCTCCCAAATGGAAATATACCCTGCTAAGCATTGCTATATTTCTTGTTCTTCTTCTTTTTAGTTGTTAAAATTTGACTTTTTGTATTTGTCAAACAGGAACCTGTGCCATTCGAACAAGCTTAGAGATGCTCTTATTGTCTATTTCAGGAGGGACTTAAGAAACGAAGCTCTCAGGGCGCCTGGGTGGCTCAGTGGGTTGGGGCCTCTGCCTGCAGCTCAGGTCATGATCCCAGGGTCCTGGGATCGAGCCCCACATCGGGTTCTCTGCTCGGTGGGGAGCCTGCTTCCCCTCTCTCTCTGCCTGCCTCTCTGCTTACTTATGACCTCTGTCTGTCAAATAAATAAATAAAACCTTAAAAAAAAAAAAAAAGAAGAAGCTCTCCTACACTGTCAGAGTCATTCCAAAATCCCTACACTGTCTCCATCAGTAAGAAATAGCTACAGAAGAAATGACTGTCATCCCTTTTTCCTTCCATAGAAAAGGAATGGTGTTTTGGTGCTGGGGATTTGAAAAGACTTCAGCTACTTCCATTTTGACCTCAGTTTGTGCTTTCTCATTGCTTAAGTTCTCCTTTCCAGCTTATCTCTTAACTCAGGCAAAAGACACTGCAAGCAAACATCCCATGATGGGTAGAAAACCACCCCTGAAGCAATGACAAGTGCCTTGACACCAGCATGACCCAGCATGACTGATGCCAAGACAATTACTGACCTGACCTTTACTGCCCACCTGCATGTACTTACTGACCTTTGTTCCACATTTTCCTTATATAAACCTACAAGTATTTTCACCACTTTGGAGCGGTCTTTGAGACATTAGTCCGTTGTCTTCTGGGTGATGGTTACTGAAATAAATTTCTTTCCTGATGGTCACTGAAATAAATTTCTTTCCTGTTTCACCACCACCCAGTCTCTGTTCTTTGGATTTTATCAGTGGCACGTGGCCAAACCTGGTCTGTTTGGGACCCATGGAACCAGGTGCTCTTGAACCCCTGCCCCAGTTCAAAGAGAGGAAAAGATACTAGAAATTGGATAATAAAGGATTGAAGCAAAGGAGCATATACAGACCCTCATCAATTAATCTTCTTCCTCTCCAACTTCTCAATGAATATGGAAGGAGATTTCAGTTTTCAAAGATGGCTTCCCTCCCTAGCTCACTAACTTCCTTCCCATCTGAGGCTACCACAGTAGGAGCAACATCCAGATTTCATGTACACATGTACAAAGAGATTTCAATGAAAAAAATGCATGGATTAGAAATGAATACTGTAGACAAAGAAAGGGCTCTATGCATCATATTTACAAAAGATAAGCCATGAAGCTAAAGAAATTGGTCTAGAGTAGATGTCCAAGAAAGTTTAATTCTACTGTATCCTATATTTTGGAACTACATCATTGCTTCAAGCCTGATGATTAAGGTTCAATTGTAAATAACTAATAACCTGTCTATCATTATGTGCAAACTCTGAATCTTAGACAGACTTCTAGGGAGAAATAATTCAACTATGACATTCAGGAGCCACATCTGTGGTCATTATTATCCAAAAGGAGTAACCACGTGTGACTGCAGATACCTTTAGTACAATAGTCTCCTGTGGAAATCAGATGTTTCAGTAACTGCATGATGTTAAGTCAAAGAGCCAAAGGGGTAGAAAGCAGAGGTCTGAACATCATGCCCATCCCATACACAGATTAGGCCTCAAATACATTAACCAAAGAAAGTAAGTTCTATTTATTTATTTATTTATTTGACAGATGGCGTAAGTAGGCAGAGAGGCAGTCAGAGAGAGAGGGGGAAGCAGGCTCCCTGCTGAACAGAGAGCCCGATGTGGGGCTCGATCCCAGGACCCCGGGATCATGACCTGAACCAAAGGCAGAGGTTTCAACTCACTGAGCCACCCAGGTGCCCCAAGAAAGTAAGTTCTGAAATCAAGGGTTGTACTACCAGCTCAGAAGAGTAATTTCTCCAAAAATATAGGAAGCTTCTTGCTTCTGGACTTGGGATAAGGGCTCAAGGGGGAATACCATTCCCTTTTAAATATTAAGGTCTGGGGAAAGTGCCTCCAAGTCTCCTTGAGATTCTCAAAACTACAGTGTGCAATCTGTCCTAATAATAATAATAACCTGTTCTAATAAAAACCTAGTAACAGCACCATACATCCATTCTCACTCCTGACATCCAGCCTCTGTCCTGATTGGTTGCTAGACATGCTATCCTGATTGTTAAATATTTTGAATATAAAAAAAAATATTCTGAATATCACCTTTATTTAAACTAAAGGGGCGCCTGGGTGGCTCAGAGGGTTAAAGCCTCTGCCTTCGGCTCAGGTCATGATCCCAGGGTCCTGGGATCGAGCCCCGCATCGGGCTCTCTCCTTGGTGGGGAGCCTGCTTCCTCCTCTCTCTCTCTGCCTGCCTATCTGCCTACTTGTGATCTCTCTCTGTCGAATAAATAAAAAAATAAAAAATAAAAAAATAAACTAAAATTTTCCCTGTGTTACAAATGAGACAGAAAAAGGAACAAGTAATTCAGGTGGCTGGCTCAAGACCATGTAACAAGTCACTGGCATAGGAGATTTAATAACATCCTCTAATATTTAAGGAGGACCTCTGATCTTTTTTTTTTTTTTTAAGATTTTATTTATTTGAGAGAGAGCAAGAGTGAGAGAGCACAAGTAGGAGGAGTGGCAGAGAAAGCAGCAGAAGCAGACTCCCTCCTGAGCGGGGAAGCCAGATACAGGATTTGATCCCAGGATCCGGAAATCATGACCTGGGCCGAAGGTAGTTGATTAAGTGACTGAGACATCCAGGTGCCCCAGGAGGATCTAAGATCTTTCAGAATATTTTCAAAGCAATTCTTTGACCTTCAGAACAATTCAGAAAGAGAGAGTTGGACAAACACAAGCTCCACATTAACAAATGGAATGTGAATTACGGAAAGTTTAAATGATCTGCCCATGGTCAATATAATGTAATAGAGGCCAGCCAAGATCCTGGAAGTGTTCTGTACATTTGACCTCCTAACCTTGAGCCAAAACACCAAACTGGAATAGCCCAGAGAAGGCAGCGAACAGAACTCAGCTTACCACTTCTAGTTTCTAACTTGTCCCTCTTTTTTCTCTATCCCATCACTCTTAGTTCAATAAGAACTGGCAGAGCAAGACTGACTTCAAACAACTGAAACATACAGAAGGAAAGAAGACTCTTCTTAAATACAAACCTTGATTCTCAGTCCCTAGTTTTTCCTTTTTCTGGTTGACTAAGGTTCCTCATGTACTGGATTTTAATTGTAAGAGGAGGGACATGCTGAAGTTCAAAAAAGCTTTAAAATAAGCTCAGTTGAAATGATTGTGAAAAACACACCACTTTTTATTTTGGCAAATATAAAAATTTCCAAACTTACATTCAAAGGCCACCAAAGGTACAGGAGCAAAGATACCTGATATAAAGAAACTAGAACATTCATTCCAACTATTTACAATCATAGGAACAAAATGTAAACTGTAATTACTCAAACATGGTAATAAAAATATAATCATTACAAATGGAAGCACTAGTCTTTTTTTTTTTTTTTTTTAAAGATTTTATTTATTTATTTGACAGAGAGAGATCACAAGCAGGCAGAGAGGCAGGCAGAGAGAGAGGAGGAAGCAGGCTCCCTGCTGAGCAGAGAGCCCGATGCGGGGCTCGATCCCAGGACTCTGAGATCATGACCTGAGCCGAAGGCAGCGGCTTAACCCACTGAGCCACCCAGGCGCCCCTGGAAGCACTAGTCTTATGTGTAATTGCTAGCATTTTAAAAAACTTTTTAAAAACTTTTTTCTCTAAAAATTAAAATTTATAATCAAAGTTCCTTTTGGTTATTATTATTTTCTAATATGTACTGAAAACGTGATGTTAACATGTCTTTCATTTCAGAAAAATGAAACTAGAAATACCCTTTGAATGAATAATGCTATTCAATAATCAAATGCTATGAAAAGACAGCAACACAAAGTCTTCAGGATTTAACTCATATTCATAATCCAACTTAATCTTTCTTTCAAGCTTCAAAGAAAAACTTTTGATCAGTCACTTGTAAAGGTGAATTTAAAAGACAGAAAATTTAAAAAGTGATGTATAATATTATACATCATATGTTGTAATTTAGGGACGCCAGAGTGGCTCAGTTGGTTAAGCGTCGGCCTTCAGCTCAGGTCTTGATCTCAGGGTCCTGGTACAGAGCTCCACATCGGGCTCCCCGTTCAGAGGGAAGTCTGCTTCTCTCTCTCCCTCTCCCTTTCCCCCTCTCCTTGCTTGTGCTCTCTCCCTCTCGACTAAATAGAATTCTCTAAAAAAATTTTGTAATGTAGAATCTTATTAAAATTTCTCTTCCATAAAATGAAGACAATCATAGCATTTTCCACACTGTATTTTTCTGTGGACTACATGTCAAGTGCCTTAAGATTACATGTCAAGTGCTCAGGTCTATATATGATTCATAGCAAGTAATCAATACTTGTTACTAATGTTCCTCACTAGCACTATCATGCCAGTATAACATACTGAAATATTTCTATACCAGTTGGCCAACAGCTGTTGTTCCAACTCTAATATCCCTACCATGGCTCTGGTAGCCCTCTAGGCCTACCAAAACTCCCACCACCACTACCACCACATACTACTCATGCATCAATCACTAGCAAGTTAATTGTAGGCTTTCAGAACCAGTCCTAATTATTAGGACCTCTATAGTTGTATTGCTAAATATTTTGAATATTATTCCTGGTTATTTTTACTACTTACTGTACTTGGATCAGCCATCAAGGAGTCAAGAAAAGCTAAATAAGGGGCACCTGGGTGGCTCAGTCGGTTAAGCCTCTGCCTTCAGCTCAGATCATGATCCCAGGTCCTGGGCTCTCGGCTCAGCAGGGAGCCTGCTTCCCTCTCTCTCTCTCTCTGCCTGCCTCTCTGCCTACTTGTGATCTCTGTCAAATAAATAAATAAAATCTTAAAAAAAAATAAAAGCTAAATAAACACTGGATAAGGCAAAACCATAAATGAGGACTATATAGGTAGAAAGATAAGGCTGAAGAGTCACTGGTTTCAGAGTCAGAAGTTGTATCTGGAAAGTCTCTAAGACCTGTCATCCAAGAACAAGAATGTCATCCCAATAACCAGGAAGGTAGATGATTATCTATAGCCACAGTGTCCAATATCTATTCCTTTTGGGGCCTACATGCTCAAAACATCTGTCTCTACTACTCTCCCTAACCACACCATACATGCATATCTCAAGGGTTTTAGATATTCTGATATATGGAATTTTTTTACCAGTCCTTTATAGCTACATATTTAAATGACCTTCTGGTATAATAAACAAAACTGAAATTAAAAACTTTGTTGCTAAATATCATTGTATACATCTTCACTTTCTCTCTTAAATAAAATTGCTGAGGGGGGATATGGGGTAACTGGGTGATAGGCATTATGGAGGGCACATGATGTAATGAGCACTGGGTATGTAATGACTGGTAAATGACTGAAGTCTACCTCTGAAACTAATAATTCACTATATGCTAATTAAATTTAAATAAATTAAAATTAAATTTAAGAGTAAATAAAAATAAAATTACTGAACTTAGTATATGATAGAGGTGGTACTTAAAGTCAGAAAAAAAGGTAAGTTATTGAGTAAGTATTGTTGGCATCAGTGACTAGTCATTTGGAGAAAAATTTTATTCAATCCCTACTTCATTCTTTATATAAAAATAAATATTAAAAAGATCAACATAAAAAAAATCATCAGTAGGGACGCCTGGGTGGCTCAGTTGGTTGGACAACTGCCTTCGGCTCAGGTCATGATCCCGGAGTCCTGGGATCGAGTCCCACATCGGGCTCCCAGCTCCACGGGGAGTCTGCTTCTTCCTCTGACTTTCTCCTCGCTCATGCTCTCTCTCAAATAAATAAATAAAATCTTTAAAAAAAAAATCATCAATATTGTTGGGGTCTGTTATCAAAGGAGTGAAACTGAGACAAAGTAAAAGTTATGCAAAGCCTTATTCTATGCCAAGCATTAGAAGTCAGACTGACTGGCCAGGGCCGCCTCTGAAGAGAGCGACCCCCTCCCAATCTCACAGGCTGGCTTTATAGGGCATAACCGCAGACCCAAGGTACATGTCTTCTATTGTTAAGGCGTTTACTCCCAGAATCCATACCCGGAACCATACCAGGAACAACGGGGGCGTTTATTCCTGGAATGAAGTCCGTGGATATAAACAACAATATGGCTACCTAGGCAATATGGAGTTGCTCTGGCTAAGCAGGCCCTAATAGTTAAACAGGTTTTAACATTAAATCGGGCCTAAGAAATATAAAAAAAGTTCTAAGAATAAATAAACTTGGGGCACCTGGGTGGCTCAGTGGGTTAAAGCCTCTGCCTTCGGCTCAGGTCATGACCCCAGGGTCCTGGGACCGAGTCCCACATCGGGCTCCCTGCTCAGCAGGGAGCCTGCTTCCCCCTCTTACTCTCTCTGCCTGCCTCTCGGCCTACTTGTGATCTCTGTCTGTCAAATAAATAAATAAAATCTTAAAAAAAATAAGAAAGAAAACGTAAAATGTTTTTATCTTAGAATGAAGAAGGCATTTCTAAAAATAATACAAAAGGGCACCTGGATGGCTCAGTGGGTTAAGCCTCTGCCTTCAGCTTGGGTCATGATCGCAGGGTCCTTGGATCAAGCCCTGCATCGGGCTCTCGGTGTGGCGGATAGCCTGCTTCCCACCATCCCCCGCCCCTTGCCACCTGTCTCTCTGCCTACTTGTGATCTCTCTCTATCAAATAAATAAATAAAATCTTTAAAAAGAGAGAGAGAGAAATAATAATACAAAATTCTGGGGTGCCAGGGTGGCTTAGTGGGTTAAAGCCTCTGCCTTCCGCTCAGGTCATGGTCCCAGGGTCCTGGGATCAAGCCCTATATCCTGCTCTCCACTCCTCCTCCTCTCTCTCTCTGCCTGCCTCTCTGCCTACGTGAGATCTCTGCCTGTCAAATAAATAAATTTTTAAAAAATCTTTAAAAAATAATAATAATACAAAATATTGAGGCCACAGCATAACCCACTTCTACTGGTGTAGGGATGCAGGTGTGTGGATGTGTGTGAGAATTTTGGATGACGTTCCCTAAAAAAAAATAACAAGGTTAAAAGACAAATCTAAAACTGATATATAAATTATTAGTAATATTTGACAGGAAAAAAGCAATGTCCTAATTCCCAAATTCATAAAAATAATTTTTTATATTTTTAAGCAAAAATGAGTATTTAAAAATAGAAACAACTCAGGCAGAAAATGAAAGAAACACATATGGTCAATACACATTGGAAAGCTGATCAGCCTTACTCATAATTAGTTGCTAAATATTAAAAATTTGGTAAGACCAGTATAGGTATGGTATGTAAGGGAAAATTTCATTAAAAGCATTATGAAGATCAGCTTGACAATGCCTATCAAATTTTAAATGCACATATTCCTTGATAAAGTAATTTCCCTTGCCAAAATACATTCTACAAATAAAATAACACAAGTAGGGGCGCCTGGGTGGTTCAGTGAGTTAAGCCTCTGCCTTCGGCTCAGGTCGTGATCCTGGGGTCCTGGGATCGAGCCCCAAATGGAGCTCTCTGCTCTGCAGGGAGCCTGCTTCCTCCTCTCTCTCTGCCTGCTTCTCTGACTACTTGTGATCTCTTGTCTGTCAAACAAATAAATAAAATCTTTTAATAAAAATAATAACACAAGTATTACTTGTGAGAAAAAACTGAAAATATTCCAAATGCCAGTCAATAGGAGATTGGATTAAATAAATCAAGATACATTCATAGATTAGAATATATCATCAGGTCTTTAAAAAAAAATAAGATCTACGTATTGATATAGAAAAGTCTTGAGATTACTATTAAAAAAAAGGTTCGGGACACCTGGGTTGCTCAGTTGATTAAGCATCTACCTTTGGCTCAGGTCATGATCCCAGGGTCCTAGAATCAAGCCCACATTTGGCTCCCTGCTCAGTGAGAAGCCTGCTTCTCCTTCTCCCACTTCCCCAGCATGTATTCCCTCTCTCACTGTCTCTCTCTCTCTCAAATAAATAAATAATTTTTTTTAAAAGCATATATAAGAAACTGCTAATAGTGATTGCTTCTAGGAAGTGGAACTATTTTCTTTGTATAGGAGCATGTATTATTATTATTATTATTATTATAGTCATTATTTTTTTCAATGTTTGAAAAAAAAAAAAATAAACATTTCCAGAAGTAGAATTCTCAAAGGGAATGTACATTGTTCACGTGGTTGTACATTTAAATTTCCTTACCTTTTCCTTTATCTATTTTTTTTAATTTTATTCATTTGACAGACAGCGAGAACACAAGCAGGTGGAGTGGGGGTTGGGGGTTGGAAGCAACCTTCCCGCAGAGCAGGGAGCCCAATGTGGAGCTCAATCCCATGACCCCGGGATCATGACTACAGCTGAAGGCAGACGCTCAATGACTGAGCAAGCCACCTAGCAGCCCCTCCTTTCCTTTTTGTCCTGTAAAAAAATTTTTTATTAGTTTGGATATTAATTCTTTCTTTTATAATTGAGTGTAGGAAGATGACAAATGTGTGCTACTTAATCAATGTCACAAATATTACCTAAACCAAATTAAGCGTTTTAGTAGAAAATTAATTTGTCAGAAATAAAATACACCCAGGCATTTGGGTGGCTCAGTTGGTTAAGCAACTGCCTTCAACTCAGATCATGATCCCAGAGGCCTGGGATCAAGTTCTGCATGGGCTCCCTGCTCAGCGGGAAGTCTGCTTCTGCTTCTCCCTCTCACTCTCCCCAACCCCTGCTGTGCTCTCTCTCTCTCAAATAAAAAAACTATTTAAAAAAATAATAAAAAGAAAGAGAGAAAAGAAGAAAGAAAGAAAATACATCCCTCCTCTTACCTGCCATGGATCCAGCCATTAATCTGTGCACATGACCGGAAACTCCCAGCTTTGTAGTAATTAACTAGAAATCAAAAACATCAAATTAAATGGAATATTTTTAAGTACTTCTCATTTTGCTGTTTCATAATGAAATCCATTATGAAATCCACTAAGAAGAAAATTAGTCTTAAACATAAGTGAAACAAGTGCAAGTGTATAAAGGTGAGCAGAATTACAGCACCTGGTGAGCAGGTCAGATATTTCCTCCGTAGCCTTCCTCCTTCTAGTTCTGCACATTTAAAATCCTAACTTACAATTGCCAAATACACTATGTTGCACATTGATGACCACATATACTTAAAGAGTGAGTGGCAGTAGTACAAATAAAATGCTACTACAGGCAATGAAGTCTTGATATACTGATGACATCAGTTCTGACTGATGAGCTTTAGAATGTTGTTCCCATTCTATTGCTTACATTTCTTTTGAAGATACTCTATGAAATTTCACATACTCCACCATTTTCTGTGTTAAGATGTTTGAAAAGATAAACTTTCAGTCCAACAGAGAAGTGAAAGTCAATGAGTAGGATGGGAAATGCTAACTGATAAGCATTACTCAAAAACAGACTTTCACCATAGGATTTCACTATTTTATTTAGTAAGAAAATCCAAAGCCACAATGTTCCTTTCCCACAATCGAGAAACAAAAGGCACATTAGAAAGCTATTAATATTTAATGGATTTATTAATAACTTAGGGTATATTCTGGCTCTTCTTCATAAGTGTGTACATAAACAATTTGCTCAAAAATGGGACACCTGAGTGGCTCAGGTTAAGTGGCTGCCTTCGGCTCAGGTCATGATCCCAGCATCCTAGGATCGAGTCCCGCATTGGGCTCCTTGCTCAGCGGGGAGCCTGCTTCTCCCTCTGCCTCTGCCTGCCACTCTGTCTGCCTGTGCTCACTCTGAGAAATAAATAAGTAAAATCTTAAAAAAAAAAAAAAAAAAGACTAACAATTCCAGAATAGATAACTCCAAAACCAAGTTATATTTAAAAATTTAAACTACCATAAGTCTTTATCCTTCAAAAAGGCATTACTTTACCCATTCACTCAAAGTAACATTAAAGGCCAAAGTAAATGCCTTGTCAACTAAGTATGATATTCAAGGACACAAAAAGAAAACAAGATAAAAGTTCAAGTACCGTTTTATAATGCTCAAATGCCATAAACTGGATTGCACCATAGGGAAATATTCGAATCATCATTGCACCATTCCCTTTATATAATCCAAGGTATCCCTCCTTCTGGGGAACAGCACGCAATGCAGAAAATACTCCTATTTTTAGAAAAACATTTAGAAGAAAAATACTATTAAAACAGAGAAAACTAAATTCAAATTTTCATGACAATCATAGAAAAGATTACTATGCCATCATTCATGATATAATTTTGTGTGAGGAATTACATGAACAGTAATATATGTTTAGCAGTTAAACCTACTTAAAATACATAAGTCCAAATTATAAAAAAAAATCTCAAGTAAAAATATAAAACATATTTTAGCAAAAACATAAAACCCCCCAGCCATACATTATAGTAAATTATATTACAATTATCACAAATTACAGCAATCTAAAAAATACTAACAGAAATATATTCAAGGACCAGACACTGCATTGTAGGTGATTAACTCTGAAAGGATAAAGGAAGATTTCCCAGACTGACCTAGATACATGTGTGGTTTGTTTACATAAGGGAATTGCTAAATAAAAGAAACAATTTTTATTTTTTAAAAAGATTGTATTTATTTATTTGAGAGAGAAAACACACTAGAGACAGAGTAGGCATGAGTGGGGGTCAGAGAGAGTGGCAGAAGCAGTCTCCCCACTGAGCAGGAGCATGACACAGGGCTCGATCCCAAGACCCTGGGATCATGACCTGAGCTGAAGGTAGATGCCCAACTAACTGAGCCACCCAGTTGCCCCAAAGAAACAAATTTTAAAAATTATTAAAACTATTTAAATTTGGGGGAAATTTTCCATTAGAACACTTTAATAAGGAAGATGATAAAGGCCTGGGTTCTAATCTTACATATTAATATATTATTTATTCTACTAATGTCAGTCACTACTCTTATTTGCAGCACAGACTTCTCATAAACAAATCACAGGGTGCCTGAGTGGCTCAGTGGGTTAAGCCTCTGCCTTCGGCTCAGGTCATGATCTCAGGGTCTTGGGATCGAGCCCCAAATGGGGCTCTCTGCTCAGTAGGGAGCCTGCTTCTCCCTCTCTCTCTGCCTGCCTCTCTGCCTAATTGTGATCTCTGTCTATCAAATGCATAAAATAAATCTTTAAAAAAAAAAAAACAACAGGGGCACCTGGGTGGCTCAGTGGGTTAAAGCCTCTGCCTTCGGCTCAGGTCATGATCCCAGGGTCCTGGGACCGAGTCCCACATCGGGCTCCCTGCTCAGCAGGGAGCCTGCTTCCCCCTCTTACTCTCTCTGCCTGCCTCTCGGCCTACTTGTGATCTCTGTCTGTCAAATAAATAAATAAAATCTTAAAAAAAAAATCACTACATCCATTATTAAATTATTCAAATTTGGGCTCATTTCCAAATTTTTCATATAAAAATTTGATCAAATATAAAAGTAAAACACTAGCCTCACTTACAATTTTAGAAGTAACCTTTTGATCTCTTCCCAGAAATTAAAATTGTAGGTACTTATTAACACCAAAAACAAGATATCTTAAAAGCTTTCTTTTTTTAAGATTTTATTTAGTGGGGTGCCTGGGTGGCTCAGTGGGTTAGGCCTCTGCATTCGGCTCAGGTCATGATCTCAGGGTCCTGGGATTGAGCCCCACATCAGGCTCTCTGCTCAGAGGGGAGCCTGCTTCCCCCTCTCTCTCTGCCTGCCTTTCTGCATACTTATGATCTCTGTCAAATAAATAAATAAAATCTTTTTTTAAAAATTAAAAAAATAAAGATCAAAAAAGATTTTATTTATTTATTTGACAGAGAGAGATCCAGCAAGAGAGGGAACACAAGCAGGGGAACTGGAACAGGGAGAAGCAGACTTCCTGCAGTGCAGGGAGCTGAATATGGGTCTAGATCCTAGGACCCAGGGATCAGGACCTGGGCAGAAGGTAAATGCTTAATGACGGAACCACCCAGGTACTCCTCCTAAAAGCATTTTTTAATAAGCAGATATCTAAATAGACTAATAGCCTATTAAAAAGAATTCTATTGGAGCACCTGGCTGGGTTAGTCAATGGAGCATTCAACTCTTGATCTCCAGGTCTTGAGTCTCATGTTACAGTTCCCTTAAAATAAGTAAGTAAATAAATAAATAAAGCAAGCACCTGTATAACTCCCAACCTTTAAAAAAAAAAAAAAATCACCCTTGGTGCACCTGGGGGGCTCAGCGGGTTAGGCCTCTGCCTTCGGCTTGGTAGTGGTCTCGGGATCCTGGGATCCAGTCCCGCATTGGGCTCTCTGTTCAGCAGGGAGCCTGCTCCCCTCACCCCATCCCCCGCCTCTGCCTACTTGTGATCTCTCTCTCTCTGTCAAATAAATACATTAAAAAAAAAAAACCTCAACTTTTCTTTAAAGATTTTATTCATTTATTTGACAGGAGAGAGACAGCGAGAGGGAGAATACAAATGAGGGGAGTGGGAGAGGGAGAAGCAGACTTTCTACTGAGCAAGGAGACAGATGCCAGACTCAATCCCAGGACCCTGGAATCATGATCCTAGTCGAAGGCAGACGCTTAATGACTGAGCCACCCAGGCACCCCAGTTACCCTCAATCTTAAAAAAAAAAAGGGTGGGGTATGTCTGGGCAGCTCAGTTGGTTAAGCATCTGTCTTCAACACAAGTCATGATCCCAAGGTCCTGAGATGGAGTCCCATATTGGACACCTAGCTCAGTGGGGAGCCTGCTTCTCCCTCCACCTGCAGCTTCCCCTGCTTGTCCTCTCTCTTGCGCTTGCAATGTCTTTGGCAAATAAATAACTAAATAAATCTTTTTTTTAAAGATTTTATTCATTTATTTGACAGATAGAGGTCACAAGTAGGCAGAGAGGCAGGCGGGGGCGGGGGGAGCAGGCTCCCCGCTGAGCAGAGACCCGCCAGGATCCTGGGATCATGACCTGAGCCAAAGGCAGAGGTTTCAACCCACTGGCCCACCCAAGCGCCCCTAAATAAATCTTTAAAAAAAAAAAGAGGGGTTCCTGGCTGGCTCAGTCAGTTAAGTGTTTGCCTTCCACTCAGTTCATGATCTCAGGGTCCTGGGACCAAACCCCACCTCCAGCTCCAGGCTCAGTAGGAATTCTGCTTCTCTCTCTCCCTCTGCCTCTCCCCTCTGCTCCTGTTCTCTTTCTCAAAAAAATTAATAAAATTTTTTTAAAAATAAAAAAAGAATTTTATTTTATATATAGACATATAAATATGTACAAATATCTGTATGTGTACATAGCTATGTATATAATATGTACAAATCCTCCTAAAACACATGAATAATGAAACTAAATATACTCCCCCACACCCAAAAAAATTGCCAAAAGAGGGGGCAAAGGTTAAACTCTGCTTAATTTGATTCAAAAGTGTCTGTAACAATTTAAGAATAACCTAATTTAGAACAATAGCTACCTAGTAGGGACAGGAAGGCCGATGATCAGAGAGAAGTAGAGGTTTCCTGCCTAGCAAATAAATAAATAAAATCTTAAAAAAAAAAAAAAAAAGAATTAAGAGGGGCGCCTGGGTGGCTCAGTGGGTTAAGGCCTCTGCCTTCGGCTCAGGTCATGATCCCAGCCAGGGTCCTGGGATTGAGCCCCGCATCGGGCTCTCTGCTTGGCAGGGAGCCTGCTTCCTCCTCTCTCTCCTTCTGCCTGCCTCTCTGCCTACTTGTAATCTCTGCCTGTCAAATAAATAAATAAAATCTTAAAAAAAAAAAAAAAAAGAAGTAGAGGTTTCAACTGTACCAGTAATGTTTACTTCTGAATCTCTGTGTGGGCCCACATATGTTACATTAGTCCTTTAAAACTCTTTAATTATCACAAATATTTTGTAAAGAAGGATTTTAACGGAATTACTAGTAGAAGTGAAACAGGTATAGTACTTTCAAAAAAGGAAATCCAGAAAACAAAGTGGGAGAGGTTGCAGGAGAGAACAGAACTGAGACAGCGCAATAAACAAAAAGCATTATGATAGTGAGTGAAAAAAATCAATAACCATACACACACACACACACAAATCAGAATGACAAAAATTCCTCTATTAAAAGCCAAAGAATTAAATAAAAAAATAATAATAATAAAAATAAAAATCGTAGGGGCGCCTGAGTGGCTCAGTGGGTTAAGCCTCTGCCTTCGGCTCAGGTCATGATCTCAGGGTCCTGGGATCGAGTCCCGAGTCGGGCTCTCTGCTCAGCAGGGAGCCTGTTTCCCCCCTCTTGCTCTGCCTGCCTCTCTGCCTACTTGTGATCTCCCTCTCTCTGTCAAATAAATAAAAAAATAATAATAAAATAAAATAAAAGCCAAAGATTGGGGTGACTGGGTGGATCAGTGGGTTAAAGCCTCTGCCTTCAGCTCAGGTCATGATCCCAGGGTCCTGGGATGGAGCCCCGAGTCAGGCTCTCTGCTCAGCAGGGAGCCTGCTTCCTCCTCTTTCTCTCTCTCTCTGTCTGCCTCTCTGCCTACTTGTGATCTGTCAAATAAATAAATAAAATCTTTAAAAAAAAAAGCCAAAGATTCTCAAATTCTGTTAGAAGTCCATACCTAACTATATACTATGCTTTTTACAAAATTCTTACCTAAAACAGAATAACAGAAAAAGAAAGCAAGAATGGATGTTGAATGTTTTCAAATGGCTTTTAAATATCCATTGAGATGATTATAGGTTATTGTTTTTCTTCTTCAACCTATAGTCTACTATTTTTACTGTGGGAAATGAATGAATTAAGGTGTTCTTTGTGGCATAACATTGAACCAATTCTTTTTTTTTTTTTTTCCTCAAGTAGTTTCCACACCCAGTGTGAGGCTTAAACTCACAACCATGAGATCAAGAGCCCTATACTCCACCAAGCCAGCCAAGTGCCCCAACACTAGACCAATTCTTACAAATGTTACAAGCATGTTTGGAAAGAATATATATTCTCTGTAGTGGGCAAGCTGCCTGTGCATCTGTTATATTAAGCTTTTGTGTTATTTAAATCCTCCTCTGTATCTTTACCTCTTTTATCAAAATAGGATTAGAAGGAAATAACATTCGGGGGTGCCTGGGTGGTTCAGTCGGGTAAGTGTCTGCCTTCAACTCAGGTCATGAACCCAAGGTCCTGGGACTGAGTCCCACATCAGCTCCCTGCTCAGTGGGGAGTCTGCTCTCCCTCTCCCTTTGTTGCTGCCCCAGCTTGTGCTCTCTCCCCACTCTCTCTCAAGTAAAATAAATAAAAAATCTTTTTAAAAAGTTAATGATTTTTAAAGAATCCTATTATGATTCACCTAATTTTACATTACATTTGACTGTAAAAAGATAAATGAGGTCAAAGATTTTCAATATATTACAGTGGAAAAAAACGTTTTTTTAAAGATTTTATTTATTTATTTGACAGAGAGCGAGAGAGCACAAGCAAGGCAGATGTTTAACTATCTGAGCCACCCAAGCACCCCTACAGAAAAATTATTTATGCAAAATGGGATATGGAAAAATTCAATTGTACTCCTTGCTTTTCATTTTGCCAGAATAATTTTCCTTCAATATAAAAAACAGTTTTGATGCTTTGGAAGTAAAGTTACACATTTTTTAAAAGAAGCTAAAGTAGAAGTTTTATTCAATAGCACATTTTCATCATCTTTGTGAAAATTCATGTTTAAAAAAGCAAAATTTGGGATGCCTGCGTGGCTCAGTTGGTTAAGCATCTGCCTTTGGCTAAAGTCATGATCTCATGGTCCTGGGATCAAGTCCTACTTTGGGCTCCTTGCTCAGTGGGGAGTCTGCTCCTCCCCTCCTGCTCCCCCTGCTTGTGCTCTCTATCTAACAAATAAATAAAATCTTAAAAAATAAAATAAAATAAAAATAAAAAAGCAGGGGCGCCTGGGTGGCTCAGTGGGTTAAAAGCCTCTGCCTTCGGCTCGGGTCAAGATCCCAGGGTCCTGGGATCGAGTCCCGCTTCGGGCTCTCTGCTCAGCGGAGAGCCTGCTTCCTCCTCTCCTTCTGTCTGCTTCTCTGCCTGCTTGTGATCTCTGTCTGTCAAATAAATTAAAAAAAAAAAAAGCAAAATTTTACAAATTATGCATGCTTATGCATGCATATAAAAAGGCATCTAGAATAAAACGCCAAAAATATTCAAAAAGAAAAAATTAAAACACCTATATATAAATTTTTTTTGGCTTACATATTTTAAAGATACATGAAACTCCATATTATACTATACCAACAGTTCATTGTTTCACTCCAGGAATTCCATTTCAAATTTTGCATGCCTTGTAGGGCAACACTGTAACCCATAGCATGTAGTCCTATAGAGCATGAAATCTAATGTGAATATGTAATCTAATGACTACAAATCAGGAAACAAAACAACATAAACCAGCATGGGGAGGAGATTAAAGGAATAAAACAATTCTGCTCAGATATTCATATGTTGGGTTATGGTAAACACCCTGAGACACTAATATAATTCATCTCCTTTTTATCCTTAATTTGGACAATGAAAGAAAACAATTTCCTTCCTTTCCACTTTTATACACTGTCTCAATCAGTTCAAAGGTCTGATTCTACATCTGAGCAGCACACTGAGCTCACTGCAGGACACAGAAAAGGCAGCAATTTTTTTCCTTTCCATTATAAGTATACTTACTTAGTATTAAAAATATAGACAAGCAAATGAGTTAAGGTTAATATATAACAAATATTCATTACATTTTTTGAGAAAAGTTACATTTTAAAAACACCATTGGAAAAAATAATTGATTTTTTTTAAATTGAAGATAGCTGACACAATGTCACATTAGTTTAGGTGTACAACATAGTGACTTGACAACTCTATACATTATAGAAAAATAGCTGACTCTTATTCACTCTGTAGAACATCTTCCTTACATAGTGATGTTGCATAGGTCATGCAGAGCACACATCATTTGAAGCATGAACCTAATAAAGCAATGGAGTACTATGAGTTAGTTGCCTTGACATAATTTCTTTCTTGGCCTCTGTCCACATTAATTTTTTTTCTTTTAAATCTTTTCCCCCCGGGGGCGCCTGGGTGGCTCAGTGGGTTAAAGCCTCTGCCTTCAGCTCAGGTCATGATCTCAGGGTTCTGGGATTGAGCCCAGAGTCGGGCTCTCTGCTCAGCAGGGAGCCTGCTTCCCTCTCACTCTCTGCCTGCCTCTCTGCCTACTTTTGATCTCTGTCAAATAAATAAATAAAATCTTAAAAAAAAAAAAAAAATCTTGGGACGCCTGGGTGGCTTAGTTAGTTAAGCAGTTGCCTTCGGCTCGGGTCATGATCCCAGCGTCCTGGGATCGAGTCCCACATTGGGCTCCTTGCTCGGCAGGGAGCCTGCTTCTCCCTCTGCCTGCCTCTCTGTCTGCCTGTGCTCACTCACTCTCTCTCCCTCTGTCTCTGACAAATAAATAAATAAAATCTAACAAAAAACAAAAAACTTTTCCCCTCTAATTGAAAAAGTAATATATGTTCAACATGTGTTAATATTATCTGAGGGGGAAGAATTATCTTGAATTTCACCTTTGAAAATTAACCACTTAACATTTGTCTTTCCAACCTGTTGTCTAAGAACATTTATTTACATAAAATGCAGTATAATTAAACCATTGTATACGTTTTCAGTTATCTAATACATCATGAACATTTTTCCTAGTCAATAATACTCTTTTTTTTTTTTTTTAAAGTAAGCTCTATGCCCAATGAGAAGATTGAACTCACTAACCCAAAATCAGGAGTCACATGCTCATGGCACCTGGCTGGCTCAGCCTGTACAGCATGCCACTCTTAATTCTGGGGTTGTGAGTTCTACCCCACGTTGGGCATAGGGATTACCTTAAAAAAATTTTTTTTGAGAGAGTTGCCTTCTCTACTAACTAAGCCAGCCAGGCACCCCAGTCGGTATTATTTTCAGTTTCTGTGTGATTGGAAAAAAGGATATATGGATATATATGGATATATTTATTCATTTAAATTATACTTATTATTTATGGATATATTTATTCATTTCAATTATACTTATTATTTAACATAGCCAATTCCCTACTATTGAACAGTTTTGGTTGGTTTTTTTGGTTTTTTTACGAATACAAATAATGATTTGATCCTTGTATATACATCTTTGAGCACACTTCTGATTAGCTCCTTACAATAACTTCCTAGAACTAGAATTACACACTCAAAGAATATGTACCTTTTTAAGATTTTTTTTTAAAGATTTTATTTATTTGGCAGAGAGAGAGACAGCAAGAGAGGGAACACAAGCAGGGGGAGTGGGAGAAGGAGAAGCAGCCCTCCAGCTGAGCAGGGAGCCCGGTGAGGCGGGCTTGATCCCAAGACTCTGGGATCATGACCTGAGGTAAAGGCAGACGCTTCATGACTGAACCACCCAGGTGCCCCTCTTTTTAACATTTTTGATGCATATTACCAAAATCCCCTCCAAAAAGGTTATAAAAATGTCTTACTCCTACAAATGACATATTATTAGAGTATCCATGTTAATTAAGTGGCTGATATTTATGTTTGCAAGGAACAAACAAGGGCTTGATATTAACAATGTAAGTTCATCCATATATATGCAAATTGCACAGAATTCTCGTTACACTTAGATTTCTAGAAGGCTTGTTCAACTAGGTGTTTAAAGGAATAGGGTGCCTGGCTGGCTCAGTCAGTAGCACTTGCAACTTTTGATCTCAGGGTCAATAAGAGCCCCACGTTGGGTGTAAAGGTGTAAAGATTACATTAAAAATTAAAAATAGGGGCCCCTGGGTGGCTGAGTCAGTTAAGCAGCCTGCTCCTGATTTCAGCTCAGGTCATGATCTCAGGGTCATGGGATCAAGCTCTGTGTCAGGCTCCACGATCAGTGGAGAGGATTCTCTCTCCCTCTGCCTCTCCCTGCTAACGCACAGGTGTGCTCTCTCTCTCAAATAAATACAGAAATCTAAATAAATCTTTCAATAAATAAAGGAAAAAACCTTATCTCCATCACTTATTAGATATTTTTTAAAAATCAGCCTGAGGGGCGCCTGGGTGGCTCAGTGGATTAAAGCTTCTGCCTTCTGCTCAGGTAATGATCCCAGGGTCCTGGAATGAAGTCCCACATCCAGCTCCCTGCTTAGCTGGGAGCCTGCTTCTCCGCCTGCCTGCTCTGCCTGCCGCTTCCCCTGCTTGTGTTCCCTCTTTCTCTCTGACAAATAAATAAATAAAATCTTAAAAAAAAAAAAAAAAAAAATCAGGGGCACCTGGGTGGCTCAGTGGGTTAAGCCTCTGCCTTCGGCTCGGGTCATTATCTCAGGGTTCTGGGATCAAGTCCCACATGGGGCTTTCTGCTTAGCAGGGAGCCTGCTTCCCCCTCTCTCTGCCTGCCTCTCTGCCTACTTGTGATCTCTCTCTCTCTGTCAAATAAATAAATAAAATCTTAAAAAAAAAAAAAATCAGGCTGAGCTCTTATGTGTCTGGAAAGCATGACTCTAATTCCAATAAACAGTACTTACTTCAATGATTCTAAGATTTTGGTTTAGAGAATATCAGTACCCTAAAATGATAATATATTTAATCACTATTACAAATGAAAAGGTTAACGTAGATAACAGATAAATCTCTTGCAAAATTTGTTCACAAACTTAAACTCTCTTTTGCATCCTCTTTCTACTCTAATTCGTAACGGGAAACAAAGCCAGCAGATGGATAATGTTTTCATTCACTTTTATCTTTAATATCCATTAACTCACCTAAATGTTTATAATGGTGATTGTGAGCTTGTAATAAAACCTTTACTCGATCCAAAGGAGCAACCGTTGTTTTGGCACAGCATCCAGCAATACCTACAAAATTTTTAAACAGTCAGCATGAAATTGCATACCATTTCTTTCCATGTGGAAATTGTTATTTATTCAGCCAGCACACCTTCTGATTTCTCATTTGGTCTCCATGGGTAGAACTGCCCAGTTGCAGGGATATGTAGATGATTGGCCCCCATTCCCTGTAACTTAATAACTGAGTATGTCAGACTTAAAAATAAATTTGAAGAGTGTAAATCTTCCCCCAATACCTGATGACCACTAGGAATCTTGCTAAATGTAGTTATGGAGACAGACACTTGAAGGTATTTACCCAGCCATGAGGCTCTGTTTCAAGTAACCTCCTCTTCTGGATGACTCTTTCATTGAAACAACCAACTTTTGGGGCGTCTTGGTGGTTCAGTGGGTTAAAGCCTCTGCCTTCGGCTCAGGTCATGATCTCAGGGTCCTGGGATTGAGTCCCACATCGGCCTGTCTGCTCAGCAGGGAGCCTGCTCCCCACCCTACCCCCCACCTCTGCCTGCCTCTCTGCCTACTTGTGATCTCTGTCTGTCAAATAAATAAATAAAATCTTAAAAAAAAACAACAACAACTTTTACCCATAAAATACAGCATACCCATTTTTATTCAGCAATTACGTATTTGGTCCCTATCACATGCCACTATACAGACATATGGATGACAGTAATGTGTGTACATGAGCTTTCTTTAGTACAAGTCAGAATCCAGGGCAGCCCCACTAGCTTGGCATGCTTCTAAGACAATAATATATGAAGACTCTTTCCTATAGACTGTGTCCTCCCAAATTCATATGTTGAAAACTAATTCCCAAAGTGATGGCATTTAGAAGTGAGGCTTTTAGGAATTGATGAGGTCAGCAGGGTGGAGCCCTCACCAACAAGGTTAATGCCCTATATAAAAGCCCAGAGAGGGCGCCTGGGTGGCTCAGTGGGTTAAAGCCTCTGCCTTCGGCTCAGGTCATGGTCCCAGGGTCCTGGGATCGAGGTCCGCATTGGGCTCTCTGCTCAGCGGGGAGCCTGCTTCCTCCTCTCTCTCTGACTGCCTCTCTGCCTACTTGTGATCTCTCTCTCTGTCAATTAAATAAATAAAATCTTTAAAAAATAAATGAATGTACAATAACAAAAAAAATGAATGTAGAGTTTTACTTTACAAACTTTTTATTTTTTTTTAATATTTTATTTATTTGGGAGAGAGTGAGCAAAAGAAAGAGAGCACACAAGCAGGGGGCAGAGGGAGAGGGATAAGTAGACTCCCCTACTGAGCAGGGAGCCTGATGTGGGGCTCAATCCTCAGACCTTGACTGATTGACCGACCTAGGAGCCCCTACAAACTTTTTAAAATGTAGGACAAAATCACTCAAAGTCCACACACATTTATTTAATAGCCTACCATGTAACTAATGTTAATTAAAATCCATATTCTGAGATATCCAAAAACAAAATGCTTATTCATATTCAAATATTAAATCCACATGTAAGTTTCTAAATCAAGCTTCCTTTATCTGAACTAAAGCAAATCATAGTCATGGCTACCCAAAATTGAGGATGAACTTAAAATAATGTGCATTCGGATATATTTGGTTTCACAATATTATGTTCTTTATCTTCCCAGTCATTATGAACTAACCATATAATGAAATTATTTAGAATGTGTTCAATAAGTAGTTTCCTCTGATAGTACCTTAACTCATTTAGTCACATTACTTCATAACTCAATTGATCATTACAACAATCCATTGAGTTAGGTCATCCAACTTTTATCTTCCTTTTGAGCAAATGAGATTAAGAGTGCCCAAGGCTAATCAACAATAATAGTTAGCAAGTTATGAGTGTTTACCATGTACAATGTACCAGGCTAGGAGATTTTTTTTTAAGGTTTTATTTATTTATTTGACGCAGAGAGGGAGAGCGCACGCAAAAGAAGAGGGACTCTCAGGCAGAGGAAGAGAAGAAGCAGGGAGCCCCATGTGGGGCTCGATCCCAGGACCCTGGGATCATGACCCGAGCTGAGGGCAGATGCCCAACTGACTGAGCCACCCAGGAGCCCCTAGACTAAGAGATTTAACTCAGGACACTATGCCAAGGCTTTTCCAGCTACTATCTCATTTAATCATTACAACCTTCTAAAGTAGGAAATCTTTTCCCATTTAAAGGATATGAAAACTGAGGCAGAAGGAGGCTAAGGTAACTTGCCCAAAGGTATTTTTTCTTTTTCTTTTTCTTTTTTTTTTAACATTTTATTTATTTGACAGAGGTCACAAGTAGGCAGAGAGGCAGGCAGAGAGAGAGGAGGAAGCAGGCTCCCTGCTGAGCAGAGAGCCCCATTTGGGGCTTGATCCCAGGACCCCAGGATCACGACCTGAGCCAAAGGCAGAGGCTTTAACCCACTGAGCCACCCAGGCGCCCCCCCAAAGGTATTTTTTCATATCACTTGGACGAGAAACTTCTTCAAAAGTATTCACACTTGCTAAAAATCTGAAGCAACACTTTACCAAGAGACACAAATGGTCAAAAAGAAAATGAAAAGATATTCACCAACAGTCATCAGGGAAATGCAAGTTAAAAACCACAATTATAGGGGCACCTGCGTGGCTCATTGGGTTAAGCCTCTGCCTTCGGCCCAGGTCATGATCTCAGGGTCCTGGGATTGAGCCCCGAATCTGGCTCTCTGCTCAGCAGGGAGCCTGCTTCCACCTCTCTCTCTGCCTGCCTCTCTCTCTGTCAAATAAATAAATAAAATCTTTTTTAAAAAACAATCATATATCTCTAAACACCTGTTTAAAGAGAAACACACACAACTACACAAACACAGAGGACAAAAACTCTGATAACAGCAAATGTTGACAAGATAGTGGGGATACAAAATGGAACAGACACTTTAGAAAAGAGTTGGGCAGTTCCTACTTCATTCCAAATAAAAGCTGGAATCTTTACAATTGTTTGGAAAGCCCTTCATTCAGCCTCCCATGGCCTCTAACCTCCTTTTGCCATCAATACCACTTGGTTATAGCTACACAGCTTTTCTTAAGGCCTGAAATGCTCCTCTTGAGATTATCAACTTGCTCAACTCCTTCACTACTTCAAGTCTGCTCAAGTGTCATTCTCTCCAAGAGACTTACCATGACCAATTTAACAGTGTACCCACGCAGCCTCCGCATTTCCTTGCCCCATTCTCCTTTTTACTTTTTCCCATTGCATTCATCACCTATATAACTTACTTTCTCATTTTATTCATTCTCGTTCTCCTCTCAACTCTCCAATCAATGTAAACTCCAGGATCTTTGTTTTGTTCCCTGATACACACTGAACATATAGCAGGCACAGAGCGGGCACTCATCATATTCCTTGTATAAATGCATGAATAATGCTGTTTTTATCAGAACAAAATAAATTCTTTTTTTTTTTTTAGATTTTATTTATTTATTTGACAGACAGAGATCACAAGTAGGCAGAGAGGCCGGCAGAGAGAGAGGAGGAAGCAGGCTCCCCGCTCAGCAGAGAGCTGGATGCGGGCCTCGATCCCAGGACCTCGATCTCAGAATCTGATCCCTGGGATCACCACCTGAGCTGAAGGCAGAGGCTTTAACCCACTGAGCCACCCAGGCGCCCCTAGAACAAAATAAATTCTTAACACTACTGCACCCTACAGATACTCCTCCTAAAAGCTCGTATAACGTAGAATTTTAAAAATTCCCAGTCTTAACAAGTAATTAAGTATTGACAACCAATCAATTAAGAGAGGGTAGAGACTGAAAACACTTCTTTATGGAAAGGCAGAGGAAGTTTTTAAGAGACAATTATGAACTTTCTGGCCTCACAGTGACACGGATAGAAGGGCTGCACCAGCTACCTGTCATGTAGCAATAGACCAGTTTACCAGAATAACTGGAACCAGTTTTGGTTGTAGGCAATTTTGCACAATTTCCTATTCAACTTTAAAAAGCTGTCCTCCAATATTTGTTTTCTTTAAAGCAAACGACAAAATCCAATTCTATACTGGGTCATTTATGGTCTTTATAAAAGAAAGAGGTACCCAGAAATGTTTTACTGAAACCCTGGAGTCTTTGTAAAGGATCCGGCTCTTTTCCCTACTATCCAACCCTGAAGAATGGGTCCTTGGTTCGGCCAGTCCACCTCCCCAGCCGCTCCCTGACAGCTCGAGGCCCTTCCTCCCCAGGATCCTGCTGTCACTAGTCAAGTGATTATTAGAGTACACAGGTCAGGGCAAATATCCAGCCGAGCACTGAAGCAGCCAGAGTCCAAGAATGTCACCGCGGCTGCAAGCACCGTATCTGCCCCGGATCCTGCCCTGAGACCCCACCACCACCGGGTCCTCCCGGCTAGACACCCACCTCCGGCCAGAAAGGAGCGCAGCCAGTAGAAGTCCCGACGGGCGGTGGGCCCTCCAGCTCCTGCCGCCTGCGGCATCGCGGGAGGGGGGTCGGCCGCTGCCAGGGCCGCCGTCGCCGCCGCCGCCGCCATCAGGACCAGGGCCGCGTCGGGGACTCCGGTCGCCAATTTATAAGCCACGGGCTGGGGCCATGGCCACAGCGGGCGGTGACGGAGCACCGACCGCCGCGCGGGCGGGACGGAATAACACCCGCAGCGCGGCGCGGGCTGATGGCGTACGCCAGGGGCGGGGCCTGGGCCCGGGTCCCAAGTAGGAGTCGCCCGCGCTCGCCTCCTCCCTCAGCCGGCGTCACCCCACGACCCTGCTCCCCGCCTCGCTTTCCAGGCCTCTTCTGTTCTAACGGAGTAGTAGCGTGGCCCCGGGGAAGGACCCACCAAAACCCCACCACCTCAGAAAGCTCTGCCCGGTCCACTGACTTGTAACCAACCGCCCGTCGGGCTACCTTCTGAACTACCTCAGATGAATCCTTTCTAGAACCAATCTTGGGTTCCTTTCCGCTCTTTCCAGGAATCTCTGAGATCGCACCATCTCCCACCAAATCAGTTCTGCCTTCACAGAGCTGCTCGCTGAACCTCAGTTTCAGCCCTTCTTAACTACCTATTAAGTTTCCACTCCACCCCATCGCCTCTGTCAAAGAAATATTGCTAAAGCAGGTTGTTCTTTCTTTGGGGCCCTACAAATTACACAGATACTTGTCGGCCCTTTCTGAATCTGCGCTGTGTGCTTGGCTCAGATTTCACTGAACTTTACTCCCCACCCCTTTCAGCCCTAAACTCTTAGAAACTCCCCAGTTCCTTCTCCCTTCTCCGCTGTATTCCAAGACTCAACTACTTAACTACTCCTTAGGAGCAGCATTCACTTACTGGGAGCCCCTCATCACTTCCAGGCTGGGCGAAATCATCCCTATTCTTTATGACCAAAGGTGTTCTGAACTTATATCCTCTCTTTCAGAAGCTATCTTTTATGATTTTCCTCCATACTTACTCCAACCCTTCTTATCACTGGCACTGGTCTCCTCTTTCTCTTTCTGTGGATATGCTTCTGCAAGGTGTTTCTAGCCACATGTAGTCACTAATGATGAGTCCAGATTTAAATTTTATTTTTCACGGCCCGTGGGTGGCTCAGTCAGTTGAATGGCTGCCCTTGGCTCAGGTCATGATCCCTGGGTCCTGGGACTGAGCCCAGCATCTGGCTCTCTGCTCAGAGGAAAGCCTGCTTCTCTCTCTCCCTCTCTCTGCCTGCTGCTCTACCTACTTGTGCTCTCTATCTCTCTGTCAAATAAATAAATCAAATCTTTTTAAAAATTTTTTTTTTATTTTTCCCCATGTTCCCAATTTCCGATATCTGCGGGAAAATACAGACCTGTATAATAGTATCATTATTTAAATTTTACATGTCTAATGTCAGGAACCAAAAGCTCCCAGAGTATAATGACTGCACAACATTGTAAATGTAACTAATGCTTCTAAATTGTACAATTAAAAATGGTTAAAATTGTAAATTTTATTTTATTTAAAGATTTTATTTATTTATTTGATAGAGAGAAACATAGAGAGGGAACACAAGCAGGGGAGTGGGAGAGGGAGAAGCAGGCTCCCTGTTGAGCAGGGAACCCCATGCAGGGCTTGATCGCAGGACCCAAGAATCATGACCTAAGTCGAAGCCGACGCTTAATGACTAGCCACTCAGGCGCCCCTAAAATTGTAAATTTTAAATGAAGTACATCTAACACAATAAAGAAATACAAAGAAAAAACTAATTTTTTAATACAACAACAAAGGAGAAGTTTCTGTATTTTGGGGGTGCCTATCTGGCTCAGTCAGTAGACTGTGAAACTCTTGATCTCAGGGTTGTGAATTAGAGCCCCACATTGGGTATAGAGATTAGTTAAAAATAAAATCTTTTTAAAAAATAGAACAATTATATGATTTCACTCATATGTGGAATTTAACAAACAAAACAGAGGGGGTGCCTGGGTGGCTCAGTCAGTAAGCATCTGCCTTTGGCTCAGGTCATGGTCCCAGGGTCCTGGGATCTAGACCCACGTTGGGCAAAGTGGGAAGCCTACATTCCCTCTCTCGCTGTATCTCTCTCTCTCTGTCAAATAAAAAAATAAAAAAAAACAAATCCTAAAAAAAAAAAAAAAAAGAACAGAGGATCATAAGGAAAGGGAGGGGAAAATGGGAAGATAAAGTAAGACGAAATCAGAAAAGGAGACAAACCATAAGTCTTCTTTTTTTTTTTAAGATCTCTCTTTTTTTTTAAAGATTGTATGTATGTATGTATTTATTTATTTATTTATTTGACAGAGATCACAAGTAGGCAGAGAGGCAGGCGGGGGCGGGGAGGAAAGCAGGCTCCCGGCAGAGCAGAGAGCCCGATGTGGGACTCGATTCCAGGACCCTGGGATCATGACCTGAGCTGAAGGCAGAGGCTTAACCCACTGAGCCACCCAGGTGCCCCGAACATTTCATTTATTTATTTATTTGAGAGAGAGAGAGAGTGCGCGCACTGGGGTGAGGGGCAGAGGGAGAAGCAGACTCCCCGCCAAGCAGGGAGCCCGATGAGGGGCGTCATCTGGGTCTCAGTGTGGGCCTCTATCCTAGGACCCTCAGTTCATGACCTGAGCAGAAGGCAGAGGCTTAACTGACTTAGCCACCCAGGCGCCCCAAAGACTCTTATCTATAGGAAACAAACTGAGGGGTGCTGAAAGGGAGTTGCGTGGGGAAATGGGGTAACTGGGTGTTGGGCTTTAAGGAGGGCACTTGATTGAAAGAGCACTGGCTGTTATATGCAACCGATGAATCACTACCTCTGAAACTAATAATACAGTATATGTTAATTAATTGAGTTTAAATAAAATTTAAAAACCACAAATTTCTATATTTTCATATTACCAAACTAGCAAAACTGCCCTAATTCCTAGTGCTAACATGCATTTTTCCCATCCTATTTCATTTCATTAAACAGCATTCCATCCTCAATCCGTAAACTTTGAGAAATTTCCTAATTAGTCTCCCTGCTTTCCTTTGTCTCCTACTGTCTATTCTCAATATGGGAGCCAAAGCAATCCTCTAAAACCTAAAACAGGAGCGCCTAGGTGGCTCAGTCCTTAAGCGTCTGCCTTCAGCTTGGGTCACGATACCAGGGTATTGGGATCGAGCCCCACATGGGGCTCCCTACTCAGCAGGATGCCTGCGTCTCCCTCTCCTACTCCCCCTGCTTGTGGTCCCTCTCTTACTGTGTCTCTCTTTGTCAAATAAATAAATAAAATCTTAAAAAAAAACCTAAAACAAATTTTGCCACTCCTTATCCCAAACCCCTCAGTTGCTTCCCATTATCATTTAGAATAATTCTTATTATATCTCTGACCTCAACTCCTAGGATTCCCTTTAGTCACACTGACTGCTTGTTCCTCATAAACAAGAATGCTCCCCTCAGAACCTCTGCACATGCTGTTCTTTCTACCTGTGCTGCTTTTCCTCTAAATATTCCATGTAATTTCCTCCTTTTCACTGCTCTTTCATATCTTTACACAAATGTTACCTTCAGAGAAGCCATTCCTGGCTATAATATTTCAAATTACCAGCACAGGTATGGACCTAGAGGGTTTTATGCTAAGTGAAATAAGTCAAAGAAAGACAAATACCACGTGATTTCACCTATATGTGGAATCTAAAAAACACAATGAGTGAACAAACAAACAAACAAACAGACTCTTATTAAAGACAGTGAAGAAACTGGTGGTTGTAAGAGAGGAGGTGGGTTGGGGTGATGATCAAAATAGATGAAGGGGATTAAGAGGTACAAACTTCCAGTTATAAAATAGATAAGTCACAGAGACAAAAAGCACAATATAGAGAAAATAGTCAACGATATTATAATAATATTGTATGGTGACTACACTTATGGTGAGCATTGAAAAATGTATAGAATTTTCAAATCCCTATGTTGTAGACCTGAAACTAATACAACACCGCATGTCAGTTATACTTCCATACTAAATTTTAGATTTTTTTTAAGATTTTATTTATTTACTTGAAAGAGAGAGAGTGAGAGAGAGAACATGAGAGGGGAGACGGTCAGAGGGAGAAGCAGACTCCCTGCCAAGCAGGGAACCCGAAGCGGGAATTGTTAGTCATTTTTGAGCAAATTGTTTAGGTAAACACTTATGAAAAAGAGCCAGAATATACTCTAAGTTGATAATAATAAATCCATTAAATATTAATAGCTTTTTAGTGGGCCTTTTGTTTCTCGGTTGTAGGAAAGGAACATTGCGGCTTTGGATATTCTTACCAAATAAAATAGTGAAATCCTATGGTGAAAATCTGTTTTCGAGTAATGCTTATCAGTGAGCATTTCCCATCCTACTCATTGACTTTCTCTTCTCTGTTGGACTGAAAGTTTTTCTTCTCAAACATCTTAACACAGAAAATGGTGGAGTATGTGAAATTTCATAGAATATCTTCAAAAGAAATGTAAGCAATAGAATGGAAACAACATTTGAAATAAGCTCATCAGAACTGTTGTCATCAATATAGCAAGACTTCATTGCCTGTATTAGTATTTTATTTGTACTACTGCCACTCACTCTTTAAGTATATGTGGTCATCAATGTGCAACATAGTGTATTTGGCAATTCTTTTTTTTTTTTTTGAGATTTTATTTATTTATTCGACAGACAGAGGTCACAAGTAGGCAGAGAGGCAGGCAGAGAGAGAGAGGAAGAAAAAGGCTCCCTGCCGAGCAGAGACCCCCCCCCCCGACGTGGGGCTCGATCCCAGGACCCTGGGATCATTACCTGAGCTGAAGGCAGAGGCTTTAACCCACTGAGCCACCCAGGCGCCCCCCCCCTTTTGTAAAGATTTTATTTATTTGACAGAGATCGCAAGTAGGCAGAGAGGCAGGCAGAGAGAGAGGGAGAGGCAGGCTCCCTGCCGAGGAGAGAGCCTGATGCGGGGCTTGATACAAGGACCCTGGGATCATGACCTGAGCCGAAGGCAGAGGCTTTAACTCACTGAGCCACCCAGGCACCCCGTATTTGGCAATTCTGAGTTAAGATTATAAATGTGCAGAACTAGAGCAGAAGGCTACGGAGGAAATACCTAACCAGCTCACCAGGTGCTGTAACTCTGCTCACCTTTATACACTTGTGCTTGTTTCACTTATGCGTAACACTAATTTTCTTCTTAGTGGATTTCATAATGAAACAGTGAAATGAGAAGTACTTAAAAATATTCTACTTAATTTGATGTTTTTGATTTCTAGTTAATTACTACAAAGCTGGGAGTTTCCAGTCATGTGCACAGATTAATGGCTGGATCGATGGCAGGTAAGAGGAGGGATATATTCTTTCTTTCTTTCTTTCTTTCTTTCTTTCTTTCTCTTCCTTCCTTCCTTCCTTCCTTTCTTTTTTTCTTTTTTTCTTCCTCTCTTTCTTCTTATTTATTATTTTTTAAAAATAGTTTTTGTGTTTGAGAGAGAGAGAGAGAGAGCACAAGCAGGGGGTGGGGGAGAGTGAGAGGGAGAAGCAAAAGCAGACTTCCCGCTGAGCAGGGAGCCCGTGCAGAACTCGATCCCAGGACCCTGGGATCCTGACCTGAGTCGAAGGCAGTCGCTTAACCAACTGAGCCACCCAGGTGCCCCCCATAATAAATTTTAAAATAATAATAAAAAATAAAATTATAGGGGCACCTGGGCCGGCTCAGTCAGAAGAGCGTGCAACTCTTGATCACAGGGCTGTGAGTTAGAACCCCATGTTGGCATAAAGATTACATTAAATAATTTTAAAGAAATAAAGAAATAAAATAAGATTACCACTTACTCTACCAGTTCTACCAAAACTCTTTTCTGTGCTTTAATTTAAATACTTTCCACAGGACTTCTTGCCTTTATATAAATATATACAAGATTTATATTTATATATAAAATGTTCCTATCATCAGTTTTCCTATCATCAGTTTCACATTCCTAGAATGTAAATTCTGGAATGCCTGGGTAGCTCAGTCAATTATGCCTTCAGCTTGGGTCATGATTCTAGGGTCCTGTGATCAAGCTCCAAGTGAGAATCCCTGCTCAATGTGGAGCCTGCTTCTTCCTCTCCATCAGCTGCTCCCCCTGCTTGTGCTCTCTCTCTTTCTCTCCCTCTCTCTTAAATAAATAAATAAGTAAATAAATAAATAAAATATTTTTTTAAAAAATAGAATGTGGGGGCACCTGGGTGGTTAAGTCAGTTAAGCATTTGCCTTTGGCTCAGGTCATGATCCCAGGGTCCTAGGATAGAGCCCAATGTCAGGCTCCCTGCTGAGTAGGGAGCCTGCTTCTCCCTCTTCCTCTGTTGCTCCCCTTGCTTGTGATCTCTTTCTCTGTCTCTCTGTCAAATAAATAAATAAAATCTTTTTAAAAATTTTTTGAAGAAAAAGAAGATTTTTGTTTTTAAGTAATCTCCACACCCAACATGGGGCTCGAATTCACCACTCTGAGATCAAGAGTCACATGCTCTATGGGTTGAGCCACCAGGTGCACCAAAGTTCAATCTTCTCTATCTCTGCCTTTCACTTTTAGAATATCTAAAAACCAATAACCAGAGGCTAGGAAAACAGAGAAAAATCAATCCACTTCCTTAAAGAATGTACTAAGACGTGGGATGAATGTGAACCTAATAGTAAAATAAATATAATACAAATAAAAGTGGGAGTACAAGGGAAGGATCATCTTTGTTAGCGGTCACCCAGGAAGGAAGTAATTGAGCTGTCCTTTGACAAGGGCCAAGGCAAAATCACATACATATCCACACACACATAAAAAGACACTCAGTCTGTTCAAGAAACAAATAGTCCAATTTGCCTATTTTAAGAAACCTGATCCCCTCTCCATGACTTCCCAACACTTGCATGGCAACCATTGACCAATAACGTTAGAGAAGTGCGTCAAGGTTATATCATGAACAGGTTTAATCTTTGGCTAAATAGTTTAGACTTAGTTCAATGGATAATAAGAAACTGATGACAGTTCTGTTTTAGAAAAGTTAATCTGGAAGAGATTAATAGAAAGTTTGGGAAAGCAGACACTGACAGATCTTTAATAAGGAAGCCAGTTAGGAAGCTTTTGTAATAATCTAGGCAAGAGAGTGGTGGGAGCATGAAAATGTAGTGAACCTAAAAGGAAATGGATGGAGGGGTACCTGGGTGACTCAGTGGGTTGGGCCTCTGCCTTCAGCTCAGGTCATGATCTCAGGGTCCTGGGATGGAGCCCCGCATCGGGTTCTCAGCTCAGTGGAGAGCCTGCTTCTGCCTCTCTCTGTGCCTGCCTCTTTGCCTACTTGTGATCTCTCTCACTCTCAAATAAATAAATAAAATCTTAAAAAAAAAAAAAGGAAATAGATGGGGACACTTGACTGGCTCAGTCAGAAGAGTGTGCAACCTTGGTCTTGGGGTTGTGAGTTTGAGCCCCACATCAGGTGTAGACATTACTTAAATATATAAAACTTTAAACAAAACAAGAATAAAAGGAAATGGATGAAGGAAAAGTTAAAGCTGCTGCAAACTTTTTGCTAGAGTGATTAACAGACTTGATGGTACCATCAACAGAATAGGGAAGACAGAAAGAGGGAGTGGTTTAAGGCACAGAAAGGGGTTAGAAATATTAGCACAAACAGCAAAAATATGAAACAAAAACAATAGCAACAAAAAGACAATATAATTTTTTAAAGATTTTGTTTATTTATTTATTTGAGAGCTAGCAGAGTGAAAGAGGGCATGAGTGGAGGGGAGGTGCAGAGAGAGAGGGTGAAGCAGACTCCCAGCAGGGAGCTGACGTGGGGCTCAATCCCAGGACCCTGGACTTATGACCCGAGCCAAAGGCAGAAGTTTAACCGACTGAGCCACCCAGGTGCCCTGCCAAAATAATTTAAAAATAAACACTGTACAGGCATGCCTGGGTGATAAAGTTGGTTAAGCATTGAAATAATGCTTAATTTCAACTCAGGTCATGATCTCAGGGTTATGAGATCACGACCTGAGCCAGGCTCCGTGCCCAGTGCAGGGTGTGCTTGGGATTCTCACCCTTTCCCTCTCCCTTCTCCTCTGCCCTTCCACCACTGGCACACACCTTCGCTCTCCAAAATAAATAGATAATGTCTTAGAGGAAAAAAACTGTAAAGATGATGAAAACATGCGAAGTGCCAAAGAACAAAGTTTGTTTTGTTTTTAAGTAAGTTCTACCCTTAAAGAGGGGCTTGAACTCACAACTCTGAAATCAACAGTAACATGCTCTACTGATTGAGCCAGCCAGATGTCCCTTGCAAAGGACAAAGTTTTGGCAAAGGTTTTGTTTGTTTGTTTTAAGATTTTATTTATTTGGGGGCGCCTGGGTGGCTCAGTGGTTTAAGCCTCTGCCTTTGGCTCAGGTCATGATCTCAAGGTCCTGGGATTGAGTCCTACATAGGGCTCTCTGCTCAGCAGGGAGCTTTCTTTCCCCTCCCTCTGTCCCTGCCTCTCTGCCTATTTGTGATTTCTGTCTGTCAAATAAATAAATAAAATCTTTAAAAAAAAAGATTTTATTTATTTGTTTGAGAGAGAGAGAGCCAGGTTGTGGGGGCGGGGGTGTACGTGAGCAGGAAGAAGAGCAGAGGGAGAAGGAGAAGCAGACTCCCCACTGAGCAAGGAGCCCAATGCAGTACTCTATCCTAGGACCCCAGGATCATGACCCGAGCCAAAGGCAGACGCTTAACCAACTGAGCCACCCAGAGTTTTTTTTTTTTTTAATATGGACAATGTATGACTACCAAATAGATCATAGATAACAATAACTACCTAAAAAGCCTTATTTATGGAGTGTCTGGGTGGCTTTGTTGGTTAAGCTCCCAACTCCTGATTTCTACTCAGGTCATGATCTCAGGGTCCTGAGATCAAGCCATGCCTAGGGCTCTCTGCTGGGTCTGGGGCCTGCTCAAGATTCTTTCTCTCCCTCTGCTCCTCCCCACCTGCTTGTACTCTATCTTGCTCTCTCTCTAAAAAAATAAAAAAGAAAAAAGAAAAAGTCTTCTTTGAAAACTTCCCCATCCTCACAGATACCCCCACATTTTGTGAAACAGGGAGGAATCAACGTGTCATTTTAAGATGCTTCATTTATTTATTTGAGAGAGAGAGACAGAGAAAGAGCAGATCTGTGGGCAGGGTGGGGAATTGTGGCTTGCAGCAGGAAAGGGAGAGAAGCAGACTCCCTGCCGAACACAGAGCCCAACGATGGGCTCTGACTCAGGACCCTGAGATCATGACCTATGCCAAAATCAGTTAACCAGATAAGCCTCCTACACACCACTGAGTGTGCCATTTTAATAAACATGGTCATGGATCTTAGCTATCTTCAAGTCTTCTATTAAGTAGTATTTAAGACCACAGATCATTAACTTTTACTTACTTGTATTTATTAGGAATAAGCATCATTGGGGTGTCTGGGTGGGCCAGTTGGTTAAGTCTGTGCCTTCAGCTCAGGTCATGATCCCAGGGATATAGGATCAAGCCCTGCTTTGGGCTCCCTGCTCAGCAAGGAGCCTGCTACTCCCTTTTTCTCTCTCCCTCTGCCTGTCATCCTGCTCATGCTCTCTTGCTTTCTCTCTCCCTCTCTCTCTCTGCCAATAAATAAACAAAATCTTAAAAAAAAAAAAAGAATAAACATCATATATCACAGATGTTTCATGTCTTATTAATTTCAATAACTTTGGAGTCAAATGTAACTTACCCTATACATAAGATCTTTGCTCCTTTAGTACAGAATTTATCCATATACAAAATTTAAAATATTTTATTTTATTATTTTTAAAGTTTGATTTACTTAAGTAATCTCCACACCCCATGAGGGGTTTGAACTCATGACCCCGAGATCAAAAGTCACATGCTCCTCTGACTGAGCCAAATGCTACACAACTTCACATGAAGTTGGACATCTCCATTTTATTTTGTGTACATACAATGTATGATATTCTAGGGGCACCTGGGTGGCTCAGTCAGTTAAGCATCTGCCTTCAGCTCAGGTCATGATCCCAGGATCCTGGGAGTGAGCCCCACATTGGCCTCTCTGCTCAGTGGGGAGTCTGCTTCTCCCTCTCCCTCTCCCTCTGCCTATTGCTCCCCCTCCTTATACTATTTCTATCTCTCTCTCTCTGTCAAACAAATAAATTAAAAATTAAAAAAAAAAACAAACAGGGAGCTTCATTGGCTCAGTTGATTGAGCCACTGCCTTTGGCTCAGGTCATGATCCTGGAATCCTGGGATCCAGTCCCGTATTAGGCTTTCCCTGCTCTGCAGGGAGCCTGCTTCTCCCTCTCCCTCTGCCTCTCACCTTGCTTGTGCTCTTTCTCTCTCTCTCTCCCTCTGTCAAATAAATAAATGAAGTCTTTTTAATAAATAAATAAATAAAAATAAATAAATAAAATAAAATAAAAATGGTAATCCATAAGAAAGACAGAGAGAGAGAGAGAAAGAAAGAAAAATATTTTAGCATGTAAGAAGAAATGCCATAACAGGGGTGCCTGGGTGACTCAGTTGTTAAGCATCTGCCTTTGGCTCAGGTCATGATCCCAGAGTCCTGGGATGGAGTCCCACATCGGGCTTGCTGCTCAGCAGGAAGCCTGCTTCTCCCTCTCTCACTCCCACTGCTTGTATTTCCTCTCTCACTGTGTCTCTCTCTATCAAATAAATAACTAAAATCTTAAAAAAAAAAAAAGAAGAAGAAATGCCATAACTATTTCTGAAATGATACACATGAAACTGTGTAGCAGTGATTACCTCTGGAGGATAGAATTAATGAAGGATGGGGGAACTGTACCTTTTACTTTTCATTATGCATTCTTTTATATGGTTTGAGTTTTTTAAAAGCATGTTTTGGTTATATTTTGAATCTCAGGTAATTATATTTTAAGAAATTGGGGTGCTGGGTGGCTCAGCTTTTAAGCGTCTGCCTTTGGTTCAGGTCATGATCCTAGGACTGAGATCAAGCCCCTCATAGGGCTGCCTGCTCAGTGGGGAGCCTACTTCTCCCTCTCCTTTGCCCCTCCCCATGCTCCTGCTCTCTCTCTCAAATTAATGAATAAAATCTTAAAAAAAAAGAAATTACATGAGATAAACATAATTCTTACTATTTTCAACTCTAGAAATAATATATATTCTGAAGCTGTGATGTCAGATTTCCATGGCTAAGATGCAATAGGCAGCTGAAGAAAGTTTGTGAACATAAGGTAAAGGTTAATAAGAAAAGCAGGAATTTTAGGAAATTGCCTCAGATTTCGCTTTTACTTTGGCTTAAGACATCCTGTATTGGGCACCTGGGTGGCTCAGTGGGTTAAAGCCTCTGCCTTCAGCTCAGGTCATGATCTCCGGGTCCTGGGATGGAGCATCACATCGGCCTCTATGCTCAGCAGGGAGCCTGCTTCCCTTCCTCTCTCTCTGCCTGCCTCTCTGCCTACTTGTGATCTCTGTCTGTCAAATAAATAAATAAAATCTTAAAAAAAAAAAGACATCCTGTATTTAAAAAATGAAAACTGAAGCACCTGGGTGGCTCAGTGGATTAAAGCCTCTGCCTTGGACTCAGGTCATGGTCTCAGAGTTCTGGGATCAAGCCCCACATCAGGCTCTCTGCTCAGCAGGGAGCCTGTTTCCTCCTCTCTCTCTGCCTGCCTCTCTGACTACTTATATCTCTGTCTATCAAATAAATAAATAAAATCTTTTAAAATTTTTTAAAAATAAATAAATAAAATAAAATAAAAAATGAAAACTGACGTTTTCTAGGTCAAGTCTTTTACTAGAGCCCACCAAATCTGCATATTAATTTTTTCAATTTGAGTATAGTTATTGCACATTCATTTCTAACAACACAGCGGAGTAAGAAAGAATAAAAGCATTGAATGCTTGCTTCTCTACTTAATAGATAAATGATCTTAAGGACTTATTAAATATCTGAGCTTTAGTTTCTAATCTATAAAATGTGAGTGACGCTCCCACCTTTGATATTATGTGAATATCAAATGAGATCATGGAGCCATAGAAGCTACCACAGTGCTCAGCACATAGTCGGTGCTATATTTCTCTCACTTCCTTAGAATGTGCTTTCTTAGACTTTCTTGCAGAACATATTATTATTAATTCAGTCAACATACATTTACTCTCGACCTACTGTGTTCAAGGCATTATGTTAGATGACCAAGATATAAAAGTAAAAAAGACAAAATTTCTACAGTCTTTTGTAAGAGAGCAAGCAGCTACAAAAAAGTGAGTACAATTTGTTGGAATTAGGGATGTGCATGGAGTTCTACAAGGTCAAAAGAGGAGAGAAACCATTTCCATAAGAGGAGTGGGGAAATTAGGAATGAGACAAGCTGAGCCTTGCAAAATGAGTAAGTTTTCCAGGCACTTATAGGAGAAAAAAATATTTCAGAAGAGTATCTGAATCATTTCAATGTTGTTACAGTTAGATACGGCAATGAAATTGAGATAGCATAGAAATTGTTTACAGAACTGACCTAATTTATTCTTTCATTCATTCAATAGGTATTTCTTATACAGATGATAAGCATCATAGATACAACAGTAAATAAAAACTTGGTCCATCTCTTCATCTTGGGGTGATAAGTTTGAGCCCTATGTTGGGTGTAGAGATTACTTAAAAATAAAAGCTTGGGGTGCCTGGGTGGCTCAGATGGTTAAGCGTCTGCCTTCGGCTCTGGTCATGATCTCAGGGTCCTGGGATTGAGCCTTGTGTTGGGCTCCCAGCTCGGTGGGGAGTCTGTGTCCTCTTCTTCCTCTGCCTCCTCTTCCTCTGCCTCTCCTGCTTGTGCTTTCTCTCTCAAATGAACAAATAAGATCTTTTTAAAAATAATAATAATAATAATAATAATAAATAAAAGCTTAAGGGGATGCCTGGGTAGCTCAGTTGGTTAAGCATCTGCCTTTGGCTCAGGTCATGATCCCAGGGTCTTGGGATTGAGCCCCACATTGGGCTCCCAGCTCGGCAGGAAGCCTGCTTCTCCTTCTTCCTCTGCTGCTCCCCTGCTTGTGTTCCCTCTCTCACAGTGTCTCTCTCTGTCAAATAAATTAATAAAATCTTTTAAAAAATAAAATAAAAGTAGGGGCACTTGGGTGACTTAGTGGGTTGAGCCTCTGCCTTTGGCTCAGGTCATGATCTCAGGGTCCTGGGATCAAGCCCCGCATCGGGCTCTCTGCTCAATGGGGACCCTGCTTCCTCCTCTCTCTCTGCCTGCCTCTCTGCCTACTTGTGCTCTCTCTCTCGTCAAATAAATAAATAAAATCTTTAAAATGAAATAAAATAAAAGTGAAAACTTAAAACCAAAGCAAACCTAGTCCATGCCCTTCAGGGAAATTATACTCTAGCAGGAAAGACAAATCTTAATCAAATAATCACACAAATTAATGTAAAATGGAAACTGAGATAAGTGCTTTTAAGAGGAGGCTTAGTGCATGGTGATAAAAGACCATAAAACAGGGATTTAACCTAAACAAGAAGTTTAGAAAAGGCCTCCTTGAGGAAGTGATGCTTGAACCCAGAAGTGAAGGATGATGACTAGGGCTTAACTGAGGAATAGAACAAGAAAAAGCATTCCAGAAAAAGGAAACAGAGCCTCTGGTGGGGATGTTTGGTGGTCTCAAAGGTCTGATCACAATCTCAAATGCATAACTACGGTATGTCTTTTAAGGGTCAAGAATTCAGATGCCTTCCCCAGATCAGGCAAGTCACTCACACTGATAAAGGTATAAGACAATAGAGGGAGCTGCTGGACTGAAGAAGTGCCACAGTATTTGTTCAGCCTAAAATGAAACTTGTAGGCAAACGAAATTTACTGGTTTATAAGAACAGAAATACTGGTTTGCAAACACAGAAGAAAGCTACTGTGGCTGGAGTAGGAAGAACTAGGATATTTGTGATACAAGATGAGATAGAGAAATAGGTCAAATCTTATAACCACTAGCAACCTTGTAGCCACCGTGGAGATCTTGTCATCATCCTAAAAGCAACACGAAGCCAAAATATTAAGCTGCGGTTGAGATGGTCAGGTGTACCTTTCAAAAAGATTCCTGCACATGCCTTGGATAATGGAATAGGGACAAAAGTAGTTATGATTAGACTATTGCAAGATGTGGCACTTGGTCTAGATTGAGGCCGTAAGAATGGAGGGAAATGGATGGATTGGAGAGACATTGAAATGATAAAATGGGTGAGACTTGGCAATTAATTTGATAAGGGCAATGGGGAGAGGGAAATGTCAAGGATAATTCCTTGGTTCCTGTTAACATAAATGTATGGATCCACCAAGGCAGGGATTACTGGAAAAGGATTAGTTTGTTACTGGTTTAGAGAAAGGTGGAAGAACAGAGGAAAGGATGAGTTGCTTGGTTGGGACATACTAAGTTTGCAGAGACCTTGGAGACATCCAGGCGGAGATATTAAAGAGTTGACTATAGAAGGAGCAGCCTGGGCTGAAGATATAACTAACATTAGCAAATCAAGGCTAAGGAGAAAGTGAAAACCAAGAATTCAGCCATGGGTAATTACAACACTTAATGGTTAGCTAGAGAATGATGGCAAAGGAGACAAAGAAGTTGCTACAGATGGAGAGGGAAAAACAAGAGTTATAGAAGCCAATGTAAAAGAGTATTTTAAGAATAATATAGTATTGGGTGATGAGTACTGAGTAACATATGGAACTGTTAAAGCACTGAAACTAATATAACGATGTACGTTAACTATGCTGAAGTTAAAATTTAAAAATAAATAAAATAAAAAATAACAAGAAAAAACTAAAGTGTTAGCCTACTTTAAAAAAAAAAGTTGAGCTTAAATGTCTGTGAAAGATCCAAGTTGAAATAATCTGGAGCTCAAAAATGGACTTTAAGTTTAGAGAGATAAACTTGGAGGTTTGTGGCATTTAAGTTGCAATTTAAGTCATATTTATTTAAGGATCAGAGTTTAATATGTAAAGATAGTACTTGTATCCCATCAACAGTAGCAATTACTATTCACACACGTAAGCAAGAATAACACTAATGGATTTACTTACTGTTTTCCTGCCAGAAGATAAAAACACTTTGGAGATATTATCCAATTGCTTCTGTCAGTCCATACTTGACCTGTCAGCAATATTTATTGAGGGTATGACGGTATGAAATCTTATCAAAAGGTAAGATCCCAAAAAAATAGAAGATAACAATCTTACCCTGAAGACTTCAGGCAATTGGGGAAATAAAATGTTGACATATGTAATACTAATTAACAGTGCCAAAATTACATATTGGTGAGTACCAGTTAATAAAATTCAACTCTGTTCTTCATGAATGCTGAGGAGGAATGATAATTCAGAGGTTATTTACTTTGAGGGAGTTGTTCAAGAACAGTTTGCTAGAGTAGCTGAGTTGTCAGTGGATTTTAAATAATAGAATTCTAGAGGTGGTAAAGGCCTTGGAAATCCTCAAAGCAATGACAAATATTTTTGAAGTCCTTTTTTTTTTTTCTAAGATTTTTATTTATTTATTTGACAGAGAGAGACGGCAAGAGAGGGAACACAAGCAGGGGCAGTGGGAGAGGGAGAAGCTTCCTGCTGAGCAGGAAACTCAACACAGGGCTCCATCCCATGACCCTGGGATCATGACCTGAGCAGAAGGCAGACATTTAATGACTGAGCCACCCGGATGCCCCTTTTGAAGTTCTTCTTATAGATAAGGGGCGACCAAGGGAAAGAGGCCTGCAGAGCCCTTGCTTTGTGCGGGTCTGTTGTAGATGCTTTACATTTACCGTCCTGTTTAAGGTATGGTGACACCGTGAAGTTTATAAAGAAATTAGTCTTGTGGCATCTGGGTAGCTTGGTCAGTTAGGCATCTGACTCTTGATTTTGGCTTGGATCTTGGTTTCAGGGTGTAGGATTGAGCTCCCTCATCAGGCTCTGTGCTCAACACAGAGTCTGCTTGTCCCTCTTCGTCTGTTCCTCCCCCGGCTCACTCTCTCTCTTTCTCTCTCTCTCAAATAAATAAAGAATAAAATCTTTTTTTTTAACGAGTTTATTTATTTATTTGAGAGTGAGAGAATGAGAGAATGAGCAGAGAGGAGGGGCAGAGGGAGGGGGAGAAGCAGACTCGCCACTGAGCAGGGATCCCGTTGTGGGACTCGATCCCAGGACTCTGGGATCATGACCTGAACCAAAGGCAGATGCTCAACAGACTGAGCCACCCAGGCACCCCAGTTAATAAAATCTTAAAAAAAAAGAAAACAAAACCAAAACTAGTCTCAATTGTGCAAGCAATTGCTGGATGGCAGCCATAGAGTTTAAATCAGACCTCAGAGAGGTATTTAACAACAAAAAACACTTTTCTAAGTTTTAGTTATTTATTTTAGGGAGAAAGAGAGAGGGTGTGTGTGCAGGGGTGGGGAGGGGCAGAGGGAGAGGGAGAGAAACTTCAAGCCAACTCCCCTCTGAGCCCAGAGTCCTACTCCAAACTGGATCTTATGACCCATGAGATCATGACCTAAGATGAAACCAAGAGTCAGACACTTGACCTACTGAGTCACCCAGGTGCCCCTCCCCCAAATTTCTTCAGCTGTTTCCTGTCTGCTATGAGCCAGGTCCCGAGCTAAGCACTAGGGATATAAAAATGAAAGATAAACCCCTTGAGGGGCATACAGCTTGGTAAGTGGAGTGGAGTGTGTGAGAGGTGTTATGACAGAGATGTGGAAACGCAGCAGACGCCATGTGGAGGGAGCTGTGACACTCCTGATTCTGCTTGGGTCATTTCATGAGGCTTCATAGACAAGGAGCTCTGTGAGGTGAGTTTTGAGGGATGAGGATAATTTTGCCAGATCGACAAGAATAAGAGTAGTATAGAGGAAGGAGAGACAGAACAGGAGGAAAGACATTCCAGGCAGACCTGTATCTGTTTCAACTTTTCCATCCCTTCTATTCACAAAGCCAGAGAAAATATGCTTGTTAGGAGAGACTCACTAGGTAGTTAAGATCTCTTTGAATGAATTCTCCGTGGGGAGGAAGACAATGTCCAGAAGTAATTCAGGCAATTGCTTTTAAAGTGCCTAATAGGGGCTCCTGGGTGGCTCAGGTGGTTGAACATCTGCCTTTAGCTCAGGTCATGATCACAGGGTCCTGGGATCCAGACACTGGTCTCCCTGCTCTGCTGGGAGCTGTCTTCTTCTCTTTCTGCCCCTCCTCCCTGCTCAGGCTCTCTTGCTCTCTCTCTCTCTCTCTCTTAAGTAAATAAATAAATAAATTCTTAAAAAAGAAAAAAGTGCCTAATAGGTGGAGGTCACTACATGTGACATAGAGAAACATCAACATGGAGCAGGGCCCAGAATGCTTCAGGTAAAAATGAATGGAAAACAGATCAGGAACATTGCCCCTGGTTTCCAAGGTGAGAGATAATGGGCTGGAGTTACAAAGCAAAATATTCTGGGCTATGTTCAGCTTTGGAAGTCTTCTGCTGGACCAGGAGTCCTCAAGCCCTTGTAGTGCCGAGAGAACTCTGAAGAAGAGAGAGAAGATGCTGATGGCTTTTGGCTGGATATGTAAGATAAGACCAAGGATGGCCTACATGTGCCACAGAATTCCAGGACGGAGGTATGTCTTGGAAAGTAAGGTGGTGGGTGGGGGAGCAGCATGAAGGTGTGTTGGGAATGTGACCTCTGGAGAGTGGGTCAGTAGGCTTGGGGATAAATAGATTTTATAGGAACAAGAAACAGCAAGAAATAGAATTTGTCATGGAGAGAAATGGGACTGAAATTGGATGGGAGGGCAAGATCAGGTAAAGGGGTGACCTGGGCGTGCCAAACATAAAGAATCTAGAATGCAGAGAAGATGGAGCATTGAAGAAATGACGGAAGATACGAGAAAGAAGGGCCCTTAAAATAGTAAAAACAGAATAAACCTAACCAAAGAGGCTAAGAATCTATACTCAGAAAACTATAAAGTACTCATGAAAGAAATTGAGGAAGACACAAAGAAATGGAAAAATGTTCCATGCTCCTGGATTGGAAGAACAAATACTGTGAAAATGTCTATGCTACCTAAAGCAATCTACACATTTAATGCAATTCCTATCAAAATACCATCCATTTTTTTTCAAAGAAATGGAACAAATAATCCTAAAATTTATATGGAACCAGAAAAGACCTCGAATAGCCAAAGGAATATTGAAAAAGAAAGCCAAAGTTGGTGGCATCACAATTCCGGACTTCAAGCTCTATTACAAAGCTGTCATCAAGACAGCATGGTACTGGCACAAAAACAGACACATAGATCAATGGAACAGAATAGAAAGCCCAGAAATAGACTCTCAACTCTATGGTCAACTAATCTTCGACAAAGCAGGAAAGAATGTCCAATGGAAAAAAGACAGCCTCTTCAATAAATGGTGTTGGGAAATTGGACAGCCACATGCAGAAAAATGAAATTGGACCATTTCCTTACACCACACACGAAAATAGACTCCAAATGGATGAAGGACCCCAATGTGAGAAAGGAATCCATCAAAATCCTTGAGGAGAACACAGGCAGCAACCTCTTCAACCTCAGCCGCAGCAACATCTTCCTAGGAACATCGCCAAAGGCAAGGGAAGCAAGGGCAAAAATGAACTATTGGGATTTCATCAAGATCAAAAGCTTTTGCACAGCAAAGGAAACAGTTAACAAAACCAAAAGACAACTGACAGAATGGGAGAAGATATTTGCAAACGACATATCAGATAAAGGACTAGTGTCCAAAATCTATAAAGAACTTAGCAAACTCAACACCCAAACTCAACACCCATTTCCAATCAAGAAATGGACAGAAGACATGAACAGACATTTCTGCAAAGAAGACATCCAGATGGCCAACAGACACATGAAAAAGTGCTCCACATCACTCGGCATCAGGGAAATACAAATCAAAACCACAATGAGATATCACCTCACACCAGTCAGAATGGCTAAAATGAACAAGTCAGGAAATGACAGATGCTGGCGAGGATGCGGAGAAAGGGGAACCTTCCTACACTGTTGGTGGGAATGCAAGCTGGTGCAACCACTCTGGAAAACAGCATGGAGGTTCCTCAAATGTTGAAAATAGAACTACCCTCTCACCCAGCAATTGCACTACTGGGTATTTACCCTAAAGATACAAACGTAGTGATCCGAAGGGGCACATGCACCCAAATGTTTATAGCAGCAATGTCCACCATAGCCAAACTATGGAAAGAACCTAGATGTCCATCCACAGATGAATGGATAAAGAAGATGTGGTATATATACACAATGGAATACTATGCAGTCATCAAAAGAAATGAAATCTTGCCATTTGCGAGGACATGGATGGAACTAGAGGGTATCATGCTTAGCGAAATAAGTCAATCAGAGAAAGACAACTATCATATGATCTCCCTGATATGAGGAAGTAGAGATGCAACATGGGGGCTTAAGGGGGTAGGAGAAGAATAAATGAAACAAGATGGGATTGGGAGGGAGACAAACCATAAGTGACTCTTAATCTCACAAAACAAACTGAGGGTTGCTGGGGGGAGGGGGAGTTGGGAGAAGGGGTGGGGTTATGGACACTGGGGAGGGTATGTGCTATGGTGAGTGCTGTGAAGTGTGTAAACCTGGTGATTCACAGACCTGTACCCGTGGGGATAAAAATATATGTTTATAAAAAATTAAAAAAATAGTAAAAAAAAAAAATTTTAAAAAAATAGTAAAAACAGCTTAAATAAAATAGCATGGACACTATGGGCTCCAGGGCAAAAGTTACAGAGCAGCCATATAACAGGGAAGACACTTTAGCAAAGGAAGGAAATAGTACTGCTGAGGAAGGGTGGGAAAGGTAAGTAAGAAATCTACTGCTTGGGGGCACGTGGGTGGCTCAGTGGTTTAAGCCTCTGCCTTCAGCTCAGGTCATGATCCCAGGGTCCTGGGATTGAGCCCGGTGAAGGGCTCCCTGCTCGGTGCGGAGCCTGCTTCTCCCTTTCCCTCTGCTCTTCCTCTGGCTTGTGCTCTCTCGTGTTCTCTGTCAAATAAATAAATAAAATCTAAAAAAGAGAAAGAGAGAGAAATTTATTGCTTGAGGGCCCCACTTGACTGTTTGGGCTATGGGCAGCTTTAATAGTGAGGGAAATGAAGGCTTAGAACAGGTCCCATGGCAGAAAGAGGCTAAAAATCTCCCCAGACAGGGAGTACTAAGGAGCAATAAAGATTTCAGGCAGATTTAGGTCTTTTAGGTCTTGAGATTTTGAAGCTGGCTAAGGCTCTAAGAGAATTCTGCTGCTTGCAAGCAGTAGAGGAAATGGATGATGGGAATCTAGAGGTCAAGTGGGGATGCTTCCTGGTTGAGTTTGGGAGACGTTATGAGAACAATTGAATTAGTGGATTGAAAAGGTTACCAGTGAATTCGCTGGACAAGGCATAAAAAGGAGAAAATGGCCTAATCTTGTCATTAGAAGTAGAGAAGTAGCTTGCACCAGAGCAAGCTCACTTTGGCCACAGATAGTTCTCCATTTGAAGTATGGTTCTTTTTGGAAGTTGTCTGTAATATAAAAGATCCTGTTTCATCATCATAACTAGAATATGTCTTCATGCTTTACAATTACTGCGAAGACATGCCAATCCTACTTTCTTTCAAAACAATTCTGGCAATATCAGTTTTTTTTTTTTTTTTTCCTTCAGAATACTAATTTGATTTCCTTCCTTCCACCTTCTGCACTGAAATGTCTTTTGGTTTGTATCCACCATGTGTTGTCCGGACCCTGTGCATTCTTGACAATTTTTTAATTCAATTTAGAAACTTGAGTAAGAAAGGGCTTTCTTTAGGTCTGTGTCTGCCATTAAATGGACCAATAAATGCCCTGAATTCCTACAGACTTGCTCAGTGCAAATCCTCTGGTAATTCCCTTGAATCTTTTCTGCTCTAAGTTTTCTTGCTCTCTTGAACTCCTGGCGGAATTGACAGCATAGATGTTTTTCAATTTTCTTTTTTTTTTTTTAAGATTTAGTTATTTGAGAAAGAGAGAGAGCACAAGTGAGCAACTGAGCATGAACAGAGAGAGGGAGAGGAAGAAAGAATCCTCTCTCTATTGAGCAGAGAGCGTAGTGCAGGGTATCCCAGGACCCTGACATCAGGACCTGAACCGAAATCCAGAGTTGACAGCTTAACTGGCTGAGCCACCCATGCAGGACAAGACAATAGATCTTTCTCAAAACTAAGCTATTGGGAGCGTGGGTTGGACCAGTGGATTAAGCAACTGCCTTCGACGGAGATCATGATCCTGGACTTCCCGCATCGAGTCCCACATGGGGGTCCCTGCTTGGTGGGGAGTCTGCTTCTCCCTCTGACCCTCTTCTCTGTGTGTCTCTCTATCTCATTCTCTATCAAATAAATAAATAAAATCTTAAAAAAAAAAGTAAGCTATTATAGCTTGTGGAGCCTCCCCTGTTATCTTCTAGTATCATGCAAATTGTGCTGTTCTAGATCACCACAGGGCAATTAACTCTCTCCCACCCACTATTATATCATCTACCAGTCTATCCATCCACCCCTGATCTCCTAATACAGAATACTTTGTCTTCCTTAGTCCTGCCATTTACCCTACCAGGAATGTATAAGGTGTCCTCACCAAAACTAGTACAGTGTTGCCAACTTTTTATTTTATTTTGTATTTTAACTCCTCTGTAGTTAATGGTGTTATATTAGTTTCAGGTGTACAAGGTAGTGATTCAACAATTCTATACGTTACTCCGTGCTCATTATGATGAGTGTACTCTTCAGTCCTCGTCATGTATTTCACCCATCCCCCCACCCCTCTGGTAGCCATCAGTTTGTTTTCTGTAGTTAAGAGTCTGTTTCTTGGTTTCTCTCTCTCTCTCTTTTTTTTTTAAACTTTTGCTCATTTATTTTGTTTCTTAAATTCCACATGTGAGTGAAATCCTATGGTGTTTGTCTTTCTCTGACTGACTTACTTCATTTAGCATAATACTCTCTAGATCCATCCATATTGCAAATGGCGAGATTCCATTCTTTATTATGGCTGAGTAATATTCCAGTCTCTGCGTGTGTGTGTGTGTGTGTGTGTGTGTGTGTGTGTGTGTGTGATTTTCTTTATCTATTTTTTTAATTTTAAAAAATATTTTATTTGTTTATTTTTTGGGTTTTTTAAAATTTTGGTAAAGATTTTATTTACTTATTTATTTGACAGAGAGAGAGATCACAAGCAGGCAGAGAGGCAGACAGAAGAGGAGGCAGAGGGGGAGGGGGAAGCAGGCCCTCTGCTGAGCAGGGAGCCCAATGCAGGGCTTCATCCTAGGACCCTGAGATCATGACCTGAGTCAAAGGCAGAGGCTTAACCCACTGAGCCATCCAGGCGCCCCAAGATTTTATTTATTTATTTGAGAGAGAGAGACTACAAATGAGGAGGGGGAGTGGCAGTGGGAAAGGGAGAAGCACGTTCCCCACTGAGCAGGGAGCCCCGAGGCAGGGCTCCTCCCAGGACCCTGGGATCATGACCTGAGCTGAAGGCAGACAATCAACTGAGCCACCCAAGCACCCCTTCTTTACCCATTCTTCTATCAATGGACACTTAGACTGTTTCCATGATTTGCCTATTGTAAATACTGAAATAAACAAGGGTACATGTATCTTTACAAATTAGTATTTTCATATTCTTTGGGTAAATACCAGTAGTAGAAGTAAGTTCTATTTTTAATTTTTTGAGGAAACTCCAGTATGGTGGAAACTCCATACTCTTTCTCTCAGTGGCTGCCCAAGTTTGCATTCTCACCAACAGTGCAAGAGAGTTCCTTTTACTCCGTATCCTTGCCAAAACTTGTGTTTTTTTATTGTAGCCATTCTGACAGATGTGAGATGATATCTCATTGTGGTTTTGATTTGCATTTCCCTGATGATGACTGATGTTGAACATGTTTTCATGTGTCTATTGGCTAGCTGTGCATCTTCTTCAGAGAAATGTGTATTCATGTCTTTTGCCTATATTCTTACTATTATTTGGTTTTTTTTGATGTTGAGTTATATCAATTCCTTTTATATTTTGGATCTTAACCCTTTATTGTATATATCATTTGCAAATATCCTCTCCCAGTTAGTAGGTCATCTTTTAGTTTAGTTGATTTTTAAAAAAAAATATTTTTATTTTTATTTATTCATTTTTTAGTAGGCTTCTGGTCCCATGTGGGACTTGAACTCCCAACTCTGAGATCATGAGTCACCTGCTTTACCATGAGCCAGCCTGGCACTCCAGAAGCTTTTTATTTTGATGTAGTCCCAATAATTTATTTTTGCTTTTGTTTTCCTTGCCTCAGAAGACATATCCAACAAAGGGTTGCTATAGCTGATGTCAGATGCTCTCTGATGTCTGTGTTCTTCTAGGATTTTTATGGTTTCAGGACCCACATTTAAGTCCTTAATTCACTTTGAGTTTATTTTTGTGTGTGGTGTAAGAAAATGGTCCAGTTTCATTCTTTTGCATGTTGCTATTCAGTTTTCCCAGCACCATTTGCTGAAGATACAATATTGCCAAATTTAAAAATTTTTGCCAATTGAGATTATATTCTTTAGGAAAGAAACTGTGTATGGGTGTATGTGTGTGTGTATGTGTTTGAGGAGAATATATATATTTTTTTTCCCTAGAGCACTGTCTAAGGTAAATTAGTACGCAGATAAGATGAAATTAGTTATATTTCACTTTTTTTTCTTCTTCTTAGGTAGACACTTTATGTTATTGACTAGTTCCTCATGAATTCTTCAGCCTTTTAGATTCTGTTATAAATATCAGACCCCTTTCCTTTTTTTTTTTTTCTAAGATATCTGACTTTTTTTTTTTTTTTTTTTTTTAAGATTTTGTTTAGGGGCCCCTAGGTGGCTCAGTGGGTTAAGCTTCTGCCTTAGGCTCAGGTCATGATCTCAGCCCCGTCTGGGGCTCTCTGTTCAGCAGAGAGCCTGCTTCCTCCTCTCTCTCCCTCTGCCTGCCTCTCTGCCTACTTGTGATCTCTGTCTGTCAAATAATTAAGTAAATAAATAAAATCTTAATTTTTTTTTTTTTTTTCAGTGGGGCTCCTGCGTGGCTCAATCGTTAAGCGTCTGCCTTGGGCTCAGGTCATAATCCCAGGGTCCTAGATCAAGCCCCGTGTCAGGCTCCCTGCTCAATGGGAAGCCTGCTTCTCCCTCTCCCCCTACCCCTGCTTGTATTCCCCTCTCTCGCTGTGTCTCTCTCTGTGAAATAAAATCTTTTAAAAAAATCTAATTTATTTATTTGATGTTTAACCACCAGAGACACCCAGGCGCCCCCAGACCCTTTTTCTGATAAGTTCAGATGGGCCTGATGATGTTTGGTGAGATGTTTAAGACTCAGATACCAAAGTTAGTATAAATATCCTGTACATGTGGAGGTGTCTGGACGGCTGTCTGACTCTTGATTTCAGCTCAGGTCTTAATCTCATGGTCGTGAGTTCAAGCCCTGTGTTGGGTAAATAAATAAAAAAATAAAGACTATTATCTCCATGCTGATGACTCTCACATTTGTTTTTCCAAATGAAACCTCTTTTCCAAATTCAAAATTGTCCCAGAGTTGGCCAATGGGAGTGCTCTATACTTTTTTCTGACATATTAATTTCCAGTACTATACTGTTGTGAAACGCAGTGAAATTGTTGTGTTACCACAAACACAATTTCACCTACAAGGCCTTTGCACTTGCTTTTTCCTACATGTAAAATCTCCTCCAGCTCCCTCATCTTTTTCAGATCTACTCAATGAGCTCATTGCTGTGTTTAAAACTGCAGCTTTCAGGGCACCTGGGTGGCTCAGTTGGTTAAGTGTCTGCTTTCAGCTCAGATCATGATCCAAGGGTGCTGGGATCCGAGTACCTCATCTGGCTCTTCTCATCGGGAAGTCTGTTTCTCTTTCTCCCTCTGCCTCTCTTCCCCCTCTCCCCACTCTCTCTCCCTCAAATAAATAAATAAAATCTTTAAAATTGCAACTTGCCCAAGAACTCCCTGTCCCCTTCCCTGTTTTTCTCCTCCTCCCTCTAACCATCACCATCTGACACACTACATGGATTCTGCTTCTTTGCCTTCTTTATTTTTGTTCCACGCCCACTCCATTATGGAATGCAAGCTCCACAAGGGCAGAGGTTTCATTCTGCTACTGCTATTTTCCCAGAGTTTAGAACTGTGCCTGGCACATAGGTATGGATTCAACTAACATTTATGGAATGAAGAGAATGAGTGTTATTATAGACATTTTTTAAAAAAGATTTTATTTATTTATTTGTCAAAGAGCACAAGCAGGGGCAGCAGCGGGCAGAGGGAGAAGCAGGCTTGTTGTTTTTGACATGTATTAATAATTAGGCTTCTGGAAACATTGAGAAAAGCCCATTATTGCAGATAAGATTTATTTCAAAGGCCACATGTTTTTACTTTCTCCAGCTAAGGTATTTATCTGACTGTAGCTCTGAAAACACTGTAGAGCAGTCATTAGTTTGTTCTGCTTGCCACCCAGGATTCAGGTTCCTCCTGTTTAAGAGGTAAATTTTATTCATCTCTGTATACCTATATCCTAGCTCAAGAATAAATTTGAATGAATCAGTCTGTGAAAAAGGTTGAAAGTTTAGGAATCTTTCTCAAAGGAACAATCTGGTTACGGTTATTAAAGCAAGTATACCAAAGAATAAAAATTAGGTGGAGAATGGGGGTAGAACGGTGTTGAAAGTAATGATAGGGTAAGTCTTTCTCTCCGGCTGAAGTTTTGGCGTGGGAGGAATGATTGTTCCATGAACACCATTTTCGTTGCTACTGTGAGCACAGGAAAGACCTGGATTCCCTTGTCTGTGTCATGACTGACCGCTGGAAGAAGCAATAGCCATCCAACATTTAGGGAGAAATTCCAATGTACCACTCAGTCTTTAAAAATATATATATATATATATATATATATATATATATATATATATATATATTTATTTGACACAGAGAGAGAGAGAGATCACAAGTAGGCAGAACAGCAGGCAGAGAGAGAGGGGTAAGCCCGCTCCCTGCTGAGCAGAGAGCCCAATGTGATCATGACTGGAGCTGAAGGCAGAGGCTTAACCCACTGAGCAACCCAGGCACCCCATGCACCACTCAGCCTTAATTTGGCATAATGTACCTGGTTATTCCTTCGGATGCTGATAACTTACTTCTTCTGGAGCCTTCATTGTTTCATCCATGAAGTGACTATGACCACCCTCAATGTACGAGGGCCAAATGGCTAACAAAAATGTAATGACGACCTTTTCAAACATCAAGTGTAGAGTCAAGGGAACACAGCTCTCTTCGGGCCTCTCTGATTTTGAGGGCAGTTTACCATCATGTGCACCCCGGATATGGCTCAGTTGTGTCATCTCTGATCAGGCATTCCCTTGATCTATCTATAAGCATTCAATTTAGGAAACCTAAAATTTGTCTCTCAGCCCAAGGGCCCCTTGGAAAAAAAAGATAATGACAAGAAAAACTTGACACCTCTCTTCCAGCCCAATACTCTCTTTTGACCTTAAGGGGGGGGGGGGGGGGTATTATGAGACAGGAGGGCCAAGGGGAGGGGTAAGGGTCGAGAGGGGAGTCCAGCTCCAGTTTGGGGAAATCCAGCTCGCATTTTGACTGTAGCTCAGTGGTGCAGGGTCCAGCAAAGGCAGAGCCCCTGCTTCACTCCCTGAGGTCTGTCCTGGGGAGACACTGCTGCTCCGGGGGGCTGACCTGGCCGGGAGTGGCAGCGCAATCCGCTCCCGCACCGCTTTGTGCGCGCAGCCTCCGGTCCCTCGGCTCCCGGGTCTGCCCCCTGGGACAACCCCCTGCCCCGCCCCAGTCATGCAACTCTACCTGCCTCTCGCCTGTGGACCTTTGGGAAGCTGCCGCCCACCCCGGGGGCTCGGGCCCTGACCCTGCCAAGCAGCCGGTAGGTGTCCGCCCTGGGCCCGCTCGAGCTCCTCGCGCCTGCGGGGGCCCTGGGCTCCCAAGTTGTGGGGACCCGCGCGAGTTGGAAAGTTTGCCCAAGGGCTGGTGCGGGCTTGGAGCCGGGGGCACGCGTGCTGCCCTCGGAGCCTGAGACGGCCAGTGGTGAGCTGGGGCCGGGGCAGAGGGCAGGGGTGCGGGGACCCTCACGCCGAGGCCGGAAGGGGGTGCGAGGGGCGGTACTCGGCTGGAGCTGTGATGAGGGCCAGAGCTGGGCGTCCGCGGCCCCTCCGGGTCCTCAGGGGTGGGCCCACTCCCCGCGGAGACCCCCTGCCCTGAGCCGCTGGGGGAGCTTTTGTTGCGGGTGGTAAACAATGCCCCCGGCCGGAGGACTCGGCTGCCTGCCCCCGAGGCCCAGCTGCGGCGCGGGATTGGGGGGGATGTGGGGGGGAGCGGGGCCCGGGGCTCCTTGGGCTCGGACCTCAGGCGCCGCTGCAGCTGGGCTGGGGGAGGGCAAGTGTACCTTCGGGGATCCCTGAAGGTGCCGGCGACCCATGCGCCTCTTAGGAGACTTGAAAGTCCGGCACCTCAAGATTAGAGGAGTTAGGGCAAGTTGCGGGTGGGGAACCCGTCCTGTCGCATAATCAAGCGCACCCCCCAAACAGATTTACTCCCTCCCCCACGCTCGTGTCGGGCATAGGTTCGTTGGGAAACATTTGGCACTTCCCTCCCTGAGCATTTCGGGGAGGGGACTCCAAGGATGAAACTTTAGAGTGGAGGTAGCAGGGGAGTCCGACCCGAGGTGACCCGGAGTTACACCGATCGGGGAGGAAGGGAGTAGGGATAGAATTGGTGTTCTGTCAAAATGGCTTTTTGAAACTTCTTCTGAGCGCCACCAGGTCGCCGAGCGCGCTGGCGTTGCCGTCGCGTCAGTCGCACTGGCGGGATCCAGGAGCGGGGAGGTGCGTGGAGCGGGGGGCCGTGGAGCCGGGGAGGGGCCGGATTCCTGCTGGAGCTGCTGCCAGGGCCGCCAGCCCTTCACGTGTTGGGGAGGGAAGGGGTTAGATCTCTCTCCCGCTCCCTCGCTCCTCTCTTCCTCCCTCCACCCAGACCCCCAACTGATTGAGCTTCTGGAAGGGCTGTTTGCAGTCCACACAGTTCCACAAAAAGTGGTCAGGACGTTGCCAACCGTCTCCAGTAGGCTTTCCACATGAATGGGGAACCCAAATTGCGCATTTCGGACCCAATAAAATGAATGTATTACCAAGAAAACAAACATTGCTTGAACTAGGAGTGTTTCCCCCGCCCCCATCTCGTCCTCTTCCCAAGTTAACCATTTTGCCTCGGTCACTCGTTTGCCACTCCTCCCCGGTTCCAGTCTCCAGTACCACATGAGGTGCACAATACATGGTAATGGACAGTTTATGAAGAAATAAGGTGTAAGTGCTTCGAGACGAGAAGCGAGTGGAAGATAAGGTGCACAGTTTAGTGTCCGTGGGGTGCGCTGCGCGCCGCACCGGGATGAGTTGAAGAGCGGCGCTTGAGGGCAGCAGCCTCAAGCCGGTCCTGAACCCAAAAGTGCTCACTTGACTTTCTCCCCCCTCCCAACAATATTTAATAAAATAAATTTAATGAAGTAAAGACGATGGCTTCTTTAGGCCTCAGGATGCCAAACACACGTATGTTTGTATGTATGCATGCATGTAGGCATGTAGGCAAATATATCTATATTTGCTTGTTAACCAGTTAGGGCAAGACTAATTGAGGGCATATCAGGAATTTATGACGACAGTTAAACAAGGGTGGTACACGCAGGTGGGTGCCTAGATAAGGAAATGTTTGGAGATTAGTCCGTATAGTTTACAAGAACTGAAAGACTTCCATACTGTGATTTTGGGTGTGTTTTCTGATTTTAATCAATTTTAGGTTACCTTGCCTTCCCTTCCCTCCCCAATTAAGAGATCCTAAGTAGGTTGGTTGCTAGCTTCTGACAGTGTTTAAAGCCGTGTTATGAAATCAGCTAAACTTCAGAATCAAGAGATAGGGGAGTTATTGGCACATAATGTCCCTTTTTCCTCTGCAAAGATTAGTAGCCGGGACTTAACAACTCTTCCACCACCGCTTACCATTTTAATGAGAGTTAACTACCTAACTCAGCTTTGGTCTTCCAGAATTGATAGGTCGGAGGTTTGAATCAGACATGGTTCTGCCCTTTGTTTCTCTTCCCTCTCCAATCTTCTTTATCTGGTTTGTCCATCCCCTCCCCCACTCTCTTTGCATCTATCCTTCTTTCCCTGCACACTTAAATTTCTTTTTTCCCCCTAGGTCTTCTACCTTTAGTCTTCAGCATTTTGATCCCAGTTATCTTTTTTATATTCTACCTTTATTACCATAAATCTCTTCCTCTTCCTCTTGTCTTTTGCTCCCCCTCTCCTCTTTAAAGAGACTTTTTCTTCTTTAGGCTTTTTACTATTCCCCCTGTATTTCATGTTTTCCTTGTTTTTGGAAGAGTCATGCTATCTCCATTTTAACTTCTCCCTTCCCTTTTCTGTGGCCCTCTTAGGCCTTTTTTTTTCCTTGCTCTCTGCAGGGCAGCGGGGGTATTTTACATATGGAAGGAGCCTTTGACTAAATCTGCTAGTATTCTAGTGAGTTTCCTTGAACAGCCTTTCCTTGTGCGAAGGGCTCACACTTCCTGTGGTAGAAGACTCTCTAGGAACTGCAAGCAGCCCGCCCGCCTCGTCTTCCTTTAGATGTAGAACTTAGTTGCTGGACGAAGCTAAGCCGGGTGGTGCCTTTTAAAAGAAATGTTTAACATCTTCTTTCTCTCAGTCAAGTGCAATAGGCTTTAAATTTTAAGGTGCTGAATGGAGTGACTATGAAATCAGAGCCTCTTGCCTCTAGCCCTACGATGAAAATACTCACCACTCTTTTTGGCCACCGCTGGTAGTGGGAAGGGTTGCAATATAATTTTAAATTGACATGCAGGCTGTATGGTTCCATCATTTCAGCCGCTTCCTGCCCAGGGGACTTTGGGAGATCCAGGAGGAGGAGGGATGTAGGCAGGAGAGGATTTTCTGACGTGGTGCTGTCAACATTGTCTTTTACAGAAAACTGATACAGTTTAGGAAGTCAGCTTTTTATTTTTTAAGCAAGGGGATTACTTCCATAATTACAAAAAAGGCCGTCTGTAGGGAAAAGTTGAATACTTAGTAAGCTCAAATAATAGTGATGAAAATACCTGATCCCATTTGTTGACCAATCTGGTTAGGTAGGTTTATGTTACTTGTGAATAATTAGCAGATCCTTACACTGGGATGTTTGTCATATTCACCCTGGGTCCTGCTCCTGCCACTTCTGCCCTCTGTCTTTTAGCTTTATATTCTCTACTTTAGGCTGGCATCATATCTTTCCTGTTTCAAATTATATGTTGACCTCTTATCTCCTGGCTTAAGATGTTTGGATCTCATATGCTCTAGTCCCCTATATCACAAGGACATTTTAGGAAAAAGAATTTTTACTTTTGTGCCCTCTGGTAAAAAGACTTGCTAACTAATGTTTTGCGTCCCATAGTGGTTGGGGTTTTTTGTTTGTTTCATTTTGTTTTCTCTTCCAGGAAAATGAGAAGCCCCAGAATCATATCAATGAATTGCAAATAATTAGGGCCTATGGTATCTGTTTAATAACAGGAACACCATTTTCTTATTTTCTGCTCTGATAATATTATTCTGCAGCTATCTCTATAGCACTCAGACTCTTGGATATATTCTAGAGTAGAATAAAACTGATTTTGAGAAATAATGTCAATATTCATCAGAGATGAAAAATGGGGAAAAAAAATGAAAACTGGAAGTAGAATTAATGTTCAGTTGTAAATATCTTTTTGTATGACTTAAGTACTCTATAATTAACAAAAGCAACCAAAAAGAAGGAAATGGAGCCTCTAATAATGTTTACAGATTAATAAGGAAAATAAATATCAGGAGATCTGTGGGGATAATTCCATATTTAAATATGGACCTGTTAAGAGAATGGACTACATTGTTTTTTTTTTCCCCACAAATTAAAAAAAAAAAAGCAAAAAAAAAAAACAAAAACTTGCTGCCTCTCCTCCCAGAGTTCAGCCCTGGGGATAACTTAGTTTATCACAAAAGAAGGTCACATTTCATCAGTGGAGCCAAGGGTGATAAAATTAGGATCTTGTGGGAGCCCTTATTTTGTTTCTGATTGTCTGTTTCTTTGGCTGGGTGGTACCCAGTGGTTTCTCCCCTGCAGTTGGGTTTTTCAGGGGTCATTGGCCTCTTTCACGATCTCATAAAAAGGCTGTTACCATTTAAAGAGGCCACATCTTCCCAATCCATGTTGCTCATACCTTTTCCATTTCCTTGGCAGGCTCTTTTTCAGGAGATAAGGCTTGAATGGTAAACATTATCTTAATTACAAGCCTGAATTTCTAAAGCACTTTAATTTAAAAATATAAAAGAATATATGGGACTGAGATCAATTTATAAACTACTTTCAAAAGCAGATCCCATGACACCTTCTGGCATATCCAGATTACTTGCCTACATATGTGAATTTTAATTTTCGTGGCTGATTGCAATACCGAGATTATATGCTCCTAATAATTTTTTAGCAATGTAATCTTGATACAAGAGATAAAGCGAGCTTATACTGATATTGTTGAATTTCTGAAGAATGGAAAGGATTGCTTTTTGCTATCTGAAAAAAACATCCTTATAAAGACTGCTGACTTTCTGGAGATTAGAACTGGAGTGTCTTTTGTTTTCTAAAAATACTGGTACAAAAAGCAGTGGTCTTTGGAGAAAATATCCTACAGTTTTTCACAGCCAAAAAGTTAGTGCAAGCCAAAAACTTTTTTTTCCTTTTTTTAAGAAAAGGGGGAAAGCATTAAGGTTAGATGCCAAAAGCTCAAGTGAAGTATTGTCTGGTCTAGTGTTTGTATTTAGTACAGATTTATCAGACTTATTTTTCCTGTGGTTAATGTTATCACTAATGTCAGTTTAAAAAGTCTGTCTTAAAGGCACAATACTTTGACTTTCAGTGTTGTGCTCTGGGATCTTTTATTATAGTACCTGGCTTACAATGTGTTAAGTGATAACAGAAACAAAAGAACTGGATCTTGTTTTGCAGAATATAGCAGACTGTGGGTTAAAGTGCCTCTAATAATGATAACCATCCTTTAGCTTGTTTTCTCTTATTATTTTGTGTGTGTGTGTGTGTGTGTGTGTGTTTTAAGATTTTATTTATTTGTTTGACAGAGAGAGATCACAAGTAGGCAGAGAGGCAGGCAGAGAGAGAGGAGGAAGCAGGTTCCCTGCCAAGCAGACAGCCCGATGCGGGACTCGATCCCAGGACCTGAGCCAAAGGCAGAGGCTTAACCCACTGAGCCACCCAGGCGCCCCTTTTTTTGTGTTTTGGAAGTATAAGCAGCCTTTTATTTTTTTAGCTCTCATTTATTATTAAACATCTATTATATGCCAGCCCTGTGCTAAGTGTTTACACAGTTCATCTTATTTTATTCTCATGGTAACCCAATGAGGTTCAGTACTATTATGCTTCCTATTCTATTATACATAAGGAAACTGAAGGATAGAGAGGCTAAGGAATATATCAGAATCCTATGACTAGCAATGTTTCTGAGCTGGAAACTGAACCCAAGTCTGCCTATTTCCAAAGTCCTTCTTACCTTACTTTCCCCCCGTCTCTCCTCAACCTCAGATACCACTAGGAAGCCACCAGGCTTTCCTTGTAGGAGCCCAGTGATACCTCAAAACAACCTCGTTTTGATGTAGAAACTTTGACTCAGTTAAATAGGTTCTCAAAGCTTTCTGATGGACACATCTCTAGTTACTAAACCAGCCAGTGCATCCCAGGATTACCTGGATGGAATCAGTACAACAAAAACAAACGCACAATTGGAGAATGTTAGAGGGCTGTCAAATTTTTACTTCCTCAAGTAATAACAATATAAAATAAACCTATCGCTACCATTTCACAAAAGAAAGGACTTTTATTTTTAAAAGAAAGGACATTTTTAAAAGGTTTAGTGTATTTATTTATTATTTTTAAAAAATTTATTTGAGAGAGAGAGCGCGCGCACGTGCGCATGAGCACGAAAGGGGGGGCAGCACGAACGGGGGAGGGGCAGAGGCAGAGGTAGAGGAAGAAGCCAACTCCCCAGCTGAGTGTGGTGTCCTGGCAGGCCAGCCCCCGGTGGGGATGGGGGTGGGGGACAGGGGGCGGACCTTCATTCTAGGGCCCTGTATCATGACCTGAGCTGAAATCAGAGGCTTAACTTACTGAGCCATCCAGGCGCCCCTATTTATTTGAGAGAGAGCAAGTGAGCCTGAGTGCAAATGGGGGGAGAGGCAGAGGGAGAAGAGTGAGAGAATCCCAATCAGACTCTCCCTCAACTTGGAGACAGTCGTGGGGCTCCACCCCTGATCTAAGATCATGGCCCGAAATGACCCCAGTGGAAACCAAGAGTGTGGGTTGTTCAACAGACTAAGCCACCCAGGCACCCCAAGAAGAGTTGTTTAAAATGAATAAATTCAACTTTATGAAAAACGTGATGCTGCCTGTTTTTTTCTGATTTTGTCACAGACTGTTGCTCTCTTGGTTGCAGACCAGTTTTTGGTAACTCTCCTGTACCATGCTTTCTTACAAATCCAACAACTTGTCAACTGTTAAAGAATCCTCACCCATGGTAACACTCTTGATTCTGTGATCTTTAGGGAGTATATTGATACATCTTGTATGGTGAGCTTTATTCTTTTTTTTTTGGGGGGGGGGTCAGCATTTGGCTTTTTTTTTTTTTAATTTTATTTTTTATAAACATATATTTTTTTCCCCAGGGGTACAGGTCTGTGAATCGCCAGATTTACACACTTCACAGCACTCACCATAGCACATACCCTCCCCAATGTCCATAACCCCACCCCCCCTCCCAACCCCCCCTTCCCCCAGCAACCCTCAGTTTGTTTTGTGAGATTAAGAGTCACTTATGGTTTATCTCCCTCCCAATCCCATCTTGCTTCATTTACTCTTCTCCTACCTTTTTTTTTTTTTTAAAGATTTTATTTATTTATTTGACAGACAGAGATCACAAGTAGGCAGAGAGGCAGGCAGAGAGAGAGGAGGAAGCAGGCTCCCTGCGGAGCAGAGAGCCCAATGTGGGGTTCTATCCCAGGACCCTGGGAATCATGACCTGAGCATAAGGCAGAGGCTTTAACCCACTGAGCCACCCAGGCACCCCTGGTGAGCTTTATTCTTGTTCATAGTTTGGTTTTATTCTGCGTTAGGGTAAGCAGTCTGAGGATACCAAAGACAATTATGATGGCTCTTAGTCCCCTTTCATTTTCTTCCTTTTTCTTGCTTACCTTCCAAATAATAGTTGCTTGCCTAGTATGATTTACTGTTCTAATGATCTCATTTTCTCTTTATTTCCAATTTCCTTGCCTAGGCATTCATCATGAGACTTTTGAGACCCTTGGTAGAAGGGATTTTAGAACCAGCAGTCTTTGGATTAAGTCGGGTGAAAGAGAAAAGAGGGACATCATTTCTGGGTGTGGGCAGTGCCCACCACAGTGCCTTCCTTATACATAGTAGGTACTCAACAGTTAATTGTTGGACCCGTGAGTCTTTTTTGTAACCTAATCTGTCAATACTAACTCCTCAGATTTTATGCTATTTTTGTGTGCATGTATAAAGCTCAGAATTTGTAGACTGTCCATTGGAATGTGGAATTAATATTATTGGATCTCCAAATAGAGTTTCTTAGATTATAATAAGGCTCTTCTTCTTAACCATAAGTTTTACTGTCCAACACATGACATCTTTGCCTGTGTGGTGATGTGCTGAGGAAAGAGATTAAGAGATAATTTTTTAAGGACCCAAAATTGTAAAGATTGGGATTTGACCTTTCAACTACATGTAACTACAACAGTTGTGGTTTCTAATACGGAATAACCCCCCTTGCTTACCCTGTGCATGGAACTTCATCAACTAAGTCAGTTGTCACAGTAATTAAAGGGGCTTTATTTGTGAATCCAGGGTTTAAAGGATGCTTTAATATCTTTTGTGTTTATATTTTCTTTTGCAGTAAACCTTCTCAGTGCCCTAATTTTGATTAATAATTTTTAGTAGATACTATATTTCAAATGGGAGAATACATAGGAAGAAGACTCACTCCCGTTTTTTTTTGTTGTTGTTGTTGTTATTTCAGACCAAAATCTTGTGCCAATGAGCTCAGCCATGTTGCGTCCAGATTCTCCTCAGAAGTGAGACTTTCCAAAGGACCAATGACTCTGTTCCCTGTGCCCTTTCATTTTTTCCTACTCTGTAGCTATGTCTCGATCCCGCCATGCAAGACCTTCCAGATTAGTCAGGAGGGAAGATCTAAACAGAAAGAAAAGCAGCCAACTGAAGAAGCCATCTAAGGCAACCAACAAAAATGTGGCATCAGTCAAGACTGTGAGCCCTGGAAAATTAAAGCAATTAATTCAAGAAAGAGATGTTAAGAAAAAAATAGAGTCCAAACCACCTATGCCAGTCAGAAGCCTTCTGACAAGGGCTGGAGCAGCACGAATGAATTTGGATAGGACTGAGGTTCTTTTTCAGAACCCAGAATCCTTAACTTGCAATGGGTTTACAATGGCTCTCCGAAGCACCTCTCTTAGCAGACGACTCTCCCAACCTCCAGTGATCATAGCCAAACCCAAGAAAGTTCCACCTCTGAAGAATTTAGAAAAGCAACATGAATGTGATTATAATGTAGTTACTGACATGGGAGTAAAACACTCAGAAAATGATTCTGTTTCAACGCAAGTCCCCCTAATTGCTTCCGATATAGAGAATCTAATTGGTGTACAAAATGCATCTTTATTTAAAGGTGAGAGCCAAGAGACAACCCAGTCTTGGTCCCAGAGGGTGGAGGGTTCCAAAGTAAATGTCTCCACTCAGAGTGATCCTATAGTAGAGATCGTTTCTGGGTCATCAGAAGAGACACGTGGTGGCGAAGGACTATTCTCTAAAGAGACTTTGAATGATATCAATGATTCCCCTAGAATGTTTGCTCAGGACACTCTGTGTGCTCCTTTGCTCCAAAGAGCAGCCCTCAAGGTTACTTACGAAGGAAACTCCAGCATTCAGTTAGAAGATTTGGGTTCACGAGTAGAATCTCTTAAGCTGTCTGATTCTTACCTGGATCCCATCAAAAGTGAACGTGATTGCTACCCCACCTCAAGCTTTAATAAGGTTGTACCTGAATTGGACCTTAGAAACTGTTTGTCCATTGGTGGGTCCATATATCCTACCTCATTAATAAAACTCCTCTTGGCGAGCTCAGAACAAGAAACCCTTGGTGCTAAACCGGATCATCAAGAGGTACTCAAAGCTACCCCAGATCAACCAGAAATTCCTAATACCACCCCTGTCATAGGACAGGCTTTTAGTGCTGTCCCACATCAATGGGAAGTTCCTGGTGCTAACATAATTCATGGAGAGGCTCTGGATGAGACCCCAGACCCACCAGAGATGCCTGGTGCTATTCCAGTCCAAGGAGAGGTCTTTGGTGCTATCCTAGACCAACAAATCCTTGGAATGGGTGGTGGTACTGCCTCCGACCCACCTATCTTTCTTCCTGCTCCTCTAAACCCAATTGCTACCTGTAATGCTCTCCCAGAATGGCCTGAGCCCCAGAGCACTGTTTCATATGGGCTTGAGGTCCAGGGCACTGTGCAGATTTTGCCCTTGGGCTCTGGTCACACTCCTCAGGCATCATCAAACTCAGAGATAAGTTCGGTACCTCCAATAATGACCATTAGCAATATAGAAAATGAGAAGCAAGTTCATATAAGCTTTCTGCCAGCTAACACTCAGGGGGTCCCGTTAGCCCCTGAGCGAGGACTCTTCCATGCTTCCCAGGGCATTACCCAACTCTCCCAGGCTGGTCCCAGCCCATTGGAAGGTGGGAGCTCCCAGATCGGCATGACCAGCGTGGCTGACATCAACACCACAGTGGTGTCCAGGCCAGTGTCACTCGCCAGTACCTCTTCTCCTTCCTATACAACTTTGCTACCTACTTTGGAAAAGAAGAAACGAAAGCGGTGTGGGGTTTGTGAGCCCTGCCAACAGAAGACCAATTGTGGTGAATGTACTTACTGCAAGAACAGAAAGAACAGCCATCAGATCTGTAAGAAAAGGAAATGTGAGGAGCTGAAAAAGAAACCATCCATCATCGTGCCTTTGGAGGTGAGTAAATCCCCACAGGCTGGGAGATGCCTGTGGGGCTCCGTAGAGTGATCTGTGCAGAGACTAGGTGATTCAGATTCAGTATTATGTCCTTTGCCTTTGGTAACATTTTTTTTTTTAAGATTTTATTTATTTATTTGACAGAGGTCACAAATAGGCAGAGAGGCAGGCAGAGAGAGAGACGGGGAAGCAGGCCCTGCTGAGCAGAGAGCCCGATACGGGGCTCTATCCCAGAACCCTGGGATCATGACCTGAGCTGAAGGCAGAGGCTCTAACCACTGAACCACCCAGGTGCCCCCTTTGGTTACATTTTGTATTATCTATAAGAATTTGTGGATCTACCCGAAGTATGTCTTGTCCAGTGAGTAATACCTTAGCTTATTTTTAGAATTTGTCTCAGAAAACTAGAACATAAAGTTTTTCCATTATGGGATTTGATGGAGACAGGGAAATGACATGAAATGTGGTTTTGCAAAGATTTCCACTATGCCTTATTTTGGCTAGTTGTGTATCTTTTATGGAAGTTACAGATTTAACTTAAATTAAGAGTGGAACAAATTAATTAACTCCCTTGCAGCTTGAGGAACCAGTGGAATTAAACTTCTACTCTTTTGAAAGAATAAAACTGTCTGTATCCTTCATTTTGAAACTTTGCCTTTGAAGGTATAACAATAATAAAGCTTTAATCTTAACTTTTGGCAGATGATTTCCGCCTGATTCACATACCCCATGTGGTTGTAAGGATTATCAGAAGTTCAAAATGGTTTGCAAACTCCAAAGTGATACATTGGTTCTCATTATTACAGTTTATGAGCCTAAGGTACTGAAAATATTGGTTGGCTTAGACTTTATTTAAAGGATTTTATGGAACTTGGTTAGTGCTTGATTTTCAGACCTTTAAAACACATGCCAACTATGGTGTTAATGATTTTTTGATCACTCATTTGAAGTTAAGCTTATTTTGTGTCTGCTATAAATACAGGTATAGTAGAAGAGATTAATTTAAAAGTATTGTGAACTTAAACCTAGTCATTCTTTACTATTTCACTCTTAAATTATCTGTCCCCAAATGCTGACTTTCTACTGGATCCTTTGCAAACAAGGTCGGACATTTAACTGATTTTGTATTAATGGGCATTTGAGGTATTTCTAAAATATTCTGTCACTATAAACCTTACTGCAATGGATAATTTTTATTCAAGTCACTTCACATGTGTGGGAGTGGCCAGTAAATGGTTTACAAACATACGTCTAAACCACTAGCAGCAATATCTTACAGTTCCATGTTTGTAACATTGCCAAATGGCATCATTGCTGAAAGTACTCACATGATCTCTAATAGGTATAGTCCAGTTTGTTTTCTTTTTTCTAAACCTGCTCCTCTTTTTGCATTATGTATTTGACTTAACGACTGACCATCTACATGGTCACCCAAAATGCAAAATTCAGTCATCTTTGAGGCCTTCCTCTCACTTTTCTAGATTTCTTGTTCTATGAGATCGGAGCACTCCTACCTTTCTATTTTCTTGGCTACTTCTGTAGTTGATGCCTTTGTCTTTTATTGGGACAATTTTAGTGTTTTCTCTGTTATTAGCAAGTATTTACAGCACTTCTACTCCAGGTTGTGCACTGGGGATATAGTTGTGAGTGTCCCAGCTAAAAGAGAAGTCAGGATGTTGAACCCCCTTTTTTTTTTTTAAGATTTTATTTATTTGACAGAGAGAGATCACAAGTAGGCAGAGAGGCAGGCAGAGAGAGAGGAAGGGAAGCAGGCTTCCTGCTGAGCAGAGAGCCCGATGCGGGGCTCGATCCCAGGACCCTGAGATCATGACCTGAGCCGAAGGCAGCGGCTTAACCCACTGAGCCACTCAGGCGCCCCAATGTTGAACCTCTTAAGTGCAGTTCAAGTTTTCTTTCTAAAACCCTGATGATTCTCCTACTTAAATACATTTAGTTCTCTACTCTGTGTGATGTATCTCACACAAAACAAAACAAAACCGAAATAGAGAAGAGCTCTTTGTGCCTTCCCAGTATAGATGAAGCCTAGCTTCTTTTTTTTTTTTTTTTTAAGATTTTATTTATTTATTTGACAGAGAGAAAGATCACAAGTAGGCAGAGAGGCAGGCAGAGAGGGGGAGAAGCAGGCTCCCTGCTGAGCAGAGAGCCCGATGCGGGGCTTGATACCAGGATGCTGAAATCATGACCTGAGCCGAAGGCAGTGGCTTAACCTACTGAGCCACCCAGGCGCCCCTCTTTTTTTTTTTTAAGAGAGACTGCCAGAGGGAGAAAGATGAGAGGGGGTGAGTGTGGCTAGAGGGAGAGGGAGAGAGAGAATCTCAAGCAGACTCTCCACTGAGCACGAAGCCTGATGTGGGGCTTGAGATCCCATGACCATGATCATGATCATGATTTGAGCCACAATCAAGAGTGGGATACCGGGGCACCTGGGTGGCTCAGTTGGTTGAGGGGCTGCCTTCCACTTAGGTTATAATCCTGGAGTCCTGGGATTGAGTCCTGCATCCGGCTCCCGACTCCATGGAGAGTCTGCTTCTCCCTCTGACCTTCTCCCCTCTCATGCTCTCTCTCACTCTCATTCTCTCTCAAATAAATAAATAAAATCTTAAAACAAACAAACAAACAAAACGTGAGATACTTAACCCACTGAGCCACCCAGGTGTCCCCCAAAAGATTTACTTTTATCACTTACAAAGCTGATTCTGAAGAATGTATTTGGTTGTCCTTATACTGAACCCTGGCCCCAGATAGACCATAAGTTCATGGAGAGGCAGAGGAGAATACAGGGAACACTTCTCTGAGGGAAGTTCATTCTGAGAGACCAAAGAACAGTTGTATACTCTTGTTACTGGTTTCTTTGCTTAATATTCATCAATAATATTGTTTATTCGTTTTTATTGCATTATGGTGTTCCATTGTATGTTTATATCACAATACATTAATCCATTCTACTGTTTTTTTTTTTAATTTTTAAAAGATTTTATTTATCCATTTATCAAAGAGAGAGAGAGAGAGCCCATAATCAGGGAGATTGGCAGACAGAGGGAGAAGCAGGCTTGCTGCTGAGCAAGGAGCCTGATGCAGGACTCAATCCTAGGACCTTGAGATCATGACCTGAGCCAAAGGCAGACACTTACCAACTGAGCCACCCAGGCGTCTCCAATCCATTCTACTGTTAACGTGCACATTGTCATAAATGTCTTTTGGTGAATATATGTGTGCATTCTAGTGAATAGATTAATGGGAGTGGCATTGCTGGGTCACAGAATATGAATGTGTAGCTTTCATGGATATTATTCAGCAACTGTGGTTGTTCCTGTCAAGATTCTTCTTCAGTACGGATGAGAGTTTCACTAGCTCCACATCCTTGTCCACACTTGGTATTTTCTGTCTTGTTTTACTTGAATCGGTTTTGTTGGGTGTGTAGCGGCATCACTGCATTGGACTCATGAAATTGAGCTACTTTTCTTCTTAGTCATTTAGATATTGTCTTTGTCTATTTTTAAATGGGTTTTTCTGCCTTTTCATTATTGCTTTATAAGAGTTCATTACATTTTATTGACACAAATTCTTTGTTGAATATATGATTGCATAGATCTTTACTTATGCTGTGACAACTTTTCACTCACTTTATCCTGCTTTTTAATGCATAGAAGATTTTAACTTTAATGTCCAATTTATCCATGCTTTCCTTTATGTCCTGGTTAAGAAAATTTTGTCTATTTTTTGCCCATTCCAAGTCATGGAGATGTTTTTTGCTTCCTTCTTAAAAATTACTTTAAAAAAAAAATTATTATTTTTTTTTAAGATTTTATTTATTTTATTTGACAGAGATCTCAAGTAGGCAGAGAGACAGGGGGAAAGAGTGGGGGGAGCTCCATGCTGAGCAGAGAGCCTGATGCGGTGCTCAATCCCAGGACCTTAAGATCATGATCTGAGCTGAAGGCAGAGGCTTAACCCACTGAGCCAGGCACCTCTAAAAAGTTACTTTTTTAAGCTTTTCACATTTAGGTGTAAACTATATCTGGAATTGACTTCTGTGTGTAGTGTGAGGAGTCAAGAGTGATTCTTTTTCGTATGGATCTCTAATTGACTGGCACCATTAGTGAAATGACCATCCTTTCCCTGTTACTACAGTCTTGTTTTTGTCATAAATCAGGTGATTGCTTAGTTCTGAGTCTATTTCTAGACTCTGTTTCATTGGTCTTTCTGTCTATCCTTATGTCTAAACTCCTCATCAGTAGGCTTTATAATGGTAACAATTAAACTGGTAGTGTAAGTCCTTCAGCTTTATTCTTCAGTACTGATTTGGGCTATTTCTATTGTTGTTCTTTGCATTTTCATTAACATTTTGAATCAGCTTGTAAATTTTCACTAGAAACTCTGCTGGGATTTTATTGTGATCATGTTCAACCTATACATCAATTTGGAAAGACTGACATTTTTACAATATTGAATCTTATAGTTCATCTTTATATCTTTTTTTTAAAAGATTTTATTTATTTATTTGACAGACGGAAATCACAAGTAGGCAGAGAGGCAAGCAGAGAGTGGGGGAAGCAGGGGGAAGAGAGCCTGATGTGGGGCTTGATCCCAGGACCCTGAGATCATGACCTGAGCTGAAGGCAGAGGCTTTAACCCACTGAGCACCCAGGTGCCCTCATCTTTCTATCTTTATATATATTTATGTCATTTAATTTCTTTCAATAATATTTTATAGTTTCCAATAAAGAGTTATTTCATTTGTTTTATATCTAGGTATTTGATATTTTTACTCCTAGGTGTTTGATATATCCCTAGATATTTGATAGGTTTTTTTTTTTTAAATTTTATTTATTTATTTGACAGACAGAGATCACAAGTAGGCAGAGAGGCAGGCAGAGAGAGAGGGGGGAAGCAGGCTCCCTGTTGAGCAGAGAGCCCGACTCGGGGCTTGATCCCAGGATCCTGGGATCATGACCTGAGCTGAAGGCAAAGGTTTTAACCCAGTGAGCCACTCAGGCATCCCTGATAGTTTTTTAAAAATATTTATTTGTTGTTAGTATTAATGATTGAAGTCCATACACTTAGATGACTAAGAATACTGCTAAGCAAATATATTTCATGTATTTTTATGTTCCTTACATAAGAATTATTTTACTTATTGAGAGTTGGAGTGAGAAATAGAAAATACATTTATAATTTTAAAATATTAATATTTTTGTTATTGCTTATGTTAAACAAGTATACACTTTATTTTTTTTATTTTTATTTTTTAAAAGATTTTATTTATTTATTTATTTATTTGACAGAGAGAGATCACAAGTAGGCAGAGAGGCAGGCAGAGAGAGAGAGGGAGAAGCAGGCTCCCTGCCAAGCGAAGAGCCCGATGTGGAGCTCGATCCCAGGACCCTGAGATCATGACCTGAGCCAAAGGCAGAGGCTTAACCCACTGAGCCACCCAGGCGCCCCACGAGTCACAGTTTTCAGTTTTATTTTTGAGGGGGAAGAGGCAGAGGGAGAGGGAGAGAGAGTCCTTTTATTAAAAAAAAAAAAAGAAAAAAAAGATTTTATTTATTTATCTTAGAGAGGGAGAGCAGTAGCACACGAGCTGCCTGAGGTTGGACGGGAGAGAGAGAATCAACAAGTAGATTTCCGGCTGAGCGCAGAGCCTGACCTGGGGTTCAGTCTCATGACCCCAACCGAGATCGTTACCTGAACTGAAACCAAGAGCCCTGTGCTCAACCTACTGAACAACCTCAGGCACCCTAGAGAGAGGGAATCCTCCACACCCAGGGTGGAGCTCAATGTGCTCAATCTCAACCCTGAGATCTTGACCTGAGCCAAAATCGAGTTGGACACTTTACCCAGCTGAACGGCCCAGGTGCTCCTGAGTCACAGTTTTCAAAAGAAAGTCATAGTGTTCTCCTAGAGAAAGAATAGTGATTAGAAGTGAGATGTTTGCTTATTTGTTTGTTTATTTACTTATTATTTTTTAGAAATGAGATGTTTAAATTACTTTAAAGCCCAAGCCTGGGATAGGAGGTACTGGCACTTAATAGGTGCTCAGTAAATGTTTGGTGAACAAATGATTCAATAATGAATGAATGAAAAAATGAAAATGTTATAAAAAATGGTAAGATTTCCACATTTCTCACATACCTATGTATCTTTTTATTTTTATTTTGTTTTATTTATTTATTTATTTTAATTTTTAAAAATACTTTTTAAAAAAAGATTATTTATTTATTTATTTGACAGACAGACATCACAAGTAGGCAGAGAGGCAGGCAGAGAGAGAGGAGGAAGCAGGCTCCCTGCTGAGCAGAGAGCTTGATGTGGGGCTCCATCCCAGGACCCTGGGATCATGACCTGAGCCAAAGGCAGAGGCTTTAACCCACTGAGTCACCCAGGAGCCCCCAAAATATTTTTATTTGAGAGAGAGAGAGGGTGAGAGAGAGCATGAGCAGGGGGAGGGAGAGGGTCATTTCGAGAAACAGGCTCCCTGATAAACAGGGAGCAACGTGAGCCAAAGGCAGACACTTAACCAACTGAGCCACCTGGGTGCCCTTGATTTTATTTTTTTAAGATTTTTTAATTTCATTTTATTTTTTGAAAAAGATTTTATTTACTTATTTGACAGAGAGAGACACAGCGAGAGAGGGAACACAAGCAGGAGGAGTTGGAGAGTGAGAAGAAGGTTCCTTGCTGAGTAGGCAGCCCCATATGGGGCTCCATCTCAGGACCCCGGGATCATGACTGAACCAAAGCCAGACGCTTAACAACTGAGCCACCCAGGAGCCCCTTAAAGATTTTATTTTTAAGTGATCTCTGTACCCACTGTGGGGCTAGGTCTTAAAACCCCGAGATCAAGAGTCCCAGGCTCTATCAACCCAGCCCATCAGGTGTGTTCAGTGTAGCTTTTCAAAAAGCATACTGCAAATCATCATTATATCCTATATGTACTTAATGTATCATCCTCACAGCTAGTACCCCAGAGCATTTTTTTTTTTCTATGAATGTCATTTTCAATTACCAAAGATTAGGATCATGGGATATCATAACAGAAATTCAAGAGGACTTGAAAAAGAGGTTGTTAGGAATGAAGACAGTGCTTTTTAAAATATGTGTTAAAAGCTTCTACCTATGTTGGTTAAAATTACTGGCATATGCATCTGAGATTGTGACTGATACCATGATGTGAAGTTTGGACAGCTCACAATCATGTATTTTTCTAATTGTAAATGGAAAAACAATTCTAGAAGGATACATACCAAACAAAACTGTTGGAAGTGTTTACCTCTAAGGATAGGTTTTTTTTTTTGGAGGAGAAAGGGCATATTAGGTAATAACATGATTTTAAATTTTTACTTAAAATTTTTTTTACATTGTTTGAATTTTTTTATTATGAGCTTATGTTACTTTAAAAAATAATACAGCATACTAAGTCAAAGTTATGTAATTTCCATTTAGAAAGTTTAGGAGCAGGAGAAAAAATAAACTATAATTCTACTACTTAGAGGCAACCATCATGGGTATATTAGCATATTTGCTTCCAGTATTTTTTCTGCATTTGAAAAATAACATAGTTGAAGTCAAATGGGGTAAATGTGTTTCTTCTCCTTTTTTCACATTTTCCCTTGTATTTAACATTTTATAAAGATTTGAAAACTATGTGCAAAATACTCTCTTAGGTAAATGAACACAACCCTACTAAATTAATTTTCATTACTGGATGCTTCAGTTTCTTACAGTTTTTTGTATGATAGTGAATTTCTTTCAGGATAAATCTTCGTTTACATTTCAGATTATTTTCTTGACACTGGAATCATTAGTCCCTTATTTCCAGCTAAAAGTATTAGCATAACCAAAATATTTAGTGTTTTTCTAATGAGTTATTGCCTAATGGTTTCTAAATCTTTACCACTTTTAGAAACCCAAGGTTTGTATTTATAGTACAAGTATCTTTTTGGAAAATCAGGTTTATTTCCTTCTCCGAAAATGAGAAACTGAAATTTCTACTACATTTTTTTTGGTTAGCACATCTTAGTTGCCTTCTCAAAGGTGGTGATTGAGGTAGCTCTATATTCTAATTAATGACTGGATACTAGCCAGATCAGATTAGGTACTTGGTGAATTTTTAGCTACCATGGAAAAACCAGAATTTTAAAATTACTGTTATTGTATTAGATTAGTTTTTTAAGTCCTGCTAAACTTGCCACATGCTTTTTTGGTTGCTAGACAAGAATCCCTAAGATGAATTTGATCCTGGTTTGAATGATCTCAACACTCATACAACATTTCAGTAATCATAAAAATAGAACTTATACATTAGATTTTTTTTTTTAAAGATTTACTTACTTATTTTTGAGAGAGAGTGAGGATGAGGGGCAGAGGGATTCGAGTAGACTCTGACTGAGTGGGGAGCCCCATGGTGGCCTTTAGCTCACAACCGTGAGATCATGATCTGAGCCAAAATCAAGAGCCAGCCACTCAACTGAATGAGCCACCCAGGCGCCCCTACACTGGAGGTTTTTTGATGTGGATGGCCTTTAGTATTCTGTGATCCCATTCCCTCAAAATTTTATGCTATATATATATACATATATATGTATATGTATATATATATATATATATATACATATATATATATTCCAGTATGGTTAACAAACTGTTATATTAGTTTGCAACATATTATTTTTATATGCATTTTTCTGGAGAGATGGTCCATAGTTTTTATTAGAGTTTATAGAAATGTAAGTCATGTCTCCCACTCCCCAAAAGAAAAACAAGTATGAAAATCACACCACTCCTTTAAGCATTGAAGGAATGAAATTGACAAGTGTTCCTATGGTTAAGGAAAAAACGGTTGTATGAGTTTTGATATTCCCCTGTGTGGTCATCCGTGTGAGAATGGATCTATTTGTAACATTGTGACAGACCTGGGAAGGAGGGATGCTATAAGGAGCAGAAGTGATGTCTTTAAAAGCCCTGGCAGTGTACCTGCTACATACCAGGTACTCACTAGGGTAGTAGTTGTTATATCCTTGAAGAGATTTGTATATTCATTTCACTACTCTCAGCCATTTCCCTCTTGCCACTTGATTCATGTTATTTAGAGAAAAGTAATTGAAGTCCTCAGAAGTAGCCAGTACACACCATTTTGCAACATCTGCAAAAGCATTTTTCCTGCTGGAGGATTAAGATGCTTTATGAATGAATTGGTTTCACTGTTCCCTTGAGATACAGAATTATTGTTGAGCTTTCCACTGAGACGACGATGGTACAGTTATTTTCTTGCCTTTGTATGATGAGAGGGTTTGGTGTTTCTGCTGTATTCTAGACATTTATACGACACAGCTTGTTTTCATATCAGATTTTGTATGCAACACCAGTCTGTGATGAGTTTTCTGTTAAAGAGCAAAAGTAGGATCAAGGCAAAGGAAGTGTGGGAAGACAAGGCAATGGAAGTCCACACTTTATGTGAGGCATGAAGTTTTGGATGGAGTCAATACAGTTTAGATTAGAAGAAAAGTGTGTACATGGGTGTGGGGGGGTGTGCCTGGGTGGCTCAGTAGGTTGGGGATCTGCCTTCAGCTCAGGTCTTAGTCTCTGGGTCCTAGGATCGAGCCCCGCATCTGGCTCCCTGCTCAGTGGGGAGTCTGCTGCTCCCTCTCCCTCTGCCCCTCTGCCCCTCTGCCCTCCCTGAGCACCCTCTCACTCTCTTCCTCTCTTTCATTGTATCTCAAAGAAATAAATAAAAAATCTTAAAAAAAAAGAAAAAAAAAGTGTGTGTGTGTGTGTGTGTGTGTGTGTGTGTGTGTGTTCTATACCTGGAGGAGTAAGTAACTTGTTTAGGAGTTAATTCAAAATTGTAGGGAGATTGGTGTACTAGGCAACATAGAAATTAAATTGCCTACTTTGTTCACCTAATTCCATTTCCTTGTGTATTATGAGATGTTCAAACAAACAAAAATCAATAAAACAAGGAAAACAAGATAATAACTTTTTTCTCTTTTTTCGAAGAACTAATAACTTAGGGAACTCTGTCTTCATTGCTCATTATATACATAAGATTTTGAAAAAAAATTGAACTTCTTTGACTTGAAATAGGAAACTGGCAAAGGGAAGAAAGAAGAAAGAAATGAGGGGCGCCTGGGTGGCTCAGTGGGTTAAAGCCTCTGCCTTCAGCTCAGGTCATGATCTCAGGGTCCTGGGATCGAGCCCCGCATTGGGCTCTCTGCTCAGCAGGGAGCCTGCTTCCTCCTCTCTCTCTCTCTCTCTCTCTCTATGCCTGCCTCTCTGACTACTTGTAATCTCTATCAAATAAATAAAATCTTAAAAAAAAAAAGAAAGAAATGAACATTTATTGAGGGTCTACTATGAGCCACACACTGTGCTCAATAGGTAATTGTCTTAATATTACCATATTCGGGGACGCCTGGGTGGCTCAGTGGGTTGAGCCACTGCCTTAGTCTCAGGTCATGATCCCAGGCTCCTGGGATCGAGTCTAGCAACGGGCTCCTTGCTCAGCAGCGAGCCTGCCTCTCTCTCTGCCTCTGCCTGCCTCTCTGCCTACTTGTGTGCTTTCTCTCTCTCTCGTTCTGGGAAAAAAAAAAAAAAAAATTACCATATTCGATCCTGACAGTGATTGAAGTAGAAGTATTAGCACTCTCATATTGCAGAGTGGGAAATAGAAACACACTTTAAAAATTGTGTTTAATTCCCATGGCTAGCAAGTAGTAGAGGCACTGCGTTAAAGGAGAATTAAGCAATCTCTATTTTTTTTTAAATTGAAATTGAGTTCACATAATAAAATTCACTCTTTTAATAGTGCACAAGCCAGTGATCTTTAATATATTTACAAGGATGTGCAACCATCACCACAATCTAATTCTGGAACATTTTCATTATTCCAACAGAAATCCTGTGCCACTCTGCAGTCACTCCATTATCCCCTCCCCAAGCTCCTGGCAACCACTAATCTGCTTTTTGTCTCTGTGGATTTGCCTGTTCTGGACATTTCATGTAAATGGAATCATACAATATTTGGTCTTTTGTGTCTGGCTTCTTTCACTTAGTATAATGCTTTCAAGGTCCTTCCATGTTGTACCATATATCAGTACTTTGTTCCCTTTTGTGGCTGAATAATATTTCCTTTGTATGAATAAACCATAGTTTGTATAAACATTCATCAGTTTATGGACTTCTAGGTTGTTTCCAGTTTTTGCCTATTACGAGTAATGCTGTTAGGAACATCTGTATACAGGTTTTTGTGTAGACATGTGTTTTCTGTTACATTGTATATATTCCTATAAGTGGAATTGCTGGGTCAAATGGTAACTTTAAATTTAAGGAATTACCGAACTGCGTTCCAAAGTAGCTGTACCATTTTGGATTCCAACCAGCAATGTATGAGGGTTCTAATTTTTCCACATTCTCACCAACACTTGTTATTATCTGACTTTTTGATTATTGCCATCCTAGTGAGTATGAGGTGGTATCTCATGGTGGTTTTGACTTACATTTTTCTAATGATTAAGGAGGTCAAGCATCTTTCCATGTCTTTCTGGACTACTTGTATATCTTCTAGAAATACTTTGCAATTCTGTTTTAGTCTTTTTGGGCTGCTGTAACAAAATACTACAGACAGTTATCTTGTGAATAATAGGAAAATATTGCTCAAAGTTCTGGAGGCTGGGAAGTCCAAGATCAAGGTGTCAGCCTGGTCAAATTCTGGTGAAGGCCCTCTTCATAGTTCACAGTTGGTGCCTTCTCACTATTTCCTTACTTAGTGAAGTAAGTGAAGGATCTCTCTGGAGCTTCTGTTATAAGGCACTAACCCCATTCATGAGGGTTCCACTCTTATGACTTAAACATTTCCCGGAGAACCCATCTTCTAATATCACATTGGGCATTGAGATTTCAACATAGATTTTGGGGGGACAGAAACATTCAGACCATAGCAAAGTCCTTTGTCCATCCTTATTTATTTATTTATTTATTTTATTTTAAAAAATATTTTGTTTATTTATTTGACAGAGAGAGATCACAAGTAAGCAGAGAGGCAGGCAGAGAGAAAGGGGGAAACAGGCTTCACTGAGCAGAGATCCCGATGTGGGGCTTGATCCCAGGACTCTGGGATCATGACCCGAGCCGAAGGCAGAGGCTTTAACCCACTGAGCCACCCAGGCGCCCCCCCCCCCCCCCCCCATTTATTTTTTTTTTGCTTTTTTTGGTCCATCTTTATTTTTTTTTTAATTTTTTATTTTTTAAAAGATTTTATTTATTTATTTGAGAGGGAGAGAGTGCATGAGAGGGGGTGTGATCAGAGGGAGAAACAGACTCCCCGCTGAGCAGGGAGCCTGATGTGGTGCTCAATTCCAGGACCCCAGGATCATGACCTGAATCAAAGGCAGTGGCTTAACCAACTGAGCCACCCAGGCACCCCTTTGTCCATCTTGAAATTGGCTTATTTGTTTTCTGTTGAATTGCCGGTGTTCTTTATATGTTCTGTATACTAGACCCCAATCAGATAGGTCATCCACAAATATTTTTCTGAGAGTTGTCTTTTCACTCTTGTCATAGGTCCTTTGAAACACAGGAAGTTTCAATTTTGATGAACTCTATTTTATTTTTTTCCTTTGGTTGCTGTGCTTAATCTCTTATTTTGTTTTTCAGTTCCAAGTGAACTTCACTTTTTGCTTTGTAGAAATGTCAAAGACTTGACTGAAGAGGATTTTTTTTTTTTCTTGCCCTTCATTTCCCTCCCTATGCAGTGCCTGGCATTTAGTTGCCACCAAACAGATGTTGGTCGAATTGAATGATACTCATCATAGATGTGGAAGTTGTATGCAATCAACGTGATATCTGAAGGGGTTAATAACAACTATCACGTTTTGAGTACTTACAATGTGCCCAATACTGTTTTAAGCACTGACATACTCATTGTCTCATTTAATCCTTTCAACAATCCTAGTGAAATCTATATTCTTCCCCCAAGGTATAAAGTCAGCCACTGAAGCTTAGAGGCCCAGTAACTTGCCCAAGACCAAACAGTTGATCTAGGATTAGAACCCATGGCTTGGATGGTATGTGCTCATTTTCACCACCGTGTTCTTGAGCTAGGGCAACAATCAGAATGTGAAGAACCCATAGGATGATGCTTTCCAAAGCAGTGGGACCAAGAGCCGGATTTGTGAATAGTCACATTAAGGGTATTCATGCTATCTTTCAGACTTGTGAAACTTTGAAAGAGAGGTTGTGTAAGAGTCTTAGGGGTTCATTTTGCAAAAGTGTCAGTCTTTTTTGACCTGAATCAAATCTCGAAACTCTCTGAGTTTGCCAGGTCCACTGTATATTTTACTTTCAAGGTTGTGTTTCTTTTTAACCATCTTTTTAGTTCTTTCCCTCCATTTTATATTTTTGCTTTAAAATATTTTGACCCTCCCTGGACCTCATTCCTTTTTGAATCTTGGTATGATAATTCTACACTATCATGGTAATTTTTCACTCTAAGGAGATGTTTTGTATTTTGTGTAGCTTTTCTAATTGTCTTTAGGAGGGTGCTTGATCCAAATCACAGTGAAAGTTTCATATTCTTTTAAACTAATACATGTAAGATTGTGTTATAATGAAATGGTGGAGTTAGAATGCCCAACTCTAGCAGAATCTTGTTAATACTAGATTTATCTGGGAGAGGTTCTAATGTCCCCAAATAGTGTGTGCTTTGAATATCTTCAGTTTTTTATAGTAAATGAGTTTTAATTTCTCATTACATTTTTTTCATTACATTTTAAAAAATTCCAGTATAGTCAACATACAGTGCTAAATTAGTTTCAGATGTACAATATTGTGATTCACAATTCTGTATATCACCCAGTGCTTATCATGATAAGTGTACTCTTAATCCCCTTCACCTATTTTACCCATCCCCCACTCACCTTCCCCCTGGTAACCATCAGTTTTTTTTTTTTTTTTTTAAGATTTTATTTATTTATTTGACAGAGAGAGAGATCACAAGTAGGCAGAGAGGCAGGCAGAGAGAGAGGGGGAAGCAGGCTCCCTGCTGAGCAGAGAGCCCGATGTGGGGCTCGATCCCAGGACCCTGAGATCGTGACCTGAGCTGAAGGCAGAGGCTTTAACCCATTGAGCCACCCAGGCGCCCCTAACCATCAGTTTTTTCTCTGTAGTTAAGAGTCTCTTTTTTGGTTTGTCTCCTTTTTTTGCCCCCCTTTGTTTCTTTTTTTTTTTTTTTTAATTTTATTTATTTATTTGACAGGCAGAGATCACAAGTAGGCAGAGAGGCAGGCAGAGAGAGAGGAGGAAGCAGGCTCCCTGCTGAGCAGAGAGCCCGATGCGGGGCTCGATCCCAGAACCCTGGGATCATGACCCAAGCCGAAGGCAGAGGCTTTAACCCACTGAGCCACCCAGGTGCCCCATGCCCCCCTTTGTTTCTTAAATTCCACATATGAGTGAAATCATATAGTGTTTGTCTTTCTCTGACTTCTAATTTCACTTAGAATTATACTCTGTAGATCCATCCATGTTGTTTCAAAAGGCAAGATTTCATTCTTTTTTATGGCTGACTAATGTCTTTATCCATTCATCTATTAATGGGCACTTGGGCTGCTACCATAATTTGGCTATTATAAATAGCCTATATATAATAGGCTATTATAAATAATGCTACAATAAACATATCCTTTCAAATTAGTGTTTTCATATTCTTTGGGTAAATACACAGTAGTGGAATTACTGGATTATAGGGTGGCTCTAGTTTAAGTTTTTTGAGGAACCTCCGTACTGCATCTATGGTGACTGTACTGATTTGCATTCCCACCAGTGGTCCATGAGTGTTCCGTTTTTCTCTGCATCTTTGATAGAGAGAGAGCACAAGTGGGGTGGGGGGAAGCATCAGGGAGCAGGTCAGAGGGAGAGGGAAAAGAGAAGCAGTTTCCCTGCTGAGCAGGGAGCCCAATGTGGGGCTTGATCCTAGGACCTGAGTTCATGATACGAGCTGAAGGCAGATCTTCAACTGACTGAGCCACCTAGGCCCCCCCACATTTTTTTCTTTATTACAGTGTTTCTTGTATACAGTTTTCCTAACTGGTGACAGCTGTGGTTCTCTGTTGCTGCAGTGGAACCACCTGTAAACCAATTGCCATTATCACATACTCTCCATAGTCATTTAACCCTAAGCATTTTCCTTCACTGAGTCTTGGGGAGGTTGACTTGCTCAAGGTCCCATATTTAATAGCATCATTGGGATTTGGACTCACCAGGGACATATGGATCTTGTTTAAAATAATATTTTTGAGGAGCGTCAGGGCTCAGTTTATGAACAGTAGTAAAAGATTCAGAATCAGGGGTACCTGGCTTGCTCCGTCTTTTAAGCATCAGCTGTTGGTTTCAGGTCAGGTCATGAGCTCAGAGACCTGAGATCCAGCTTCACATAGGCTCCGGGCTCAGTGTCTGCTCGAGATTCTCTCCCCCTTCCTCTTCTCCTCCCTACCTCTTGCTTTCATGCTAACTCTCTCAAATGAATAAATAAATCTTTTAGAAAAACCATTAAAAAACCATTAAAAACCATAAAAACCATTTATTTATTTAATTTTTTAAATCTTTTAAAATTCTATTTATTTATTTGACATAGAGAGACACAGCAAGAGAGGGAACACAAGCAGAGGGAGTGGGAGAGGGAGAAGCAGGCTCCCTGCTGAGCAGGCAGCCCCATATGAGGCTCCATCCCAGGACCCCAGGATCATGACCTGAGCCAAAGGTAGCCGTCCAATGACTGAGCCACCCAGGTGCCCCCATTTATTTATTTTAAACAACAAGAGCTAATGTGTCTATTGAATAAATATTTGGAAGTCAGGGAAATAAAACATTGTTTTGGGAAAATTGCATTTTCTTAACTAGTATTAAGGGTAAATATCTATGGGTGCACCTGGCTGGCTCAGTTGTTAGAGCATTCCACTCTTGATCTTGGGGTTGTGAGTTGGAGCCTCATGTTGACTGTAGAAATTACTTAAAAATAAAATCTTTAGGGGCACCTGGGTAGCTCAGTTTGTTAAGGTCAGCTTTAGGCTTTGGTCATGATCCCTGGGTCCTGGGTTCGAGCCCCGTGTTAAGTTTCCTGCTCAGTGGGGAGCCTGCTTCTCCCACTTCCTCTGCCTCTCCCCCCCACCTCATCTTCTCCCTCTTTCTCTCAAAACAAATAAATAAAATATTAAAAAAAAAATCTATGGAAACTCCCTTAGAATAATTTATGCTAAAACATTCCTAATAAAGATAGGCAAGTTTTTCACTTGAATCTGCAGTTAGCACAGTTACAACCCTGAGCTCTATACCTGTTTATTTTTTTCAAAAAGATTTTATTTATTTATTTGAGAGAGAGAGAGAGAGAGTGTGTGTGGGGGAGGTAGGGGGTAGGGAAGGGCAGAGGGAGAGGAAGAGAGAATCTCAAGCAGACTCCATGCTGAGCACAGAGTCAGACTCAGGGCTGTATCTCAGCACCCCAATATCATGATATGAGCGAAATCAAGAGTCCGTTTCTCAAACGACTAAGCCACCCAGTCACTCCTACACTTGCTGATTTCTAAGGTGAAGTGTGATGAAAATAACATTTTTGGTTTTTTGTTATGGCACGTATATCTCTTGACTTCACAAGGTATTTCTAAAGGGCTTTACATTGCAAAAGTTTAAAAAGATCCCCTTCAAACAGAAATGGTAGCATGTTAGAACTGTCTCTAGTAAGAACTTTGAGAACCATTTCTTTATTTTACCTTAAATAAGAGATAATGTGCGCATTGAATAAGTGTTCGGCTGTCAGAAAAAATCAAGCAGACTTCAGAAAAAATTTTGATTTTTTAGGCATTCTGTTATTATAAATATTATAGACTCAATGGCAAGTTTTTTGGGTTTTGTCTTTCTTGTTCTTCCTGAGGAAAAAAAAAAAAAAAAAAAGGTAGTTCCTGTCTTCTCTCTAGCTGAGTTAAGCTCCATGGAAAAGAATTACTCTTTTTTTTTTTTTTTTTTTTTTTTTTTTTAAGAATTACTCATTATTGGGACGCCTGGGTGGCTCAGTTGGTTGGACAACTGCCTTTGGCTCAGGTCATGATCCTGGAGTCCCGGGATCGAGTCCCACATCGGGCTCCCGGCTCCGCGGGGAGTCTGCTTCTCTCTCTGACCTCCTCACTCATGCTCTCTCTCACTGTCTCTCTCTCAAATAAATAAATAAATAAAAATCTTAAAAAAAAAAAAAAAGAATTACTCATTATTAAATCAGAGATCCCAAAGGTATTAAAAAGTGCCTCCAATATAGGGGGTAATCTCTTTTCTATTCCTGGCATGAACAAAGAGTACGCCTTACTTCAAACATCAAAAGCATCTGTCCAATACGTTACTCAGCTGAAAGAATAACTTACTTCCTGGCAGACAAGTTTGCTTCTCTATAGATTGTGTGAAATTCTGACATATAACCTCAAAAACTAAAGGTGTTAACCCTTCCTGGGGCCCTGGCTAGCTCAGTGGGTTGCCTTCCGCCCAGGTCATGATCTCAGGGTCCTGGGAATCCCTGCTCAGTGGGGAGCCTGCTTCTGCTTCTGCCCCTCTCTCCCGCTCATAACACGCTCTCTCCCTCGCTCTCTCTCATTCTTTCAAATAGATAAATAAAAAAATATATATATTTTTTAAGGAGTTGACCCTTCTCAAATAACTAATCCTAACAGAAATTTTACGTACATTCATTTCCAAAACATGCTTTTCTCTGATTAGGAGACTTATTACACAGGGGTGCTTCTTACCTTAAAAACCAGGGTTTTCGAGATCGAAGCGAAACCAGTCACCTCTCCTTAGTTCTTCCCTTGAAAAAGTAGCTGATATTTGTGATGATTTAACAGGAGCATCCTTGTTGGCTTTTGAAAGGACTAATTATTGAAAATTGAAGGATGGAACAAAAAAAAAGCCGCATTTCACATTGGAATGATGGAGAATTGAAAGCTAATTATATCTCTTCTTGTGCAAGCACAGTGACCAGCCTTTTTATATGCCTTGTCCCCTAGTGTCCTTGTCCCCTCTAGTGTGACTTTTCTGTAGCCACAATGCTACCAGTGTCCTTGCACATGCCATTACCTTCATCGGGGGCACCTCTCTTTCTTCACTCCCCTAGATTTCACCAACTCCTGTTGAGTTAGGTTTTCTACCAAAACCTAAAGAGGTTAACTCTTTAGGTTTTGGTAGAAAAGTCACTTGCCGGGGGAAGTCTTCTCTGCCTTTCATAGCTTTCTGGGCGCATTCCAGATGCTGTACTCTATCGTGACTGTCAGTTTGTGTCTCTTCTGAGTTGATGTAGGCTCAGCACCATTTTTTTTTTTTTAAGATTTTATTTATTCATTTGAGAGAGAGCTGGGGAGAGCAGCAGAGCGGGGAGGGGAAGCAGACTGCTGAGCAGAGAGCCCGATGTGGGGCTCCATCCCGGGACCCTGAGATCATGACCTGATCTGAAGGCAGACACATACGGACTGAGCCCCCCCAGGCGCCTCATGGCCCAGCACCATTCTGCATATTAGAAGTTCACCAATATTTATTAAGTCCGTTGTATGGGTTTTTAATTATTACTTTTTATTATTAAGTTGTTAAAGGTTTAAATGGGGGAAGTTCATTGTAAAAAAATGAACTAACAAATTTTGAAGACAATGCTTTTGGGTGTGGGATCTTTTAAGGTTCAACAATTTTGATTTAGTTAAAGTTTGGGGATAACTAGATCTAACTTTCTCAAAAGGAAGTTGTGTGGGTGTAAAATGATTTGAGTTTCTCAGTGAAACAATAAATTTTTATGATTTTGCCGTTAGACTTGATGAGACAATGGGATTATCTAAAAACGGAGCATACAATGCTATTTATTCTCAGCTCTCTAGTAGGAATGACAGGGAGAAGGAGCCCAAAGATACACAACTTCCTTTTAAAAAAAAAAAAAAAAGGATATTACCAATTCCAAAATACACAGGACAGACTAGCAAATTATAAGAAGCAAACTTGACTATATCACTCATAAAAGGGGACATTTTTCTAAATAGTATCATCCTTTGTGATTTCTTTGTTTTTGACAAAAACCCATAGATACTCTTATTGGATTTACCTGTCCACATTATGGATCTAGACTGTATGGAGTAGGCTTGTCCATTTCAAGGTAATACTGAGAATGGCTAAGAAATGGCGGAGGTGGTATTTCAGGTCCATTAGTCTCTGGCATTATCTCTGGTTCACCTCCTTGTCAACAGTTTTCATTTGGCAACTACTGAAGACCATCGCTCACTTGTTCCTTAATTCTTGTTATTGAAAAGCAGTTATTTTTACCAGCAATAAGCATGATTGCTGGAGGGTATGGGGTAGTCACTAGGTAGACCTGGCCCCTTAGAAGGAAAAAGGGCTACTGCAGATAAGCCTCAGGGAAGGAAGTGGGGGAGGGAAGCCAAGGAAAGGCTGTTGTGAGGAGATCAGCCCCTTATACCCAGACTATTATTGTTTGCCCAGTCACCCAGGAAGATCTCCTGTTAATCTGAAGTTTCCATGTCTCATAGGAAATAAAACCAAGCTAAGTTGGAGATCTCTGTTAGAATTGTAAAAAGAATGAGCCATTCTTTTCTTACTCTTAATGATTGGAAATTTATAAAATATGGTTCTTGAGATATCTTTACCCAGGTGTCATAGTAAAAGCTATGACCAACTCTCTCCCCTTCCCGCCCCCCAATATGGGAGAAGAGAAATAGAGAAGGATTTCATGGAAGAGGAGAGTGTGGCTAATACCGGAAGGATTTTTTGCTGGAGAGGTGTCAAGCTTGAGGAACCGGTATCACTTGAGATTACCTTAGGAGAAAACTCCTCCTGGGTAGTGTTTGTATGTGTAGTTTCTTATGGATGCAGAATGGTTTATGCTTAGAAAGAGAAGTAGACTTCTGAAATTACTCACTGATTTATCTCTGAGGGCACAAAATTAATCTTTGAAAAGCATACCTAATGTAAGGTTCATTTAAATACTGGTCTTCTAGAAATCTGAGCTGCTACTCCTGTATCCTAAGTATGTGGGACCACCTGGGTGGCTCAATAGGTTAAGCACCTGCCTTCAGCTCAGGTGCTGATCAGGGTCCTGGGATGGAGCCCAGCTTCAGCTGCCCGATCAGCAGGGAGTCTGCTTCTTCCTCTACCTCCCCCCATCCCACCCTCTCCCCAGCTTAAGTGCATAGGCACTCTCTCTCTCTCTCTCTCTTCAAAAAGAAAAGAAAGAAAAGAAAACAACAACAACAAAAAACTTTAGTGTGTGGCTTTGAAGATGTTTCAGTCTTAAAGGTTATTAGGAGTTAGAGAAAGCAGTATAGACGGTTGGTTATACCTCCCCTCAAGTTAAGTTCTTACTTGCTGTGTAATGTGAATTAAGGAATTTTATCTCTTTAAGCCTTAGTTTTTTCAATGAAATAATGTAGTTAGACTCAGTTTTCTCTGATGTTCTTTTTTAGTTCTATAATTGTGATTTTTAAGAGAAAAGAGATCTTGTTTTGTAATATTCGAAAGAACCTAATACTTGAGTTATCACAAAATTAAATACATCTCATGCAACTTAATAATCATGATTCTTTGTGAGAAAAACAAATAGATTTAAGAGACAAAAACAAGTTCTGAAGAAGTAGGACTATAACACAGGGTTTCTTAGTTTCTGACCTGCCATTCTTTCAATAGAATCTAGTTGTATGTACTTTGCCCTAAATAATAAGAGAATGGGAATGCCTCTCCTGCCTCCCAGTTTCTCTGCTAATAATGTCTGATTATTTTCTCCATCAAAGCTCACCATCACCTACCTAAGCCCTAAGCTGAGAGACCGTCAAATCACTAAGTATAGGATTTAGAGCAGATGGTCACAACCAATATAGGTTACCAATGTATTCTGTGTTCAAACAAGTACAGACCTTCATAGCGTAGTATCAGTTGGATATTTTGAGTTAATCTTAGCTCTCTGGTCACTTTAATTAACCCTCATATTTAGCTGAGAAGAGCTGTGGCTTTATTTATGAATTCATTTTACAGAACACTGCACACAGACCTCCAATGTTTGCTTAGTTTGCCGAGGGCAGTGTTGTATGGCTTCATGAGTGTCCCATGCAGTGAAAATGCTTGTCAGTGGGGCTTTAAAAAGTGGACTTCTCACTGATACGGATATTCAGTACACCTAACACTCAGAACCTGATTTTATTTTATTTTATTGAGACACACATGGATCTCACTGGTAATAGATTGTTTTTAATTTTAGAATTATATGCATTATATAGGATGGACCACTTTACTAAATATTGAGCAATCGAGCTCAACGGAAAACGTTGATGCTTTTTGAAAATTATATTCAGGGTATTCAAGGGGGAGAGGTGTAATTTGTAATTGATATGCAAGGAACTTTAAGAAATGTAGACTACCCTTGTGTGCACTGCTGACAGGAATGTAGAATGGTATAGCCACTCCAGAAAGTTTGGTGGTTAGCACCAAGGCTGTGTAACAAGCATTCCTGAACCCAGTGGCTCCAAGAAGTCCTAGCCACTGATGCTGGCCCGTTCCAAGCAGCTCCTGGCCTAGGATCCAGCAGTAAGGCCCCCTCCCTGGTGGGTGACTGCTTTTCTGTCTTCCTTAAATATTTAAACAGAATTATCATATGATCCAGCAGTTCTTCTCCTAGGTATATATTCAAAAGAATTGAAAGCAGGGACTCCAATAGATACTTCTACCCATGTTCACGGTAGTATTGCTCACGATAGATAGAAGGTGGGAACAACCCAAATGTACATCAACAGAAGAGATAAACAGGTTTGGTGTATATACACATAGTGAAATACTATTGAGCCTTCAATAGGATGAAATTCTAATACATCCTACAACATGGATGAAGCTTGAAAACATTATGCAAAGTGAAATAAGCCAGACACGGAAGGACAGATATCATGTGATACCACTTAGATGCTAGAATAGGTGAATTTAGTGCTCGCTTCGGCAGCACATATACTAGAATAGGTGAATTTATAACGACAAAAAGCAAAATAAAAAGTAGCAGGGACTGAGAGAAGGCGGATGAGTTACGGTTGAATGGGTAGAGTTTATGTTTGGGATAATGAAAAGATGCTGGAAATTGCGAGTGGGATTAGTTTCACAACATTATGAATGGGGGCACCTGGGTGGCTCAGTCGCTAAGCGTTTGCCTTCAGCTCAGGTCATGATCCCGGGGTCCCAGGATCGAACCCCCCTTCGGGCTCCCTGCTCAGTGGGAAGCCTGCTTCTCCCTCTCCCTCTCCCCTAGCTTGTGTTCCCTCTCTCGTTGTGTCTCTCTCTGTCATGTAAATAAATAAAAATCTGGAAAAAAGAAAAAAATTGTGAATGTACTTAATGCTGTTAAACTGTACACTTAAAAATGGTTAAAGTGGAAGATTTTATGTTACGTATATTTTATCGCATGTGAACACACGGACACACACATGTGCACACACATGCTCACACACGGACCTCAAAGAAAAAGAAGCGTAGGGTCATTTCTAAGTCTTGCTGTATTAAGTCCTGTTTTTCTAGTTTTTTCATGGCTTTGCTTCATTCGCCACAGAGAGCTCAGTATCCTCGATGTTGGCCTGATGGACATGTTTAGGTCAGAATCCACTGGTTTTGCTACAAGGAAGCTTGCTTTATATATTTGTTGAAAATTTTGAGAGTGGGTAGGTGAGGGAGACGTAGTTTAATGTGGGAAAACAGTGCATGTTGGACTTAACCATGCTAACAAGGAAAGCGTGCCTTTGTGGCAAACCGAAAGGCTAGGAATCCCGAGTGATGAAACACAGGCCTTCCGGCCCTCACTCTGTTCCTGATTTCTGGTTGTGGGAATCTGTTCTGAATCCAACTGCAAGTGGAAAACCCATCTTTGGCTGGGCAGCCAGGGCGGCCCTCCTGCCAATCCCCTAAATGTGTTGTTGAAACTTTGGCCCTGTGAGGATAGAGCTGAGGCTGTCTTCCCAAGATCTGTGCAGCTGTCAAGGTGGCGGTGATGGGACTGTGACCGCCTCTACACCACATTTTGGCAGTGACCTTGAGACCTGCCAGCTCACAGCAGCTGTCCTGGTTCTTTCTCTCCTGCCACGGTTGCCTGGTTAGGGGGCTAAGGGGAGGGAGCTAAACTCCGCTGGCTCTGGCATTCTCTGGGGACTGGCAAGTTCCAACTTCAGTGCCCAGCTCTCTCAGTGCCTACCACCCACTGGGTGCGGTGGCAGTCCAGGTGCGTGAGTGTGGGTGGCTGCTAGTGTCACCTCTGGCTCAGCTCCCAGTCTCCGGGAAGTGGGTGGCCCGGGTGGCCCCAGTGGCCCCGGTGGTCCTGTCTGACCATCAGCCGGGTGAGCAGATAGGCTCTGGGGGTGTGGGGGTAAGCAGGGACCTGCTTGGCAGCTCCAGGGAGAGATGCTCAGTGACAGTTGATGATCTCCGGAGACTGAGGAGCCATAGGTGCCCCTTATGTCCCAAAGGTATGAGCCCATCTTCTGGACCAGAGGGGTATCTTTAGGAAATGAAGGTCACCAGAGATGTCTAGAGCGAGAGAGAAATCTTTTCTCTCCAGCCACTGAGAGTGGCAAGTGTATTTTGAAAACTCCTCCCCCTCTCCTTGTCCTCATCCTGTCCTTTTCCTTTCAAGTGGCTTCATTAGTATTTTTTAATCCGCCTTTGTCATTGGACATTTATTGACAGAAATCAAATTGCTGTGTTTCTGGGCAAAGCGCCTGCTGCAAAGAGGTGTGGTTCCCGGGGAATGAGACACGCAGCCCAACAGCTGAGCCTACACTGTCCTCACATAACCTCCCTGCCTTAAATATCGCCAATATTTAGCCTTGCCTTATAAAGTAAAAATGCACAATACCTTCCAGAGTTTCAGCAAGCCCAAATGCCCCCCTCAGCTCAGTTATGTCTCCTGTACGTTGGAGGCAGAGCCGCGTACCCCTCCCCCCGCGCAGACCTGCCCTCGGAGCCGCCAAGAGGTTACTAATCAGGGAGCCTCCGCCATCGATCCGATGGTGGAGACCTGGGGGATTTGTGTGCATTGTTTTTGCTGAAGCCTCCTGTGATTTCGGCGCGACCAGATCCTCTGCAGCGCACTCCATGTCGCAGCTTGTGGCTGCCTGTGTCCTGTGGTGAGAGCGGAGCCGCACAGGAGATCCTTTGTCTAGGAAGGCTAGCAGAGAAGATCACTTTGGAGTTGCTAAGCTCTGCATTGCCATTGGCTGCACTCTTTGTGGGGCTGTTTTTGCAAAAGGCATGCCCAGCACGTCTACAGTGCTGGCAGGCCAGGGCTGCCTTTAAACACCATGATAATAATACCAAAAAGCAGTTTGCAGAACTGTTCCACTGTAGAGGCTTCCTCTGCAGAAGCAAGCAAGATGGCTACCTCGTGGGCTTCGCTGTGAAGAATGCAGAGGCTAATTAAGACAGACTTTAAGGGGAAAAAAGGGTATTTCCCTACTTCATCTTTATGCAGGGCTTTTTTTCAGTGACTTTTAAAGTATACATTTTACATAAGCTCTTTAGGTTCTGTCTAGCAAACATGTTGATGATTTTAAATGGTCTAAGTAGTTTTATAGAGAAATAGCCAAAAATTTTGGGGGGGTGGGAGCTAATTTTTTTTTCTTAAACGGAGGCTCATTTTGCAATTTGATTTTTTTTAGGTTATAAAAGAAAACAAGAGGCCCCAGAGGGAAAAGAAGCCCAAAGTTTTAAAGGTAATCAGTTATTGATTAAATCATATTTAATTTTTTGCCATTTCATATAGTATTTTTCTGTCACTTAGGAGTAAATTTGGAGTACAGTGGATGTGAATTCTCCCGGATTTTCAGTAGATAAATGAATTTTCACTCAACTGAAGTGTTTCTGTCTCTCTCCCTCTCTCTCTTTGATGTGCTGTATGGTGTACATATTAGCATCCTTTATTTTCAACTCCACACAAGTCTGCAAAAGGAAAAGTTTATATGCAAAGTGTTGTGAATAAAATTTGTTTTTCTTTGTAGATCCTTTTGTAGCATCTGCCTTTGTGGTGTTGCACCAGTGTGTAAACTTAAGCTCTTAAGGAGACACTATTTGAAGTTGACAGCTATGATCCATTGTGATTTTAATAGACCTTCCATTAGATACTATTTTAAAATGTGTGGTTTTGCTTTCCAAAGAGAAAGGTCCTTAGAGCTTTTAGTTCAACTTAAAATATGTAAGCCATCGAGATAAGCCAAATTATCATTGCCTGATCCCAGATTCTCATTGTATCATTTTTAATTTTGGCATTCATAGAGCTGTAGAAATATGCATGTTTTCTTTATTTTCAGTAGTTTGCCTAATGAGTATTTAGCAGTAACCTAATTCAGTTGTAAGCTAACAGTCTGTGATATGAGCTTTGTACAGTATTTAGAAGGGTTAATTTAAAAGCATATGGCACTACTCAAAGTTCAAGGCTAGCTTTAGTTTAGCAAATGGGTGCTTATGTGTTAAAGGTTTCAAGTGGCATATTGCTGTTATAAATGTAAGCAACCTGAGCAAGTAACCTTTTTAATTAAAAAAAAAAAAAACCTTAAGCAATAAAACTGATCTTTAAAATTATATCGTGTATATATAATTAACAACATTTTCACCTAATCTTAGCTTTTCTTTTGCAAATAAAGTTTTAGCACTCAAAGAGGAACAACATGTTGAACTATGGATGTGGCAAATTTTTATGTCATTTGCTTCCCCCGTTGTGTACCTTGAAAATGTTATTGACATGGAGAACCAAACCTTGCATTGCTTTCAAATTTGTCTTACCACCTTGAGTTTCTGTTTCCTGTGTGTACGCGGCCGTTGCCATGTACATTTTCATCAACCAACAAGTATTTGTTTAATATTTACCGCACAGCCATCAGTGTTCTAGGCACTGTGAAATGAATGAAATTGCTTGGCACAAATTCTCATTGGGCCTGGACAAATAGAATACTGGTTATTTTCAAGGTAAATTAACCCCTGCTGTTTTTCTTCTGGATATTGATCCACTCGCCCCCTTTTACTTCCTTCCCCTCCTCCAACTGTCGAACTATATCATTAAAAGCCCTGCTTGTATTTCTTAATCTCTTCTCACACTTTCTGTGTTGGGTGTATCCATCTCAGGTGTTTTGTCTTCAGATTTTCAAGTGAGAAGTCATTTTAGTGCTGCTGTTAAAATGGCTCTCAAATTTGCAGGGGTTAGGGTGGGGGCATAGAGAAAGAGTTCAATTGCATGGACAGACTGATCTAGAAGAAGCTTGGTAGCTAAATCATCATCTGCCTTTGCTAGGAAGTGAAATTGGGTTTTGGGGGATACTACTTAATTCTATGTTTATTTTGTTAGTCTGTGGGTGTCCTGTCACCTGAAATAAATTTCAGAAGTAAATATACCGTGTGTTGCTTTTTTGAATTTTGGCAGTGGACTCTGACTTATTTTAAAATAAAGTGCCTGTGAGTGGCTGAATTTCATGTGCCACAGCAATGGAACTGAACTGTTGCTCACTTTCCTCTATAGTTGTCAATTGTTATACAGGAGTAGGGAAATGCCCTAAAAGGAAAAAAATAATATTTTTTTCCTCTGATGTTGGCATTTTAAAGTGTTTTCTTTAATTTTCTATTGGCTATAATATATTTCATTCACCAGAGAAAGCTTTGTCACTTTGTTCCACAGTAGAAACGCTAAAATACTTTCAGATTTTAGTTTGATATGTGTAAAATAGGTAGAATATTGTACAACCCTGAAGGAGATGTTATGAAAACTAAATTCATATTTTGGGAGGGAGGGCAGGGGAAGAGTACAACTTTCAGCTTAAGGTTTCATGGGTGAGGACTTAGCGTTCAGCTGGGTGCTACCTGGGGGAGCAGTAATGGGAGGCTACAGGTACAACTTGGTCTCCTTTCATAATTCTCTCTTTGCCTTAGGCTTTGTGCCAGAGATCTAGTCCACTTCCTTTGACTCTGGCCTCTTAGATCTTCAGATCTGGGTCCCTTGCTCTTTGTCAGGGTGGATACTGCAGGTATCCTAAGCAAAGATTTTATCTGCATTTTCTGTGAAGAAGTAGTTGGACAGGTGAAGAGTCTGATTAAGGAAATTGGGTGCAGAAGCCTGTCCCATTCTACTGTGAACCTGCTAACTAAATATTGAATCCAGTTGCGGGGCTAAAATTGCCTGCTATGTCTCATACCTCTCACTTTTAAGCACTCTGTTATCTATATCAATAACCTGTATTCATTTTATTATAGTTCAAAATGTAAAAGTGTGGATAGTGACTTCAAATCCCTGACTAGAGAGAGAATTCTCCTCTAGCTGAAATGACAGTTTCTGTTCAAAGTGCTCAAACTGCCAGAATGGGTATCAAATGATAGGGGTAGGAGGTAAGCGAAGCACAAATTCCTGTCCCTCCTGGTCTGGAGGACCAGGTTCCTGCTCAAGTCCTATTTATTATCAACTAGAGTTATTTTATATATACGTGGCAGCTTATTGGCTGGGCTGTAATTGTCTCTGACTTCTTAAGTAAGGTAAAAGTGGAAATAATTTCAGGTTTTGATTTATAAAATTGGACTTGTGAGTGGCATGATTTTGGAACTCCACTTGGCAGAAACATTTATGTAAATATAATCTCTACGTGGTGTGTCAGGGTAAGAGGATATATTCCCTTAAGAGAATGTCAATTTTAAGGTAATACACTTTCGTTAGGTCATCAGTCATTGTCCCTGGAAAAAAATCAGATTGCATGGTCATTTGGGGGTATCGAGGGGAATTTAATAAAGGAATTGTTTAAAAGACATGGGTAGGGGTAAGGGCGAAATGAGGGATGGCAAAGCATCCCAAGACTAGTGACTGCAGAGCTTTCTCACCATTCTCAGACCTGAAGGGGCCAAGGAATGGGAGCAGAAACCCAGATAGAAACAGTAGTTGGAACTGAAGAGATGGAGGAGGGGTTTTTATTGCAGCCTTTGATACTAGGGTGTTTCTACAGAGAAAGTTTTGGGGGTTGGGGGATGCAAATAAATATCCTGCCCTCCAGTTTTCTGCTGCTTTCATTCGTGGATCTGATCAGAAGCCAAAAGGGACCAGTCGGCCAGTCAGTTGAGTGTGGACCAAGAGGGGCAGACAGGACATATTCAGCATCACTAGCGACTACAGGGACAGGATAGGATGATGGGTTCAAAAATGGTACCAGAACCATTATTACAATAGGGTAACATTAGACGAGCCTGGGTGAAGTGTATGTAAGAAACCCAATACTGTGTTTGCAACTTACCTGTAAATCTAAAATCATTTAAAAAAATATTTTATTTATTGGGGTGCCTGGGTGGCTCAGTCATTAGGCATCTTCCTTTGGCTCAGGTCATGATCCCAGGGTCCTGGGATTGAGCCCCGAATTGGGCACCCGGCTAAGTGGAAAGCCTGCTTCTCCCTCTCCAACTCCCTCTGCTTGTGTTCCCTCTCTCGCTGTGTCTCTCTCTGTCAAATGAATAAAATAAAGTCTTTAAAAAAACGATTTTATTTATTTATTTAACAGAGAAAGCAAGAGAGCATAAGCAGGGGAATTAGTAGAGGAAAAGGGAGAAGCACGCTCCCCGCCCAGTAGGGAGCCCAATGAGGGAGTCGATCCCAGGACCCTGGGATCAACACCAAGCCAAAAGCAGACGCTTAACCATCTGAGCCATCCAGGCGCCCCTAAAATCATTTCAAAATAAAAAGTGTGGGCATCTGTGAGCGGGAACCATATTTATACATTCTATAATTAGAGACACTCTTTCGAGGGCAGTAAGGGAATATTTTCTAGCTATTAGGTTATAAAATATAATCAGAGTCGCAATTGGAAGAACTGAGTGAACAAATATAAAGAAATGGCAGTAGATATTAAACCAGGAAACGGTCTACAGATGATTTAGAAAAGAAAGAAATGAAAGCTAAGTGATCTTCCCGCTAGCTTCTACACTGGCAGCCCAGCTCTTCACTGTTTCCTTCCTTCCTTGATGATGCTGATAAAGGAGAGAACAAGTACTGCTGGCAGCTGATGGGAGACATAGACATACCTAAATAGATTTTTAAAATATTTTATTCATTTATTTTTCAGAGGAAGAAAGATAGCACAAGCAGGGGGAGTGGCAGGCAGAAGGAGAAGCGGGCTCCCTGCTGAGGAGTTTGATCCTAGAACCCTGGGATTATGAAAAGCAGAAGGCGGTTGCTTAAGCAACTGAGCCATCCCTACTTAAATATTTTTTGAAAACTGTTATAAAAGGAGAATCAAATCATAAATCATATTCATATATGGTCTTGATTTGCATGACATAGTGACATTCAAAATATTTAGTACCATCATTGCCTGGCACATAGTAAATGCTCAGTAAGCTCAGTTTCCTCAACAACACTGAATAATTTCTCCTTTTTTTTAGCCATATGCTAAATGCTGTGGCTACAATGGTGTATAAGACCAAAATGATTTCTGCTCTCATGGAGATTAACTTTGCTTAGGAAAAGCAGGCAAAAATTAAAGACAAATGAATAAATTACAAATTGTGGCATATGCTTTAAAGGAAACAAAAAAAATTTCCAAGCTGGGGAAGTTTACCTCATATATTTGTGAGCTGTTCCCTTCATTTTTAAATTCTTATGCATTCTGGCGCTGATTTAAAAGTACCAAATTAGATACAATTGAGTTATCTTGTTTATTTTTAAAACCCATTAAGCTAAGAGAAGTGGAAGTTTGAACAGTTACTAAACATTTTTCTCTGCACACTTATCTAGAACATTGTTTCAGTTAGTAAAAAATCATTGGTAAATGATAAACTTTTCTTAACTGTAGTTATAATGTAACATTCTGTGATATAGTAACATGTTGCAAATTTAAGGGCCTGATCAAATACTAAGCTTGACCATTGTTCAGGCCAAAAAGCAAGACATTTTTATAGTCTTTCACAGTCAAATGCAGTGAATCCCAGACTTCTGAGTATAATGGGCTCATAGGGAAAAATTCAGAGTGGGTGGTGAGAGTATCCAGAAAGCAAGACCAGCTTTAAAAAAACAAAACAAAAAACAAAAAACAAAAAACAAACAAACAAAAAAGGCATATACATTCAAAGAAGATAATCTCAGAATATAGGACAGTTATAGAAATTTAGTTATTTAGTTTTATGATTCAACATATGGTCCTTATTTTCCTCATTATGTCATAAACTGGCAAAAATTGTCAAAGATGTGTGCTCATGCATCAGTGTTTAGTCACATGATCAAAGGCACACATGGGGTTTCTGGTTTGCATACCCAGAAACTGTAATATAGCACTTTGCCTAGAGATGATCAGACTGATTTCAGGGCTAGGTTCTCACTAAGCCAGCTCACACACAGTCAAATCATTCATTTATTATTGGAGCGCGTACATTTCCAGTGACTCAAGACCCATGTTCATTCTGTAATTTCTAGGAATGATCCCAGAGAATCTGTGAATAAAAGCCAACTGGGGTGAATGGGCGTGAGGAAAATTTCATTCAAGCTACCCCAAAAAAAAAAAAAAAAAAAAAAAATCTGTTGAATTCTTCCTAGCTAAGAAAAGAATATATACCTTGTGTCTTAAATACTTATGCTCATTTGAAACTTGTTTGTGTTTTCATAGTGCTGGACTAGAATTTTTTTTTTTTTTTTAGAATGTATTTTTAAGAGTCCGAAAAAACGCTCAAAATAAATGTTAATAAATTTTTGTTGAAACCTTACTAGTATTTTAATTCATTTTCAGGTTTAATTAATGTAATAATTGAATGTCTTTCAGTGTCCAAAATGTTATAAAATAATATATTTTTTAAAGATTTTATTTATTTATTAGACAGAGATCACAAGTAGGCAGAGAGACAGGCAGAGAGAGAGAGGGGGAAGCAGGCTCCCCACCGAGCAGAGAGCCCGATGTGGGGCTCGATCCCAGGACCCTGGGATCATGACCTGAGCCGAAGGCAGAGGCTTTAACCCGCTGAGCCACCCAGGCGCCCCTAAAAGTAATATTTTTAAAGATCTGATCACAAAATTTACCCACCACAGAGCTGATGCAAGAGAATGAAGATGATAGAATCTTTCTTTTAACCTGTTGTGATGCTCTGTTGTTTTAAATACTAACTCTTTGAGTCCTTTTTGAACTAATAGCAGGACTTTCTGCATGTGACAGGTTTTAAGGTAGGAGATGCTATAGTTTTATCATGTATGTTTAAAATTTACTGATGTCATATGAGTTTGATTAGAGCACATGTTCTTTTCATGGTTCTAAGGATCCATATGTTAAACAGTAAACTTATCATAGAACTTACTTATTTTAAAGAACTAAATTATTTATTTTAAGTATTATATGGAATATGTGCTTAATTTTAAATATAGTACACACGTAAACATACCTACATAAGACAGGATTACTATAGAGTTAAATTAATTATTTAATACAAGTAAAGTGTTTAGGACAGCTTGGTATATAATAATTTCTCAATTAGTGTATTATATCTAAAGGTCTTATATGTGTTACTAAAAATATTAAGTGAACCTTTCAGAAAATGTGTATTTTCTTAGCAGTACATTCACTTAATTACTTTATCTGAAAATTATAAACCTATATTCCAGAAAGCCTTTTCTTTCCTTTAAAAATTCCACTTAGCTTTTTGTAATGAGGAATATTAGAAATAAGAACTCAAACCTTGGGGCACCTGGGTGGCTCACTTGTTAAGCATCTGCCTTCAGCTCAGGTCATGATCCCAGGGGTCCTGGGATCAAGCCCCACATCAGGCTCTCTGCTCGGTGGGAAGCCTGCTTCTTCCTCTCCCACTCCCCCTGCTTGTGTTCCCTCTCTTGCTCACTGTATCTCTCTCTGTCAAATAATAAATAAAATTAAAAAAAAAAAAAGAACTCAAACCTTGAAAGTCCTAAATTTCTCTTTCCCCTTTTATTTTTAAATATTTTATAGGGATGCCTGGGTTGCCCTGTTGGTCGGGCGCCTGATTCTTGATTTTGACTCAGGTCATGATGTCAAGGTCATGAGAAAAGCCCAAATTGAGCTCTGTGGTGGGCATAGAGTCTGCTTAAGATTCTCTGTCTGTCTGTCTCTCTCTCTATGTATGTCTCACAATTAATGGTTGGTTTGAATTGTAGAACTCAGATACAAAGACAAAGGTAAGATGGACATGAACACATCCATCCAAAACAGAATACAAGTTTTAGGGATGTTTTCAGGTAATGTATCTTAAGCTTGTTTTCTTCCAGATAAGAATCACTTAATAAAGTTCTCCCTAAATTATCAAAAAAATTATCTTAAGGGGCGCCTGGGTGGCTCAGTCGTTAAGCGTCTGCCTTCAGCTCTGATCATGGTCCCAGGGTCCTGGGATCAAGCCCCACATCCGGCTCCCTACTCAGCGGGAAGCCTGCTAGACTCTTCTACTCCCCACCCTCTATCCAGCCCTCACCCCACTGCCGCCGCTTGTATTCCTTCTCTTGCTGTCCCTCTCTCTTTCTCTCTCTGTCAAATAAATAAATAAAATCTTTAAAAAAAATTATCTTAAATATCTGAAGGCATTTTTTTCTATCTTAGAAATGTTTTCACTTAATACTTTACATACTCCGGGCGCCTGGGTGGCTCAGTAGGTTAAAGCCTCTGCCTTCGGCTCAGGTCATGATCCCAGATCGAGCCCCGCATCGGGCTCTCTGCTCCGCAGGGAGCCTGCTTCCTCCTCTCTCTGCCTGCCTCTCTGCCTACTTGTGATCTCTGTCTGCCAAATAAATAAATAAAATCTTAAAAAAAAAAAATCTTATATACTCATTTCACTTAAAAAATTATCTGATAACTTTATTTCAATTTTTGAAATAAGCTTAAGGTTTAGACAAAACTTCCTACTGAAAAAAATAGGGAAACTATATCTGAAATTTTCTGAGCACTTAAATTATGATCCTATAAATATCTGATGTTGTTAATTACTTTTCATTTTTTTTTTAATTTTGAACTTTATATCTCCTATTGTATCAGCAGTACCCAAAGGAAGGTGGATGACCCTTAATGTCACATAGTCCTGGGTTAAGCCGTGTTTCATCTATTTACTATATTACCTAAGGAAGTTTAAGTAAAGTCTGAGACCTGTTTTCCATATCTGTAAAAGAGGAACAGTAACTAATCTACAGTGTTGTTGAATACTTGGATAATTTTTAATTTACTTAATTTATCTCATATATAGTGTATATTTAATAAATGATAGCTTATACCATCATTATTGTTTTTGTTGTGATTGTTAATATAAAATCCTTTGTAGAATATTAATGTGTTTAGATTTTGAGTTCTCACTTCTTTTAAAAGATTTTATTTATTATTTGAGAGAGAGCAAGAGAGTAGGAACGGGGGGAGAGGGAGAAGCAGGCTCCCCACTGAGCGGGGAGCACATGGGGGGCTCAGTTCTAGGACCCTGGGATCTTGACCTGGGCTGAAGGCAGACGCTTTACTGTCTGAGCAACCCAGGTGTCCCAAGTTCTCATTCTTCTTCTTCTTCTTCTTCTTTTTTTTTTTTAAGATTTTTATTTATTTATTTGAGAGAAGAGAGAGAGCACACAAGCAGGGGCAGCTGCCGGTAGAGGGAGAAGCAGGCTCCCTACTGAGCAGGGAGCCCTAAACAGGGCTCTATCCCAGGATCCCGAGATCATGACCTGAGCCCAAGGCACGTGCTTAACTGACTGAGCCACCCAGGGACCCCCTCATTTTTTAAACAAGATTGTAAACCTTTTAGTTCAGAGCAGCAGTCACTTTGTGTTCTGCATGGTGTCTTGGGCTTATAATTCAATAAATGTTAGTTAAGTGAATGATTAAATTAATACATATCATGGCTTGACTACAGTTAGTTGGGTCGGAACTGTAGAAATTACTATGCTGACATGTTGGTGTACAAGAGAAACTGTTTTCTGAAAGCATCTGGCCAGGCCTGAGTAGTCTGTGAAATGAATTGCTATGGAACTCAGGATATATATCTAATAAATTTAAACTAGTTGGATTAATTTTTCTCTAATTTTTACTTGAAAAAGCTAAATTTACAGAGACATTGAAAGAATAATACATTAAACTTCTGTATTCCTTTATATACTTTTTTTTTCTGGACCATGTGACATTTTACCTGTAACTACTTCAGCACGTCTCTTCTGAGAAAAGATTATTCTATGTAACCATGATACAGTTATTACACTAAACAAGTTTAATATTGACTCAGTCTAACCTAAAATACTGTCCATTGAAAAATCTTTTCAGTTGTCCTCCCAACCCCCTAAAAATCCTTTGCAGCTGTTTTCCTCCTGACTTGGCATCCAGTCTTAGATCACATCTTACATTGGGTTCTGTCTCTCTGATTACCTGGCTTTTCTACCATTTTGTGCGTGTGTATTTTTCTTGACTGAAGAGTTTGAATACTTCTTGTCTTTTCTGACATTCTTTTTTTTTTTTTTTAAGATTTTATTTATTTGTTCATTATTTGACAAGAGAGGGAGAGGGAGAGAGCGAGCAAGCACAAGGAGGCAGAGCGGCAGAAGGAGGAGAAGCAGGCTCTCTACTGAGTAGGGAACCCCAGCATTGGGCTCAGTCCCAGGACCCTGGATCAAGACAAGAGCTGAAGGCAGACGCTTAACGGACTGAGCAACCCAGGCGCCCCTCTTTACTTACATTCTTATAAAATCTTTCAGTTTGACAGTCAAGAAGTCTGGGTAACTGGCAGTAAATTTCAGATTTTGGGTAGATTGTCCAGTTCACATTTAGCTGTTGGAGACTGTCCAGTGATTCCTGGATTGGATCCTAAATTTCTAATTAGAGGAGGTAAGCAGATTGAAAAAAAAATTAGTGTAAATTCAGATTAAATTGCTCTTTTGCATCTACACCTGGTGGTAGCAGGGAATGGATGAGAAAGGGATAGCTTAGTTATTGGTTCACTAAAATAAAGAAATAAAAAAGTGAAATAGGAGTATTTATAGGGCCATGGGGAAGGACTTACAAATGCATTATTGGCTTGAGGTAAAGGTTTTGATGAACCTTATAAAAATCTGAAGTTTATTTGACTCAGATAAATAGAAGGTATTTCAAAATGTTAATTTTATTGCTCCACCCATGAAATCTAGTTTACTTAATGGCTGGTGTAAAATCACCGCACTGCAGGTTAGAACATTTCATCAGAAATGTACTCCAGCTGTCCGGGGTTTATTTAAAGCCTCTGATATTTGATCTCTTCACTAAAACAAGTTAGGACCATCAGAAAGCTGAGTTACCTGGGCCACATTGCCTAAGATCCCATATGCATTGGGACACATGATACAGTTATAGGGGACCTGACGTCAGCTCAGTATAATTTCTAACAAAAATGGACTGTGAGGATTAATTTATGGGCTGCCATGGTCAGAAAGAAAAAGACAATATAAATAATGTTTTCCAACTTGACTTTTCATTCAGAATACTCAGACTTGTATGGCAAGCAGTGTAAGGTGCTCAACTTTGAAATGAGAAAGCATCCAGTCTACCCCCTACTTTTTTGTGAACTTCATTAAAATGTAAAAAAAAGTTTTTTGATATATTTTTGAACAACAGAAAAGCTATGAGTAGTACAGAGTAGTCCCGTATACCCCTCAGCGAGTTTTCCCAAATGTTAACATTTTATCTTGTTTGCTTTCTCTCTCTCCACATAGATAGATCCCCGTGAATTCTTTAGTGTAACTTTCAAATGTGATGTCTCTTTATTCTAAATACTAAAATATGCATTTCTTTCGAACAGGGACCTCTTCTTACATAGTTATGTTACAAAGGTCAAAGTCAGTAAATTAACGTTGATATAATAACTAGCATTAACTAATTTACTGATCAGATCACCATTGTCCTTAATAATGTGATATCAAAAGATAATCTCAGATCCTACATTGCATTCAGTAGTTCTCTCTCTTTTTTTTTTAAAGATTTTATTTATTTATTTGACAGAGATCACAAGTAGGCAGAGGCAGGCAGAGAAAGAAAGGAGGAAGCAGGCTCCCTGCTGATCATGACCTGAGCTGAAGGCTAGAGGCTTTAACCCACTGAGCCACCCAGGCGCCCCAGTTCTCTCTTTTTAAAATTAAAGGTATTGTTTTATTATGCATAGCTTTATGATTACTTATATACATATATACATACATACACATATATACATATGTATATATAGTATACATAGTCATATATATATGTCACTCCCCAAGGTGACACAAGTTGAAATTCAGAATTTTATATCTATTAAAGAAATTGAAACTCCTAAAAATCCTTTCCTCAAAAAAGTAGAGTTTGTATAATTTTATTAGTGAATTTTTCTAAATAGATCAAAAGCAAAATAGCATTTTTTATAAGCATTTTTCTTGAGAAAGGAACACTAATACTTATAAGAAGTCAGCGTAGTTTTTACTCCATAACAAGAATATTACAGAAAGGAAAATTACAAGTTAATCTCTTTCTGTATCTGAACATGCATGCATACATGCATACAGCCTAAACAAAGTATTTTAGATAAATTCTAGCAATATATAAAGAGGATAATATATTGTGACCAAGTGGGTCCTAGTGTAGTAATGCAAGGTTGGTTTAGTATTCAAAGCAATCATTGCATCTTACCTCATTAAAAGAATAAAGGAGATAACGTGGGGTGCCTGGGTGGCTCAGTCTTTGCTCAGGTCATGATCCCAAGGTTCTGGGATTGAGCCCCGCATCAAACTCCCTGCTCAGCTGGCAGCCTACGTCTCCCTCCCCACATTCCTTCCCGCGTTCTGCCCTCACTATCTCTCTCTCTCTCTGTCAAATAAATAAATAAAATCTTTAAAAAATAAAAAATAAAGGGGAGAACTCAAATGCTCATCCCAGTAGATGAAGGGGAAGCATCTGATAGATTTCAGCCCACATTTAAAACTGTTCAAAAATACAGAAAATTTTGGGTAGAATGGAACTGTGCTTAATTTGATATATTTTGTTTAAAAACATTTAGAGCAGCCATTTTTTGTAATGGTTATATATTAAATTTTATCCTGAGACTGGGGAAAATTAAAAGGCTGTCTCCCAAGACTAAGTGTATTCAATACTATATTTGAGTTATAAGCCATTGCAATAAGCTAAGAGACAAAAAATCGAGACCGTATAAAGGAATAAATAAAACTGATGAATATGACATAATATATATAGAAAATCCAAAAGAATCTACAGATTCTATTAAAAAAAACAAACAAGTAGTTTAATCAAAATTTTTTAAAACTGAAGCAATTAAGTTATTTTTTAAAATTTTTATTTATGTATTTATTTTTAAAGATTGTATTTATTTCTTTGAGAGAGAAAGAGTGAGAAAGCATGAGAGGGGGGAAGGTCAGAGGGAGAAGCCCAGGGAGCCTGCAGCAGCACTCGATCCTAGGACTCCAGGCTCATGACCTGAGCAGAATGTAGTGGCTTAACCAATTGAGCCACCCAGGCACCCTGTTTTTTGTTGTTGTTTTGTTTTGTTTTTTAGGTTAGCATATTTTATCTTGAAAAATTTTTAATTAATTAATTAATTAATTTTAAAGAAGATTTTATTTATTTATTTGACAGATCACAAATAGGCAGAGAGGCGGGGGCCGGGGGGAGCAGGCTCCCCGCTGAGCAGAGAGCTGATGCGGCGCTCGATCCCAGGACCCTGGGACCACGACCTGAGCCAAAGGCAGAGGCTTTAACCCACTGAGCCACCCAGGCGCCCTGAAAAATTTTTAATTTAAATTAATTAACATATGATGTATTAGTTTCAGAGGTAGAGCACAGTGATTCATCGGTCTTATGTAACACCCGGTGCTTATTAAATTGCGTGTCCTCTTTAATGTCCATCACCCAGTTACTCCATCTGCCTACCCCCTCCCCTCCAGCAACCCTCAGTTTATTTCCTGTGATTAAGAAGAATTTCTTATGGTTTGTCTCCCTCTCTGATTTCATAATTTCCTTTTTTCCTCTCTTCATCTATATGATCCTCTGTTTTGTTTCTTAAATTCCGCTTAAGAGTGAGATCATATAATTGTCTTTCTCTGAGTTCTCTCTTTAATCTTTCCAGTCTGATGTTTTCAAAGAATGCAGGTCAGTTATTTTTGTAGATTGTCACTTAATTTGGGTTTATTCAATGTTTACTCATGATTAGATTCAGGTTATGTATTTTTAACAAGAATGCCGCAGAAGTGAGTTTGTGTTCTTCTCAGTGGATCTTACCTGGAGGCACATGATACCAGTTTGTTCCATTGCTATGATCTTAACATTGATCAGTTAATTAAGGTGGTATCTGCTAGGTTATAATTTATTCTTATCTTTTGTAATTTATTATAGTGAGGTACTCTAGGACTGTGTAAGTATTCTGTTTCTTCTCATTGATCTTTAGAGCCATTCATGATTCTTGTCTGAATGAAATATTATTATAATGTACTCAATTTTTAATCTAAACATTCTGTTTTTTATTTGATTATCTTTAAAGCTCCTTGACTTTTGGAGGGGGGCATAAAAAAGTTGATCTTAAAAACTTTTAAGTTCTAAAGATTAAATGAATAAAACATTTTAGTAGTAATGAAAAATGCCTTTGGCTGTATTTAATGCACATTGTAGGCAAATGGTTAATTTTGGTTAAGAATGTTGGATTCAGGCTACTGTGTGGTAAAAATGTGGGTAGAGTATCTGGGATGTTGAGAAAAAGCAGATATCAGGATGATGAGGCTAACTAGGCAAAGAATTCCAAGGGAATGTGACAGTAGACCTCATTCCTTCTTTATCTTGCCCTTTCCATGTCTTATCTTCCACACAAACACACAATCTTACCAAGAACTTAATACAAAAGAAAGAAGCCCAACTCAGAAACTCACAGAGACAAAGTAAAATAGGAGATAATCAACCAGTGATAACCTACTGTCTCAATCAAGGACCCAATAGCTTAAAGAAAAAAGAATTGTTTATGAACCAGATAAGAAACCAATTACATTAGAGATTTCTTCAGAATATATACAAGAAACAACACTCACAAAATCACCTCTGGTGGAGTTAATAAGTTATAATAATCACAAAAGTATGCCATAATCCTTTATACAGTTAGTGATCTGATGGAAACATCAAAGTGTAGTCAAAATTATGTTAAAAAATAAAATGCAAAGACCAGTATGATTTTTAAAATCCAGTAAACTCATTTAAAAATAGTTTGAAATTCCCCAAAAAAGAACGAACTGGAAAGAAATTCAAACAGAAATGTGAAAAATCAGTTGCCTTATACTCACTGTCCAGCCCTTCTTTTTAGCCTCTTTACTATCACATGGAGAGGTACGTACTCTTAATAGTTTTGTGGGTATTTTCCAGATATATATATATTTACAGTTCCATATATGTCATATATATATACAGATGTATATATACAGATGTATCAGCTCATTTTTTAATACTGGTATTTTTTTTGAAATATATTTGATATACATTGAAATACTTAAATTTTATATGTGCTATTGAACCAGTTATGATGAATACATAGACACCAATCATATCTGTCACCACAGCAAGTTCTCCTATGATTCTTTGTTATATTACTCTCCCTCCACCCCAGCAACTACTGATCTGTTTTCTGTCATCATAGGTTAGTTTCTATTACATATGAAATTATATAGAATAAATTGGCTTCTTTCACTCAGTACTCGTTAGGTAGATTTGAACATCCTTAGTTTTTTGTTTTTGTTTTTTATTTTTATTTGTATTTATTTATTTTTTAAAGATTTTATTTATTTATTTGACAGAGATTTACAAGTAGGCGGACAGGCAGAGAGTGGGGAGGAAGCATGTTCCCTGCTGAGCAGAGAGCCCGATGTGGGGCTCCATCCCAGGACCCTGAGACCATGACCCAAGCTGAAGGCAGAGGCTTTAACCCACTGAGCCACCCAGGCACCCCTGTTTTTTATTTTTAAAACAGCTTCATTGAGATAAAATTCATACACCACACAATTCACTCATTGAAAGTGTACAATTCAGTGGGTTTTAGTATATTTACAGTTGTACAAGGACTACCATAGTCAGTTTTAGAAGATTTTAATTATCCCAGAGAGTAACCCGGTTCCCCTTAGCTGACACCTCCCCACCTTTCCATCCTCTCCAGCCGTGAGCAACCGGTAACTTACCCTCTATCTCAGTGGGTTTGCCTGTTCTAGACATTTCGTATAAATATAATCATGCAATGCACAGTACTATATGACTGGTTTCTTTCATTAGGCATAATATTTTCAAGGTTTATCCTTGTAGCATGTATCAGTACTTAATTCCTTCCTTCCTTCCTTCCTGAATAATATTGCATTGTCTGTACATGGCACACTTTATTTATCCAGTCACCATTTGGTGGCCATTTTGGGACGTTTCCACTTTTTGGCTATTATGAGTAACGATGCTGTGGTCATTCATATGTAAGTTTTCATGTGGGGCATATGTTTTCATTTCTCTCGGGGATAGACCTAAAGGTAGAACTGCTGAGTTGTATGTTAACATTATGATTAACTTTTAGAAAAATTGCCAAACATTGCTAAAACAGCTGCCCCATTTTACGTTCTCACTAGAATTGTATGAGAGATCCAAGTTTTTTACATTTTGGCTGACACTCATTATTCTACGTCTTTTTTATTTTAGCCCTCCCAGTGGGTAGGCGAATTGGTGTCTCACATGGTTAATGATAGTAAGCATCTCTTTATGTGCTTATTAGGGATTTGTGTGTCTTCCTTGGAGAACTATCTCTTCATGTTCTAGTGAGTTATTTGACTTGTAATTGTATGTGTGTATTCTATATTCAAAAACCTTATCAGGTTGTATGATTTGAAAATATTTTACCTCAATCAATAGGTTATCTTTTTCTTGATGTGTCTTTTGAAGCACAATAGTACTTTTATTTTTTAAAGATTTAATCTATTTATTTGAGAGAGAGAAAGAGAAAGAGAGAGAGAGCACAAATGGTGGGAGGGGCAGAGGGAAAGGGAGAAGCTGACTCTTCATGGAGCGGGGAGCCCAATGCAGGGGCCCCCTCCCACCATTTGTGCTAATACCAGGACCCTGGGATCATGACTTGAGCCAAAGGTAGTGGCCTAACCAACTGAGCCACCCAGGCACCCCAAAGCACAACAGTTCTTAATTTTGACAATGTTTAGTTTATCTGTTTTTTGTTGTTGTTGCTTGTGCTTTTGTTGTCATATCTAAGGAACCATTGCCTAATTCAAGTTTACAAATATACACAAGTTTTCTTCAAAGAGATTCTTAGTTTAGTTTTTACTTTAAAATCTTTGATTCATTTTAAGTTGATTTTTATATATGTTGTGATGCAGGGTCCCACTTAATTCCTTTGTAAATGGATGTCCAGTTGTCTCAACACCATTTATTGAAAAGATTATTTTCCCATTGAATTGCCTTGGAAGTCATCACATTTGTTAGTTTCATTCATGCTGTTGTGTGTATCAGTACTTTGTTCCTTTTTATTGCTGAATAGTATTCCTTTGTAAGAATATACCACACTTTATTTATTCTCTCATTGATGGACATTTTGATTATTTCCAGTTTGGGGCTTTAACGAGTAATGCTATTATGAACGTTCTTACATAAGATTTTTTTTGGTGAACTTGTGTTTTCATTTCTCTAAGGGAGTTGAATTACTGAGTCATAGGGCAGGTGTATGTTTAGTATTTTAAAAATCTGCCAAATGATTTTCTGAAGTGAATGTGTCATTTTATACTCACACTGTGATTATGAGAATTCTTAGTTGTTTCACATCTTACCCAACATTTGGTTTGGCACCTTTAAAATTTAGTCATACTAATGATAGCTGCATTCTTATGTTACCCATCATAAGGCTCTATAATAACTATATTTTTGAACACTATTCTGTACGTTACCTAAAAATAGTAACATTATTAAATTACATTAATATTTTGGGAAAAACCTATCATCTAGGAGAATTAATTCACTCCTAGTTTTTCATCATTATAGTTATTATTAAAATAAGCATACTTGGCTAAACACAGATTTTTTTTTTTAAGATTTTATTTATTTATTTGGCAGACAGAGATCACAAGTAGGCAGAGAGGCAGGCAGAGAGAGAGAGGAGGAAGCAGGCTCCCCGTGGAGCAGAGAGCCTGATGTGGGGCTCGATCCCAGGACCCTGGGATCATGACCTGAGCTGAAGGCAGAGGCTTTAACCCACTGAGCCACCCAGGCGCCCCTAAACACAGATTTTTAAAGGTATATGATCCAGGGCGCTTGGGTGGCTCAGTCGCTTAAGAGGCTGCCTTAGGCTCAGGTCATGATCCCAGGGTCCTGGGATCGAGCCCTGCATTGGGCTCTCTGCTCAGTGGAGAGCCTGCCCCTCTCTATCCCTCTGCCTGCTGCTCTGCTTACTTGTGCTCTCTCTCTCTCTGTCAAATAAATAAATAAAATCTTTAAAAAAATAAATAAAGGTATATGATCCATGGACCTATCATATAATATTGAAGATGTCATAACAAGATGAAGAGAAATAGTAAAAATGCAGTGCAAAATAAAAAAAGCGCACTGCAGTGGCTTTTTACAAATTATTACTATTCTAAGCACTGGTGGTGAACTTTGGTAATTCTGGTGGTGAACTTTGGTAATTCTTCTATAGAAGAAGCAGGACCTATCTTGCATTTTTGTCATTTGCCTTTAATCTTTGGATTAAAGCATTGATAGAACATCCAAAAGAGGAATTGAAGTTCAGGATGTTTGATGATAGTGTACAAAATTTTGCTCATAGTTGGTCCAAAAGTGTTCACAATCTACTTAAGATAGATGGCATCCCATAATAATGACAGTACTTGGAAATAAGAGCACCTAAATAATATCAGTGATGTTTATGGTGGCATGGAGAATGAAGGAGTTGTCTGGAAGTTTAAAATAAACAAAAAAACTTCCTAAGTGGTCAACATCACAAAAGAAATATAAACATCCAAAAAATAGTTTTTCAATGATCAGTCTCTAAAATTGTTTGAAAATGTGCATTAAGGGGCACCTGGGTGGCTCAATCGGTTAGGTGTCTGCCTTCGACTCGGGTCATGATCCCAGAGTCCTGGGATCAAGCCCCGCGTCGGGCTCCCTGCTCAGGGGGGAGCCTGCTTCTCCCTCTGCTTGCTGCTCCCCTTGCTTGTGTTCTTTCTCTCAAATAAATAAATACAAAATCCTTAAAAAAAAAAAAAGAAAGAAAATGTGCATTAAGATTCTGTTTTTGTTTTTCTCTATATGTGAATTTGGAAAGGGAAAAGGATGAGATTAGCAAATATGAGAATTAGAATTAAAATGGGACACTTAGCACTCTGGAAAAAATAAATTGGTACTATCTTTCTGGAGAGCAGTCTGGCTTAGAGTCTTGAAAATATGCGTGCTGGGGCGCCTGGCTGGCTCAGTCGGTTAAGTGTCCATCCCAGGGTCCTGGGATAGAGCCCTACATCAGGCTCCCTACTTAGTGGGGAGCCTGCTTCTTCCTCCCCTCTGCCGCTCCCCCTGCTTGTGCTCTCTCGCTCTCGCGCTGTCAAATGAATAAATAAAATCTTTAAAAAAAAATATGCATACCTACATCAGTCTTAAAAATGAGAGAATTATCTATATATTTTTTAATGATTTTATATATTTATTTGAGATAGAGAGAGAGCAAGAGCAGGGGAAGAGACAGAGGGAGAAGCAGGCTCCCTGCTGAGCAGGGAGCCTGAATGGCGCAACTCAATCACCCCAGCATCATGACCTGTTCCAAAGGCAGACATTGAGCTACCCAGGCACCCCTGTGTCTACATTTTTTAATTGAATAAAAAAGGTTACAATATGACATGGTATAGATTTCACTTTTGTTTTAAAAATACAGTGCATCAAATATAATATACATGAGAAGGGATCTGGGAGACTACATATTAGTTTCCCTTGAGCAAATGATTTGTAGTCTTTCTTATAATTTTCCTTGTCTGCCAGTTTTCGTTTTGTTTTGTTCTTTTTTTCCCCCTATATGAGAATGTAATAAAATCAAAGAAATTTTAATTAAAATAAAAAATGCAAGAGACCTTACCATTGTGATTAAAGAGCACCAACTACCACTCTGAACACTGCGAAAACCATTCCTTCTGTGTAAATGTTCTGTAAAGCTGTGAGGGCAGAAAAGTCTTGGGGAGAGACTTTAATTTATAAGAGACTCTAATTTATAAGAATATTGCAAAATAGTACAATATCTTTACCCAACATTCCCAGATGTTTAAGTTTTTATTTTAATTCCATTATAGTTAACATACAGTGTTATCATAGATTCAGGTGTACAATATAATGATAGTGATTCTACAGATCTATTCATAACCAAGTCCTTATGACATTATATGTTCTTTTTAATCCGCATCACTTATTCCCACCCCGCTGCCCCCACTTACCTCCCTTCTGGTAACCATCAGTTTGTTCTCTATAATTAAGAGAGTTTCTTATTCGTCTCTTTATCTCCCCCCCCCTTTGTTCATTTGTTTTCTTAAATTCCACATATGAGTGAAATTGTATGGTATTTGTCTTTCTCTGACTGACTTCACATAGCATTATACACTCTAGCTCCATCCATGATGCAAATGGCAAGATTTCATACTTTTATATGGCTGAGTAATATTCCATTGTACATAAGTTTATAACATCCTCTTTACCCCTTCATCAGTAGATGGACACTTGTGCTGCTTCCATAATTTGCCTTTTGTAAATAATGCTGCTATAAACATAGGGATGCATGTATCCCTTTGAATTAGGGGTTTTGTATTTTTTGGGTAAATACCCACTAGTGCAATTGCTGGGTTATAAGGTAGTTTTATTTTTAACTCACTGTTCTCCACAGTACCAGTTTGCCTTCCCACCAACCGTGCCTTTTCCCCGCATCCTGACCAACACCTGTTGTTTCTCATATTGTTGATTTTAACCATTCTGAGGGAGGTGAGTTGGTATCTCATTGAGGTTTTGATTTGCATTTCCCTGATGATGACCATCCCCAAAAGTTAATGTCTTAACATACTATGGATTGAAATTAAGACATTAACATTGACACAATTTTGTTTACTATTCTAAAGACCTAATTCAAATTTGTTCAGTTTTCTCCACTAATGTCCTTTTGGGAGGGGAGGGGGCTCAGGGTTCAATCTAAGATCTCTTACCACATTTAATAGTCATGTTTCCTTAGTCTCCAAATTGTAGTAGTTCTCAGTGCTTAAGTCTGTCATGGCACTGGGACTTTTGAAGAATCCTGTTTGGTTATTTTGTAGAATGACCCCCATGTTAGGTTGTGTGGTGCTCTCTCATAATTAAATTTAGGATATGCATTTTTGGCAAGAATCCACAGAAGCAATGTGTCTTTCTCAGTGTATAATATCAGGTCTCATGTCTGAATTAACTGATCTCTTGGCTTATGTGTCTGCCTGGATTCTTCTCTATAAAGTTACTGTTTCCTTTTGTAGTTAAAAGGTAGCTTATAGGGAGATACTTGGACACTATGCAAATATCCTGTCTCCCATCACATTTTTACCCACTAATTTTACTTTATTTATATTTCTAGAGGTGGGTGAGAGGCAGAGGGAGAGAAGTAGGCTCATGCCCAGTTTGAAGCTGATATGAGGCTCAGTCTCACAACCCTGAGATCATGACCTGAGCCAAAATCGAGAGTTGGACACAACAGACTAAGCCACCCAGGTGCCCCTACCTACCTGCTAATTTTAGTATTCATATATAATTCTTGTTTCAAACAATGATTAATATGGTACTTACCAAATGGTCATGTTCTACCATTCCTCTCCATCTATTAATAGGAATTGTACTGTAAGAAAACACTTTTCTTTTTTCTCCCTTACCTCCCTTATCTTTTTTCCCTTTTCTCCCACTTATGTATTCATTCAATTATTTATTCTATCAGTATGGACTCAGAGCTATTTATTTTATTCTGTGGGCTATGGTCCATCCCTAATCATTCAGTGAAGGGTTAAGGAAGACATGCCATGTCAGGTTCCAAGCATAAAAATAAGACTGATTAGTGTAGGATAGAAAGAAACAGCGTATTTAACTGTTTAGAGGTAGTTTGTTTAAAAAAAAAAAAAAATAGAGGTAGTTTGTTACTGCTTTGGATACTTAAGCAAAGGTGGATGAATCACTTAATAAAGGTAATGCAGAGATTGGGCCTGGCATAAGGAGGTGGATTCCATGTCCTTGAAGGTCTGTTCTAACCTTGAGATCCTCTCATCTGCTTAAGCAGAAAACACAGATGGTCACTTCATAGCTTACTTAACTACTAAGCTTGTGTAGTAAGGGTTTTATAGCAGAGTGTGTTTAGCCTCTGGTATATCTGTTGTGTAAATTGTAAAACCCAGCCAGCACCCCGGCAAAGGGTAAGGTGTGTGGAACCTCAGTGTGTATACTCTAAAAATGCCAGACCTGACAGTTTCCATCACTTTCATGTGGTGGGTTCTTACTTCTTAGAACTAAACATAATGATGTGTAAGTTTATCTCCAGGTGGCTTTTTCTTGGATGTGTAAAGGAAATAATTGCATTTATTTGCTGGTGTCATTGTGTTGTTTTATGATTTGCTGCCTGTTGTTCTTCACATTGTTTCAACTCTTCTTCCTTAGAATCTTAGCCTTGGTTTACACCCCCAACCATTTTCATTTTTTCAAATGAGTTTTAGACTTGTCTTTGTTTCCATGGTTTCTGAAATATTTCCATGAAATAATAAAATCGTTTTAACAAACTTATTTTATTTTTTGTTCTTATATTTATTTTACACTAAAAAAATACTGAATTTTATTTAAAAATTTTTCAAATTTATTTTTCCCCCACTTTTATTGAGATATACTTGACATAAAAGTTTAAGGTAAATACAGTAAACAAAGGATCCTTGCCAGGGGTGAGCAGTACTTGGCTAGTAGAGATGTAAGTTTATAGTACAACATGCTTTTTTTTTTTTTTTTAAGATTTTATTTATTTATTTGACAGACAGAGATCCCAAGTAGGCAGAGAGGGGGGTGGGAAGCAGGCTCCCTGCTAAGCAGAGAGTTTAATGCAGGGCTCGATCCCAGGACCCTGGGATCATGACCTGAGCCGAAGGCAGAGGCTTTAACCCACTGAGCCACCCAGGCACTCCTATAACATGCTTATTTGATAGACATATGTATTGTAAAATGATAACCACATTTTGGTGTTCATTTAGAATGTTATTGAAATTTTCTTCCCTTGTAGTAACTAGTAGCATTGGTCATAAATTTTACTAGTGGCCCAAACTTTACTGTTTTCTGTGTTTTTCAATTAGTTGTTAGAGTTAGCAGGTCTTAGATGTTATTTTAATCTCCACTAGCCAAGTACTGCTCACCCCTGGCAGGGATCCTCTGTTTACCCTATTGAATCCAGCTTTTAGTCCTACTGATTGCTCTTCCCAAGCTCATTTGTTTGAATCAGTTTTGCAAATACAATACTAAGAGGCCTGGTAGGAGTTGCCTCATTATTAATGTCCAAATGTGTAACAACATCTGGCGAGGCTTCTTCATGCCTGGAGCCCCATGTTCTCAAAAGCCCTCTTAGCTCACAAGGCTGTCATCTCAGTTGTTCCTAAAGCATCCAAATGGTTCTAAGAACAGGCCACAAAAGTTTTCCTGGCAGCTTTCCAGGCAGGTACAGAAGAGAGGTATTTTAGGGTCAGACTGTAACTTTGGAATTCATAAAAGAGGTGAGAGGGGCGCCTGGGTGGCTCAGTGGGTTAAAGCCTCTGCCTTCGGCTCAGGTCATGATCTCAGGGTCCTGGGATCAAGCCCCACATCAGGCTTTCTGCTCAGCAGGGAGCCTGCTTCCTTTTCTCTCTCTGCCTGCCTCTCTGCCTACTTGTGATCTCTGTCTGACAAAAAAATAAATAAAATCTTAAAAAAAAAAAGAGGTGAGAAAAATTCAGCGGTAACAGAAAACCTTCAGTGTTCATAGAGTAGGAGACTTTTTTCTGGTGTTATTTTTGTTTATTTTTATTAAAAGCTCTGCACTTGGCTCTGTCCGTCTTTACAATCATCATCAGTTGTATGATAGTAAAATGTGACGTTTTTCTCTTTTATGACACCAGTCTTTTGGGAACTGTGGAATTCAGAATCGTGTCCCTTTCTGATTTATGTTTTTATGCCTGTGTTTCTTAATTGGATTTATATTCCATGATGTTTAAGATATTTATGAAGAATTAAAAGGTATTATAGTCCCAGATTTGAATTTGTCTGTGATACCTGTCAAAGAAATACATAGAGGGTGGGGGGAAATGCAGTGCTCTCTTCCTTAATGTAGTAATGACTTCTAAGTTCAGTGAAGTTTTTGTAATGCCTTCATTTTCTCCTCCATTTTGTTTGTGCTATGAAATACATAAAAAATGATGATAACACATGTGCTGGTGTTCCATTCCACATAATGTGAGCCCAGGCATTCACATTCTTTTTTAATGTTTTTAAGATTTATTTATTTATTTGAGAAAGCGAGCAAGAGAGCATGTGCCGGTGTGTACCAGGGAGGAGCAGAGGAAGAGAGAGAGGAAGAATCTCAAGCAGACTCCTGGCTGAGTGAGGAATCCAGTGGGGGGAGTCTATCTCAAAACCCTGAGATCATGACCTGAGCCAAAATCAAGACTCCAACGCTTAACTGAGTGAGCCACCCAGGCACCCCTAAGCATAATGACATTCTAGACACTCTTTAGAAGTATCTCTTTCTTGGGGCATCTGTCTGGCTTAATCAGAGGAGCATGCAAGTCTTAACTCATAAGTTCAAGTCATAGGTAAGATTATCTTTTTCATTAACTGTAAATTTATTTGTAGTGGACAGTTTATTTCCCCCAGCACACCCACATGGACCCACTTGGGCTCCCTGCTCAGCAGGGAAGCCTGCTTCTCCCTCTCACTCTCCCATTCTCCCTGCTTGTGTTTCCTCTCTCGCTGTGTCTCTCTCTCTGTAAAATAAATAAATAAATAAATAAATAAATAAAATCTTTTAAAAAAAGGAAGAAGAAATGCCTCAGATTATGTAAATAAAACAAAGTCTATAAATTTAGTGATTTACTGTCCACAAGGGACATGCCTAAAGGAAAGAGATTTGAAACTCAAAGGGTGGGCAAAAATATTCCAGAGAAATATAAACAAAAATAGAATATGCTTCTATTTTAAATTTAAATTTCTCATGATTATTGCCATCTATAAATTTAAAAATTGATCCAAGAGCAACAAGTTTATCACATCTAGATATTATCGATTATTCTTTGTCGATATGACATTTTTAAATGGATTACTTTTTTTAAAAGATTTTATTTATTTATTTAATAGAGAGAGACACAGCGAGAGAGGAAACACAAGCAAGGGGAGTGGGAAAGGGAGAAGCAGGCTTCCTGCTGAGCAGGGAGCCCGATTCGGGGCTCGATCCCAGAGCCCTGGAATCATGACCTGAGCCTAATGCAGATGTTTAACCAATGGAGTCAGCCAGGCACCCCTGGATTACATTTCTTTTTAATAAAAAAAAATTGTTATTGAGGGTTTGTTTTTCACCTTTATGAGGTATAATTGTCAGATTTGTATGATACTTAGAGTGTGTGGTGTGGTGATTTGATACACATACACACTTTGGCAGGACTCCCTCCATCGTAGTAACACATTCATTACCTCACAGATTTATCTTTTTTTTTTTCTTTTTAGTGAGAACATTTGAAGTCTACTCCTTTAGCAAATTTAATTATACAATTCAGTGTTAGTTATAGTCACCGTATATTGTACATTAGATCCTCAGACCTTTTCACCTTATAACTGAACGTTTGTACCCTTTTTACCAACCTCTCCCTATTTCTTCCAGCCCCTCAGTCCCTGGCAGGCACTTTTGTACTGTTTCTGTGAGTTTGACTTGTTAAGATATTAGATTCCAAATATAAATGTTTCCATGCAGTATTTGGTGTTCTCTGTCTGCCATAGTTCACTTAGCATAATACTCATACAGATCATCCATGTTCATCCATGTTTCCAATGAAAGGATTTCCTTCTTTTGTAAGGCTGAATAAATATACCTCTGTGTGTGTGTGTGTGTGTGTGTGTGTGTGTGTGTGTATACACATATATACATACATGCACATATACTTGACCCCATTCATCTGTCAGACACACTAGGTTGTTGCCTTATCGTGGCTATTGTGAATAATGCTGCTACCTCATAGAGGTGATCTCTCCTTTTGGTTTTCATTTGCATTTATGTGATGATTGATTATGATTGGCACCGGGACACCTGGCTGGCCCAGTTGGTAGAGCATCGACTCTTGATCTCAGGGTCCTCAGGGTCAGGAGTTTAAGCTTCACACTGATCATGGAGCCTATTTAAAAAGAAAAATACAATCAACACCTTTTTCAGTACCTTTTGGCCATTTGTATTTTAGTTGTTAGAAAAAAAATATCTATTTAGGTCCTTAATCTTGTTTATTAATTTTTTTAAAGATTTTATTCATCTATTTGACAGATCACAAGTAGACAGAGAGGAGGAAGCAGGCTCCCTGCTGAGCAGAGAGCCCGATGCGGGGCTCCATCCCAGGACCCTGGGATCATGATCTGAGCCAAAGGCAGAGGCTCCAACCCACTGAGCCACCCAGACACCCTGATCTTATTTATTATTAAAGAAGTGAAATATGTTTTTGTAGAAAATTAATTTAATACTGGAATTTGGCATATGTAGTTTTCTCGATTTTATTTCAGTTTTCTATTTATAATTTATTCATTTATTTTATTTCTTAGAGAGAGAGAGAGAGAGTGGCAGGAAGGAGCAGAGGAGAGGGACAGAGCCTTGAAGTGAGGCTCTTACCCAGGACTCTGAGGTCATGACAGGAACAGAAATGAAGATCAGATGCTCAATTGTTTGAGCCACCCAGGTGCCCCATGCCTTTATAATTAAAAACATAACAAAACAACAAAAAAACCCAACTTTATTATAAAAGGAACAGATACTAGTTGAAAAAAGTTAAAGTACCAAAGTGAGTGCTAAAAATTACAATTCCCGTTTTCTTTCTCCATTCCTCCCCATCTCTTTTATTTCACAGCAATAACCTCAGGACTACTTTATTGTCTATCTCTTCAGCTATTTTATTTTTTTTTATTTTTAATTTATTTTTCAAAGATTTTATTATTAAGTAACCTCTTCACCCAACATGGGGTTGGAACTCACAACCGTGAGATCAAGAGTTACGAGCTCTAGTGGCTTAGCCACCGACGGGCCCCTCATCAGCTGTTTTAAATCTGTGCTTAGGTCGAACTTTCTCCCCTCTACTGTACCCACATACACAGACAGAGACTGTATCATATGTTCCTCGTCAGTTGGTCTTTTCATGAAATGTTTTGGATCTTTGGCCATTTCAGTACATGGTATTTCATTGGCTACCAAGAATTCCATTTATAGACATATCACACCATACTTTATTCACCTAGTCCTGTATTGTTTTTGAAATATATGCTGTTACAGTGCAGCTCAAACAAGTCTCCTATAAACATTTCTGTATACTTTTTAAAAAATTCTTTTCCTTATTAAGGAAATATTTAAATCTGGAACTATTTTAAAATTGTTATTTCTCATAGAAGGAGAACAGTAAGGCAAAATTACCATCATTGTACTTATTTTATGGAAATAAAAGGGGGTAAAAAAGGAGTGTACTCATGAAGGGTATTGGTGGGTATACCTCTTAGCTTCATGGCTTTGCCTCAAAGTGCTTGTCTGGGTTTCTCTTCTTGACTTGCCAAGACTGAGTCATGCATTAAAAGGTGAATTAGGTAGAAGAAGACCAGAGCTCTGGTGAAGGAGAAAGGTGTTATATACAGACTGAGTGGTGGTGGATGAGAAAGGAACAGTTTAGTCATGGAAGGTGCTGGAGACTGTTTTACAGGAGGCAAGGAAAGACTAGAACAAATTTATCTAAATTAACTTTTCCTTTTTCCTAACCAGTCCTGCCACGTGAGGTATCTGGTTCTGGAAGAGCCACCTTGTGAAAACAAGTTTGGTTTTTTTGTGTGTGTTTCTTTTCTTTTCTTTTTTTTTTTTTTTTAATTTTATTTATTTATTTGACCGACAGAGACCACAAGTATGCAGAGAGGCAGGCAGAGAGAGAGAGAGCAGGAAGCAGGCTCCCTGCTGAGTAGAGAGCCTGATGCTGGGCTCAATCCCAGGACCCTGAGATCATGACCTGAGTCAAAGGCAGAGGCTTAACCCACTGAGCCACCCAGCTGCCCCTGTGTGTGTTTCTTTGGTTGTTTGTTTTAAGATTTTATTTATTCGAGAGAGAACGAGTGCGTGCATAAGCAGGGGCAGCCCATGTGGGACTCAATCCCAGGACCCTGGGATCATGACCGGAGCTGAAGGCAGACACTTAACCGACTGCACCACCCAGGCTCCCTGAAAACAAGTATTTTTTTAAATCGACATTTAGGGTGCCTGGGTGGCTCAGTCGGTTAAGCGGCTGTTTTCCGCTCTGGTCATGATTCCAGGGTCCTGGGATTGCGTCCTGTGTCCAGCTCCCTGCTCAGCAGGGAGTCTGCTTTGTCCTCACCCTCGGCCCCTCCACCCTGCTCGTGCTCTTTTCCTCTCTCTCTCTCTAATAAGTAATATCCTTTTTTTTTTTTTTTAAGATCTTATTTATTTATTTGACAGAGAGAGATCACAACTAGGCAGAGAGGCAGGCAGAGAGAGAGGTGGAAGCAGGCTCCCCACTGAGCAGAGAGCCGGATGCTGGGCTCGATCCCAGGACCCTGAGATCATGACCTGAGCTGAAGGCAGAGGCTCAACCCACTGAGCACCCCAGGCACCCCTAATAAGTTATAGCTTAAGAAAAAAATAAAATCTTTAAAAAAATTAAAAAAAAATAAAGTTGACACTTAGAAAGGAATGACTAATTCCTTTATTCTAAAATAATATTTATAAAACAGTAAAACTAAATTGGAAAATCTCTCCAGATTAAACCACCCTGTGTTTTTTCTTTTTTTTTTTCTAAATTCATTTGTGTACTCACTCATTCTTATGATAATCATCCAGCTTTTAAATAAGCATTTTAAGCAGAAAACAAGTTAGGAGAATAATGCAATGAACACCACTATTTCCATTAATGCAATTCAGTATTTGACTCTTTGTATGTGTATGAACCACTGGAAAATTGCAGGTTACCGTCTTTAAGAGTTCTACCATACAATCATAGGTTTTCCCATTTGTTCCCAAAATAAAACACATTTGTGAGCCTAGAGGACAATCACCAAGATCACTCCTCTGGGGTCTAAAGTCCAGGATGACCGCAGTGCAAACAAGTAAGTAGGTACAATCAATTGATACAATAAAGATCTGTGTCTAGATAGTAAAGGGAGGAGTGTTCAGTTTTATCTGAGCGGAGCTGGGGGAGTGTTAAAAATAGTTGATTTCTACAGATACCTTTCTTCTAGTTTTAGGTGTTTTGGGGGCAAAATTGATGGGGGAGGGTTGAATCAGGAAAGGTCTTTTACTTAAAAACTGCTACTCAAGGAAGGACTGAGCAGCTTAACATAGCCTCAGGGGAAGCCAGGCTGGGGTGGGGCTGGTGTGAGGACACCGCTGTTGCAAGACACATTCTGTAAAATTTGGCCAAGGCTGGGATTTTGGAGGCCTTGCTGGCAGTAATGGAAAATGTGAGTTTTGCTCTGGTGGTTCCTGCTTCCTGGGTTCCCTTACCTTGCTGCTTTTTGAGTATAGAGTTTCTACCTTCAGACTAAGAGAACCTTACTGGGGCTAGTTTAGCATTTCTTTTTCTAAAAACCCCTAGGGTGATGTTGCTCTTTAGCCAGGTGCTTGTGGAATGCAGCCTAAAGCAATGAGATTTGCATTTAAAATTGTCTCTGTAAATAACTGCATATCTGATCATTGAAATTTGGGTGGTATATGGAAGAAACTGTGATTTTATTTAATTTTAATTGATTTAAAATTTAAAACTGAATTAAAGTGAAAATTTTTAAATTAAATACAACTTTGTTGTAGTACCATTACATTTTACTTTAACCATTGAAAGTTTAGCAATTAATTAATTTGCAGTATGTATAAAATATACATTGAATTTCTTGGACTTAATATACAAAAATAAAATATCTTCGTTCATTTTTTTTTCCTTTTTCTGTTTTTTTAAGATTTTATTTATTTAGTTGACAGAGAGCGAGCCCACAGCAGAGGCAGGAGAAGCAGACTCCCCACTGAGCAGGGAGCCTGATGTGAGACTGGATCCTAGGACCCTGGAATCCTGACCCAACCCAAAGGCAGACACTCAACCGACCGAGCCACTCAGGCGTCCCTTCATTAATTTTTTTTTTTTAAAGATTTTTATTTATTTATTTGACAGAGAGAGATCACAAGTAGGCAGAGAGGCAGGCAGAGAGAGAGGAAGGGCTGGGGGGGGGGAAGCAGGCTCCCTGCTGAGCAGAGAGCCCGATGCGGGACTCGATCCCAGGACCCTGAGATCATGACCTGAGCCGAAGGCAGCGGCTTAACCCACTGAGCCACCCAGGCGCCCCCTTCATTAATTTTTATATTACAAGTTGAAATTATATTTTTTATATGATGGCTTAAATAGAAATACTAAAATTTGCTTCACCTGTTTCTTTTTACTTTTAAGAAACAAACCTTTTAAAACCTTTACAATTATTTCTGTAGCCCACATGGTATCTCCATCGGATAGTGCTTCCTTAGAATTACAGCAAATGAAGATTTGGGAACCCTGAAGGCTGGAAACCAATCCCAATTCTGAGGTTAATGCACTAAGGGTAGTAGGTGAAAGGTTAGGTTCTGAAAATGCTTGTTACCTAACATTCACTAGAATGGAATATCCAGGGTCACCTGGGTGGCTCAGTAGGTTAAGCCTCTGCCTTTGGCTCAGGTCATGATCTCAGGGTCCTTTGAGTTGGCTCAACGGGGAGTCTGCTTCTCTCTCTGCCCTATTGCTTCCCACCCCCACCCCAATTCTCTCTCTCTCTTTCAAATAAATTAATACAATCTTTAAAAAAAAAAAAAGAATGTAGTATCCGTCAGGACTGGTACTTCTCATGTTACCTCTCCCACTAATCATGCCTGCAGCATGTTATGGGTATTCTTATAAATATTTGTGGAATGAACACACTGAGGCAAAAGCAGTAGAGAGGAAGAACTCAGGATGAAAGGAAGAGGTTTTAAGTAAGACCACCAAATTCCATGGCTGAATTGGGGTGTTGAATGGAGGAGGCTTCCAAGGAAACTCAAGAGTTCTTATATTAAATGAGTTTTAGGGTTAAAAGCGGGGTTGGGGTAGAGGTGACTCAACTTTTAGATGTGATTGAGTTTTAATTGCCTGATGAAGATGCCCAGTTGGGGGATGACTGAGTTTGAAGTTTAGAGGAAAGATCTTGTCTTGCTGTGGGAGTGAGTCATCAGCAAATAGGTGTAGACTGGAGGCCCCTATCTAGATAAATGGGGAGCCTGTGGAGAAGGCAGAGGGGAACACCGTCATTTTTAAGTGTGCGGAAAAGCCAGCAAAGGATACTGAAATGACCGGTGGAGAATTAAAGGGAGAACCTTAAAGATGTGAGCAACAGTATTAAAAGACACTCTGGCAGTCCGCTGAATTTGACGATTAGGACTCCATTGGTGAGTCTTGGGCAGTTTCAGTGAGGTGGTGGCCACAGAATGCTAATTACACTGGGCTGAAGCGTGCGTGATAGTGATTGCAGACAATTATTTGAAGACCTTTTTTTTTTTCTTTTTTGTAAAATGGTGCAGTGAGATAGGGAGAGAGCTAAATATTTCTCAAGGGTTTTGTTTTCTTAAGATAGAAAAGCCTTAAGTTTATTATAGCCTGTGGGGAAGCAGCTAGAAGGGAAAGATTTACAGATCTTGATGGTTTGGCTCCAGAATGCTCTCTGATTTTTCTGTTAGGAATGTGTAAATACCCCTGTGCATAGCATCACCCCCTAAGTGCTGAATAAATACTCAGTATTCTTGGAGCTTATGTTCTTAGAAAACCTAAACAGAAATAGGTACTTCTTTTTTTCTTTTAAGGAAAAACATTGAGGAAGGAGACCTAAGGCCACATGACCAATATTGGAAAGATCTAAAAGTTGAAATCTTTATTGGTGTCTTGTAGGATCATGAATTAACTAGTTATCTGATGGCCTTCTGGACGGAGTTGGTGTGGCAAGGTCCTTAGAATAGATCTTTCATCTTGAGGGAGCATTCTAGGCAAAAATGACTTGATAGAGGCTAAATCCTAGTGGAAAACAGGATTTGTCATAAGACCACTTTTCCTGAAATCTTGAGGAGCATTTAAATGCCCTTTAAAAATATATATATTTGGAGGCTGCCTTCTATCATGAACCTTTACAGTATGAGTGCATATAAATTACATTTAACAAACAGTCCGATTGACTTTAGTCTGATTGATTTAGATAATCGGCAATTTTTGTGTTCTTTTCATTGTTTTTTAAAGAATTAATGTAGTACTTCATGTTGTGGTATTATTTAATACCCATAAGTTTTCGGGGCACCTGGCTGGCTGAGTTGGTAGAGTGGCATGGAGCGTACTTAAAATTTAAAAAAACAAACAAACAAAAAACCCAACCCAATATGTTTTCACTGAGCCTTCTAATGCTATGAACCTGAAAATTTTGAGTAAAAAGTTAGGAAAAAGGTAAAGCAAATCAGATTTATCTGGAAGTAAGGAGAGTTATAGTCTAGGGAATATTTGAAGAGAAAATAGACAATGACCTTTGATCATATCCCAAAGAGTTGGAATGTAAATTGAATTTTAATTTCACCCAACTCTCCTTCATAACTTGGTGTGAACCCAGTGTGCATATACAAAATTTGCACAAAAGGTGAGAATATTTTGAATAGCAATGCTACAGTGTTACAACTAAAAAACGGGTGGATGAAAGTAGGCCAGTGGGTTCAGAAAAACAATAATTCACACAATCTAGGAAAAGAAACAACCATAGGAATTGAGTTGTTCTCCTAAGTTTTAAGCATTGACGGTAATGTTAGGTCAGTAAACAGTACTAAATATTAGTAACTAATGGAATACATCATAAATGTTAATTATTACTTAAAGAGCAGTGCCTTGGGAGAGACCTCTGGTTTGATTTTGGCTCTGAGAGTATTGAAATTACTTTGCCTGGTTATTCAACCTTTCTAAATCTTATCAGAAGAATGGAGATACTGATACTAAGTAGGAAAAGCAAAGGAGGTAATTCCTATAAAACGTCAATGATGATGTCTGGCAAGGAGTCAGTGGTCAATACATGAGTAATAGCTACTGATAAATATTTTTTTTTCCTTAGTTGTGGATTTGAGACTGGAGTTAGTAGGTTTTTGCTCTATGTTGAAGGATATACAACAAAAAGAGAACTACCTAATAGGTGTTTTTCCCCTAAATAGTTCACTTCTACACACAGTAAGGTTCAACAATATGTGTAAATGCCTTATTTCATTTAATCTTCACAATAAACTGGTTCAGTGAATGCTGTTACTCATCCTGATTTATCTTAGGGAAACTGAGGCTCAATGAGGCTTTGTAGAGCAATCGCTAACTCTTGGCCCCATGGTTGGTAAGTGATGGAGAAGGGAGAGTGGCCGAAATTTGTCTGATTCCAGTAAAGCCCCAATTCTGAAAATTATATGTAGTAAGGTACACAAAAAGACTAAATATTAACTACACTGGGCACTAAGAGTTGTGAACTTTAAGCCTAAGAAAGGCTGTTCGAGAAAGTGTGAAGAAGGAACGGGCATTGCGTTTGGCTTTGGAATCCTCTAAATTGTAGGCTCAGGGGGACACACCTACAGCCTGGGGACAGAGGCTCAGAAGCGTGGACCTCCCAGGGACACCGAGATTTCAGCGTTTCAGTTGAGACTCTCTTATGAGGTCTACAAAAGAGCTCGTTAAGGAATGATGGAATTTGGCAGTTGAGGGCTCGCCTAGAACTTTGGGTAGCCATTTAAGATACTTGAATGAGGAGGGAATTTGATAGGATGATAGCTTGAGGCGAATTTGGTGTCTGAAAAGGTTTTTTGTCTTTTTGACTCTTAATGAATTGTGCTGGCTCAAAGCTCCCGAGGAAGAAGGCAGGAATGAGGACACCTGGGACTAGAGAGGTTGGTTCCTAGGTCAGTTTTGTATACATTCAGAACCATTCTACAATTTACATGTTTTTGGATTAAATAGAAGTTGTCCCTCCCCCTAATAATACGCTTCCCCTTCTCTGCCCTACCCCCCCCACCAAAGGATTTACTTTGGATTCTTCAACCCTGTGGCCAAATGAGGGTGGAGTTTTTGTTGGGGATAGGAGTAAAAAAGTTAGAATGGGAAAGAACTCAGGATGTGGTGGATCAAAGTGGGAAAGGAACTTTCAGAGTCTGTGGGATGGCTTCTGTTCAGCCCAGGCAAGGAAGAGCCATTAGGCTTTATGGCACCAAGGTAGGATAAGTGGGGATAAGACAGATTTGGTCCCTTTGACCCTACCCCCCTGCCTTTCTATGAACTTTGAACATCTAACAGGGTGCCTGTAGGCAAAGTGGAGAAAACAGAATAGAGGCAAAGCTCAAATATTAGGGGTACAAAATGTGGTGGGGTAGGTGTCCTCTTTTTATGCCTCAAAAAGGAAAAGAGCTAGACCGTTGTAGTGCTGTAGGAAAATAAGGCAACTGTTTTTGCAGGCCCCCTTTGAAGAAGGGTGTGTGTGTGTGTGTGTGTGTGTTCAGTGTTTATTTTAGTTTTGGGTGAATGGCTGGTTTATCTTTCTTTTGATTTCAATTTGGGTTTGTTCGAAAGCAGTTGTGCAGAGCAAGGTCTGACCTCCATACTTCTGTGGGAATGTGGGAGGACAAATACCGCATCAGGCATGATTGCATCATATTCAAGTCAGCATTAATGGAGCCGCTAGTGATTCTCCTGAAGTTTTTATCCAAACACTTAATTTTTCTGGTTGAGGACATAGGTCCTGAGGGTGTCCCTTCTAATCAGGTATAAATACTCTGTGGGTTGCTCCTTGTCTTCTAGATGTTAGTTTTTTTTTTTGTTTTTGTTTTTGTTTTTTTTAGGCTTATTTATTTATTTGGGGGGGCGGAGGGGCAGGAGAGAGAGAAGCGGACTCTTTTAACACGGAGCCCAATGTGGGGCTCTCGTGGGGTCTGTCCCTCACCACTCTGAGATTATGACCTGAGCTGAAATCAAGATATAGCATACCCTTAACCACTGAGCCAGTCACCCAGGCACCCCTTCTACATGTTTTTTGAATTCCTCAAAGGGGATTAAGATCAGCTCTCGGTTGCTCAGAGAGGGTAAAAAAAAAAAAATCTTAGATATTATGATGGGACCACAGTGCATAAGCAGATACATCCTATATCTGTGAAATTAAAATTTCCTGAGGAGGGCTGTTAGGGAAAAAATGTTTTAAAAGACTACTGGGTGGGGGCTGAAAAAAGAAAGCAAAACAGAACACAAAAACCGTAAAGGCAGGTTGAGAAGCTGATCTGCCTGCAGTAAAGGTCATAGTCTTGTGGATCATGTCTCTGTACACGCTTTGAAAGACTTTCCATGTGATCTGAGCAGCTGTTTCTAGATACAGGAAATACAGCATGTATGGAATGTGTGTGTTGGGAGAGGCGACAGATTCTGTCCAAAGGGCATAGTCATTTCAGAATAAAATACCACTCTGCTCAGTGCCGTTTGAGCTCATTCATTGAATAGTGGATGTGAGTAGCACTACTATAGGCATGTGGAGAAATGAGAAAACAGGGTGCTTGATAGGAATGTGGAAAAATGAGAAAACAGGGTGCTTCACAGCTATTGAACCCAGACCTGGTCTAAGGTGATCAACATTCCTGTCGGTTTAGAAGGGGTAAGAGGGGCCCAGAGCAACATAAAGTCTTGTGACTAGCATAGAGTGCAACGCAGAGACTGGGAGAATTTGAATTACTGTCCTTAAAACGATACACTTGGGCACTTTTGGGATGGTAGAGGAGGAAGAGAAGACACAGTGGTGGGCATGAGCTTAGGTCCCCAGAGTATATATGGCACTTGAGAGAGTAAAACAGCCAGTTTTTCGTGAAATACTTCCTTCAGAAAATTGACACGTCTCTCTCTCTCTTTTTAAGATCTCTCTCTCTCTCTTTTTTTTTTTTAAGATTTCTTATTTATTCGACAGAGAGAGAAGTCACAAGTAGGCAGAGAGGCAGACAGAGAGAGGGATCAGCAGGCTCACCGCTGAGCAGAGAGCCCGATGAGGAGCCCGATGCCAGGACCCTGAGCTCAAGACCTGAGCCCAAGGCAGAGGCTTAACCCACTGAACCACCCAGGTGCCCCAGAGACTTCGCATCTCTTTAGAGAGGCAGATGTTAACAAATATTTTGAGATTCAGAATGGATATTTGGGGATGCAGAATACCTAAGCAGATTAAATGTCAAGGAAATCTTCATTAAAAAATAAACATTCGTTGGGGCGCCTGGGTGGCTCAGCGGGTTAAAGCCTCTGCCTTCGGCTCAGGTCATGATCCCAGGATCCTGGGATCGAGCCCCGCATCGGCTCTCTGCTTGGCGGGGAGCCTGCTTCCTCCTCTCTCTGCCTGCCTCTCTGCCTACTCATTACCTCTGTCTATCAAATAAATAAATAAAATCTAAAAAAAAAAATTCAAAAAAAAAAAAAAAAACATTCGTAATGTAGTTAATGGAGCCTGTTTGACCAACTACCTTGGGATTGTACTTTCAGTGGTAGGAAGGAGTCAGCTTCTTCCAGGTCAGTAATTACTTGCATTTCTTCCTAACGCTGGCACAGGTGTCTCACTGATAATTTACAGTCCACTGTGGTGGATGTATTTATACCACAAAAATCGGCCTACAGGGCAAAACAGGGTTCCCTCCCCTTTCAGTTTCCAGCCTGGTTGTTAAATATTTACCAGTAAAGTTTCTGTAGGACAAATGTAGCCTTCCTGAGTATTGACAAATGTGTATGTACTCCACACCCTTTCTTTATGCCCTGATATGTTTGTGAGTTGGTACTACACAAACTTTTAGAATTTTTCACTTACTGTATGCTAGAAATCTTTCCATAGACCGCTTCAATTTTGGTTTAAATTTAAAGGAAGTATATTTTAAAAATCAAGACAGTATTTAATCAGGTCTGGGTTTAACAGTTCCCAAGCTCCTGTATTGTTTTGGACTTCTTCCTCCTCATTACTTGTAATAAGTTTCTTTTGTATTCTTCCAGAGTTTCTTTATGCAAATAGGAATATATATATTAGTTCCCCATACTTTTTATTAACATAAAAAAAACGGTATATATAGGTTCTGGATTCCCCCCCCCTTTTTTTCTTTTTCTTTTTTTTTTTTTTTCAATCCTGGACATCTGCCTATTTGGAATGGAAACTTTTCATTCTGTTTTATAGCTGCAAGGTAATATGTAGATATGCCATAATTGAATTAGTGTGCTACAGGTGGACATTTGGGTATTATCAGTTACTTGTTAAACTATACAAAGCTCTCAAAACATATCATTAAGTGCAAGTGTAACTTTTAGGATAAATTCTCAGAAGTGAAAATGCTGTAGCAGAGGAGAGGTTGAATTTCTAATTTTGATAGCTATTGCCAAATTGCTCTCCAGAGGGATGATAAGATTTTGCATTCCACCAGCATTATATGAGAATATATATCCCCACAACTTCCCCAAGGGCCTAGCTAGGTGTTCAAACATTTTGATGTTTGCTGTTCTGATCAGTGAAAAATGTTATCTGTGCCATTTTTAATTTACACTTTTCTTAGAATTGAGCACCTTTTTATAGTGTCCACCTCAGGATTGAAGTGAAGGTCAAATGAGTTATTGCAGTAAGGAGTGTATGTTATAATATAGGTAACATTCATTGGATTGTAACTATTATAATGAAATTGTTAGTGTTCCCTCATAGTGATACCTCCTCCTTACTGTGCTAACAGCTTTGGTCATATGGTCTCACTGAATCCCCATCACACTCTACCTGACCTCTTAAAAAAGGAGGACACGATAGTTCAGGCTACATGGCATCTCCTGGACCAGACAACTCCGAAGAATTGCTCTTTCCCTATCTTAGTGCTCAAGGTTAACCAGTAATAGGGGCGCCTGGGTGGCTCAGTGGATTAAGCGTCTGCCTTCAGCTCAGGCCATGATCCCGGGGTCCTGGGATCCAGCCCTGCATTGGGCTCCCTGCACAGCAGGGAGCCTACTTCCATCTCCCTCTGCCTGCCACTCACTCCCTTTGCTTGTGTTCTCCCTCTCTCTGTCAAATAAGTAAATAAGGGACGCCTGCGTGGCTCAGTGCGTTAAACCTTTGCCTTCAGCTCAGGTCATGGTGTCAGGGTCCTGGGATCGAGCCCCGCGTCGGGCTCTTTTATTTATTTACTTGACAGACAGAGATCACAAGTAGGCAGAGAGGCAGGCAGAGAAAGAGAGGGAAGCAGGCTCCCTGCCGAGCAGAGAGCCCCATGTGGGGCTCGATCCCAGGACCCTGGGATCATGACCTGAGCCGAAGGCAGAGGCTTAACCCACTGAGCCACACAAGCGCCCCTCTTTTTTTTTTTTTTTCTTTTAACAGCTTTATTGAAATACTACATGTAAAATATAGTTTGTTTTGCTGATTCACTTTTAACAACAGGAACTTGAATTTTTGGTTTTTCCCAAGTAACAGTAAATGTTTATTCTGACCGCTCAGTTTCACTATGAAGAGCAAGTGAAACTGAGTAACTGTTTTCTTAGTGCACATACAAACATACACGGACAATTACATTTAATAGTATCTGCTTGTAAGAGCTCTGGTTGATTTCTGAGGACAGAGAAAATCTTACTAGCCCTTGCTGAAATGTCATATGTCAAGTTGTTTTCTTAAAGGTTACGTTTAGTAGTTGGCATTGTGTAGAGCATGTTCTCGTGTACCTATAGACCCCATGTTTTCAAACCGCATGATTTTAAGCAGTCATGAGATAAGGGGTGCCTGGGTGGTTCGGTCAGTTAAGCGTCTGGCTCTCACTTCAGCTCAGGTCATGATCTCAGGGTGGTGAAATAGAGCCTCACAACATGCCTTGTGCTGGCTGTGGAGCCTGCTGAGGGTTCCCTCTGCTCCCTCGCCGTCTCCCTCCCTCTCTAAAAAAAAAGTTACATGAGATATAACTGAATGATAAAGGTCAGTTTTTAATTAAGCTCATTACTTAATGAGAATGTTCTATGTTTATGGTACATAAATCTTAAAAGGTACTCAGGATCTTCTCTTTAGAGTGATGTGTACGTTGAAGTCCCAGTATCTTAGATATGCATATTTGTAAAATTAAAAGCATCAAGTAAAACAAACAAAACTGGGGCACCTGGGGGGCTCAGTGGGTTAAAGCCTCTGCCTTCGGCTCAGGTCATGGTCTCAGAGTCCTGGGATCAGGCCCCGCATCAGGCTCTCCCCACGGCAGGGAGCCTGCTTCCCCCTCTCTCTGCCTGCCTCTCTGCCTACTTGTGATCTCTGTCTGTCAAATAAATAAAATAAAATCTTTAAAAACAAACAAAAAAAACTTCTCTTCACTTCTGTTTCCCCATGGTAACTGGTATTAACGTTTTACCTACTGGCTTTCAGCCTCTTGTTTATTTAGGATCTCTTGCCAGGCAATCACTAGACTGATAAATACAAGTAATGGCTGCACATTATTTCATAATATGAGTATGAGTGTCTTTATTTCATACTTTCTCTAGTATAAATGTCATATTGCATTATAATTTGCTTACCTACATTTCTGCATTTTTAGTTTTGGCATTTGGGTGGATTAAAAAGTTAAATTTATTTTCATTTGCTTGTCTTCTAGGAAAGTCAAACAGCTTTTGATCTTGTGGATTTCCGCTTAAGCAAAGGATATATTCCTCTCTTTTTCTCACTCTTCTATTGAGTCATTTACCTTTTCTTGTTGATTGTGGAAGCTCTTTTACATTAAGAATAGTAACTATTTAGGGGCACCTGGGTGGCTCAGTGGGTTAAAGCCTCTGTCTCCGGCTCAGGTCATGATCCCAGGGTCCTGGGATCGAGCCCCACATCCGGCTCTCTGCTCAGTGGGGAGCCTGCTTCCCTTTCTCTGTCTGCCTGCCTCTCTGCCTACTTGTGATCTCTGTCAAATAAATAAATAAATAAAAAGAATAGTAACTATTTACATGTGGTAGGAATATTTTCCCAGACTATCTTTTGACTTTATTTTTTTAATGGCAATATTTCTCTTGCCTTTTTTACAACTCTATATGAAGAAATAAATACATTTTACATCCTGATTCAATGCACAGAGGCATACACACACATTACATAAAAGATTTACATTGTACAAAAAAAAAAAAAAAAAAAAGATTTACATTGTAGGGTAGCCTTGCTGACTCAGCCTGAAGAGCATCCAACTTGATCTCGGGGTAGGGAGGTCAAGCCCCACATTGGGTGTAGAGATTACTTAAATAAATACATAATTAAAAAAAAAAAGAATGACACTGTAATATTTATTTTTACTAAATGTAATGCATTTATATTTTTCTGCATTATGCCATTAAGAAAAAGCTCTTGTTACAAAGCACTAAATTGGTATTGGAACTTGTACATTTTGATCAGCAGTTTGCAAAGAACTATATTATGATGCTTTAAAAATTGTTCATATAGGGGCACCTGGGTGGTTCAGTCATTAAGCATCTGCCTTCAGGGTCTGCTTCTTCCTCTTCCACTCACCCTGCTTGCGTTCCCTTTCTCACTCTCTGTCAAATAAATAAATCTTTTTAAAGTAATTGTTCATATTATATGTAGTGAAAATACTTTTTTCCTTTCTGGCTTCTCATTTCTTACTCTTATTAGGACTATTTTTTCTGCTTTCTACTTTTTCTTATTTTAAAGTTATTATTGAAATGTAATATACATACAAAATATGTATTGTGATAATTGTATATTTTGATGAAATTTGATAAGCTGAACATAAACTGTGTAACCTGTGTTCCTTGATCAAGAAGTTAAATATAGGGGCACCTCGGTGGCTCAGTGGGTTAAGCCTTTGACTTCAGCTCAGCTCATGATCTGAGTGTCCTGGGATGGAACCTTGCATACAGAGGGCTCTCTGCTCATCAGGGAGCCTTCTTGCTCTGCTCTTCTCTGCCTGCCTCTCTGCCTACTTGTGATCTCTGTCAAATAAATAAAATCTTAAAAAAAAAAAAAGTTAAATATAGTTTATTTCTACTAAGATTTTTTAATGTGAAGAAAAGATTATTTAATGTTTAATTATACAGTTGGGTAATGCTTACATATTTTATGGCTATTATGAACTTTGGTTTAGTTTTTCAGTCAGTACTGGACTCAGGTATATCACCTTCATTCAATAGGAAGTCTCCTGATCTTATATTTTTCTCTCCCTGAGTCATTGAATAGAAGGTCCAGAGCCACACTAGAGATTAGGAGGCGGAGGTTAACTTTACATTCGCTGGCGACAGCAGTTGGAAATGCCCCTACTGTCTCAATTCCTCTGTTGTAATTTTAGATGAGCTGTTGGGTTTTAAAAATAAGGATTTGTAGGGGGAATAGAGAGTGATTGCTTAATGGTTACAAGGTTTCTTTTAGGGGTGATGAAAATGTTCTGGAATTAGATAGAGGTGATTATTGCATAACATTGTAAATATGTTTAAAAACCACCCTTAAGGGGCGCCTGGGTGGCTCAGTGGTTTAAGCCTCTGCCTTCGGCTTGGGTCGTGGTCTCAGGATCCTGGGATCGAGCCCCACATCGGGCTCTCTGCTCAGCGGGGAGCCTGCTTTCCCCTCTCTCTCTGCCTGCCTCTCTGCCTACTTGTGATCTCTGTCAAATAAATAAATAAAATCTTTAAAAAAAAAACAAACACCCTTAATTGTACAGTTTTAAAAGGTAAACTGATTAATCTTATTTTGCATTTCATCTAAAAAAATTTTTTTAAGGGATTATATCATTCCCACTAAACAGATTGGCTTACGTGAAAAGACAGAAAATACTAACTGATAGCGAGAATGTGCAACAGTTAGAGCGATCATAATTACTGTTGGGAGTGCATGTTGATAACCACTTTAGAAAATTCTTTGGCCTGTCTACTAAAGCTGAAGTTAACATACACACACACTTGATAACCCAGCACTTCCAAAGATTACAGTAGCACTTATAGTGGTACACAACCAAAAATAACTCCAATGTCCATATACAGTACAGTCAGTAAATACACTGTAGTATTTTCACTCAGTGAATTTACCATACAATAGTAAGAATCAGGGGCACCTGCGTGGCTCGAAGGCAGGTGCCTTCGGCTCAGGTCGTGATCTCAGGGTCCTGGGATTGAGCCCTGCATCGGGCTGTGCTCAGTAGGAAGCCTGCTTCCACCTCTCTCTCTGCCTGCCTCTCTGCCTGCTTGTGATCTCTGCCTGTCAAATAAATGAATAAAATCCTTAAAAAAAATAGTATGAATCAATGGACTGAGGCATGTATGAATCACAAGTATAATTTGAATGAAAGGAAGTCAGTTTTGTCAAGCTTGGAAATCTGTGATAGATGTCAAAATAATGGTTACCCTTTGGCAGTGGAATGATGACTAGATGGGAGTTTCTTGGCTGGAACTGGGCACTTGGGGGTTCATTTGTGAAAATTCAGTAAGCTATATACCTGGGATTTGTTCACCTTTTTGTGTGTATTTTGTATTTCAGTACAGTTTGCATTAAGATAATAGATATTGGCCATCAAATGGTACCAATGTAAAAATATTAAAGATTTATTTGGAGGGGCACCTGGGTGGCTTAGTCAGTTAAGCATCCAGACTCTTGATTTCCGCTTAGGTCATGATCTCAAGGTCATGAGGTTGGACCTGCATTGGGCTCTGTCCTGAGCAAGGAGCCTGCTTAAGATTCTCTTCTTCTGGGGCGCCTGAGTGGCTCAGTGGGTTAAGCCTCTGCCTTCAGCTCAGGTCATGATCCCAGGGTCCTGGGATCGAGCCCCTCATCGGGCTCTCTGCTCAGTGGGGAGCCTGCCTCCACCTCTCTCTCTGCCTGCCTCTTTGCCTACTTGTGATCTCTGTCTGTCAAATAAATAAATAAAATCTTAAAAAAAAAAAAAAAAAGATTCTCTCCTTCTGCCCCTCACAACCCTGTCAGCCCCCACCCCCCAACCCCCCGCCCAACACTTCCTCACTCTCTTTCTCTTAAAAACGAAAAACAAAAAACACACACATTATTTTGAAAAACAAATGAGTCTATCAAAATCTTTACAGGTATGAGTTAATGAAATTTTACTTCACTTATTTTCTTTTTCCCTACACACGCCTTTGGTATTTTATTGAAAACATAAAAATAAAAATTAATATTTTTTTCAGGGGCTTTACATTTCATTCATGTTAAATCAAAACGTTCCTGTGGCTCTTACTCCAATATTTGCATAGATAATATGAGATATTTCTGTGTTTATTTTGTAGGCAGATTTTGTCAACAAACTAGTAAATGGCCCCAAGTCAGAATCCATGGAATACAGGAGGAGCTATGGGGGGGAACAGAGATTGGAATTAAACCCACCTCCTCTCGAAAATGTGACTAAAAATGAAGAAAGTATGACAGGTATTGAAGTGGAGAAGTGGACGCAAAACAAGAAATCACATTTAACCGATCATGTCAAAGGTGAATTTAAAGCAATTGTAACAGAAGCTGAAAAATTAAAAAATTCTGAAGATGACAGGAAAAAAGTCCTACTTACTGATTTAATTGAGCCTCAGAAATTGTTTGCACAAACTGTAAGAAATGGCATTAAAAATGTACACTATTTACCAACCGAAACAAATGTGTCTTTTAAAAAATTCAATATTGAAGAATTTGGCAAGGCATTTGAAAACAACTCCTGTAAATTCCTGAAAGACACTGCCAACCATAATGCCATGAGTTCTATTGCCACTAGTGCGAGCTGTGATCATCTCAAAGGAAGAAGTAATGTTTCAGTCTTCCAGAAATCTGGCTTTAATTGCAAGTCTTTTCCAGATCCTGCAACTTTCAACTTAAATAGTCATACTAGTACACACAATGAAAGTGATCAACCCAAATCTCTAGAAAATATACCAAGTAAAGAACCAAAAGATGGATCTCCAGTTCAACCAAGTCTTCTATCCCTAATGAAAGATAGGAGACTAACGCTGGAGCAAGTCGTGGCCATAGAAGCTCTCACCCAACTGTCAGAAGCCCCATCAGAAAATTCCTCACCATCAAAGTCAGAGAAGGATGAAGAAACAGAACACAGAACAGCGAGTTTGCTTAATAGCTGTAAAGCTATCCTCTATTCTGTACGAAAAGACCTCCAAGACCCAAACTTACAAGGGGTGCCAGAAAGCCTTCATCACCATCCATCTTTGGAAAAGCAGAGTTCATGCAACACGGTGGTATTCAATGGGCAAAACATTTCCAAGTCACACAACAGCTCAGCTGCTAACCAGACAACTTCAAAATCGCAGGAATATTCAAGAGTCACAAATTCAGTCCCTCATTTCATACCAAATTCAAATTCATCTAAAATTGACACCAGTAAAAATGTTGCTCAAGGTAGAATTACTCTTGATAGTTCTAAGAATTTGCATCAGTTGCCACCAACAGGTGATAAATTGGGGCATTGTAACCAGTCACTGGCCAGCAGTAAAAAGATAGACCTAAAAGATGATCCATCGTGTCTGAATACAATACACAGCAAAATAGAGGAGGACGTTGCAACGCAATTAACACAACTTGCGTCAATAATTAAATTCAATTACATAAAACAAGAAGACAAAAAAGTTGAAAGCACACCAACAAGCCTTGTTGCATATAATGTACAGCAAAAGTGTAGTCAGGAGAAGGTCACAATACAACAGAAACAACCTTCCAGTGTACAAAATAACCATAGCTCATCATTGACAAAGCAAAAGAACACAACACAGAAAAAGACAAGAGCTACCCCATCAAGAGATCGGCGGAAAAAGAAGCCTGTAGTCATAAGTTGTCAAGAAAATGACCAGAAAAAACAGGAACAGTTGTCATATGAGTATAGTAAGTTACATGACATTTGGATAGCATCTAAGTTTCAAAGATTTGGTCAATTTGGTCCACATGATTTTCCCATTCTGTTGGGGAAAATTCCTCCCCTAACCAAAGTATGGAAACCACTGACTCGAAGGAGTTCAGCATTAGAACACAAAAAATTATTTCCTCCACTCACTCAGATAAAATTTGAGCGTTATTATCCCGAATTAGCACAGGAAAGAAACATGAAGGTTGAACCGTTGGATTCTCTCCCATTATGCCAGTTAAAAACAGAATCCAGTGGGCAGGCGTTTACAGAAAAAGTTTATAATTCTCAGGTACAGCCAACAGTGAATGTCAATCAGAAAGCTCACCCTTTACTCCAGCCCTCCTCTCCTGCTAACCAGTGTGCTAACGTAATGGCTGGCGATGACCAAACACAGATCCAGGGGGATGTTCAAGACCAACTCATGCATCAGAAACTGTCAACATTGCCTGGTATCTCCCATGAAACCCCTTTACCAGACCCAGCACAAATTCTCAGGAATGTCAATGTAGTATGTTCAGGTGGGATTACGGTGGTTTCGACGAAGAGCGAAGAGGACGTCTGTTCCTCTAGTGTTGGAGCATCAGAATTTTCCCCGGTAGACAGTGCACAGAAAAGTTTTAATGATTATGCCATGAACTTCTTTACCAATCCTACAAAAAACCTGGTGTCCACCACGAAAGATTCTGAATTGCCAACCTGCAACTGTCTTGGTAAGTGTGTGCACATGTGCCTGAGTGTGTGTGTGTGTGTGTGAATTCTTTGTTTACCTCCATTAATTGTCGTGACCATATCCAATTTTGGGTTATCTTTTATATGTGGCATTTTTGCCCCATTCGTATTCTGGCGAAAATGGACTGAATTCTATACCTGTTTTTCTGTTGCACCCTTATTGATTTTGCTCAATTAATTGGGAAATTTTTAACTCATAATTTGGAAACTTTCTCAAGTGGAAGATTTGCTGATTTCTCTTGGCGAAATGTCTCCTGAATTATTTATTGTGCGTATCATAAGATTGAATTCCTTCAATATTCTATTAGTTTATTCTTCCTATATTTAAAAGAATTTCAACCTATAAGCATTTTGTTTAAAAAATGTGTTTTATTGTGAGATATGATATACATACACAGAATGTAAAACATATGTGCAACTTAACAAATAGCTATAAAAAGTGTCTGTAATTACCACCCCATTCAAGAACCGGAATGGGTTTGTTTCTTTTTCAATGCCTGGTGCTTTTCTGCTCTGTGATACAAAGAATGTCCCTATAAATGAAATTCCAGTCTTGGCCATTGAAGAATTTGTAAACCTTTTGGAATTTTAAAATAAGAAATCATTGTATAATACTGATTGCCTATAAAAAAAAAAACAAATAAGATATGGGAGTAGCTGATTTATGGAGCAGTTTATAACTGATACATATTTTGTGCCTTAGGAGTCATTGAAAGAGAACAGCCAGGAACTAATTATTGAACTTTTTAATCAATGTATTAAAAGCCCTGAGAAAACTAACCGGACTAATGATTCTTAGGCAGTCCTTACAAGAAATTTGCTCAGTATTTGAAATACATGAAAGTTAAATTTGAACCCTGTAGTTATCAGTCACTGTCTGTGGTCAAATTTCATGTAAGTGCTCAAATAAAAGAAGAATTAATTTACTCTAACACAACTGTAATTAGGAGATTAAATGGATTTGTCATTAAAGTTTGTTAGGCTGCTTGATGTCCTCATTTTTTCAGGTTTTATACAACTTATGAGGAGAGAATTTGTGAAATATCCTATTTTGAACTCAAATAGGTTTAATTATTAAAACAGTCTTATAGCGGCACCTGGGTGGCTCAGTTGTTAAGTACCTGCTCCCATCATGATCCCAGGGCTGGAACCAAGTCCTACTTCGGGCTCCTTGATCTGTGGGAAGCCTGCTTTTCCCTCTCCCAGTCCCCCTGCTTGTGTTCCCTCTCTGGCTGTCTCTCTCTGTCAAAAAAACAGAACAACAACAACAAACAAACAAAAAAAACCCTTTAAAATAAAATAAAACAGTCTTATTTTAAAAAAATCTTAAAATATAGCCCCAAATCATAAAGGAAAATTTTTTGCCTGACGTAGGTGGTTCATTAGTACATTCCAGAATGGGTAAATGATTGTTTAGAAGGATAAACTATATCATTTTGATTTTTTTTTTAAACAACAGTGGAAAAAATAGTGAAGTGTAGCAGTGACTTTTTGCTCTCGATTTTCTAAAGTACATTTGATACTCTGAAATCAAGGCTTCCACTTTGCCACGCATCATTGAACACAGTTTTGACAGCCTACTATGTGCCAGGCCCCAGGGATAGGCTCTTTTTATTTTATTTTTTTTATTTTATTTATTTATTTTTTTAAGATTTTATTTATTCATTTGACAGATCACAAGGAGGCAGAGAGGCAGGCAGAGAGAGAGGAGGAAGCAGGCTCCCTGCTGAGCAGAGAGCCCGATGCGGGGCTCGATCCCAGGACTCTGAGATCGTGACCTGAGCCGAAGGCAGAGGATTTAACCCACTGAGCCACCCAGGCACCCCAGGGATAGGCTCATTTTAGAAGGATCTCATAATCTGAACAGGGTGACAATGCTGAGTGGGGTTGAATTGGGAGAATGAGAGGTTCTTTGAGCAAGGACAGAAGAGTACAGTAATGATGACTCCTATTCCAGATCTGTTACTGCAAGTCTGATACTGTGCCATGACCTTGACTTGTTATATTTATAACATGCCTGCAAAAGGAACGTGTGTTATCTTCATTTTACAAGTGAGGAAACTAAGTCACTGGAAGGGTCACAGCTAGTGAATGGTTAAACTGGAATTCAAAGACAGTCTCAACTTCAGAGCCTATGTTTTTAGCCTCCTTCCTCTTGTTTTGAAAATCTGAATTAAGAAAGGGACGGAATTTTTCTGAATATCATTACAAATGGAAAAAAAAAAAACCTCAAAACAAAATGCCATTAGAATATATACATCCTGGGTGGCTCAGTGAGTTAAAGCCTCTACCTTGGGCTCAGCTCATGATTCCAGGGTTCTGGGATCGAGCCCCGCATCAGGCTCTCTGCTCAGCAGGGAGCCTGCTGCTTTCTCTCTCTCTGCCTGCCTCTCTGCCTACTTGTGATCTCTCTCTGCCAAATAAATAAATAAAATCTTTACAAAAAAAAAAGAATGTATACACCCGAGCTAGTCTAATTTTACTCTGTGCATAATGTCAGTAGAATGATTGTCTAGTTTCAGGACAATCTAGTTTCTTTCCTTATATATTACATTATAACTGGTCACCTTGTAGGAGTTGAGACACCTAGGCATTGAAAATTGATTGTGCATCTGCAGTGGACCTGTGATTGTTTTATACATTGTCAATGTTTTCCTATAATCATTACATGTGAGGTAATTGAGCTCATTGTGTAGAAATGGGAACTTAAGAAAAACAAAAAAGCAGGGCTGACTGGGTGGCTTAGTCAGTTAAACACCTGATTATTTCAGCTTAGGTCTTGAATTGCAGTCATGAGTTCAAGCCCCACATTGGGTTCCAAGCTGGGAATGGAGCCTTCTTTAAAACAACAACAACAAAGCTGAAAAAGCCACTCAGAAATCATCCCAAGTGGAATGATCATATCTAAGCGTAAAAGATTTCCCTGGAGGGGCACCTTGGTGGCTCAGTTGGTTAAGTGTGCGGATCAGGTCTTGATCTGAAGTCCACTTGAGATCTGCCCCTCCCCCTGCACACTCACTCTTGTCTCTCTAAAATGAAATAAATAAATAACAGTCTTTAATTTTAAAAAAAGATTTCCATGGAAGTATTGTGTTATAGCAGACTGAATGTGATTAACCTCTGGATCATTGTTCCTCAATTTGAGCACTGCTGGCGTTTTATTTTATTTTATTTTATTTTTAAAGATTTTATTTATTTATTTGACAGAGATCACAAGTAGGCAGAGAGGCAGGCAGAGAGAGAGGGGGAAGCAGGCTCCCTGCTGAGCAGAGAGCCGCATGCGGGCCTCGATCCCAGGACCTGGGATCATGACCTGAGCCGAAGACAGAGGCTTAACCCACTGAGCCACCCAGGCGCCCCAGTTCTTTCTTTTTTTAATTATTATTTTTTAAAGATTTTATGTATTTGTCAGAGAGAAAGAAAGAGAGAGAGAGCAAGCGCACAAGCTGTGGGAGCAACAGGCAGAGAGAGAAGCAGGCTTCCTGCTGAACAAGGAGCCTGCAGAGGGACTTTGACCCCAGGACCCTGGGATCATGACCTGAGCTGCAGGCAGATGCTTAACTGACTTAGCCACCCAGGCATCCTTAATGTTATTTTATTTTTGCTTGCAGTTTTAGAAAATTCAGGCCTTTTAAAATATACTATGCTCGCAATTTGCTTTTTTAAAAATTTAATGAAATCTCGGGTTTTTCCATGTTTATAAATAATAGGGTTGGGTTTTTTTTTTAACGATTTTATTTATTTGAGAGAATGTGAGCAGGGGTGGGGGCAAAGGGAGAGGGTGGAAACAGACTCCCTGCTAAGCGGGGACCCTGACCCAGGCTCTGTTTCAGGACCCCGAGATCATGACCTGAGCTGAAGGCAGACCCTTAACTGACTGAACCACCCAGGCATCCCAAAGTTTGTAAATACTTGTTTAATAGTTTTATTGTTTTCCACTATATAAACATCCCTTAATTTAGTCAACTTATCATTTAGTGACAGGTGTCAAGTGTGTTTCTCTTTCTTTTTTGATATTACAAATAATTGTGACAAGTAACGTTCCTCTGTACATTTGCTTTACAGATACATAACTATGTGAGTGTATAGTAGAATAAACTCTTAGCAGTGCAGTTGCTGGGCTCAGTTTTATTCAGATTCTGAGGCCGAGCTTTTAGAGATGTATTGCTCTTAGAAAACTTTTAATTTTGCACCTTAATTATTAATAGATTTCTTTTAAAGCAGGAGATAGGAGAAGAAATATGACCCACATCTTAATATTTTTTGTTTTCCTCCTCTGATGCTTAGAGGAAGAATTAAATAGTTAGGGGCTGTAAGAAAGGAACAAGTTAAATTCTAGGGCCTTTTGTCCTAGACTTTATTAAAGTTTACCAAAACCTTGTCAAGATAAATTGTTCTGAATTGGAAAAAAATAAAAAAGAATTAATAAAAATAGCTCCTCCTTGCCCCTGTGCAATTCTGTAAGCTTTGGGTCTAATAATCTTATTCCTTCCACAGATCGAGTTATACAAAAAGACAAAGGCCCATATTATACACACCTTGGGGCAGGACCAAGTGTTGCTGCTGTCAGGGAAATCATGGAGAATAGGTGAGGAAATTCCCTTCCCTGTTAAAAATCATTCATTATTGTGCACATGACTCAATGCAGAGACTATCTCTGGGAACAAATGAGAAGTGAATGGAAAGACTTCAGGAGTATAAGTCGGATGTTTCTCAGGGCCCAGGAAGACAGTAGTGTCCTGGTGTCCCCACTAAGTCACAAAGCAAGGCTGTCTTTGTTAAATCCAGAAATACTTATTTTTATATCCTTGTATAATGGTAGAAGTAGTTAAAATTACCTCCAACCACACTGCGTTCACATTCCTTAATGCTTATCTTGGAGCCAGTCCTTTTTTAAACGAGAGATCTCTAAGGATAAGTAAGGAGAATGGGCTAACAAATAAAAACATCTGCCACACAAAAGTAAATTTTGAACAAATGTAAATTTTAACAAACAGGGTATTGGGTTTTATGTACTTCTGTAAGCCTGTATCTTCTGTACCTTAAGATATTAAAAGGGTATATCGCAATTAATTGCAGTTATTTTCCCTTCACTGTGTTTTGTACTCAGGTATGGTCAAAAAGGAAATGCAGTAAGGATAGAAATTGTAGTGTACACGGGAAAAGAAGGAAAAAGCTCTCATGGGTGTCCAATTGCTAAGTGGGTAAGTATTTTGTACTTACGTGTTTTTAAAAAACGAGTTTATTCCACATATAAAATCAATCAGTTTATTTTCCCTAAAAATGTGGACTAGAGAAGTATCCACTCTCATTATTCCCTGGGAAATAATAAGGCAGCTAACTATCTTGGCTTGGGTTTTTTATGAACAGAAGTTCACAGTTATTACCAAGTGATCTTCATCTCCCTAAGGTCACCACTTTTACCAGTATCTTGTGTACTTTCCAGGATCTTTTAATGCAGTTAATACTGGATAGCATAAGTAAATGGTACTAAACTGAACATACTGTTTCCTAACTTTTATCTGTTTCTGTATTTTGTGATTATTTCCAGATCATTATCCACAGGAGCACCTTAATGAGGGTCATACAATTCTTAAAGCAAACTAAATTTTTTGTGACATGCTCCCAAAACAGTTCCCATAAGTACTTTGAGTTTTCTAAACATAGAGAACCATAAGAAGAACTGGATTCTGCTTCTTTAGGAAGTTCTCATGTGGAAAACAAGTTCATAGCCAAATGTGTATTTTCAATAGGATATTCATATCCACAAGGATATTAACCAGTCGATTTGGAATTTTTGACCATAGAATCATTTGAGATCCCTATACCATCATTTCTTAATAACGATGATGATGTAAAAAAAAAAATTGTTTTTAATAGTGATGATGGTAACAATGGTAATAAAGTAATAGCAACTACATTTTATTACATATCAGACACTATGTTAAGAATTTGACATACATTGCTTCATAAATCCTTCTACAAGGACTCCGTTAGGATTTTGAATAAGGGAAAGATCATTATTTTTGTACCTCTTCTGGAGCAAAACGGTAAATGCAAAACAGAGGTAGGATTTAAATTCATGTATTCATTCCTAAAGCAAGACAATTGCCACACCCATAGCTACTCTAGTACCAGACCGTTCGTCTTAGTTACTTTTCCAGCTTTGGGAGGTGACCACAGTTACAAGCACAAAGAGCTACACAATGAGTACTAAATACTTTAGAATGCTTCGTTTATTCAATCTAGATCTAAGTCTAGTCTTGTCAAAATACACATGAGCTCAAAGATCGGGATCTTACCTCATTTAGCTATCTTACATAGAGTAAAGTACACAAATCATAAATGTATGTATCAGGGTTATTCTTCATGTGTATAACACTATACGGAGAAGGATATAATCATTTCAGCCACCCAGAAGCCTTCCTCATGGTCCTTCCCAAGCCATGAGTCCACATAATGATAACTACTATTTTGACACTTAACCTCCATTACGTTTGTTTTTGTTCAAATGAACTTCATATAACTAGAATCATATAGCATATGCTCTCTTGTGTCTGTCTCCTTTCACTCAACGTTTGTAGAACTTGGATTTAATGCCTGGAGCTCCAGTAGCCACCTGGAAGCCTAGATTGACTTGATAGTGGGAGATACATGCTAAGATAGTGGGAAGAAATATAGGAGCCCAAATTCTTGGTGATACCAGTGGAGCTGCCGTACCAACCACAGCCCTTCTTAAATCTGAATTTCTTAAACATGAGAGAGAAAAAAAAAGTTTTTTTTTTTCTACTTACTTATTTTTTTACTTATTTAAAACCTGTTATTTGCGGGTTTTCTGTTACATGAAATAGAATCAATTACCTTAAGATAAACTGCCTTCAATTTATTACAATGTGGGTGACTTTTAGAAGGAAAAAAACCATTTTAGAATGAGAAAAATAAGTGAAGAAACTCGTGCTTGTTGAATACTTTTTATTGATTGCTAGGACTTAGGCTAGGTATTGGGGATGCAAACATGAATTAAAACCTACCGGACATTTCATTTTATAGACGGAAAGAAATTGGCCCAGAGGTTTGCTGAGAACAGTTTGCTTTACCCTCCAGGGACATATAATGTTTGCTGGGGTCACCTTGCCTCTCAAGAACTAAATAAAATTTCCTTAAAATGCTTCGCAACTAGTTTTGAACTATTGTTTCCTCATTTCATGGATCAGTCTCTTGTCCTATCATGCACTGATTTTCATTCTGTGTTAACTCAGCTATGAAGATACATCCTTTACTCAGTCCCCACAAAACACTCCTATCAGTCAGACTCTATATGTAATAGTTTGAATGAAGAGATATCTCTAAACAATGGCCAGAGTGTTTATTTTTTGTTTCATTCACTCTTTTGAAAAAATAATATGGCTTATTCAGAGCATTTTAAAGTAGGAAATAATGTACACATTGCCCATTTTCCTATTGGATTCTTAATCTTCTATTGATTTTATGGGAGCCCCTTTAGAAAATTGACATTCGTGATAAAAGTTGCAGATAGATTTCCAGTTTGTCATTGTTTTTAACATCCAGGTTTTTAAAATTAAATTTTACATTAAAAAAAATTTTTTTTAAGTTGAGAAAAAAATTTTAAAGATGAAAAACATTTTTCATCTGTTCTTTTACGATTTTAGTATATTGTGTCTTAATTAGAAAAATCTACCAGTTCTTGCTTATAAATCTTCCATTTCTTTTTGTTGTATTTTAATTTCATTTTTCTGCATTTAACTATTTTATTCACTTCATGTGTGTAGAATATTGGTAACAACTTACATTTTTTCAGATGACTACCCAGCCATCCAAACCACTTACTTAATTGTCCATCTTTTCTCCACTGATTTGTATTTGTTTATGTTTTTTTTTCAGTTCTGTTATCCCAATGTTATGTGTCTCCTGTATAAGCATCAAATAACTCTTAATTATTTAGGTTTTATGTTTTCATATCTGATAGAGGTAATTCTTCCTTTTAATTTTCAGAAATTTCTTGACTTTTCTTGACTTATTTTTCTGTAAGTTAATAATCATCTTGTCTAATTGCAAGAATAAAGCCCTATTGGTATTATTAGTGGAACCATATTCCACAGAAAATTTGGGGAATTGAATTCTCTTTGATGTTTGGTCTTTCTATCCTAGATAGTATACTTTTCTATTGGCTAATGCCTTCTTTTGTCCTTCAGAGGTGTTTCTGTTGTCGTTGTTGTTTGTTTTTTTGTTTCGTTTTTTAAGGAATTTCTACACTCAATATGTAGAGAACTCCAAACCCCAAGATCAATAGTCACATGTTCCATCAACTGAGCCAGCCCCATGCCCCTCCTTCAGAGGTGTCTTGAAGTTTTGTTCCTAGAATTTACATGTTTCTGGTTTTTCAGTTTATTTTTCTTGTGTATTGGAAGTACAGTCGGGGGCACCTGTATGGCTCAGTCAGTTAAGTGTCTGCCTTTGGCTCTGGTCAGGATCCCAGAGTCCTGCTCCCTGTGTCCGGCTCCCTGCTCAGTGGGGAGCTTGCTTCTCCCTCTTCCTCGACCTCTCTCCCTGCTTGTGCTGTCTCTTTCTCTCTCTAACAAATAAATACAAATCTAAAAAAAAGAGAAAAGAAGTACAATCATGTAGTCTATAGTGACAAGTTTAATTCTCCTTTCCAAATTTTGTGTTATTAATTTCTTTCTTTCATTTAATGCAGATAGTCAAATAGACTAACTCCAGCTTTATATGGCTTTGAATAGGGCCTCCTTATCTTGTTCCTCTGTTTAATGGGAACTTTCCGGGGCATTCTCATGATCAGGTCATCAGGGAAGGCCTCTCTGGGGAGGGAATATTTAAGCTGTGAACTGAGGGACAAAGGGAGCCAAGAATGCCAGAAAACTCTCTAGAAGGCAAGGAAGAGCATTCCTAAGCAGAGAAAACAGCAAATACAAAAGTAAAAAAGAGATTATATTCTTTAATAATCTCAGAGGAGTCCTGTGATTTTAAGTAGGTGGAGAGTAGAACCAGATGAGGGTTAAAAGGTGTAGGCAGAAGCCAGAGCGTGAGTGCACTAATACAAGGAGTTTAGGTTTTTGTCCATGAACATGAAGCCTTGAAGCACTTTAGTTAGGGGGATGTTCTCTATCTGGTTTAGGTTTTATAAAGAGCCTTCTAAGGTATTAACCAACAATCTGTTATCTGTTGCTGCTTAACAAGTACTCAACTTCAGTAGCTTCGAACGATAAACATCTCAGAGATTTTGTGGTCAAGAATCTGAAAGCTGGGCACCTGGCTGGCTCATTCAGTAGGGTATGCGACTTTTTTTTTTTTTTTAAAGATTTTATTTATTTATTTGACAGAGATCACAAGTAGGCAGAGAGGCAGGCAGAGCGAGAGGAGGAAGCAGGCTCGTTATGGGGCTCGATCCTGCGACCCTGGGATCAAGACCTGGGCTGAAGGCTTTAACCCACCGAGCCACCCAGGCGCCCCGCGAATTTTTTTTTTTGTTGTTGTTAAGATTTCTTTATTTAGAGAGTGAGACAGCGAGCACGGGAGCAGGGACTGGGGGTGAGGGGCGCAGAGGGAAAGAACCTCACGCAGACTCCCTGCTGAGTGGAGCCAAATCAAGGCGTAATCTCACAACCTGAGCAAGAATCAAGACAAACTGGGAGTCTGTTGCTTAACCATCTGAGCCATCCAGGCACCCCTGCACATGTGACGCTTATTTTTTATTTGTTTTTATTATTTGACAGAGAGAGACACAATGAGAGAGGGGATACAAGGAGGGGGAGTGGGAGAGGGAGAAGCAGGCTTCCCGCTGAGCAGGGAGCCCGATGAGGGGCTTGAATCCCAGGAAGCTGGGATCATGACTCCAGTGGAAGGCAGAAGCTTAATGACTGAGCCACCCAGTCACCCCCAGCATAGGAAGTTCTATGCAAGGGTGTATATACCAGGCGGTGGCGGTCCCTGGGGACATTTTGGAGGTGCCTAACACAATTCCATCTCTCTTCTTCACTAAAAATATTAATATGTTAAGGACACTGCATTAGCATCATACAACATACCTATCTCAGCTTTGCCAGTGTATCTAATATTTGGGGCGCCTGCTTGGTGCAGTTGGTTGAGGGTCTGTCTGCCTTCAGCTCCAGTCCCGAGTGATCCTGGGATCCTGGAATTGGGCCTGCCATCAGGCTTTCTGCTCAGCTCTCTGTCTCATTCTCTCTGGCTCTCAAATAAATAAAATATTCATAAAAATCAATATATATAATATTTAACATATATCTATCTCACTTAGTCCTATTTTTTTTCTAAAGAGTAAGTCCTTTGTGGACCTTTATTCACAAAATAATGCTATTATAGTATTAACATTTTCCATTATGTCAACAGACATAATCAACAGAAAAGTTCATACAATATAAATGTACAGCTTACCAGGGCGCCTGGGTGACTCTGGGTTAAAGCCTCTGCTTTAAGCTTGGGTCGTGATCCCAGGGTCCTGAGATCGAGCCCCACATAGGGCTCTCTGCTCATCGGGGAGCCTGCTTCCCCCCTCTCTCTCTGCCTGCCTCTCTGCCTACTTGTGATCTCTGTCAAATAAATAAATAAATAAATAAATAAATGAATAAATGTACAGCTTAACTATAATTATAAAGAAAATACTCATGAAGCAAACTACCCAGGTCGAAAATGGAGTATTCTTAGATTCCCAGAAGCCCTGAGAACTTCCCATCCTGACTTTTGTGGTAATTTTCTTGGTTTGGGAGCACCTGGGTAGCTCAGTCAGTTATGGTTCTGACTCTTGGTTTTGGCTCAGGTCACGATCTCGTGGGTTGTGGGATGCAGCCCTGTATTGGGCTCTATGCTTAGTCTGCTTGGGATTTTCTCTCTCTCCTCTCCCTCTACTCCTCCCCCTGCTCACATATGCCCATGTTCTCTCTCTCTTTCTCTCAAACAAATAAATAACCTTAAAAAAAGTGGTTTTTCTTGCTTTTTCCCTCCACTTAACATGTTTCTCAACAGTATAGTATTTTGTTGCGCATCATTCTTTTCTATCTTGCCCTTATATAGTACCTTGAACATTTGCTGAAATAAATAGCAGAGATTGGTTCTCAATATCTGGCATTGATAGTTGACATAAGTTGATTAATCTGTATCTGTTAATTCTGAATCCTTTACTTTCTTGTCCATTAAGTATCAAAGGGTAAAAATTTCCTTACAATGTGGCAGCTGGCTCTCCCTAGAGTAAGTGATCCAAAAGAGAGTAAGGTAGCTTGGGATAATTAGTGGGATTTTGGAGGATTCTTCCTTCCTGCCTTTCAGACTTTCTCTTATGTAGTAATAATTACACCAGTAGAATTTAGTGTATACTTTTTTTTTTTTTTGAAGACCATATGAAATCTATAGTTCAGAGATTTTGGTAGCAACTTTCTGTCACTATTATTAAGTCTTCAAGGTTTGTTTTTTTGTTTTTAATTTGACAAAGAGAGATCACAAGTAGGCAGAGAGGCAGGTGAGGGTGGGGGGAGCAGGCTCCCTGCTGAGCACGGAGCCTGATGCAGGGCAGGATCCCAGGATGCCAGGATCATGACCTCAGCCGAAGGCAGAGGCTTTAACCCACTGAGCCACCCAGGCACTCCAAGTCTTCAAGGTTTCTTAGGCAGAAAAGAGTATTTAGCATTTTCCATGACACAGCAGTAGCAGAAATACTTTCTTATTTTCCCTTTTGCAATATTTCTTTCAGAATAAATAGAACATTTCAATATGTTGTGATACATATCTGGCACTTTTCACAAATACAAAAACAATCCAGAGACAAGGAATGATGTAAAGCACAGTTGCTAAGCAACTTAATGAAAATTTTGATATCTGCTAGTGACAAGTCAGAAGTATAATCTTGATTTATAAAAAACCAAGAATTTATTTCCTATATCTGGGAAAAAGCTAGGTGTCCTACATGATTATATGTTATAAAAATCAAAATAGTCATCAAACTTTATTTTTTGGAAACTTTCCGAGTTATTTAAAATATTCATATGTTTGTTGCTCGTGCCCGAAGCACTGCCCAGCACATCGTCAACACTGAGTAAGTTTTTGATGAGTGAAGGAATATAGAGCGTAAATAAAACTGCTTTAGAATATTGATTGTTTTGGGGCACCTGGGTGGCTCAGTTGGTTGGGCGACTGCCTTCGGCTCAGGTCACCATCCTGGAATCCCAGGATCCAGTCCCGCATCCAGCTCCCTGCTCAGCGGGGAGTCTGCTTCTCCCTCTGATCTCTTCCTCTCATTCTCATTCTCTCTCTCTCAAATAAATAAATAAAATCTTTTAAAAAACCACAGAATATTGAATGTTTTGAATTTGAGTTGGTATCTTGGAATAGTTTTGCTGTGGTTTTCACTGTTAGCTCTTTTCTGAGGAAGGCAGAACTGGGAGTATTAGAATTGATAAGGTCGTCCATCAAAAATTTGAATTTTTGGTGGAGAGAGGATTAGGTCTCCATGGTCTATATGCTTTTTAGGATTTCATAACAGATTATTTTGAATAGCACTAGAATAATTCCTATATGGATATTTTATGCAGGAATGAAGTACAGGGAAGGGTAGAGGAAGTAAACTGAGGAATCCAGTAAACAGTTAACTAGAGGGTTGCATTGTTCCAGATTTCTTTTGCATCTTGCACAGTATCTATTTGTTGTGTATTTGATATTAAGCATTAGCCTAAAATTTTGTGTAAATTTCTTTGGCTCTGCGTGCAGGCTTACATTTGTTCACAGTGGTTGATTTCTATCCTGTTTTTATTATGCTGCACTTGGCTTCTTTTCTTGAAGAAGAGGCTTATTGCTTCTTTTTTTAATGGTCACACACAAAAAGCCTAACAGCAAATTCGAACTGGGCAGCACAACTTTCTGAGCCAGGCTCACCCTGTTCTGCCCTTGCTCTTAACACTGTTTTCTTCGCCAGGTAGTCATTAACACTCCCCCATAATTGTTGGTCTTTGGTAGATGTTTCTGACTCTTTGCTGTCACTGTGGGTCTTGTCAGGGACTAGTTATCCTGTTACTCAATAGATTTGGGGGGAAAGGTTGTACTTTGGACGTAACGATGTAGTTTCTTGAATCCAGCAGGCTCTATTAACTCCCACCTCTCTCTCTCTCTCTCTCTCTCTCTCTCTCACACACACACACACACACACACTACAATAGAGCCTCTGGGGTGGTGGCAGGAGTAGGGAGAAGATTGAAGCAGTAGGCTCCCCAAATGGCTCCCATGCCTGATCAATTCCCACCAGGAATTAGTTTGTAGGTTCTCCTCTGTAGGACTATATACTGGTCCGTAGAACAGGTGTGGCACTGAACATCTACAATTTATACAAGTGAATGTTTTGTTGCCTCCTCTGGTCTGAGGTGATCAGAGTTTTGGAAAAGGAGTAACCAAGTATCCAAAAGGTTTCGAACGATCTTTCCTGGATTTATACATGTATATGATTTTTCCCTTTGTGGTTCCTTTGTTCCAAGATTCTGCTTTAAATGTCTTTGGGCTGCATTTTTGTTTTGTTTTATGTGATGAAATGACTGTGTGTGTGTGTGTGTGTGTGTGTGTGTGTGTGTGTGTGTGATGAAATATAGGTTGGGGGGAGGTTGAAATGATAAATAATCAATGGGTTTTTTGGCTGGCCACCATCATTTTCTGTTGAAAGTATGGCTCTTTGTCTCCCACATGATTATTTGATATACTCAAAAATGCATTCCAGTATACTTAACCTACAGTGCTAAATTAGTTTCAGGTGTACCATACAGTGATTGAAATACTCTATATATTACCCAGTGACCATCAAGATAAGTGGACTCTTAATCCCTCTCACCTAGTTTATCCATCCCTCCACTTACCTCCCCTCTGGTAACCATCAGTTTGTTCTCTATAGTCAGAGTCTGTTTGGGGGGTTGCCTTTTTTTTTGTTTGTTCTTTTCTTTGTTCACTTGTTTTATTTCTTAAATTCCACATATGAATGAAATCACATATTTGTCTTTCTCTGACTAATTTCACTTAGCATTATGCTCTCTAGCTCATTCCATGTTGTTGCAAATGGCCAGATTTCATTCTGTTTTATGGCTGAATAATATTCTGGTGTGTGTATACACACATCTTTATCCATTCATCTATCAACAGACACTTGGGCTGCTTCCATAATTTGGCTGTTACAAATACTGCAGTAAACATAGGGGTGCATATAACTTTTTGAATTAGTGTTTTCATATTCTTTGGATAAATACCCAGTAGTGGAATTACTGCATCAGACAGTATTTCTATTTTTAATATTTTGAGCAACCTCCATACTGTTTGTACACACTAGCCGCAGGCGTTTATGTTTCCACCAACAGTGCACAAGGGTTCCTTTTTCTCCACATCCTTGCCACCACTTGTTTCTCGTGTTTTTTTAATTTTAGTCATAGACTAAATAGTCTATGTTGTGAGGTGATATCTCATTGTGGTTTTGCTTTGCATCTCCCTGTTGATGAGTGGTGTTGAGAATCTTTTCATCTATTGGCCATTGTATGTCTTCTTTGGAGAAATGTCTGTTCATGTCTTCTGTACATTTTTTAATTGGATTATTTGGTTTTTGCATGTTGTTATATCAGCTCTTTATATGTTTTGGATAATAACCCTTTATCGGGGGCGCCTGGGTGGCTCAGTGGGTTAAACCCTCTGCCTTCAGCTCAGGTCATGATCCTAGGGTCCTGGGATCGAGCCCCGCATCAGACTCTCTGCTCAGCAGGGAGCCTGCTTCCTCCTCTCTCTCTGCCTGCCTCTCCGCCTACTTGTGATCTCTGTCTGTCAAATAAATAAAACAAAATCTTTAAAAAAAAAAAATAACCCTTTATCGGACATGTAATTTGCAAGGATCTTTTCTCATTCAGTAGGTTGTCTTTTAGTTTTGTTGATTCTTTCCTTTGCATAAAAATCTGTTACTTTTGGGGTCCCTGGGTGGCTCAGTCCTTAAGTGTCTGCCTTGGGCTTGGTTCATGATCCCGGGGTCCTGGGATCAAGCCTGGCATCGGGCTCCCTGCTCAGTGGGAAGCCTGCTTCTTGCTCTCCCACTCCCCCTGCTTGTGTCCCCTCTCTTGCTGTGTCTTTCTCTGTCAAATAAAAAATAAATAAAAATCTATTACTTTCGGGGCCACCTGGGTGGCTTAGTTGGTTAAGTGTCCCAAGTTTTTATTTGGGCTCAGCTATGATCTCAGGGTTGTAAGATTGATCCCCACTGGGCGTGCGGTCAACTTAGGATTCTCTCTCTCCCACTGCTCCACCCCTCAATAAACAGATAAAGAAATACAAATTTATTACTTTGAAATTTTAAAATCCATCTTAAATTTACCCTCTGAGATAATGATGTTTAACAACTTCCAGTATATACAAACTAAGTTTTGATGTTAAAACTTCCAATGACAAGTGATAAGACAACTGCTGAAGGATGTTGAGCAAAGAAGTGACAGGGTCAATACTACTTAATAGGAAATCTGTTTATTCTACAACTTTATTAATTTCAGTAGAAGCTTATTTGATTAAATAAGCATGGGGTTTGGGAGCAGAATCTACTCAAATCATTTCCTCCTCCTTACACACTAAAATGGAAATCGTGTTTGGTTTAGATGCAGCATTAGAAATTATAAAGAAGGCATCTGAGAACTCCCTTAACTCTTAAAAAAGGCTAACTAGGGGCGCCTGGGTGGCTCAGTGGGTTAAGCCTCTGCCTTTGGCTCAGGTCATGATCTCAGGGTCCTGGGATTAAGCCCTTCATCGGGCTCTCTGCTCAGCAGGGAGCCTACTTTCCCCTCTCTCTCTGCCTGCTTGTGATCTCTGTCTGTCAAATAAATAAATAAAATCTTCAAAAAAAAAAGCAAAAAAAAAAGCTAACCAAAAATGGACTCTTAGAGATTCTTTGCTTATGATACTTAGGTTAACTATAAACTTTTAGTTAATGTTAGTTCTTCAAAAACAGATTTATATATATGTACATGTTTATCTAATAGTGTAATCTGTTTCATCATTGTCCACCTAGTAAGTAAAAATTGATATCGTGAATGAGCTTGCATTTTAACTAGTAAAGTTTAGGTTTTAAAAAAAATATTTAGGGACACCTGGGTGGCTCAGTGGGTTAAGCCACTGCCTTCGGCTCAGATCATGATCCCAGGGTATTGGGATCGAGTTCCGCATCGGGCTCCTTGCTCAGCAGGGAGCCTGCTTCTCTCTCTGCCTCCCTGCCTGCTCGCTCTCTCCTTCTCTCTGACAAATAAATAAATAAAATCTTTAAAAAATATATTTATTAACCATTTGTTTCTTCCATGAAGTCATTCTTCATAACCATTTTTTGTTTTATGTTACCTTTTTTGTAAATAGAACTTCTATTATATCGTTTTCCATTCTAATTCTAGATTTTCTTATAGTCTTAGTGCTTGATTGTTATCTTTGTACAGACGTTTGAAATTCTTAGCGGGTCAAATCTGTGTCACTATATACCTTCAGTCTTTCTTGTTGGTACAGAAGCCTATCCTCATCCGAACTATTATGAAAAATAGTGTCTCCCGTGCCTTCGTAATTTTAATGTATGGATCCAGTAGTTAATATGACATTTTTTCATTGATTTAAAATTCCAGTTCATTTTCTACATGTAATTTTTGTTGACATTGCTCATTTACCCATCTAAATCTGAATCTAGATTTGCCTCCCCTCGTAGAAACCTCTCTTGGTCTTTGAATTCCTTCTTTCTATGCCCTAAAGCTATGAAAACACTGTTACCTTATGTTTGTCTCTTGAGAAATCATAACAGTAATTTTGTTTTTCAGGACAGTCTTCTCTCTCCACCAATTTTGTTTTAAGCTGGTTTTGTTTTAAGATTTTATTTATTTGAGAGAGAAAGAGAGAGCATGAACAGGGGGAGGAGTAGAGGGACAACCAGACGCCCAGCCGAGCTTGGGGGCCCAACTCAGGGGCTCCATCCCAGGACCCTGGGGTTATGACCTGAGCCGATGTCAGATACTCAACTGACTGAGCCACCCAAGTGACCTCTCTCCACCAATTTTTATTTTATTTTATTTATTTATTTATTTATTTTAAAGATTTTATTTATTTATTTGACAGATGGAGATCACAAGTAGGCAGAGAGGCAGGCAGAGGGAGAGAGGAGGAAGAAGGCTCCCTGCTGAGCAGAGAGCCCGATGTGGGGCTCGATCCCGTGACCCTGAGACTATGACCTGAGCCGAAGGCAGAGGCCTCAATCCACTGAGCCACCCAGGCGCCCCGTCTCCACCAATTTTTAGACAAATGGTAATGAGTTGCCCTAAACCCCCCTAGACCAAAGGTTATATAGAATATCATAGGTGATTGCTCTTGATCCTGCCTTAAGAGCATCCCATGGGGAATTTCAATAGGTTCTCTCATCTGAACCTATCATCCGAAAATAAGTTTAATATGTACTTTTCAGAGCTACTCATAAATAGGCTGTTGCGGCAGAATAATTTATAATCAGAGGTAAAAGAATTCTGTCATAGATTTGCTAGGAAATCTTTTCCTAATGATCATCAGACTGATCTATCTTCTTTCTTTACTCTGTCTCTGAAAGTGCTAGCCCAATGATCAACCAGTTCCTTAACTGTCAAAGAAAATTCTAGGTCCTCATAGCCTTTCTTCAGCAGCTCAAACTATTGGTTACACTTCGCTCTTCTGAGAAGTTCATGTGTTGCTAGGCTTCTGTAACACTGCTTTCCCCCATCACTTCTTAGCACTTCAGTCAGCCGATCTGTAATCTGTCCTCTTGGTTGAGCTTATTCATGACCCTACCTCAAGCAGTCACCAGCGTGCTATTTACTGTGAAATCCTACTGCTTGCTTGCTTGCTTGCTTGAAAATAGCATATAGAGGGAACAAGGAGGAGACCAAGTGTAATGCTTGGAGATGAGGGTCCAGGAAGGGCTTTGGGGAAATACTGGCCCTTGAGCTACATCTTGTACACACAGCATGCGTCATGTGAATGACAGAGATCCCAGAAATAGAATCAACTATGTATAATAATTTAATAAAGGAGGTTTTATAAATCACAGATGACATCTGGTATCAATACAGTTAGCAGAATTCTTCCTCAGATAACATTCTTGCCTCTTAGAGCTTGCTTTCCAGAATCTTAGCATTGCCTTTGTACTGTCTTCTGTCTAGTGGCAAACTCCTGTAGTCCTTTAAGAGGAGTCTCCTCCATGAAGCCTTCCCACTCTAAACAGAAAGACTTAGCCCTACTTTGCAGAACTTAATTCATACAGACCCCTTACAGATGTCTTCTATTATCCCTCTAACAGTATTACAATATAAAAATACATTGCTAATATTATCCCCATTAGTTGAAATGATGCTGTACATTCAATTTTGCATTTGAATCGTTTCATTTACTCTTACTTAATTGGCTTCCCAGATGATTACAATTTGTAGCATATCATAATTAGACAAAATGATATCTTGCTCACCTGACAGTATTTTGGACTTGCTACTAATTGTTTATCTAAATTCACGAATTTTTTTTTTTAAGATTTTATTTATTTATTTGACAGAGATCACAAGTAGGCAGAGAGGCAGGCAGTGGGAAGTGGGGGGAAGCAGGTTCCCTGCTGAGCAGAGAACCGGATGGGGGCTTGATCCCAGGGCCCCGGGATCATGACCTGAGCAAAATGCAGAGGTTTAACCCACTGAGCCACACAGGCGCCCCTAAATTCACAAACTTTTTAGCTTAATTTACTTCAAATATTATCTAAAACTTAATAAACAATGAATATTCATTGCCCCATAGATTAACTTTAACTTAAAATAGAGAAATCTTTTATTTTGCAAAAATGTGTCCATTGTTAATTCATCGGTTTATGTATGAACGTATTCTTTGCCCTTCTTCCTTGGTGTCTGACAGTGGCTTGTTTTTTAAATCACCCAGGATTAGTACTTTCCATCCAGAGATCTGCTGGTGGCTTATCTCTTGACCTATGACCCCACACATCCAGTAGCTCTGTTTTTGAAACTTGTCTTCCATTTCTACAGGTCACCAGCACTTGAATCCCAAGCTTGTACTGAGAATAAAATATACAATATGAAACTTTGGCCAGCACCATAGAAATATTTTTAAATAAATAATTTCAGACTTACTAAAAAAATTGCGGGAATTACGTAGACTTTCTATATGCTCTTCCCTGACGTTTCCCAAATGCAGCTTTTTACCAAATTAGCTTTTCTTTATTTTTCACACTCCTTCCTTCTTTCTCCTTTGCTCCTCCCTCTTCTTTTTTTTTCCTTTACGCATTAATAGTAATTTGTAAACATGATGCCTTTACCCCTAAATACATTGTTGTGTGTTTTCATAAAACCAGGACATTCAGGCTCAGTTGGGGGAACATGAAACTCTTGATCTCTGGGTCATGACTTGAAACCCCACACTGGGCATAGAAATTTTTTTTTTTTATTTAATTAAAAAGAATGCAGTCTTTAAAAAAAAGGCTAGGACATTGCCTTATAACCACAAAACAATTAACGAAACTTTTACAAAACTACGGGACTATTATTGATGCCGTTATAATATTACTGTCTAATCTTTAGGTCTTGTAACTAATAATTTCCTTTATGGAAAAAGAGAACATTTGGTTTTGTATCTATATTCAATCCAGGATCACTTGTTTACATTAAGTTGTTACATACCACATTTCTTAAAACTGTACAATAAATTGTCATGAAATACCTAAGTGACTTAAAGACTTATTCAGTAAACAGGCTTGAGATGGTCAATCATGTTTTCTTTTTCCCTTTAATTATTGAGGTATAATTAATGTAAAATGAAATAAACACATAGAGGGGCACCTGAGTGGCTCAGTGGATTGAGCATTGGACTCTTGGTTTTGGCTTAGGTCATGGTCTCAGAGTTGTGGGATCATGCCCCCTTTTGCCCTTCCAGGATAAGTGGGAATCAGCTTGGGATTTTCTCTCTTCTTCTCCCTCTTTTTCTACCTTTTCCTCTCATGTGCTCTGTGTGCACATGTATAAACACACACACACATACACACACACTCGCTCTCGCTCTCTCCCAAATAAATAAATCTTTTTGAAAAAATAAACACAAAGGAGGCACCTGGGTGGCTCAGTTGGTTAAGCATCTTCCTTCAGCTCTGGTCATGATCCCCAGGTCCTAGGATAAAGTCCTGCATGGGGCTCCCTGCTCAGTGGGGAGCCTGCTTCTCCCTCTCCTTCTGCTGCTTCCCCTGCTTGTATTTCCTCTCTCTCTCTCTCTCTCTCTCTCTGTGTATGTGTCAAATAAATGGATAAAATCTTAAGAAAAAAAAAAAAGTCAGAGAAAACTAAGAGTGGGAGAAAATATTTGCTAATCATATGTCTAATGAAGAGCTTGTAGTGGCTCCTGGCTGGTTCAGTCAGTGAAACATGGGACTCTTGATTTCGCTGTTGAGAGTTCAAGCCCATGTTGGGTGTATAGATTACGTGAAAGTTTAAAAAAAAAAAAAATCTTAAAAAAGAAAAAAATAGGAGCTTGTATGACGACTTTTTATAAAACCTCCTGGGGTACCTGGGTGGCTCATTCTGTTAAGTGTCTGACTTTGGCTTAGGTCCTGATCCCAGGGTCCTGGGATCAATCCCTTAAGTCAGGCTTCCTGCTCAGTCTGGAGTCTGCCTCTCCTTTCCCTCTATCATACGGGCTGCTTGTGCTCTCTGACTCTCTCTCTATGTCAAATAAATAAATAAAGTCTTAAAAAAAAAAAACCCTCATATCTCAATAATAAATGGACAGTCTAAACTACAAATAATGTGGTTGAATAGTCCTTTTTCAAAGAAGATACACAGATGACCAATAAGCACATAGAAATATACTCAACATTGTTACTCATCAGAGAAATGGGAATCACACTCAAAATGAGTTGCCTCTTTACACTACACTACACTACAATTTATAACTGTCCATTATAAATAAAGGACATATAATAACAAGTGTTGAGGAGGGCCTAGAGAGATGGGAACCTTTAGTACATTCCTAATATGATTGTCAAATAGTCGTTCCAGTTTGGAAAACAGTCTGATGGTTACTTAAAAGAATAAACATAGTTACTATATAACCAAGCAATTCCACTCCTGGGTATGTACCCAAGAGAAACGAAAACATATATTTACAGAATAACTTGTTATATGAATGTTCTTAGCAGCGACAGTCATAATTGCAAATTGTAGAAACAGTATAAATGGCAATCAGCCAATTAATGAATAAGTATAAATGCCATATCCATGCAATGGAATCTTACTTGGCAGTAAAAAGAAATGAAGTACTGATAAGGGCTACAAATTTGAATGAAACATATGCAAAGTAGAAGAAGCCAGACACAAAAGTCCACAAGTTAGAGGATTCCATTTATATAAAATGTCCCAAACTTGTAAAATCCATAGAAATAGAAAATTGTTATGGGCTGAGAAAAGGGGGAATTTGTGATGTGTTTTGTAAGGATGGTGGAGAGGATGAAAATGTTCATATAGTGAGTCAACTCTGAGTATACATTGAATTCCATAATTTATTTACTGATTTATTTTTATTTCTTTATTTATCTTTAGAGATAAGAGTGAGCACCCGAAGAGGGTGTTGGGCAGAGGCAGAGGAGTGGGAGAGATAATCCTAAGTAGGCTCCACACCATGTGCAGAGCCCAACTGGGGGCCAAGGCGGGCTCAGTCTTAGGAACCTGAGATCATGACCTAGGTCAAAATTAAGAATCAGGACATATATTTATTTATTTTTAAGAGTTTATTTATTTATTCGACAGAGAGGTAGAGGGAGATCACAAGTAAGCAGAATGGCAGGTAGAAGGAGAGAGAGAAGCAGGCTCTCTCCTGAGTAGGGAGCCTGATGCGGGGTTTGATCCCAGGACCCTGGAATCATGACCTAAGCTGAAGGCAGCTGCTTAACCAACTGAGACACCCAGGGGTCCCTGAATTCATACTTCAAAAGGATATATACATTATATTTCAGTTGCTCTGATAACAAATGGTATATTGTAATATATTTATGAAAAATATATTTATGAAAGCTATTTAAGACATTTTTCATTCCAACATAATTTGCTATACATTTTCAGTTAACACAATTACCAAATGAATGTATATGTTTGCATAAGATATAACAATTTCATAATATATAATGGAGATTATACAAATAGATATTTTTAAATAACAGAAGAGTAGTCACAGGCATTACTCACCGAAGTTTGTATGCAACATTTACTTACCATCTATAGTGACTGCCATGTGACCACAAATTCAACAGTTTACAGATTAATACACCCTCCAGTTATGAAATGTGATTCTCAAGAAAAGTTTTAAAATTTGGGACATTTGTATCATTTAAAATCTTTTTTTTTTGAAATGAGAGTTTTCATCTTACTAGTGTAACTTACACCTTTTGAAATTTTCATAAAATGCACCCACATTAGGCTTTTGTGGTTTTTAACCATCTGTTCAACAAATATTTGATGAGCTGAGTTCTGAGCTCAGGAGCCAGGTATGCAAAAATAAAGCAAAAAGACATAAAATAGTGGCTAGTATCTGTTAGATCCTAGCTCTGTAGGGCTACTACAGAAAAGTTAAGAGACTTGCTACATCCTGAGGCAGTAAATTGACTAAGTGGTTTCAACCTTTTTTTTCTTAATTTAGGGTAAGATACACTTGTTTATTATTATTTTTTTATTTTTTAAAGATTTTATTTATTTGACAAAGAGACAGTGAGATAGGGAATACAAGCTAGGGGAGTTGGAGAGGGAGAAGCAGGTTCCCCACAGAGCAGAGGCTTGATCCCACGACCCTGGGACCATGACCCGAGATGAAGGCAGACACCTAAGGACTGAGCCTCCCAGGCCCTCCAAGATAAAGTTTTAAAAATAAATGATAGCACTTATAATTTATTTATAAATTACAAATTTATAAATTTATACTTACATAAATTTATATATGTATATATTTGTGTGTATATATATATAATATATAAGCAGAAGACTTATACAGCAGAAGATTGTAGAAACCTTAAGTCACAGAATTTTTCTAAATTGAGCACCATTGTGTGACCAACATCTGATATTACTAGCAGTTCAGGAGCATTCTTTTCCCCCTGACCTGTTACCGCCTAAAAGTAACCACTCTCCTATCTTCTGATATTATGGATTAATCTTGCCTGACTTTATATAAATAGTCTTAAAGTAATTATTCTTTTGTCTTCTTTCGTCAAGCATTAGAATTGTAAGATAAATTCATGTTGTATGTCGTAGCTCATTCTCACTCTTATTGTTCTGTTATCATAAGCAGTTAAAATGTATGGATTTATTCTTCTGGTGATTGACATTGGAATTGTTTCCAGTTTGAGATAATTATGAATATTGTTGTCATCTTTGGGAAATAGAAGAATACATTTTTTTGTATGATGTATACTTAGAAGTGGAATTGCCGGATTACGGGGGAAGGCAGGTGTGCATTTGCATAGCTTTGGTTGATAGGAACACGCAGCTTTCCAAGTGCTTATCTCTTCTTACATTCTCGTGAGTCACGTAGAAGTGTTCCCAGTTGCTCCACATTCTTACAAGTGCTCCACATTTTCCTTGTCATTTTAGACATTCTGTGTGGTATGTAGTGTTGTGCCTCTTTTTTTTTTTTTTAAAGACCTCTTTCATCTTTTTCTAGTGTAAAGTCTACAGTTCCGTAGTGTTATATATGTTCACATTGCTGTGAAATAGAACCCCAGAGCTTCTTCATCTTGCAAATCTGAAACTTTATACCCATTAAATAACTCTCCATTTCCCCATCACCACAGCCACTGGTAACCACCATTCCACTTTTATGTTTTATGAATTTGACTACTTTTGAGTAGTTCTGTAACTAGAATCATACAGATTTTCCCTTTTTTGTGTGTGACTGACTTACTTCACATAACATTTTCTCTTTATGGTTGACCCATGTTGTAGGATGTAACAGGATTTCCTTCCTTTTTAAGTGTGAGTAATATTCCATTATACGTATATGCCACATTTTGTTTATCCATTCATCTGTCAATGGACGTTTGAGTTATTTCCAGCCCTTGGCTACTGTGAATAGTGCTGCTATGAACATGCATGCGCAAATCCCTGTTTGAGCCCTTGCTTCCAACTCTTTTGAATATATACTCAGAAGTGGAATTGTTGGATCACATGGCAGTTCTGTTTTTCATTTTTTGAGGAACTTCCAAACTGTTTTCTATAGCAGTTGCACAATTTTAGAATCCCACCAGCATATGTAGTGCTTGAAAATTTTTTTACTTTGTTACATGACTAGAAATGTGGAACATATTTCACATGTTCATCATCTGTTTGATATTCTCTTGTGTTGAGCCTATTTGATTTTTTTTTTGGGCCAGTTTTCCTTTGTGTTTTATTACTCACTTGCAGAAATTTCTTTATGTATTTTGGGTAAAAATATTTTGCCATTTATGCGTATTGCCAGTATTTCTCCCACTGTATTGCTTGCCTTTATAGCTTTTTAATCTATTGGTATTTAACGTTTTTGATGGACAGAGGTTCTTAATCATAATGTAATCCAGGGTTTTGTTTTTTTTTTTTAATATTTTAGTTTTAAGTAATCTCTTCAACTAACATGAGGCTCAAACTTCTACCCAAGACGAAGAGTCTCATCTCTACCAACTGAGCCAGCTAGTTACCCCTATAATCCAACTTCTTAACTTTTTCCTTTTTAATTATTAAATTTGATAATTTATTCTAAAATGGTTTTACCTGCCTCAAGGTCATGAAGATGTTTCTTTCCCAAAACTTATTGTTTTAACTTTCATATTTAGATCAACAATATAACTCAAGCTACTTATGTGAAGTAGGGGTGACCATTCATATTTTTCCCATATGGATATCTACCTAGTATCATTCACTGAAAAGACTACTTTTATTGCAATGTCAACTTTTTCATAAGTCTGATGGCTATATATATGCATCTCCTGCACTCTTTATTCTATTGATCTATTTTTCTGTCATTGCACCAGTACTAAACTATAATTACTATAGCTTTACAATAGATAGTGATGATCTCATAAATTACTTTGCCTTTGTTCATTTTCTTGGCTTTTCATCTTCATTTCCATATATACTTGGGCACAAGTTTGTCAACTTCCACCCACAGCAAAATGAACTTTGATAGGATTTTGATTGGGCTTATGTCAAATCTAAGAATCCATTTGGGGAAAATTGACATGATAATAGTGTCTATTCCATGAACATGGTACTTCTCTCCATTTATTTAGGTCATCTTTAATTTCTTTTAATGTTTTTATAGTTTTCATAGGTCTTACACAGGTTTAACACTTGTCTTCCTCCATTTAGACTGCTATGAGAAAATACCAGACTGAATGGCTTCTATACAACAGAAATTTATTTCTCACAGTTCTGGAGTTTGGAAGTCTCAGATCAGGGTGCCAGCATGGTTGGGTGAGGGCCCTCTTCTCTTTGTGTTTTCACATGTTTAAAGGCATTAGGGAGTTCTGTGGTGTCTATTTGATATGAACACTAACCTCACTAATGAGAGCTTCCCCCTTATGACTTAATTATCTCCCAAAGGCCCTACTTCCTAATACCATCACAATTGGGATTCAGGATTTATTATATTGATTTTGGGTGGCCACAAATATCCATACCAAGGCAATACCCAAGGTGCTTATCGAACTTTGATCTGAATTTAGAGACCCATTATGCTTAATTCTCTGACGTTCACTAAAGGATATTTGGAAAATCTGGGGAAAGCACAGATACTTAATAAGCAGCATTTCAGCATTTCCCGTACAAAAACCCAATCAATGTAACTTTGTTCTTTGTTCAATAACTTGTAAAGTATCTAGAAAAATTTTGTTTGGTACAATATATATCATTTTGTATTTGAGCTTATTTGAAAGCAAATGTGTTCTTATTTGGCTGTAAAAGGACATAAATATAGAAAATTTTTTTAATATAAATAATTGTGTTTAGGGGGAAGGTCCTAAAGCCAACTCTACTCAAGGGATGCCTTGGTAGCAATGATTGTTAACCATCTGGAGTGACAGAAGAAAGTGATATTGGGTAACTAACATCTTAAGAAGTTTCATCTCAAGTTTATGTAATATTATTATAGCAACAAAAATGGAATCTTAATTATGCTGTTGGCTGCTCCATTTTGGTCATAGGGGTGGGCACCTTTATCATTTACTGATTATGTACTGATTAATGTGGTCAGTATCTTTGCTCTGTAAATTTGTGATCTGTGGAGGGAGTTTTAACCAGAATTGGTTGGTTTTATGTCTTGTCACCATTTTTATGTAATTCTTTTTGTACGCACTGGGACCACCGGGCAATATTAAGTACTTTTGAGGCCTTTTTAGCACCCCGTGGGTATGATGTGGTGTAAGATAAATCAATCACTTATTCAAAATTAATTGTTGTATTTTGCATTTACCATGTCAACTGAACCACCTTAATCTTATGATAATACGGGTATGTTAAATCCTTGTGGTAGCATGGGAAAAAATCACAGAAATTGCAGGAACATTGCTCTGTATATTAATTATTCTGTATAATAAAGCCATTCACCCAAGGCAAAGATCCATAACTTTGTGCAAATGCTAAATTTCAGGCCGAAGTTGATTTTTTAAATTGGGAGTCCTTGGTTATTTGCATGTAGCTGGATTTGTCCCGTTGTGGCATTTGTGGAAGAGCAGAACAGTTAGGCTCTTTTCTGGAGATCCTGTGTTGTCTGTTTTGCAATACTGTATCAACAGTGAAATAAAACACAAACAGCTTTGTTCTACTTTTACAAATAACTACCATACCACAGACTTCTGTTCTGCCTGTTGTTTGTTTAGTCAAGTAAGCTGGGATACTCGGATGAGTTGTGTGGATGCAGCTAGTCAGAAAACTGAATGTCCTAGAGGCTTCAACCCTTTCAGAAATAGTCGTGTTAAAGACCTAAAATGCAATGACACAGAGCTTTCAAAACGATATCCATTGCACTCAACTGTAGGTTTCTTGTTTTCTATAAATAAATGCATTCTGTTTTTCCAGGTTTTAAGAAGAGGCAGCGATGAAGAGAAAGTTCTTTGTTTGGTCCGGCAACGTACGGGCCATCACTGTCCAACAGCTGTGATGGTGGTTCTCATTATGGTATGGGACGGCATTCCTCTGCCCATGGCCGACAGATTGTACACGGAGCTTACGGAAAACCTAAAGTCATACAATGGTCATCCCACAGACCGAAGATGCACGCTCAATGAAAAGTAATCAAATCTGTTTTGTACTGATTTCCCATTCAGACCTCTGTCATACAATATGAAATTGTTCATGAACTACTGGGATGCCTGGATGGCTCAGTCGATAAGCCGCTGCCTTTGGCTCAGGTCATGATCCCAGGTCCTGGGATCCCAGAGTCCCACATCGGGCTCCGTGCTCGGCAGGGAGCCTGCTTCTCCGCCTCTGCCTGCTTGTGCACTCACTCGCACTCTCGCTCTCTCTCTCTCTCTCTCTCTCTGACAAATAAATAAATAAATAAAATCGTTTAAAAAAATAATCATTAACTGCCAGTTAGGCATATTACAGAATTTCAGGCATTCTGAAACTGAAGAATGAGCATATATTTTAAAAAGCAAGACTTGGTTGCATAGTGAGTTGAAACCATCGTAGGGTCAGTCTATCTATCTGTCTGTCTATCTATCTGCTAGTAATCTCTACACCCAGCATGGCACTCAAGCTCACCACCCCCAGACCAGACCCTGAGATCAAGAGTCACGGGGCTCCTCTGACTGAGCCAACCAGGTACCCTTAGAGAGTTTTCTTTTTCTGCTTCCCTCTTTGATGCCTGATCCCACTCACCCAGGGTCTGGAAGAGAGGAATTTTTCCAGAAAGGAAAAGCTCTTCCATAGAGAATTGTACCATATTCTCAGCAACATAAGAGAATATCTGTTTTCCTACTATCTTGCTGGGAATATGATGTCAAACTTGAGGTTTTGCCTTTTTAGTAGGTGATAAGTGGCATTTTTCATGTTAGGAATGAGTGGTTAAGATTGCCTTTTGAGGTGGGGGTACTTACAGCTCAGTCGCCTATTAATTGTTATAGCCCTTGTTTCTAAAGGATTGCTGCTGCTTTTATGTATTGGAGCTCTTCACACTTTGCTGTATAATGTCTAAACATTTTTGCCAGTTTGATATTTGTCTTTTTACTTCTGCTATGTTATCTTTTGCAGAAGTTTTCCATTTTTATTACTTTATAAGTAATCTCTACACCCTTGGGGCTCAGATTTACAATCCCAAGACCAAGAGGCACATTCTCCAGCAACTGAGCCAGCCAGGTGCCACATCCCTTTTCCTTTTTAGTGAAATTAATCATAATCTATTTATTCTTTTGTGTCTGAATTTTAACTGGTATTTAAGAACATTTTTCTCTCTTTAAAGGTATACAGTAATTCACCCATGTTTTCTTTTAGTCCTTGTTGAAATTGTAAATTTTTAAAACATGAATCTATGATGAATTTAAAATTTATGCTAGTTAATAGTGGGAGGAGGAGATCTATTTCTGTCCTTTTTTCCGTTTACGAAAACACCACTTAACAAGAGAGCATTTCTGGGCACCTGGGTGGCTCAGTGGGTTGAAGCCTTTGCCTTCAGCTCAGGTCATGATCCTGGGGTCCTGGGATCGAGCCCCACGTCCGGCTCTCCACTCAGCGGGGAGCCTGCTTCCTCCTCTCTCTCTCTGCCTGCCTCTCTGCCTACTTGTGATCTTTGTCTGTCAAATAAATAAAATCTTTAAAAAAAAAAAAAAAAGAGAGAGAGCATTTCTTTTCCCTTGTTTTGAAATGCCACTTTAATGTAAACCAAAATTATATATGAGATGGAATCCTCTCTTGTATTTGAAATTTATATCAGTGTTCTGGCTTTTCATGTACTAGTACCACATTTTTTTTAATTATAGAGGTTTTATAATATATTTCCATTTTGTTAGGAATAGCTCACCTTACTCGCTCTTTTTCAAAGCTTTCTAGTATTCTTTTCTGTTTATGCTTCCATATAATCTTTAAAATGAATTTGTCTAGTTTAAGATGGATCCAATGACATTTTTTTTTAAGATTTTATTTATTTGACAGAGACACAGCGAGAGAGGGAACACAAGCAGTGGGAAAGGGAGAAGCAGGCTCCCCACCAAGCAGGGAGCCCAATGTGGGGCTCAATCCCAGGACCCCGGGATCACAACCAGAGCCGAAGGCAGACGCTTAACAACTGAGCCACACAGGTGCCCCTCCAATGACATTTTTAATGAGATTTCATTAAATTAACTTACTATGATATTGAATCTTCCTATCCCATAACATGGTTTTTCTTTCCATTTGTTCAAGTTTGCTTTTGTGTCCTTCAGGATCGTTTTGTGGTGTTTTCTTCATACGTGTCTCTCTTTTTTAAAAGAAATCTCATATATACTGGGGTGCCTGGATGGCTCAGTTGGTGGAGTGTGCAACTCTTGATCTTGGGTTCTGAGTTCAAGCCACGTGGTCAATGTAGAGATTACTGAAAACATAAAAATCTTTTTGGGTGCTTGGGTTGCTCAGTAGGTTAAGGTCCGACTCTTCCAGGTCAGGTCATGAGATCAAGCCCTGCATTGGGCTCCACACGGAACATGGGCCCTGCTTGAGATTCTCTCCTCCCTCTACCCCTTCCCCTGCTCATGCTTGCTCTCTATCTGTGTCTCTCTCTCTCTCTTTCTAAAATAAATAAATAGATAAATAAATAAATAAAATCTTTGCTAGAAAAATTAAAAATCTTTAAAAACAGAAATATCATCATATATATAAAATATAAACATAATATATATTGTCCCCTCTCTGATCACCACACAAAATTAATTTGCATACCTTTAAAAGAATTCCTTTATGCTTATGTCATGATTTCATTACACTCTCCTTATCTTTACAATGCTAGTAATATACAAACGATTTTTAATGTCTGCTAATTCTTTTGTATATAGATTCACAGTTATCATAATAACTCTTGTATGAAGGCTCTGCTTTGAAGGATATATATATATAAATATATCGTCTAATTTAATCTTACCAAGAATCCAACAACATTAGTTTTATTCTGTTTCACTCAATGTAGATCTAGCATACCTATTTATTTATTTATTTATTTATTTATTTATTTGACAGAGAGAGATACAAGTAGGCAGAAAGGCAGGCCCTGGTGGGGGAAGCAGGCTCCCTGCTGAGCAGAGAGCCAGATGTGGGGCTTGATCCCAGGATCCTGAGACCATGACCTGAGCCGAAGGCAGAGGCTTAACTCACTGAGCCACCCAGGAGCCCCCATACCTTTTTAATTTTTAAGTCCTCTCTATACCCAATATGGGGTTCAGTCTCATGACCCCAAAATAAAAGTCTTTTTCTCTACTGACTGAGGCATGCCTCCAGCATATCTTTTTGTTTTTGTTTTTGTTTTTAAAGATTCTTGCAAGGGTTCCAGACTGGCTAATCAGTCAGTAGAGCATGTGACTCCTGATCTCAGGGTTGTGAGTTCAAGTCCCATACTGGGTGTGGAGCCTAGTTAAGAAATAAATAAAATAAATAAATATTCTTACTGACGGAATATATGCAAGAATCCTTCAGTGAACACTTCTATACCTCTCATAGATTTCATCGTCACTAAGTTTGTAACATTTGCATTTATACACAAAGCCACACATACACACAAACATATATATTATTGTCGATTTTTAAAAGTTTTTTCACTCTGGATTGTTAGGTAGTTGCAGGCTTTATGCCTTTTTCCTGTAAATAATACTTCAGATGGTATATTCTAAGAATGAGGACATTCATTTACATAACACCAGCAAATTATCAAAATAACCAAATTCATTAAAATGCTATTATCTAATCTATCTGAATATTTTCCAGTTATGTACTCTACAGGGGCACCTGTACATACTTAGTACATACTAAGCCACCTCCTGGCTTAGTCAGTTAAATGTCTGCCTTCTGCTCAGGTCATGGTCCTAGAGTCCTGGGACCAAGCCCTGCATTGGGCTCCCTGCTCAGTGGGGAGTCTGCTTCTCTCTCCCTATGCGCTCCCCCTGCTTGGATGGTCTCTTGATTGTTTCTTATCTCTTGCCTGGTCTTTCTTAGCACTGATTTTTTTTTTTTTTTAAGGTGTTTTAAGGTGTTTTTATTTATTTGAGAGAGCATGGGGAGGGGCACAGGGAGAGAATCTCAACTCCCCACGGAGCGCTGAGATCTCGACCCAGCAGAAATCAAGAGTCAGATGCTTTACTAACTGAGCCACCCAGGCTCCTGGGCTTTAACATGCATTGACTTTTTTGAAGGCCTAATTTTATGGACCATTGCTCAGGTTTTGTCTGATTGTTTCTTTCTAATTAAATTCAATTGAGAAATTAGTGGTAGACTGCGTTTTGTCTATAACATTAAGACCTATTTTCAGTTCATTTGTCCTATTATCGGTGATGTTGACTATTTCAGATATTCTGCAAAAGCACTTTTAGGTCTCATAATCCTGTACATTTCCTATGTATTTCATTGTTTGAATAACTATCAGCTATTATTTAAACTACATTTTTCTTCCCATATATCATTTTATTTTATTTTATTTTAAACTTTTTTTTTAAGATTTTATTTATTTATTTGACAGAGAGATCACAAGTAGGCAGAGAGGCAGGCAGAGAGAGAGGAGGAAGCAGGCTCCCTGCTGAGCAGAGAGCCCAATGCGGGGCTCGATCCCAGGACCCTGAGATCATGACCTGAGCTGAGGGCAGAGGCTTAACCCACTGAGCCATGCAGGCGCTCCAGCCCATGTATCATTTTAATGACATAAATGTATTATTTATTTTTCTTTTCATAGTCAATGTTATCTTAGTATCAGGTATTTACTTGACTTTTTTTTTTTTTAAGATTTTATTCATGCATTTGACAGAGAGATCGCAAGTAGGCAGAGAGGCAAGCAGAGGGGTGGGGGAAGCAGGCTCCCTGCTGAGCAGAGAGCCCAATGTGGGGCTCCATCCCAGGACCATGAGATCATGACCTGAGCCGAAGGCAGAGGCTTAACCGACCGAGCCACTCAGGCGCCCCTATTTCCTTGACTTTTACAATTAAAAAATACTACTAGGGCGCCTGGGTGGCTCAGTGGGTTACACCTCTGCCTTCGGCTCAGGTCATGATCTCAGGGTCCTGGGATCGAGTCCCGCATCGGGCTCTCTGCTTGGCAGGGAGCCTGCTTCCTCCTCTCTCTCTCTCTCTGCCTGCCTCGTCTCTCTCTGTCAAATAAATAAATAAAATCTTAAAAAAAAAAACTACTACTAGTTTTGATCTCAAAATTTCTATATACTTTTCATTTACTGATTTTTTTAACTATCTTTTTTTCCTTGTTTTTAATCATTACATTAAGTATCACATTCATACTATTAGAAGTTTCAAGTGTTATGCAGTTGGAAACCACAAGAGTATATGTTACTTCCTTGTTTTCGTATCTTTGCATGAATATTCTAATCATTGTCATTCTTACTATTGGGTACATGTTAGGGCCTCAGAAATGCCCCCCCAATGTGCTAAAATAACCAAGTTACTGAATGAAACAAGCTTTCAGTTCCATTTTTCCTTTTGTAATCTTTTTTTCTTTTAAGATTTTATTTATTTATTTGACAGAGATCAGAAGCAGGCTCCCTGCTGAGCAGAAAGCCAGATGCAGGGCTCCATCCCAGGACTCTGGGATCATGATCTGAGGTGGAAGCAGAGGCTTTAACCCACTGAGCCACCCAGGCGCCCCTCCTTTTGTAATCTTAATAAAGGTTTTCTTTCAAATTAACAGTGATTTCACTTATAATACATATTATCTATTATCAGTCCTCAGGATTATATCAGTATCAGTTTTTATTTATTTATTTATTTATTTTTAAAGATTTTATTTATTTATTTAACAGAGATTACAAGTAGGCAGAGGGGCAGGCAGAGAGAGAGAGAGGAGGAAGCAGGCTCCCTGCTGAGCAGAGAGGCTGATGTGGGGCTTGATCCCAGGACCCTGGGATCATGACCTAAGCCGAAGGCAGAGGCTTTAACCCACTGAGCCACCCAGGCGCCCCTATATCAGTATCAGTTTTTAAGTGATGGAGTTAAAGTCCAAAGACATAACGAGATAATCTCATTTTCATTTCTAATAAGGACACACATCCAGGATATAAAATGCAGACTCTTTGGGGCACCTGGGTGGCTCAATTGGTTAAGCGGCTGACTCTTGTTTTCGTTTTCAGCTCCGATCATGACCTCAGGGTCTTGAGATCAAGCCCCGGGTCAGGCTCTGCAGTGAGCGTGGAGCCTATTTTAAGATTCTCTCATTGCTTTTTTTTTTTTTTTTTTTTTTAAAGATTCTCTCTTAATAAGATAAAGTAAAATGCAGACTGCTTATTTCCTCTCAGGCATATCCAAGTCAAATAGGGCTGTGGTTATTTCTGTATAGTTTATTGCTGTTTCTTTGGATTTACAATCTTGAACGAACATTTTAGTTAAAAACTTGCTTATATCAAGGGCTGTTGGCTTTGTGTTGCTGACACTACTTAGGATAAAATAAGTAACAAAATAGATATGTTAAAATCAGTTCATGGGTCATCTATACTTCTAAAGTTGCAGGAATCAGAAATGTTCTGTCCGAGGTACTGGCCTCGCTTTGTCAGTTCATCCCCTTGCAATTCTCCTTACAGTCGTACCTGTACATGTCAAGGAATTGATCCAGAGACCTGTGGAGCTTCATTCTCTTTTGGCTGTTCATGGAGTATGTATTTCAATGGATGTAAATTTGGTAGAAGCCCAAGCCCTAGAAGATTTAGAATTGATCCAAGCTCTCCCTTACACGTAAGTGTCCTTTTTTTACTTTTCAATTACACAATGAATGTATAAGTACATTCCTTAAAATATTTTCTAAATAGTAAAACAATGAGATATTTTAAAATAGCGTAAAAAACCTAAGACTCTCTATATAAGTAAGAGTTTAAAATTCTCTATAAATTAGGTAAAGTCTTTAACTACCAACCCAAATTCCAACTGTCCCTGGTTCCCTCCTCCTCTCCCCTAACCCCCAAGAAAGTCATTGTTAAAAGAACCTAGAATTTTATACCCAGCCAAAGTAGGAAAAATAAATAAAGCCATTTGCCAACATTTCAAAGACTCAGAAAGTTTACTACCCACAGAACTACTATGAAAGAATTACTAAAGGACGTAATCCAGAAAGAAGATATATGAAACCGGAACCAATCTGTCCGGGACACGAGGCCATGGTGAGCAAAGAAATTAGTCAACCTTACTGTTAAGTTTAAATAAGTTGAGTACTTACATTTTTTTAATTAAAATAACAACCGATAAGTATAATTCCATACTCTTATCAACTCAAGGGTGGGTAGGCACTGGGAGGGGGTGGGGCACCTATAGGAACTAAGTGTGGTAATGTTTTATTCTTTGTTTGGAGTGGGGAGAATTTAGATACTAAGATCAGTGTTTTTCAAACTTTGAGCTGTGACCAAGAATAAAAAACATTTTATATTACAAACTGCTATACAATAGGTATATGCAAGCAAATAGTTCAAATAAAATATCAGAAGATAATACTTCATCTTCTATGCAAGAGAAGACAATAAAATATTTAAAATTAATATTCAATCTAGTTATTGCTGAGGTTCACTATGATTCACTATAATATTTTTTATAAAATTTCATTTTTCTTTTTTTAAATGTTAGTTGTTACCTACTAAACTGATTTCTTGGCCCATGAATGAGTCATGACCCACAGCTTGGAAAACACTGCTCTAGGTGTCATCAGAAAAACATATATTTGAAAGTGTATTTTTAAGATTTTTAGATTAATAGAAATAGAATTTTTACATTTTGAAGTAGTTGTGGGGAAAAAAAATCTTTAAAAAGAAGACAATCTGAGAGGATTTTTAAAAATCGTTAGACTGCAAGATAAATAGGAAACACAAATAAAACGGGATTGAATCTATTTCTATAATACAATTAATATAACACCTCTCAAGAAACTCAGAATTAATAATGATCCCTTTACAGAGATAATCAGAATTATTTAGCATGTTCTTGAGTTCTCATCTACTATAATTAAGCAAGGAAATGATTCCAGAAAGAACTATGATTGCTGATCAAGGGCCTTGGAAGAAATCTAATAAGTATGTTAGGGGCACCTGACTGTCTCAGTCAGTAGATTGTGTGACTCTTGATCTCGGGGCCATGAGTTCAAGCCCCACATTGGGCATGGAGCTTACATTTAAAAAAAAAAAAAAAAAGTGAAACCTTTAGGAAGAAGACTTTAAAAATTTAGTAAAGGACATATAAAACACCTAATCATGGAAAGGTGCTACTATGTTCAACCATAAGAACACCTAATAATGTGATGTCCTTCTCCCTTAAAATTAAAATTAATCAGTTAAGTTTTCTTTCCATATATTATATGATAAAACTACCAGTATATAAATATATTAGTAATATTGACGTGACTGTTAAATTTTTATTCTACAACAGAATGTTACATAATTACTAAGTATTAGATCAGTTTTTGTTGATGATTTTAAGTATTGAATAACATCTATATAGTGCTTATAACATAATAAAAAGAAGCATTTCTCATTACAGAAACTGACAGAAGGCCAGTATGAAGCTCAGAGCAGGCAAGGGAGAGTAAGGTGAAAACACTGGCCTTGTATGGGATGTCATACATTTTGGAAGATCATTGAAGGGTTTTAATGAAAGTGATACAATTCCACTTGTCTTTGAAAGAGATCTTTCTGGTTGCTCTTTGAATAATGGTTTGGAGGTGGTGGAAAGTGTGTTTAGCAAGATGAGCTAGCCTTAAGAATAGTTGAGTGAAGGGATAATTGTGACTTGGTTGTGACAGAGGAAAGTGTGAGCAGTGGTTAGTCTGGACAGGTTTTAATTACTAGATGATTACTAGATGGTAGTGACATTGCTCAAGGTAAGGTATATGGAAATAGAACCCAGTTTCGAAAGGGCAGATTATAGGTTCGTTTTGGAGCCACTAGATGAGAGATTTCTATGAAATCCAAGTGGGAATGTCAGGTCAGTAATAAGAATCTGGGGACACCTGGGTGGCTCAGTAGGTAGAGTGTTGGACTCTTAGTTTCGGCTCAGGTCATGATCTCCTGGGTCTCGAGGCTGAACCCCATGTTGCGCTCCACACTCAGTGGGGAGTCTGCTGGAGAAGTCTCTCTTCTGCCTCTTCCCTCCCCATTCATGTTCTCTATCTCTTTCAAATAAATAAGTCTTAAATAAGAAAAAAGAGAAGAATCTAATACTTGTTTGATTTGTGGTCCAGATGTGGATATATGACAGTCCTAGGCATCAGGTATAGGAGGAGAAAAGCAGAGGAATGTAGGCTTGAGCCCCAGTGGGTTGATATCTGATAAGAAGAAACCTCTATATCTGACACACACATTTGTTCTAATGAAACAATTAAAAAATCAAAATTTTTACATTAATGAGACTTAAATTTGTAAGATGATACCAGTGCTCAGCTATACAAGCTTTATTTGATTTTTTTCTATGTGCCTACTGTATTTCAATATTTCTATACTGTAAATGAGATATTTCATGATGACCAATTACTCAGTCTGACTTCTAATACCAGATGGTTCATAATCTCCTAGCAGTGAAACACAATTACCTACTCACCTAAATATTTCAGGTATTAGAATACATAATCAAGGGGCGCCTGGGTGGCTCAGTGGGTTAAAGCCTCTGCCTTCGGCTCGGGTCATGATCCCAGGGTCCTGGGATCGAGCCCCGCATGGGGCTCTCTGCTCCACAGGGAGCCTGCTTCCCTCTCTCTCTGTCTCTGCCTGCCTCTCTGCCTGCTTGGGGCCTCTGTCAAATAAATAAATAAATAATCTTTTAAAAAAAGAGAGAGAAAAGAAAACATAATAAAAATCTTTTCAGTGGGTACTTAAATCACAATTGTAAGTTTTCCTCAAATAAATGAAATAAATTAATGGGTGAGTATAGCCAGGAAGTGTTTCTTGACTATATGAAACTGTATTAAGCAAATACGTAAAACAGATAAAAGGAACCCAGTAATCTGTATATGGACTTGATATACATAAATTTCTTTTTCAATGCAAGCATCAACCTAAATTATTAAGAAACCAAAAGGGTTATCACTGATCCTTTACAGTTGCCCAAATTAGGGTTTGTTAAGTGCACTCAAGGATTAACTTCCTATGTCTACACTGTGTGTGGCTTTGGTTTTATTAATAATCTGATGCATATTAGAAGTGAAGTCATCCACATCAAGGTCTTACTTATGTTCTTGACATCCACTAAATCTCAAATAAAGCAGAAGTGTGGAACTTTCTTAAGTCTCTCCTTCATCCTTACTCTCAATTCCCCTTCGATAGTCTTCCTTTAGATGTGACTGATCATTTCTCAATTTGATTTAGGATACAGTCCTCTCTGAAAAATTATCACAGTGGTCTTTCAACTATTGTTTCCGAAGCCTACCTTATCTGCTGCATATGTTATACTATCTTCAATGATTTTTTTTTTTTAAGATTTTATTTATCTAGTTTAGAGAAGGAAACAGAGAGCATGATCAGGGTAGGGGAGAGTATCAAACTTTCTTAGCTCCAGGATTGGATCCCAACTTGGGGCTCAAACTCACAACCTTGAGATCATGACCTGACCTGAAACTTCAGTGACATTTTGAATAGAGACATTTGTCATGCCTGTTCTCCTTGGGAAAAAAGGTCTTATGTGTTTCTACTATCAGTAGCAATCCAGACTCTTTTCATGGTATCCCACTGTGTCTTTCTCAGTTTGTGAGGATTTCTTTGAGAAATCAAAGATGAGAAATGCAAATGAGAAATCAAAGATGAGAAATCAAATCAAAATGAGAAATGAGGATTTCTCATTATAACGAGAAAAAGAAGCCATTAGTTTTAGACAACCAGTTGCCCACTTACCGATATTTGAAGCTGTCACCACAGGACCTGATTCGTAGTATGCGCCTTATGTTTGTTGTTATAGAAACTTTCGTTATACAGACTTGTTGCACTGTGTCAGAGTTTTTCAACGTCTCCTCTTGCCACTAGGAACCCTGTCTTGATTTACTCCAAGTGCCCAGTACAACTGAACAACGTGGGGTGGGTTCTTCTCTTTAGCAACATGAGCACTTTTCCTCTAACACCATTTAGATTTCTAACTACTTATAACATAGAACTTGAATTTCAAAAACTAAATTAAAGCATAACAATGACCAGTAGTTCAGGTTTTTAAAGAAACAACCCATGTGATTTTCTGTGATAACTCTTTTACTAGGGTAAGTATGAGTCTTATGTCAACTGCACATCGGCAATGATTGATGATTCGTTTTCATACCTAAGACTCATGTCATTATGAAACAACTTTCATGGACTGTCTTTTCCTGTAGGAGAAAAACCTTGAAGATAATTTACAGAGTTTGGCTACACGATTAGCTCCAATTTATAAGCAGTATGCTCCCGTTGCTTATCAAAACCAGGTATGTTTGGGGACCGTGTATGCAGTGCTCTTAAATATGGTTGAAATTTCTATATTAGCCACATCATTGTTCATAGGAAAGCTTCAGATTTGAACTTGAGTGTATATCTATTTTTACAGAACAGCTTAAAAATGGTCCAGCCTGGGGGCGCCTGGATGGCTCAGTGGGTTAAAGCCTCTGCCTTCGGCTCGGGTTATGGTCCCGGGGTCCTGGGATCGGGCCCCGCATTGGGCTCTCTGCTCAGTGGGGAGCCTGCTTCCCCCCACCCCTGCCTGCCTCTCTGCCTGCCTGTGATCTCTCTCTCTCTCTCTCTCTGTCAAATAAGTAAATAAAATCTTAAAAAAACAAAAACAAACAAACAAACAAAAATGGTCCAGCCTGGATGTGCTGGCTAGTGGGTAGAGCATGTGACTCTTGACCTCAGAGTCATGACTTTGAGGCCAGTGTTGGGTGTCGATATTACTTTAAAAATATTTTTTTTAAAGAGTAAAAAAATTATCTAGCCTGTTTTTAAAAGACTTCCTGTTATGACAATTGAATTAAAATTGCAGAGTAACAGAATTGATTAATTCTAAAATATAATTTCTAAAACAGGAATGCATGATTGGTTCAATGCAAGAAAATCAGTGTAGTATACTAACTACATTAATAGAACAGATGACAAAAACCACATGTTCTCCCTAGAGATAGAACACATTTGACAAAATCCAACACCTTCATGATAAAAGTAGTTAACAAAACAGCAATAGAAAAGAATTGCCTTGGCCTAATAAAGGATATCTACAAAAATCCACAGATCGTATCGTAATTACCAAAAAAGGACTAAAAAATTTTTTGCTTAATATCTGGAACAAGACAGTATCTACTCGCCATTTCTTTTAACATTTTGCAAGAGATTCTGTTAAAAACAAGTTGAAGAGGGGTGTCTGGGGGGCTCAGTTGTTGAGCGTCTGCCATTGAGCATCCACCTTTGGCTCAGGTCATCCCTGCAGGATCCCACATAACAATGCAGGATCAAGCCTCACATGGGGCTCCCTGCCCTACAGGAAGCCTGCTTCTCCCTCTTCCACTCCCCCTGCTTGTATCCCCGCACCCCCCCCGTCAAATAAATAAATAAGAACAAGTTGAACAAATTCAGAGTCGAAAAGGAGATAAAATGATCTCTACCAGCCAATGGTATGATCCTATGTGTGGAAACTACTGAGGTATACACATGCACACACACTCAGTATTACTGCTAATAAATAAGTTTAGCAGGGTTTCAGGATATAAGATCAATATACAAAGTCATTGTTCTTTGTATATACTAGTACTAGGCCATCCAAAACTAAAAATAAGGAAAAACTAGGTTGTCAAAATTTCTAAATTTTTGTGCTTCAAAGGACATCATCAAGAAAATAAATGAGGGGGGGGCGCCTGGGTGGCTCAGTGGGTTAAGCCGCTGCTTTCGGCTCAGGTCATGATCTCAGGGTCCTGGGATCGAGTCCCGCATCGGGCTCTCTGCTCAGCAGGGAGCCTGCTTCCCTCTCTCTCTCTCTGCCTGCCTCTCTGTCTACTTGTGATCTCTCTCTGTCAAATAAATAAATAAAAAAAAAAAAAAAAGAAAATAAATGAGGGGTATAGGAAATGAGGAGATGATGGTCGGGGGTACAATCCCCCAGCCATAAGATAAATAATATTTGGCCATCTGTCGCACAGCATGGGGAGTATGATTTACAGTACCATATCATAAACTCAGAAATTTTTAAGAGATCTTAAGTGTTACCACAACACACACAACATAATCCTTACTTTGTAAACGGATTGAAATACTACCTAACCTCATTGTGGCAGTCGTTTTGGAAGACATATATGTATGCAGTCATCACAAGTAGAAAATTAGTGTTAATGATCTTTTTATTTTAAACATAACCAGAAATCTAGATTTCTTAGATCTTTATTTCTGTTATCATGAATAACATGCTCTCTGTTAATTGCTAACCTTTGGTTTTAAAGAGTTATAAATTCAATTTCTATATTGACTCATGAACATAAGTATATAAGTTTACCTACTTGTCATAGACATTGAAACATCACACGTGCTTCATGCACTGTAGTAGTCTCTGTTCCTCCTGGGATAATTTAGCCTTACTCTGCTCACATACTCATCTCTAACAGGTGCTGTCGTCAGCCTGCCATCAGTCACAGCCAGTCATTGTCATTTTACCTGATGTCCTTCCATACTCTTCCTCCTGAATGTTACTGAACTGCCCATCTATTTTACCACACTAGTCAGAAATCTCTGACTTAAAACAGAATTAGTTTAGATCGTGGTCAGGAAGTGATTTTTACTTTTTACTAAAGTTGATTCTTTCTGGCTCTTAAAACTGTGTCATACATTTCTCTTTTTAGGTAGAATACGAACATGTGGCCCGAGAATGTCGGCTTGGCAGCAAAGAAGGGCGTCCTTTCTCTGGAGTCACCGCTTGCCTCGACTTCTGTGCCCATCCTCATAGGGACATTCACAACATGAATAATGGAAGCACTGTGGTATGTACCTGGGTGGCTTTTGATCCTAGAAGGTCCATAGCTGTGTGCTTAGGTTGAGCTCCTGAAATAGGATGATTGTTAAAAATCCTGTTTTATGTTCTGTGCCATATAGTGTGTAATATCAATGCTATTAAGTTATTGTCGATATACTTGCACAAAGTTACAGAACTGGCCTTAAATATTTTGTTGAAAGTCCTGGATCATTGTGGTGTGGTTGCTAGGAAGTAGGAGTACAATTCTGTGCCATCAAACTGGTAGGTAGGAAGTTAAGCAACTTAGCGTTTTTTGTTTTTGTTTTTTGCCTTCTGTGCACTTCAGGGTTGTTGTGAAGGAACTATGCCAAATATATCATCTTTTTTGTGTGTGTTTGTTCTTAGTGCCGGTATATATGTGTGAAGTTACGTTAATATGCCAGCATTGTCAGAAATACTTGCATTGAGCTGTGCAGAGTTAGGCTTACAGACATGAAAAGAATTACATGTCCATAGCATGAAGTCAATCAGGAGATGTTTCAGTTAGTTAAAAGACCGTGGGGAGAATCATGCAATAGTCCTTTTGTAAGTGTAATGGATTTGCTTCCAGTAATTTTCTTCTCCCCTGGTAAAACATACCACTCTGTTTTTGCACTACACCAGTCTGTTTGGTTGGCTCCATACAAGGAAGATAGCCACAGGCTCCCGAGAAAGTAATCCATTTAATCCATCTAAAGGTAGCCTTCCTTTGTTGTCTGGCCAATAAAGTCTAGGAGTGATAGATTAAAGAGCCCCCCCGACTTTTTTTCGTTTTTCTTAATCTTTCTTCTCCACTCTTGTTGACTGTAGTGTTTGACCCATCAGTGTTATTTTCAGATGCTGAAATATTATAATCTCTCTGGGTGAATCTTCGCCAGAGCGTGGTCATTGTCATTGCTTGGCTAGTACATTTTACCTGATTTGCTTCCTTAAAGACTATCTGTGCTCGGGCTAAATTAGGTTCAGGATCAAACTAAATTTTTGTTCCACTTCTCTCGTGCTCCTCCTTGTGCATTACTCTGCTGCCTCTTCTCCACTGCTCTCGTTCATGCCAGGAGGCTCGTTCCCAGAACCTGACAGAACTCCAAATTTCCCCATCTCTGAAACCCTGAGTTCTTCAAATGTGGCTGCAGTTCCCTTTTCACCCTGCCTGCTGCCTCCATCCTTCTAATTATGCTCCTCATATCTACTCCTTGTCACCTTCTTAGTCCCCCTGCGAACAAATAAACTGAGTAAAATAAACATTTATTGGTGGAAGAGTCTACTTTTTAACACAGTTACTTTAAAATTACTGATAATACCCAGGATAATTCAGTATTTCAAGTCTTGCTGGTAAATGTGATTATAAATATTGAGAAAATATTGTGATTTTTAAAACTTTATCTTACTTTCCTGTCTGTATTCATCAAGTCTATCGACCTTACAATCAGGCAGTTTTATTTCTTCTAGCATCTTAGAAAGAGCCCTTAGCTCTAGGAGAAATGTTTTTAATAAAAATAATGAAACCATTGGATATATTTTTGTTGGCTCTTTAATGACCCTTGAAAATTAATTACCACTAAGATACTAATCTATGAAGAAAAATGTGAATATTAGGTCAGGAATTTTCTGTATGTAGTTCTGTAGTTTAATTCTCTACAATGAATAAAAATAACTTTTAAAGTCAGGAGGACTGAGATAGGTTATATTTCAAGACAGAATTTTCTTCAGATGTCTTGTCTTATTCACATGCAAAAGAAAGGTGGGTAACTTAACTGGTACGTCCCTAGCCAGAATAGAAGCAACATGAAGCAGAAAGAGAAAATTTATCAAAATGAAATGTTCAGTTTTTTTAAAACTATTCAATTTTTTAAAAATTAGTAATTTTTAAAAAATAATAAAAAATCAAATTTAAAAATAAAGCTATTAGAATATAAGTCCTGCTGGGGAGAGAAATCTCTTGTGCTCCTTTTACTTCATTAATATCTCTTCCATTCATTTAGTGAAGAGAAGAATCACCCTGACATGGGGGGAAATGCAGAAAAAAAAAAATCTATATATCTATAGATAAATTCCACTTATAAGCAGAAGTGAAGAAATCCTAAAAGAAAACAGCAAATTAGAAAATTCTGCATAATTAAACCCCCTCTACACAAAGAATGAGACATTATTTAAGAAATAGGGAAATACATAGGCTAAAATAATGTCTTCTTAATACTTAATATTTTAAATGAATGCTATGGACAGTCCAGTAGATATTTCCTAACTTAGGCAATGAAGTAAAATGGAATGTAACAAAAGGCCTAATGTTTAAAATATAGGAGTTTGGGGCTGCATGACTGGCCAGTTGGAACAGCATGTGACTTGACCTTGGTGTTGCGAGTTTGAGCCCCACACTGGGGCTAGAGTTTACTTACAAAGTACTATAAAATACATAAATGTATATAATACCATTGACTTATAAGATCAACTCAAAATTATACTGGTCGTCTTAAAAACAGTTGATAAATTCCTAGAATTGAAGCGTGTTGAGTGACTTAATATGTATTCTTTATCCAAAATCACTATACCAGCAGTAACCCACTGGAAAACAGAATGGGAATACAGACCCTTTTGACAATGGCAACAGTTAGAAGGTAGAAATGACTGTGATGAAGGTGCAGGACCTATTTCATGTTTTCTTTCTGTCAGGTTTGTACTTTAACAAGAGAAGATAACCGCTCCTTGGGGGTTATCCCTCAGGATGAGCAACTCCACGTTCTACCGCTCTACAAACTCTCGGACACAGATGAGTTTGGATCTAGCGAAGGAATGGAAGCCAAGATCCAGTCTGGGGCCATTGAGGTGCTCGCTCCCCGCCGTAAAAAAAGAACACGTTTTACCCAGCCAGTTCCTCGTTCTGGGAAGAAGAGGGCAGCAATGATGACAGAAGTTCTCGCACATAAGATAAGAGCTGTGGAGAAGAAATTCATTCCTCGGATCAAGCGCAAGAATCATGGGACAACAAACAGTAGCAAGGCTTCATCGCTGCCGCTTTTAGGTGAGGCCTGTGGACGCTCCTGAGTTTCTGTGCACAACTCCCATTGGCTTGAGGGTTGGGACTTGCCTTTGCACTTTATTTCCTCTCTTATCTTTGCCGCTCTCCTAGGCATGAGGCATTCTGGGGAAAAAAGAAAGAAAGAAAAAAAGAACCCAACCTGAGATCAGATATGAATTCAGTTAGGTAGTTATTCTTAAATCTCCTTGATTTTTAATACAGGTTGGTTTAGAGTTTAAAATAAGATACTGACTACTTTCACATACGCAATTTCTCTGTACTGGCCAAAACTCAGAGTCAAGAAGAAAGTGGCCCCTCCGTATTTCCTGGTATTTTTTCTAGTTATGGTGTTTGTTTTGTTTTGTTTGTGTTCCCCATCTGTTTGGAAGCTGTACTCCTCCTTCTTGGCATATGTGATCGCTTCCTTGAAGACTTCCTCAGTCAAGGTTAACATCAATTTAAGTAAGGCAGTCAGCAGGTATTACCGAGCACCCCTTTATGTGGTTGGGGGTGTTGGGAATGTATCGGTGAAAGATTTAAAGGGAGTGCTGTGCAAGCAAACCAGTTGAATATGGTTGTTAGAGAGTCATTTGCTGAGAATGAGGAATTAGAGTCAAGGCCTCAAAGCAATGAACATCATGAGTGAATTTTATTTGGAGAAATAGCATTCCAGGCAGAGTAAATGGCCAATGTAAAGGTCAGGAGGGAAGAATTTGCCTGGAACACTTGAGGCAAGCAAGGAGGCCAGTGTGGCTGACACGGAGCAGGAAATGGGAAGAGCAGGAAGTAGATCAGAGGGGGAAGAGAGTGTCTGAGCGGCTCATCTCAGGCTTCATTGACTGCTGTTGAGGGAAAGGAACGTTATTGGCTATTTCAGAATCTAGAAAGGCTGGGGCACCTGGCTGGTTCATTTGATGGAGAGTGTGATTCTTGATCTCAGGGTTTTCAGTTCAATCCCACATTGGGTATAGAGATTACATAAAAATGAAATTAAAAAAAAAAAAAAAAAGAAAGAAAGAACAGAGAAGGACTATAACCTGACTGAAACCTAACATTCTGCTTACTGGGTTGAAACCAGAAAACAGTAGGCAGAGAACAAACAGTAGGGTGATGGTATAGCGGCCATTCTAACAGCTCAGGAGAGAGGTGATGGAGCTTGGACCAGATTGGCTAATGAGAAGAATGTGAGAAATGTCTGGTCCTGGATGTTTTCAAGGTAGATTCAACAAGATGTCTCATAAATCTGGAATGTAGACAAAAAAGAAGTGTGCGTGTTTATCCTGATGTTGGTCTGAAGGACTTGGAAAGATGGGGAAATCACCGAAGGTTATGAGAAAAGGGGAGAAAGGGATAGATTTGGAAAGATACAGAGGGAAATCAGAAGCTCACTTTTGGACATGTCAGTTTCTTTTTTTTTTTTTTTTTAAGATTTTATTTATTTATTAGACAGAGATCACAAGTAGGCAGAGAGGCAGGCAGAGTGAGAGGGGGGAGGCAGGCTCCCTGCCTCATGCATAGCTCGATCCCAGGACCCCAAGATCATGACCTGAGCTGAAGGCAGAGGCTCAACCCACTGAGCCACCCAGGCGCCCCAACATTTTTAATACAGAATAATTCTTATTTCATCTATATCATTATCCAGGCGCCACCCCTTCGAAATTTTTGATAACAAATTGCAGAAGTCGGGACACCTGGTGGCTCAGTTGGTTAAGCAGCTGCCTTTGGCTCGGGTCATGATCCTTGCTCAGTGGGGAGCCTGCTTCTCTCTGCCTCTGTCTGCCACTCTGCCTGCTTGTGCTCTCTTTGACAGATAAATTAAGGGAAAAAAATCTTTAAACAAATTGCAGAAGTCACATCATATTATCAATTACCTCATCAGTATGTGTCACTAAAAGATAAGGAATGTTAAGAACCACAATACCTAAAACAAATAAATCAAATAATGCCTTAATACCAATCAGTGCTCACACTGCTCCATCTGTCTCCTAAATGATTTTTCTTTTTTGACATTTGGTATGTTTAAATCAGTATCCAAACAAGGTCACACATTACAGTTAGTTGTTATGTCTCCTATACCTTTTTTCATTTAAAGCTTGCTTTTCCTATTTTTCGTTCTTTTTTCTTTTTTACATTTATCAGAAACCATTATCCTGTAGAGACAAATTCAGCTTCAGTTTTAAAAACACTTAACTATGGGCTTGCTTCGGCAGCACATATACTAAAATTGGAACGATACAGAGAAGATTAACATGGCCCCTGTGCAAGGATGACACGCAAATTCGTGAAGCATTCCTTTAAATAAACAAATAAACAAACGAACAAACACTTAACTATGGGGACACCTGGCTGGCTCAGTAGGTAGAGCGTATGACTTGATCTTGGGCGAGATGGCGAGTGGAACCCCATGTTGGATGTAGAGCTCACCAAAGCAAAAACAACCAACCAGAAAACAAAAAACAATTGCTGTGGCATGGACACTGGCTCATTTCTATACTCTCGTTTTTTTACATCAGGAAACACAGTATCTGATGGTATCTCTTTTTGTGATGTTAAGGCCGATCTATGGTACAGGTGTTGTCACCATGATTCACTGATTATAATGTTCCCTAGGAGCTTTTTACCTGATGGTTTTAGAAACACTTACTATAATGTTTTATATTCTTTATTCCATCAGGAGTAACACAGTCTACCGTTCTTTATCCATTTGTTAGGCGATCTTTTAAAAAGAAATACTGTCCTTACCAAGAACTTATTAACTCTGAGGTATGGGTCATATAGAGAAATTAGAATAAGTGCTTGGCAATTTGACTTTACTCTCCACTTTTCAGAATACAAGTTAATTTCTAGGCATCTTCCAGTGTGTTCAATTTCTTTTTCATTTAGTATCATTTTGATCTCATGTTTTTTATATTTTTGTTATTTTATTGGCAGTATTTCTAGTTCATTATTATTTATAATTTATATTTCAGTGCACATTATATAGGGTTATTTTCCCTCCAATTAAATATGAAAATGCTTTTTAAAGTCCTCAAATTGAGGCATGCCTGGGCGCTCAGTTGTTAAGTGTCTGCCTTCGGTCAGGTCATGATCCCAGGGTCCTGGGATTGAGCCCCACATCTGGCTCCCTGCTAAGTGAGAAGCCTGCTTCTCCCTCCCCCTCTCCCGCATCCACTGCTTGTGTTCCCTCTCTCTCTTTCTCTCTCTCTCTCTGCCAAATTAATAAATAAAATCTTGGAAAAACAAACAAATAAACCCTAAAAAAAAAATCCTCAAATTGAAACCAAATATCCTTAAATTGTCCCATCTTTGATCAGTAGAAACCCATCATGCTGGCTTCTGAACTTTTTGTCATGACCCCAATTGTTTTTGAGGGCTTCCTTAGCTTCTGTTCCGACAAGATGTTCTAGGCTCATCTTATATAATCCTGCCCAGTATATAAATTCAGCCATCTCTTCGGGGAGTCTAAAGAAAAAAATACACCTTGAATTTATACTGAAACTTCACATTAGAGTTACAGGGTATTCCTTAACCTTAATTTTTATTGTTGTTGTTGCTGCTGCTGCTGCAAGGAGAATTGGCTTATTTTGCGTTTTGTAAGATGAGAGAAATGATGGTGCAGACATTTATATAATGCTAGGAAAGATTCAATAAATAGATTGTGACGAGGGAAGGCAGAGAGAATTAGCATTCCTTTTTGCTTGTTAGCTCCATTCACAAATACTTAGTTTGGTTTATTTATAGATTCCCATGCCTAGTTCCACGCTGCCTGTAAACAGCATTCCTGTCATTTTCATCTTTTTGTCATTCCCTAATAGCATCTTCACAAGCTGTGTTTTCAGTAACTTACATCCTGTTAGTAGCCCTCTGTACAATATTTGGCTTATAGCCCCTTGTCCTTTTATAATCTTACCCATAAGAATGTTTGTATTACTTATCTTATTTTTTAAAGATTTTATTTATTGATTTAGAGAGAGAGAGAGCACGGGCAGCAGGGAGAGGGAGAAGCAGGTTCCCAGCTGAGCTGGGAATCCGATGTGGGGCTTGATCCCGGGATCCTGGGATCACAGCCTGAGCCAAAGGCAGGCGCTTAACTGGCTGAACCACTGAGGCACCCCCATAAGAGCTTCTTAAAATAGATTTATCCATTTCAATAAAAGACTCCTTACTTTTTTTTATTCTCCCTCCCCTAACCCAAATCCTCCAAGACTCATTACTCTTTTATAATCTTTCCTCCCCATGATTTATGTTCTGTTGACAACCTCTGTAATAGATGTAACCACAGATTTCTTAATGTGCCACCCCTTGGGTTCCATGTACCAGTTCTCTTAAAAAATGAGAATTGGCAGGGTGCCTGGGTTGCGCAGTCAGTGAAGCTTCTGACTCTTGATTTCAACTCAGGTCGTGATCTCAGCGTTGTGAGATGGAGCTCTGCATCGGGCTCCTCACTGGGACTCGAGCCTACTTAAGATTCTTTCTCCCTTTGCCTCCTCTCTCCAACCCCCTAAAGAGAGAGAGAGAGAGAGAGAACTGAGGCACTTGGCCGGCTCAGTCAGTGGAGCATGAGACTCTCCATCTCAGAGTGGAAAACCCACAAAGGGCTCTCTGCTCAGCAGGGAGCCTGCTTCTCCCTCCCCCCTGCCTGCCTCTCTGCCTACTTGTGATCTCTCTCTCTCTCTCTCTATCAAATAAATGAATAAAGTCTTTAAAAAAAAAGTAAAATAAAATAAAAGTGAGAATTATCTTGGTGCTGGCTTAAGCAGCACATATACTGAAAGTGGAACAACACAGAGAAGATTAGCATGGCCCCGTGCAAGGATGACCTACAAATTCGTGAAGTGTTCCATGTTGTATTTTATTTACTTTTTTAAAATTTTATTTACTTTTTTAAGCTTTTCGTGTTTAAAAAGAGAGAGAGAAATAATTATCCTGTCTCCAGGTTGTATTGCATTATGTTAGTTTCAGGGGTACAATATATTACATGTGTTTGCTATTATATTGTTAATTACTTTAAAACATGGCCACATTTTCTATTTCTGGTCCTAAAATCTGCTGCTTTTGCTCAAGCAGAAATTTTTTAGAACCTCAAAACAGGAAGGATGTCCTCAAGAAAATGTTTCCATTTGATATGAGGTTTGTGTGGTTATGTCTAAACCGATTACCCACAATGGCCGATGTGGTAATAAAGATCTTCCTAATCAGTGAGAAAGAAACAAGGCTTACATGAACCCGGTCTTGAGGGCCACAAATGACTTATTTCCACTAAAATTTCTTAACGTGACTTCCCTTTGCCTAATAATTGAGTTTGCCAGTTATGCTGTTTTCTCGATAACTATTACTTTATTTTTACTTTTTTTGAAAGTGAGATCATGAGATATCTAAAATGTATCTAAATATCTCTTTGGGTAGAAATACTGCTCTAAATCATCATGTTATCCCCTGCATTGTGTTCCAATGTATGATTTTAACATTTAACTTCATTGCCAACTAGGTCATTTCTAATCTCTTAACTGTTTCAAACAGTGGACATCCTTCGGCTAAATCTTTGTGCTTATTTATATTATTTGCAAGGGGAAGAATTCTTGAAGTAAAATTGTTGGGTGAAAAAGCATACCAGACGACGTGCAATTTTTAATGCCTGCTTGTGTGTTTGACTTAAAGGCAAGAGAACAAAACTGGCCGACATTGCCGTCACCGATGTTTTGTTACATTATCCTTTGTATTTCTCTTTAAAATACTCCTTAAAGACACTTCCCAAAAAGTAGTTTGTACTTATCTTCGCATTTGGTGTCCTTTTCTCTGTTTAGGGAATAAAACCGAAGCCTTGCAACTTGAAATAAAAAGTGAAACTGAACCCCATTTTATCTTCAAAGGTTCGGACAACACTAAAACCTACTCATTGACCCCATCCATTCCTCACCCATTGAAAGAGGCAAACATACCTCCAGGTTTCTCTTGGTCCCCTAAGACGGCGTCAGCCACCACAGCTCCTTGTAAGAGTGATGCGTCCGTCCCCTACGGGTTTTCAGAAAGAAGTAGCAATCCCCACTGCACGGTGCCTTCTGCGAGACACAGCGGTGCTAATGCAGCTGCGGGGGAATGCACTGGAATTGCACAGCCTGGCGAAGTGGTTTCTCTGCCCACGCTGCCCGCTCCCGTGGCAGACGCCCTGGTTTATTCTGAGCCGCCCACTGGTCCGTCTGAACAGCCACCTTCCAATCACCCAAGCCAGCAGCCCCCCTGCACCACTTGTCCCCATGACCTGGCGTCCTCTCTAGTGGAAGAAGACGAGCCGCATTCTGATGCCGACGAGCCTCTGTCCGACGACCCCCTGTCCGACGACCCCCTGTCCCCAGCGGAGGAGAAGCTGCCCCACATCGATGAGTATTGGTCAGACAGCGAGCACATCTTCCTGGACGCCAACATCGGTGGGGTCGCGATCGCGCCTGCCCACGGCTCGGTTCTGATCGAGTGTGCGCGGCGGGAGCTTCACGCCACCACGCCCGTCGAGCACCCGAACCGGAATCACCCCACTCGCCTCTCCCTTGTTTTCTACCAGCACAAAAACCTGAATAAGCCCCAACACGGTTTTGAACTAAACAAAATTAAGTTTGAGGCTAAAGAAGCTAAGAATAAGAAAATGAAGGCCTCAGAGCAGAAAGACCAGGCAGCTAATGAGGGTCCCGAACTGTCCCCTGAAGTTAATGAATTGAACCAAATTCCTTCTCATAAAGCGTTAACATTAACCCATGACAATATTGTCACCGTGTCCCCTTATGCTCTCACACATGTTGCAGGACCCTATAACCATTGGGTCTGAAGGCTTTTCTCCCCTTCTTAATGCCTTTGCTAGTGCAGTGTATTTTTTCAAGGTGCTGTTAAAAGAAAGTCATGTTGTCGTTTACGTATCTTCATCTCACCCATTTGAAGGCTGAGGTAAAAAACAAAAACAAACAAAAAAAAAAACAAAAATGGGGTGGGTATTTCTTAACTGTGACTATATTTTGACAATTGGTAGAAGGTGCACATTTTAAGCAAAAATAAAAGTTTTATAGTTTTAAATACATAAAGAAATGTTTTGGTTAGGCGTTAACCTTGATAGAATCACTCAGTTTGGTGCTTTAAATTAAGTCTGTTTACTATGAAACAAGAGTCATTTTTAGAGGATTTTAACAGGTTCATGTGCTATGATGTAAAATCAAGACACAGTGTTAACTCTACACAGCTCCTGGTGCTTACCCACATCAACAGTTAAAAATAAGCTGCATTATTATTTCATGGTGCCATCGTTCCAACATCTTCCAATCATTGCTAGAATATCGGCATATTCCTTTGAAATAAACCAATGAAATGTTTTCTCTCTCAAAATATCTCTCCTGTATAAAATAATTCATTATTGTTAATAATGGTTGGAGGCTGTTCATAAATTGTAAATATATATTTTAAAAGCACTTTCTATTTTTAAAAGTAACTTGAAATAGTATAGTATAAGAATCTTATTGTCTATTGTTTGTGCATATTTGCATACAAGAGAAATCATTTATTCTTGCTGTGTAGAGTTCCATCTTGTTAACTGCAATATGTATTCTAATCATGTATATGGTTTTTTTTATATGTCCTTTCTCATGCAAATATTAGCTACTTATATAAAATAGTTAGAACATGCAAAAATCGTTAATTTTCTCTAAAGTTGGGATTAGGAAGCATATCACCAATATCGATTAACATTTTATTTGGAACTAAGTAAGCGTGGTCTCTTCTGATTTATCAAGTAACAGTGGCTCTAATTTCACTTTCACCCCAGCTTTCTCAAAATACTCATGAAAGGTTTTTCCAAAAGGAGATGGGACATTGTAGGATTCAGAAGAGTCAAATGCTTCTAAAGTTTCAAGGTGATAAAATATAAAAATTAAGTAGCAAGAACCCGACCCATTCCAAATTGCCTTATTTGTTTTGGTACAGAATAAGAATAATATTCCCATAGAAATCTTGTGAAAACAAATCCCCTGTTGTTGTCACACATCCACACATCCCAAACAGTAGGAGTGGTAATCTAAGTATGGTATTGCCCATTAAGAGCTAATCCAAAGTAGTTTATCTAAGTATATTAGTATTAGGGAAATAAAAACTCATCTTCTCTGATACTTGCCTGTGTTCTAGGTAACAGGAAAATAGGCATTCCATTTAATAAGTTAGCCCTCCCGTATTTTTTCCCATTACTTATTGGCTCATTTTATAGCAAAACAAAAGGAATTGCCCAAACAAAATGTTTAGAGCAAGAAATTTCAGTGAAATACTTGATTCTATTAAAATGCAGAGGTGCTATAACATTCAAAGTGTCAGATACCTTGGGAGTGTGGAAAACCTAAATAATGGTGCTTCTCCCTTGGAAATGCCATAGGAAGCCCACAACTGCTAACACTCAACAATTTTGGTGCAAAAGCAAACAGTTCCAGCAAGCTCTAAAGAAAAACTCATTGTAACTTATATTAAAATAATATATGGTGCAAAGTATCAGTTTCAAGCTTTTGACTAGTCCAACTAAAGGAATATGAAGGGATTGTATATAACAAATACCATTGGTAGACCATCATCTTGTACAAGTAGATTTCTGCTTCTTGAATATGTAAAATAGGGTGATTCATTGACTTGTTTTAGTATTTTGTGTGCCTTAGATTTGCGTTTTAAAACATGTATATTTTTGTGAGCCTAAGGTTTCTTATACATATAAGTTTATATAAATAAGTGATTATTATTTCAGCTGCTTTGATAAGATATCTACTAGTTTTAGACTGTCAGGAATACACCCTTGTGATATTTCGTTTTAGATATTAGGCCTTAGCTCCCACTAGAAATTCTCTCACCAGATTTAATGAATCAAGTTTTAAGACCCTTTATCCATCCACCCATCTTCCTTCCATTCAACACTTCCTGAATGTCTGCAGAATTTAAATATTAGCTTTGGTTTTTCTTTGAACTGCCACCCATGACACAGTATACGTCAAGAATTGAAATCCTAAAAGATGCTTTGGTCCATGCTTTTCAAAGAAACAGCAAATTTCCTTCAAAAGAATCCATTGTTGGCGGGGGGGTAGGGGCACCTGGCTGGCTCAGTTGGTAGAGCATGTGACCCATAATCTCAGGGTCGTGAGTTCTAGCCCCACATTGGGCATGGAATCTATTTAAAACTGAAAACACAGAAAAAACAAAAATATATCTGCAGCAGTTCAAGTCCGTGTCACTAACTTTGAGGTTTCTTAACAACTGAACTTGAAGTGGCAGTGTTACTTAGAGGAATCCTGGGATTTGTGAAGTTGACTGCAGCTGCCCAAAGCCAGTACATGAAAATGTCCCTTCTCAACTAAAATGTTTCCATTCCATTATTATAATTAACACCATCAATGTCCTGCCTCAACTGATAACCCCATGGTGGGAACCACATGTGATTCCCACTTTGTTGGACTCTACTTCATAAATTAACAGTTCACCATCCCATTGTCTGCCCTGTGATTTTTTTTTTCTTTTTAAAAGCTCATGCTTATTCAGTGTTCTCCAGCATTGTGATTGTATGCTAGTGACACTGCTTTTAAGAAGCAAGGAAATAAATTTGTTTGAGATGACATTTTCACCAGAAAACTGGTCATCTAACATTATTTCTGCACCTTCTATTATGTTTATCTGTAGCGATCACCTTTTGTATTACCTGTTTTATACTACTCAAAATGAGTTTTTCAATATTCTGCCTTTGTTCATGGTATGATAATTGAATTAGTTGATACGTGACCCCCCAAGTTAACCCAACTGTCCATAGTATGTTACAAACATCCTAACTACAATGAACTGCCTATTTTAGAAACCCACAAAATAAGCACGCTGCCCTTCAAAATCCCATTTCTAATGGCTCTCAGAGCATGGTTGAAAAAAATTTTTCTTCTGCTTATCAGCCTCACCTACATCTTTTCAGTTCATCCACAAAGTACCAAATACATCATGTCATAGACCTAATTGAAATATATTATTGGAAAGTGAGGCAAGCTGAAAATGTATAGCTGTAGGTAAATTTTTGCAACACATTAGCAAAATGTTTGCAGCTTAACCTTCCAACATCTTTGTTATGCAATCTGCATGTGGATGAAATAATTTGTTAAATAGAGAACTTCAACTAGATGAGATCCATAAGCAATTAGTTAAGACATAACCCCAATACATACTTAATTGAATGCATACCCTTGTATAAATGAGATACGAGTTCATACCAAGTAACCTACTTTCTAATGTTACTACTTCAGTGGACTCAGCTGATTATCCTTTATTCCACAATAGCATGTATGAAAATAACCCGAAACTACTTAAGTTTACTCTTTGAAACAAATTCAATTGAGATTTTTTTTATCTGGGACAAAGTTTTGACATTGCATGACAACTTCCACCAATAGTGGGCACATTATTTCCTTCGAATGTGCCTAGTAAATCAGTAGCTGTCATATGACTTTTTAATAATATATAGCTACCTTCTATTTCACAACTTCTTGATGCATGGAAATTTCTTTTTTTGTCTAGAGTTAGTACAACTATGAATTTTGGTCTTCTGTAAAAATTTATGATGAGAATTGTGAAATAATATGGTAGTGGCCTCCTACAACTCTAGAACTCACACCTTAGAAGTCACACAGTTCAATCACTGGGGCCCAGAGAGCAGTTGTTAATGTCAGTGTGTACTTAAGTTTATAATGAGAGTTCAAACTATTAAGTGGAGGCCATTTTGTGTTTTGGAGAACTGGAGGAAACAAACTTTATTTGCTCACCCAGAGAGTATCTTATCACTGGGAAATAACCTGATTGTGGTACAAGTAAAAAATCAAAATGGCTTTTTTATTTTTTCTGTTGGGTTTTGTTGTTTTTTTCTGAGAGATTCAGGAAAACAAGACAAGTGAAATTGAATCAAGATTCCCCTGCCTGCAGAGTTTCGTGGGCCTTGTGTGGGAAATCTAGCTGACTTTTACCTATGATGCTGTCCTGTTAACTCATCCAACAAAATGTGGCAATAGTCTTATTTGCGATTTCAATAAAGAAATATCAAGTACTTAATATAGTACAGGCTTTTATTTCCCCTGATAAAAGTATTAGGCATATACAAGGAGTTAGAAAAAATTGAGTGGTTGAAAGAATTGGGGAAAAATACCAATTGTATATATTACCTATGGTTGTACAGTCTATTCCCACCTCTTGCCAAGTTGGCCTCACAATGAAGTCTAATTCACTTTGATGTGATTGTCTACATGTATTAGAATACTGTTTTATTGTGCATAGCTCCGAAACTTGCCCAGAAGTGTACTGAACTTGTAACTTCAACATCAACAGTAAGGCACCCTCAACCAGGTGACAGAATGAGTGCCCTGATTCCTAAAGAGTCTGGATTTACCCAGATCGAATTGTGCTTGGCATTTTGCTTTCATCTAATAGATTTAGAGAATGTGTTCATTCATGGCTCTGGAATGCAAGCCAGAGAAGCAGCGTGTCAGAAGCTAAATTTGTGCATTTTCTTAGAGTGTATTGAGATTTACTGGCTTTTTTCCCTTTTCTCATTTATAAAGTAGAGTCTAAGTTACTCTGTTCATTTTGGAGATGGTAAAATTGGCTTTTATGCAAGAAGACATCGGTCTTTTTGTCCACATTGAACTCTAGAAACTTGAATTCTCTGCATTCCAATATCTCTGGATGTCTGTTTCAGTCTCTGTTCTTTCTGGGCACCCAATCAAATACCACTGTTTACTTCAAAAGGCATAAATTTTATTCCTTCGAGTAATGCAAAGGTTTTCCTTACTTGGCCACTTGTAATGTTCACTTCTCCTTTAAGGGCCCCACAATGTGTTTCTCTGTTGATAGTATGCAGTGTTTAATTTTTCTGGCTTTAAAAGTACAATACTCATTTCTGCATTATTGGCTATAGTTTTCCGATCCCTACTGTGATATCCATGATCTGCATGGGTCACAAGTTTTTCTTGTTTCTTCATGTCCCCTATAATTAAAGCAAAACTTAGTCTAAGGTAGGAATGTTATTATCAGATGTTAAACACATTACCTGATCTAACTGATCTATGTTTGAATGCAACTTGGGAAGCCCTTGTTTAAGAATATAAACCTAGTTTTCCTAAAAATAGAAATTTTGTCCCTAGCAGCTGTTATGAAAGGCATTCTTTCTCTCTTGTCTTGTTCATCAGAAAAAAAATATCACAGCTGTCAGAAGCATGTTCACTTTTGGAGAAACAGTACTGAAAAGTAATTTTGTTTATTCTTCATTTAGCTAAGTATAACCATCTTTGACCAGAATTTCTGCTTGTTATTTTTCTTTTTTCATTTTACTGAAGCTATGATGTCACTAAGTGTACTTTTCTTTCTTTTTACAGTTTCTGATCCTTTCCTCTGATTTTCTTTAAATTAAAACTCTGTTGCTTCCCCTCTCTGTTCTCCCTCCATTCCCCATGTCCCCTATACAAATACACATGGTTCGTATTAAGAATAGCAGTGATCTTGGTCAAGTTGTCTTTTTCCTGTTTTCTAAAATCATGGTTCACAAATCCTTCGTGGAATAATACCAAAAAGGATCATGATCTTTTATGTGGTCATTTCCTGTTAGAGGCAAATTCAGTTTTTAGGAAGAGATAGTGGTCACAAGGCCCGGTTAGCATCCACTTCTCTTTAACAATCCCAACAATATTTGTTTTGTTTTGTTGCGTTTTAAATCCCAACAATGTCTGACTCTCAACATGTTTATTAGTGTTTGAGTGTTATGCAAAAACTTACATTAGAAGTTAAATGTTCTAGCACTATTTCTACATAGCTTTGTAATTTCTGTATGACGCATCATACTAATTATAAGTTGTCTGACCAGTGGCTTTGAATTAATAATGGGTCTGATTTATTATACAGTAGACAATATTTTCTTTTCACATGTTTTATCTCCCAGCCTAGTTTTGTGCATGGTATTTACTTGCCAGTGTAAATTTACCCCTTTGGAATTTGGGTTTTGGCAATAATAGGAACTATTCTGTAATCTGGGTGAGAAAGGTTAAAAAAGAATGAACTGAAAGTAATTTAAGGAATTCTTAAAGATGGGATAAATCAGTTATCAGGAGTCATGAGTGTAACAGGACAAAGTTCAGGGGCAAGAAGGAGGGAGAATTGTGTTCTGTCAGCAATCTGCAGGTTCACTCCACCAGCCCAACACCAAAACATACTTTAATAGCTCTTCTCCCCACCCCATGACAGTTTTATGTGAAAAATAGCAGCTCAAAATGAGAAACCATTGTGAATGCAAATATGGTAGTAAGAAAAATGATAATCCCTGTACTTTATATAATGTTGTAGCTTATCAAACTGCTTTGCTGTGTGTCCCTTTTTCTTCCGAACACTGAAGGTAGGACATATGTCCAAATGTTCCCATCTTACTGGTGATGGGAACCTGCATATTGGCAAGAAGAGCAAATGCCATGCTCCAAGTCATAGAGCAGGTCAACCCATCTGAGACCAAACCATTTCATAGCCGCAGACTGCTGAAGGCATCTCGGCACCATAAGCTATGACTTAGCGTTATTGAGTAGAAATTTTGTCAGATCTAAGAATAATGTAAAACCTACTTATTGTATGCAAAACATTCTTCTGAAGTATTTTGTTTCTACTATTTATTTAGCAGGTAGATTTTTTTTTATGCATACTTTGGAAGGTCTCCCCAAATTCCCAAGACTTCTGCATTTTAGGATTGAAATTAATGAAGCTTTAGTTTTTCCCTGTAAATAAACTTTTCAATAAAGAATATCCCTGTACTACTACTAAAACAAAGGGAAACCTCAGTAATATTTGTAATATTTGTCTTAAAAATATTATTTTTAAAAAGACTGAGATCACCAACTCATAATCCAAGTTTAATGTATTTGTTATATTGAAATGCAGGTTTCTAGAAGGGAATGTTCTGGGTAAGCTGACTATTTTAGTTCCCAGGTGCTCATGGTAAAAATGTAGACTTGTTGGCATCTCAAAAAAATAGTACTGTCTCCCACTTATTTAAATTTATTTTGTTTTGTCTTTTGTTCCACTTTGTTTACACATACCTTTGCCCTGAGAGTTAAGAAAAATAATGAGATGTATTTGTAAAGTTTTTGGTAAGCTCTTTATAAATATAAAGAGGTGGGATACTTTATGCTGTTCCATCAGTACGTTATGGGTTGCTAATGAAAAACCCAAACTTCCCTAAGTAGTCAAATAAATCCACTTTTGGTGATTTGGTTCAGTAACTGCCCATCCTCACTAAGGCCTCTTTGTGATATTATAAAATGGCTGGCCACATAGGACTTTACAAAAACAGCTCTTCAAAACAAAACAAAACAAAACAAAAAAGACTAAATATTTTTTATTAATAGGTATGGTCTTTTTTTTTTTAAACTTCTATAACAGGTGCTTTAAGAGAAATATTTTTCCAGAAATGGTTTTATAGTAAAAAAGGGGGGGCAGCTTTTGCATTGTGATGTATGGGTGGATAGTCACCTTTGAGTTACTTTCTTAGTAAGTGAAGTGTTCCCTGAAGAGAAACTCCTAAAACTACTCTACAGAAAGAAAAGCATTAGCTTCTAGTTTTTTCATTTTCTCTTGTGTTATGTGATGACCTACTAAGTGGATTCATGTGCATATCAATACTTTGGCTCAAAGAAGACTGAATGCTTTTCAATAGTGGGAGTAAAATATTCACAGAATCTTCATCATGGGGAAATAGAGCAGTGCAGACTTTCCATAGATAATACCAATTTCACAAGTTAATATTCCTGTCTCTAGGTGACTTTGTCTCTCCTTTGGGTATATTTACTATTTATTTTGTACCTTTGATTTTTCGCTTTTGGGGATTATTTTTACCTATTGCAGTCCTACTGTATGAAATATCCCATATAAGGAAATAAGTTAGTAAGGAAAAGATTTTAAAACTCCACAAATTCTTAATATATGGGAGAAACAGTTTAAAGAAAAAGCACTTCACCATGCAGAAAGGAAAGAGAAAATCTTAATTATGATGATTTCAATTCAGGTTCAATATATAGTGCTCTGCATACAAGGGAACACTTACTAGCAGTACTTGAAGACTTGTGAGTTGGAATTTGCATGTTACTTGAAAGACCTAATTAAGCTAAATTTTGGTGCACAGCAGTTGTACATGATTTCATGTTTATGTAGCAAAATGCATTGAAATGTACTAGTATTGAAACATACATGTAAAGATAGTTGTGGAAATTGTCTATTATATTTTCCTTGTGTGTCTCATTTATTTAGAGCACAAAGTTTCTTTTTTTTAAGTGTTCTAACTGAATAAGGCTAAATGAATACTGTAATTGAAATTATATTTTAAATCTTTGTCATGAGTTTTTAAAAAAAAATATTGCAAATTGTATCATTCCTGATTACACAGAACTTTGTGGGTGGTTTTAAATAAATTTTATACTTCTATTTTGCACCTGGTAGTCTAATTTTTCTTTCCTCTTCAAAAGAATATTTTAAAACTTTAATATCCAATAAAAATCACACATTTTTAACTATAAAGGACTATAAGATTTAATATTTGGAGATGTCCAATTGTGTGGATTATGTTTAACAAAGTCAAGAGGACTACATTTATGGAATCCTTACTTTTTGTTTTGTTTTGTTTTGGGGGGTTTTTTTGTTTGTTTGTTTGCTTTGTTTTTTTAAGTAGGCTCCATGGCCAACGGGGCTTAAACTTATGACCCTGAGATCGAGAATCGCATGTTCTACTGACTGAGCCAGCCAGGTGCCCCTATAGAATCCTTATTGTGTACCAAACCCTTACATTTTATATAAATTATTTAACTTCCACAGTGATGCTATTCAGTAAGGACTCTTACCAACCCCAATTTACAGATTAATTCTGAAGCTTAAAAGTGGCTAAGATCATACCCCTAGTAATTGGCAGAGCTTTAAGTCAATTTGGATTTAGATTGACTCATGCCCTCCCTTGGGTTTTTCATTATTTTAATAAACTTAATCCTGAACACAGTATGTTAACATTATTTTAAAGTTGACATCCTAATGTATTTACTAGAACCTGAGGTGAAAAAGAATAGGCTGATACTACAGCAAATATCACTAACTAATAAGTTACTTTAAATATATCTGTGGAGCTCCAGGGTGGCTCAGTCATTGGGCGTCTGCCTTTAGCTCAGATCTTGATCCCAGAGTCCTGGGATCAAGCCCCATATCGGGCTCCCCACTCTGTGACAAGCCTGCTTCTCCTCCCACTCCCCCTGCTTGTGTTCCCTCTCTCGCTGTGTCTCTCTCTGTCAAATAGATAAATAAAATCTAAAAAAAAAAATTTTTTTTTTCATCTAATCTGGGACACCTGGGTGGCTCAGTCGTTAAGCGTCTGCCTTCGGCTTGGGTCATGATCCCTGGGTCCTGAAGTTGAGCCCCGAATAGGCTCCCTGCTCAGCGAGAAACCTGCTTTTCCCTCTCCCACTCCCCCTGCTTGTGTTCCCTCTCTCACTGTCTCCTCACGCTCTCTGTCAAATTAATTAATTAATTATTTTCTTAATTCATCTAATCTGAGGGCGCCTGGCTATTTCAGTTGGTAAGACATGTGACTCCCGATCTCAAGATTGTGAGTTCAAGCCCCATGTTGGGTGTAGTGCTTATTTTAAAAAATTAATTAATTGGGTGCCTGGGTTTCTCAGTTGTTAAGCTCTGCCTTTGGCTCAGGTCATGATCCCAGGGTCGTGGGATCGAGCCCAGCATTGGTCTCCTTGCTCAGCTGGAGGCCTCCTTCTCCCTCTCCTACTCCCCTGCTCATGTTCCTTCTCTCGCTGTGTCTCTCTCTGTCAAATAAATAAATAAAATCTTTTTTAAAAATAAAATAAAAGTTAATTGGTTGATTGATTCATTCATTAATGTAATCTGAAGCGCAACTCCCCCGCTATAGCATCTGGTATTACTCTTCCTTCTAGTAACGGAAACAACTCCAACTCCTGACCGGATCTCCTCAGGTTTAGCAAGGCCACTGGAGATTACATTTTCCACCTTTTGCCTGACTGATTAAAAGGGAGATCTTTAAGTTAGGCTGACCATACAGACATGGGCAACACACTAGGTAATGCCAGAACAGGAAAATAGAAGGAACTTGGGTCCCTGGATGACCTACTCCCCTGACCCACCTATCAAATTTGTTTTTACACAAGAGAAAAAGAGGTATTCTTTTCTATGATTTTGCTCCCTGCTAAACAGCTCAATGAATATCCTAACTAAACATCCATCCTAAAAGACAACTATTGTGTGTTGTTTTGTTTTTTATCTTCAGGTCAAATACACAGTTCCTTCCCTCTAGTGACATGGTTTCTAGATTCTTTATCTTAATGGTCTCTAGACAAAAGCCCGTGTATGTATTTATTTATTTACTAAGTTGGCTCCATGGGATGCTTAACCAACTGAGCCACCCAGGTGCCCCGTGTAATCTTTTAAAAGCAGAGCTCAGGGGCACCTGGGTGGCTCCATGGGTTAAAGCCTCTGCCTTCGGCTCAGGTCATGATCTCAGGGTCCTGGGATCAAGCCCCACGTCGGGCTCTCTGCTCAGCTGGAGCCTGCTTCCCCCTCTCTCTCTCTCTGCCTGCCTCTCTGCCTACTTGTGATCTCTGTCAAATAAAAAAATAAAATATTATTTTAAAAAATTAATTAATTAATTAACGCAGAGCTCAGGGGTGCCTGGGTGGCTCAATGGGTTGAGAGACCAACTGTTTTGCTTTGTTGTTTTGTTTGTTTTGTTTTGTTTCTATTCATTTGAGAGAGACAGAGAGTGAGTGAGAGCTCAAGCAGGAGGGCATGTCAGAGGGAGAGGGAGAAGCAGACTCCCTCCAGAACTCCATCCCAGGACCCCACGATCATGACATGAATCAAAGACAGATGCTCAACCAACTGAGCCACCCAGGTGCCTGAAGAGACCAACACTTGATCTTGGCTCAGGTTTTGATCTCACGGTCATGAGTTTGAGCCCTCAGTGTGGTCTGCTTGAGTTTCTCCACCTCCCTCTGCCCCTTTTCCCACCTTGAGCTCTCTCGCTCTCAAATAAATCAATAAACCTTTAAAAAATAATAAAAGAAAATTTAAAAGAAAATAAAAATAAAAACAGATCTCCGATCATGATGTTTTCCTGCTTGAAAGACCTCTATGGCTTCCCATTGCACTTAGTATGAAACCGTACTCCTTACTTAGTCTGCAAAGCTCTGGGGAATCCAGCCCCTGCCAGCCTGTCTGCTCTCATTGACCATGCTCCAGCCACCCCAAGCTACCATTCCTTGAACAAGCCAAAGTCTTTTGACTCAGACCCTTTGCACTTGCCGCTTGGTCCTACCTTCAGTTTCTCATATGGCTAGCTCCTTCCCATTGTTCTTGTAGCAGCTTCAGTGTCTTCTCTTTTTCTTTTTTATACCCTCAGAGATACCAACATTAACCTATCTATTTATTTTCCAAGTGTTTATTTAAATTCTAGTTGGTAGGATGCTTGGGTGTCATAGTTGGTTAAGCACCCAACTCTTGGTTTCCGAACAGGTCATAATCTCTGGGGTGCAAGATCAAGCCCCATGTGGGTGCTGTGCTCACACAGAATTTGCTTGTGTTTCTCTCTCCCGCTCCCTCTTCCCCTTCCCCCTGCTTTCTCTTTCTCTCTAAAGATGATATGAATGAATGAATGAATGAATGAACAAATAAATTCTGGTTTAGTTAACATATAGTGCTCAGTTCCTTGACCTTATCTGGGCAACTTTTCTCCTCTTCACCAGAGCCTCCTTATTCTAGTCACGGAATGGAATATATCATCACTTCCCAAATCATTAGCTCAAATACGTCATATCATGACCTCAGCTTCCTATCTGTGCTGTTTGTCCCACCAGCTGTTTCCACAGCACTTTGTCTATGTCCCTGGAGCATCCGTTGAAACTTCTTCCTATGCAATCTTTCCTTCTCTGGCTTCTTTCCTGATTTCAGTCATTCTCTGGCCAACTCTACATTCTCTTTCTAATAAGCCCTTTCTGGAATTTAAAAAAAAATTTTTTGGCCAAAGATCAAGGAAAATCCCTTCTCTTTGCCAGGCACTAGATTTGCTACCAGGCTATTTTATAAGACTGTGAATGAAAAGGTCAGAATTTTTAAGAGACAGACGTTTAAAAACATTTTTCAAACAAGATTTTAATTTTCTTTAAAACATTTTTTAAAGATTTGTTTGCTTGTTTTAGTAATCTATATCCCCAGTGGGAGACTAGAACTCATGGCCCCAAGACCAAGAGTCAGGCACCCTTTAACAGTTATGTTTATTGAGAAATAATTTACATGCAGCAGAATTCTCCCTTTACCTGAGTTCTCTGAGTTTTGACAAACATATATAGTCCTGCAACCACCACAATAATCAAGACATAGAACAGCTCTGTCCAACAGAAAACTATCACATTTCTAATTAAAATTTTTGTAGGATAGCCACATTTTAAAAAGTAAATAAGAAAAGTAAATTTAAAACAATAAAAAGGAGGGGCGCCTGGGTGGCTCTGTGGGTTAAGCCTCTGCCTTGGGCTCAGGTCATGATCTCAGGGTCCTGGGATCGAGCCCTGCATCAGGCTCTCTGCTCATTGGGGACCTATTTCTCCCTCTCTCTCTGCCTGCCTCTCTGCCTACTTGTGATCTCTGTCTGTCAAATAAATAAATAAAATCTTAAAAAATAAAAATCAAAAGGAAAAAAGAGAGGCACCTGGATGGCTCAATCAGTTCAGCATCTGTCTTCTGCTCAGATCATGATATCAGGGTCCAGGGATCAAGCCCCACATGAGGCTCCCTGCTCAGAAGCAGCAGGTCTGATTCTCCTTCTTCTGCCCTTCTCCCTGCTTGTGTGCATTCCTCTCTTTCTCTCTCTCTGAAATAAATAAATAAAATAAAATAAAAAGTAAAAAAGGGTCAAGAAATTATTTTAATTGTATATTTTAACTAAATATGTCCAAAATAATATCATTTTATTTTATTTTATTTTTGAAGATTTTATTTATTTGACAGAGACACAGAATGAGAGGGAACACAAGCAGGGGGAGTGGGAGAGGAAAAAGCAGGCTTCCTGCTGAGCAGAGAGCGTGATGTGGGGACTCAATCCCAGGACACTCAGATCATGACCTGAGCCAAAGGCAGACGTTTAATGATTGAGCCACCCAGGCTCCCCTCATTTTTTTTTTAAGATTTATTAATTTTTTTGAGACAGAGAGTGTGCACATGCAAGAGCAGTGGGGGGTGGAGAGGGACTCCTCAGGCAGAATCTCGGTTGAGTGAGGACCTGACTTGGGGCTTGCTTGATCCCAGGACCCTGAGATCATGACTTGAGCTGAAATCAAGAATCAGCCATTTAAATGACTGACCTACCCAGGTGCTCCCCAAAATAGTATTATTCTAACAGTAATGATGAAGTATTTTGCATTAAGTCTTTGAAATTTAGTGTGTATTTTATATATACGTAGTATATCTCCATTCAGAAGTTAAATTTTCATATGAAATACTTGATCTGCTTCATCAAATTTACTTGAAAAAGTAGATATGCATACCAGAGTTATTCTAAACATAATTTTTTTTTAAGATTTTATTTATTTAACACAGAGAGAGAGAGATCACAAGCCAACAGAGAGGCAGGCAGAACCAGAGGGAGAAGGAAGCTCCCTGCCAAGCAGAGAGCCCGAGGTGGAGCTCGATCCCAGGACCCTGAGATCATGACCTGAGCCCAAGGCAGAGGCTTAACCCACTGAGCCACCCAGGTGCCCCTCTAAACATACTTTAAATGTTTCCAATAATTGAATCAATGATCAATTTTTAAGTTTAAATTTTTGTTAATTAAAATTAAATACAACCGGGGTACCTGGTTTGCTCTGTCTATAGAGCATGCCACTCTTGATTTTGGATTTCTAAGTTCAAGCCCCATGTCGGGTGTACAGCTTACTTTAAAAAGAAAATTTTTTAAATTAAATACAACTAAAAGTTCTGTTCCTTTTTTTTTTTTTTTTAAGATTTTATTTATTTGTTTGACAGACAGAGATCACAAGCAGGCAGAGAGACAGGCAGAGAGAGAGGGAGAAGCAGGCTCCCCGCTGAGCAGAGAGCCCGATGTGGGGCTCGATCCCAGGACCCTGGGATCATGACACGAACCGAAGGTGGAGGCTTTAACCCACTGAGCCACCCAGGTACCCCAGTTCTGTTCCTTTCTTGCACTAGTCACAATTCGAATACGCAGTAGCCACTGTGGTTAGTGCCTACTATATCAGATGGCTCAGATTACAACATATTTCCAATAGCCCCCCAAATTCCCTGGTATCCTTTGTAGTCAGATTACCTCCTCCCCAGATGGTTGCTCCTGGCAATGACTGGTCAGATTTCTTTCCTCAGTTTTTTTGCCCTTCTCAGAATGTTAATGGAAATAAAATAGCTAGCTTGGACCATTTACCATAATGCTTTTGAGATTCACCCTTGTTAAGACTGTATTTTCTGGGGCGCCTGGGTGGTTCAGTCTCTAGGCGTCTGCCTTTGGCTCAGGTCATGATCCCAGGGTCGTGGGATCAAGCCCCATATTGGGCTTCCTGCTCAGCGGCAAGCCTGCTTCTCCCTCTCCCACTCCCCCTGCTTGTGCTCCCTCTGTCGCTGTGTCTCCCTCGGTCAAATAAATAAAATCTTAAAAAAAAAAAAAAAAAAAAAGACTGTATTTTCTACCAGAGATAAGCTTAAAGCATAATCAGATGTTACCCACACTAGTTGCCCAGCCCTCTAGTAATGAAGTTGCTCTCCTTGAACTGTTTCACGTATCTGAGCAGAAATGGAATAGATTATAATAGTTTACTATATGCCAACACTGTTCTAAGTGCTTCCCTGTAAACCACTGCATGTCTAATAGTCATGTAATCCTCAATCAAGAAATAAGCACAGGAGAGGTAAGTGGACTGCCCAGCATTAACACAGCTGTTAGGAGAAGGAGCCAGATTTGAACCGAGGCAGTCTGGTCCCACCGTCCATACTCTTAACTTCTGCTTCCAACCATCCCTGCCCCATCTCCAGTGATTCAGAATAAATGAGCTCCTCTATGAGATGATTTGGTCACTATCTTTCCATTTTGCGATGGCCTTCGTCCTTTATGCTCAGGAATGGTAATGATATGCAACGTTCCTTTCTTTTTGGAACCCTGAAAGATGGGGTTTCTTTATCCTTTAACAGAATAATACAAGTTTGTGAGTGCACCAAAATTATCATGACCTAGTACATAATATAAAGTCCAAGGAAAATGTTACATTTTTGTTCTCTTTCTTTAGTTATCACATAGAAATAATTTCATGAAAATGGATCAGCCTAGGCCTTGCTTACCTAGTGTCAGGTTACTACTTCCATGTGTTCCTATGTGAAGAAAGCAGAGTCATATGGCCTGTGGCCAAGAGGCCTTTCTGCTTCCTGAAGCTGGATTATGCAAAGGTCCTCTGGCAGGCGGTCCGAATCCCTACTCTCCCAGTCACACAGTCACAATTACCAGCGTCAATGAGGCCTCTAACACTGTTTTTCTAAACCATCCAATCCATGTCCACCTTTGAACCCCATTTGTTCTCAATTATTGACTGCCTTTTTCCTAAGAGAAGTCGAAGCCACATACGGAAAATCCTCTCCTTTTCCTAGCTGCAGTTTAGCGACCTCCCTCCACCTGCACCCATCTTCTGCTTTCCATCACCAGGAAGGAAATGTCCTTCCTCCAGTCAAAAGATTAATCCCTCTCTGTGTGCGCTGGCCTCCATCCCAGTTCTCAAGGACTGCTAGTTCTTCAGGAGAGAGTTATTTCTTCTTTCCCTGTAATTTCAATTTCAATATTGGATCCTCCTGAGCAGTATTTAAATACATTCTAGGGGCACTGGGTGGCTCAGTGGGTTAAAGCCACTGAGGGTCCTGGGATCCAGCCCCACATCAGGCTCTCTGCTCAGCGGGGAGCCTGCCTCCCCCCTCTCTTTCTGCCTGCCTCTCTGCCCACTTGTGATCTCTGTCAAAGAAATAAATAAAATATTTTAATAAATAAACAAATAAATACATTCTAGTCTCTGGCCTCCTAAGACAAACAAGAAATTGCTCTTCCACCCCACATCCCTCTTCTTGCACCACTGTTTCTTTCTTCTTCAGTCACAGTCATTTCAAAAAATGATTATTTACATACATGTAAGCACCTAGAATTTATGATCATTCCAAATATCTGTGGAGAGATGTAAAATCCTATCTTAAAAAGTATTAGCTCAATATAATGTGGAAGGAACACTGCAAAAACCAAAACTTGAATCACTTCTTAAATGAAGTAAAAACTTCATTAATTTTCTAGTACACTATTCATAGAACTTCTATTTCAGTGGTGCCTGGGTGGCTCAGTCATTAAGTGTCTGCCTTTGGCTCAGGTCATCTCAGGGTCCTGGGACCGAGCCCCACATTGAGCCCCACATCGGGTTCCCTGCTCAGCGGGGAGCCTGCTTCTTCCTCCTCTCCCTCTGCCCTTGCTTGTGTTCCCTCTCTCTCTGTCTCTCTCTTTGTCAAATAAATAAATAAAATCTTAAAAAAAAAAAAAGTTTTTTTTTATTTATTTGAAAGAGAAAGTGAGTGAGAGGGAGAGTATGGGCAGAGGGGAGGGGGAGAAGCAGGCCTCCTGCTGAGCAGGGAGCTCCATCCTAGGACCCTGGGATCATGACCCTAGCTGAAAGCAGTTGCTTAACCAACTGAGCCGCCCAGGTGTCCCAAAATCTTTTTCTTTTTAGACTTTATTTATTTATTTGTCAGAGAGAGAGAAAGAGCACAAGCAGGGGGAGCAGCAGGCAGAGGGAGAAGAAGGATCCCTGCTAAGGAAGGAACCCAATGCAGGAATTGATCCCAGGACTCTGGGATCATGACCTGAGCCAAAGGCAGACACTTAACTGACTTGAGCCACTCAGGCATCCCAATAAGTATAAATCTTAAAAAAGAAAGGTGGGTGAGGAGATGGCTGAGATAGATAAAGGGGACTAAGAGGCACAGACTACAGGGTGCCTGCTTGGCTCATTCAGTGTAGTGTACCTCTTGATCTCTGGCTCTTGAATTCAGACCCCAAATTGAGTGTAGAGATTACTAAAAAATAAATAAACTTAAAAAATAAGAGGTACAGACTCCCAGTTATAAAATAAATAATTCATGAGCATAGGGAAAATACTCAGTAATATTGTCATAAGGTTATAGAGTGACAGATGGTGTATACACTTATTGTGGAGGGCACTGTATAATGTAGAGAATCAATGGATCTATATGGTGTACCCCTGAAACTAATACAACATTGTATGTTAATTACACTTCAATTAGAAAAAAATAAAAAAATTAAAAAAAAAAAAAAGAATTTCCAGGGGCGCCTGGGTGGCTCAGGGGGTTAAAGCCTCTGCCTTCAGCTCAGGTCATGATCCCAGGGTCCTGGGATCAAGCCCCACATCGGGCTCTCTGCTCAGCGGGGAGCCTGCTTCCTCCTCTCTCTCTGCCTGCTTCTCTGCCTACTTGTGATCTCTGTTTGTGTGATCTCTGTTTGTCAAATAAATAAATAATAAAGAAAGAAAGAAAGATTAAATAAAAATAAATAATTTCCACATATGCATAAATATTAAAGAAAAATCCTAGTTTATTATAAATTAAAAGAGTTACTTATGGCAACAAAATTCCAAAAAGAAAAACATAGAAATGTTTTTAAAATGTATATTAAATATACTTAGTGGAAGAGTTGAGTGCATTTAAAAACGTTCACATGGTGGGCATACCTGGCTGGCTGGCTCGGTTGGTGGAGAGGGCGACTATTGGTCTCGGGGTTGTGAGTTTGAGCCTCACATTTGTTTTTAAAACAAAACAAAAACCTAAAACAAACAAAAGCGTTTACATGTTATAGGGTGACACTTAAAATTTAGCAACTGTGCTTACTAACGTCACAGTGACTTCCCCTCTGTCTAGTCTGGCCAACTCTTCCTCATTCTTCAGATTTAGCTAAAGGCCACCTTCTCAGGATCACCCTTCATTGGAAAGGTGTCCCCATTGCTCTGAAAGCACTCTGTTTCACCTGCATAGCACATTACATCACAATGCTAACTTAAATACAATCATTTGGTCCCATTTCCTGTTACAAAGCTTGGGGTAGGGGTGCCTGGGTGGCTCAGTTGGTTAAGCATCAGCCTTTGGCTCAGGTCATGACTTCAGGGTCCTGGGATCGAGCCCCAAGATGGGCTCCCTGCTCAGTGGGGAGTTTGCTTCTCCTCCCTGGGCCTGCTGCTTTCCGGGCTTGTGCTCTCTTTTCTTGCTCTGTCAAAAAAATAAATAAAATCTTTAAAAATAAATAAGTAAAAAGCTTGGAGTAATGGGACTCCTGGCAGCTCACTTGGAAGAGCATGAGACTCCTGATTTCAGAGCAGTGAATTTGAGCTCTCCATTGGGGGTAGAGATTACTTAAAAATAAATCAAATTTTTAAAAAGTTGGAGTAAAAATAAGATACTATCACTGATTGGATTCATTGCTGGCTGACAATAAGTTATCACTAATTTAAGCTATTTGTTGAGAGAAATCCTGATAAAAATACCACCTACAGGATATTTTGGAGGGAACAGGACAAGGTCACATTAAAGTTCATATGGAGGGGCACCTGAGTGGCTCAGTCAAGTAAGTGCCTGCCTTGGGATCAAGTCATGATCCAAGGTCCTGGGATCAAGTCCCATATTGGGCTCCCTGAACAGCAGGGAGTCTGTTTCTCCCTTTGCCTGCGGCTCCCCCGGCTTGTGTGTGCTCTCTCTAGCTCTCACTCTCCCTCTCACTCTGGCAAATAAATACATTAAATCTTAAAAAAACAAAAACATAAAGTTCATATGGAGGGATGCCTGAGATGCTCAGTTGGTTAAGTCTTTGCTTTTTAGCTCAGGTCATGATCTCGGGTTCCTAGGAATGAGCCCTATGTCTAGCTCCCTGCTCAGCGGGGGGCCTGCTTCTCCTTCTCCCTCTGCCCCTCCCATCCTCATATGCTCTCTCTTTCTCTCTCTCTCTCAAATAAATAAAACCTTAAAAAAGATAAAATACATATGGATTAGATAAAAATAGCCAAAAAAATACAGGGGCCAGGGAGAAAGGGAGAGTAGTTAAGGGATACTGGTTCTGAATGCCTGGGTGGCTCAGACGGCTCAGCATCTGCCTTTAGCTCAGGTGGTGATCTGGGGTCCTGGGATCAAGTCCTGCAGGTAAGGAGAAATAATATTATGAGCCCTATGTCTGTTTTTCATGAATAAATAAATAAAATCTTTACAAATAGAAAAATTTTTTTAGAGATTTTATTTGTTTATTTGACAGAGAGAGAGAGAGACAGAAAGCGAGCACAAGCAGGGGGAATGGCAGGCAGGGGGAGAGAGGAAGTTGCAGACTCCCCACTGAGCAGGGAGCCTGAGGTGAGGCTTGACCCCAGGATCCCAGGATCACGACCTGAGCCAAAGGCAGGCACTTAACCAACTGAGCCACCCGGTGCCCCAAGATATGAAATATTTTATAAAGCTACGAAAGTTGAAAGAGTATGGTACTGGTGTAATGAATTATAGATTGGTAGAACAGAACAGAATTCTTAAACAAACTGATCTGAAAATGTTTGGAGCAAACGGTCAAGGAAGAATTCTTTTTTTTTTTTTTTTAAGATTTATTTATTTATCAGAGAGAGCACAAGCAGGGGCAGCAGCAGGCAGAGGGAGAGGGAGAAGCAGGCTCTCCACTGAGCAGAGAACCCAATGTGGGTCTTGAACCCAGGACCCTGGGATCATAACATCAGCCAAAGTCAGATGCTTAACCAACTGAGCTATCCAGGTGCCCCAAAAGAGAATCCCTGAGGCGACTTCAGTACAAAAAGGGTGGTTTTATTAAAGCACAGGGAAATAAATAAATAAAGAAAGAAAGAAAGAAAGAAAGAAAGAAAAAGGCAAGCATGAAAGCAGGCACAGGGACAGGACCCCTTGGCAGAAAGAGCTGTGCTAGGGTCATGAGGAGTGGCTGGTTATATACTTTCAAGTTGAGTGGGGGTTAGGGATCATGTAAGTCTCTAAGGAATTTGGAAGCAAAGTTTCTAGGACCTTGAGGAGCTGACTGTTGTCAGGAAAAGTTCATTTATTACGGTCTAGTAGAATCTTAATCATGAGACCCTTCATATGTCTATCAGTAGGCCATATGCTTGGAGGCTTATTGCTAAAATATATCTTTGGAGAGTATGGGGTAAAGATAAAAGAAGTTCCCAAAGAGATTTTCGCAGGATCTTGGATGTCAGGCTAATATGAACCTGGGGTTGCCTTTTGCCTCCTGCCATGTATTAACATCAAGGCAGTTACTCGCACTGAGAAATGTCACTCTGCTTGTCTTGAGTACTTGTCAATAGGCTCTAAGTTCTAAAGAAGTTTAATTATTTTTCTTTTGCCTTTGTTCACATCACAAACCTAAATACCTATGGACTTTCACTATAATTTAAGGGTAGCATTTCAAATCACAAGGGAAATAAAGGGTTATTCAATAAATAGTTAGAATAACAGGGTAGCCATCTGTATAAACAAAATTAGTTAGATTCTTATCTTACTCCTTTCCTTAGGATAACTTCTAAATGGATTGAAAACTTTAAAAATAAATAAATAAATAAATAAATAAATAAATATTCTCGAAGAAACAATTACAGAATTTATTATTATTTTTTTATAATCAGAGTGGGAAAGGCCATTTCCCCCCCCACCCAGAAACTCAGGGGCAATAAAAGAAAAATTTTATAGGGGCGCCTGGGTGGCTCAGTGGGTTAAAGCTTCTGCCTTTGGCTCAGGTCATGATTCCAGGGTCCTGGGATCGAGCCCTACATTGGGCTCTCTCCTCAGCAGGGAGCCTGCTTCCCCACCGCCCCCGCCTGCCTCTCTGCCTGCTTGTCATCTCTGTCAAATAAATAAATAAAATCTTGAAAAGAAAAAAGAAAACTTTTATAAATTTTACTACATAAAAGTAAAAACTTCTGTACAGTAAAACGCTCCAAAATCCGAGTAAAAAATAATCAAAACAAAAATTAACAGAAGTTTTTTAGGTGCTACGACAAAGAATTAAGATAATGAGCTCCCAAAAATTAACGGGAAAAGGAACAGAGTCCAAATAGAAAAAGAACAAAAGAAATGAATACTGGTTACTAGAAAAGGAAATACAAGTGTTTCTTACACCTATGAAAAGATAACCTCACTCATACTGAGAGAAATACTAATCAAAACTATATCAGGCCAAAAAAAAACAAAAACCAGAAACTGTATCAGGCTATCAGAGAGGGCCATGAGGGCCATCATCTCCTTTTCTCCCTCTTTGTGCACTGAGATCTGGTATCTATTCTTCTACCTCATTCAAACTGAGCTGACATTATCCCCTTCCTTACTTTGGAAGTGTGAGCTGTTATGAAAAGAGGCCAGGCTGCTCCTGGAGAGGCTGAGAGGAAAGGAGAACTCTAGTGCCAGATGTGTGAGTAAAGAGATCACCTTGAACAGGCCCGGATCAGATGACTCCAGCTTCAGCGGCCATCTGACTACAAGCAAATTAGAGAACTTAAGTCATCACCATCTAGCTGAGCCCCGTCATCCCATAGAGCCAACAGATACAAAGAAGTTGTTACTTTAAACCACTAAATTTTGTGACAGTTTGTTACAATAGATAATAGAAGCAGTGCTATTCACCTATGAGCAGGCTTAAAAATTTGAAAATAATACTATTTGGCAAGTGTTGGGGAAGATAGATGCTCTTATACATTGCTGGTAGGAGTGTAAACCAGTATAAACTTATGGAAGTCAAGTTGGCCACATGTATTAAAATTGTAAATTCACAAGATCTGTGACCAAGCAATCCTACCTCTAGAAACATTCTACTGATATAATTTTACAAGAGGGAAACGAGCTGAATATGAGGTTGTTTATTGCAGCACTGCTTGAGTGCAAAAGATAAAAAATCCCCTACGTAGGGGCACCTGGGTGGTTCATTCGGTTAATTGTCTGCCTTTGGCTCAGGCCATGATCTCAGGGTCCTGGGATCGAGCCCTGCATTAGGCTCCCTGCCCAGTGGGCAGCCTGCTTCTCCTTCCTCTGCTGCTCCCTCTGCTTGTGCTTGCTCTCTCTCTTTGTCAAGTAAATAAATAAAGTCTTAAAAAAAAAATCCCCTACATGGGGGGTACCTGTCTGGCTCAGCCTGAGAACACGTGACTCTTAATCTCTGGGTAGTGAGTTCAGGCCCCACTTTGGGTGTAGAGCCTACTTTAAATAAATAAATAAATAAATACTCCTTCCCATTTAAAAAAAAAAAGATATTTTTAAAAGATTTTATTGTTAAGTAATCTCTACATCCAATGTGGGGCTCAAGCTAAAACCCCATGATTAAGAGTTACACACTCTACTGACTAAGCTAGCCAGGCACCCCATTAAAAAAAAAGTTTTTTTAAAGATTTGTTTATTTATTTTAGAGAAAGAGTGTGCACACACAAGGCAGTGGGGGCAGGAACAAAGGGAGAGAATCTTTTTTTTTTTTTTTTTAAGATTTTATTTATTTATTTGAGAGAGATCACAAGTAGGCAGAGAGGCAGGCAGAGAGAGGAGGAAGCGGGCTCCCCGCCAAGCAGAAAGCCCTATGCGGGGCTCGATCCCAGGAGCCCGGGATCATGACCTGAGTTGAAGGTAGAGGCTTTAACCCACTGAGCCACCCAGGTGCCCCAAGGGAGAAAATCTTTAAGCAGTCTCCCAAAGGGGCACTTGGGTGGCTCAGTGGGTTAAGCCTCTGCCTTCAGCTCAGGTCATGATCTCAGGGTCCTGGGATCAAGCCCCACATCAGGCTCTCTGCTCTCAGGGAGCCTGTTTTCCCCCCTCTCTCTGCCTGCCTCTTTGCCTACTTGTGATCTCCCTGTCAAATAAATAAAATAATAAAATCTTAATTTAAAAAAAAAGGCAGGCCCCAGAACCCATGAGATCATAACCTGAACCAAACCAAGAGTTGGATACTCAACTGAGTTACCCAAGGGTTGCCCCAAAAAAGGTTTTTAAAAAATGGCCTACATACTCATAAATTGGGGATTGAGTAAACATACTGTGGTAATTCATACAAAAAATATTATTTGGCTGGCAAAAAAAAAATGGGAACACATTTTACATTCTGATATAGAAAAATTTACAAGATACAGAATTTGTGTAAAAATGGGGAGAAAAGATGGGGTGCCTGACTGGATCAGTCAGTAGAGCACATGGCAACTGATCTCAGGACTATAAATTCAAGTCCCATGTTGGGTGTAGAGATTATTATTTTTTTTTTTAAGATTTTATTTATTTATTTGACAGAGAGATATCACAAGTAGGCAGAGAGGCAGGCAGAGAGAGAAGAAGGGAAGCAGGCTCCCTGCTGAGCAGAGAGCCTGATGCAGGGCTCGATCCCAGGACCCTGGGATCATGACCTGAGCCAAAGGCAGAGGCTTAACCCACTGAGCCACCCAGGTGTCCCAAGGGTGTAGAGATTATTTAAAAGTAAAATCTTTGGGCACCTGGGTGGCTCAGTTGGTTGGGCATCTGCCTTCGGCTCAGGTCATGATCCCAGGATCCTGGGAATGAGTTCCACATCCGCTCCCTGCTCTGCAGGAGCCTGCTTCTCCCCCTCCCTCTGCTGCTCCCCCTGCTTGTGCACTCTCTCTCTCTCAAATGAATGAATAAAATCTTTAAAAAAATTAAAAAAACCCAAAATCTTAAAAAATCTTTTTGAGTGGCGCCTAGGTGGCTACACAGTCAGTTCAATGGCTGCCTTTAGCTAGGGTCATGATCCCACAGTCCTGGGATCGAGCCCTGCATTGGGCTCTTTGCTGAGTGGAGAGCCCGCTTCTCTCTCTCCCTCCGTTTAGCCGATCTGCTTGCTTGTACTATTCCTCTGCCAAATAAATAAATAAAATCTTAAAAAAAAATGTTTGGGGGGCACCTGGGTGGCTCAGTTGTTTAAGCGACAGCCTTCAGCTCTGTCATGATCCTAGAGTCCCAGGATGGAGTCCCACATCAGGCTCCGCGCTCGGCAGGGAGTCTGCTTCTCCCTCTGACCCTCCCCTTCTTATGTGCTTTCTCTCTCTTATTCTCTCTCTCTCAAATAAATAAATAAAATCTTTAAAAAAATACTATCTGCCAAGAAGCAAAAAAATTCTAGGACAAGATGAATTCTATCAAATACTTAAAAAGGAATACTTCTCTATCATTTCTAAAAAGTGGAAAAAGGAATGCTTCCTAATTAATTCTATGAACCAAGTATTACTCTCATACTAAAGCCAGTCAAAGACATTGCAAGAGGGGTACCTGTTTGGCTCAGTCACTAGAGCATGTGACTCTTGATCTCAGGGTCACAAGTTCCAGCCCCATGTTGGGTGTAGAATGACTTAAAAAAAAATAGATTAAGAAGAACATTACAGCGGTGTCTGGGTGACTCAGTCAGTTAAGTATCCAACCCCTGGATTTGGCTCAGGTCCTGATCTCATGGCTCATGAAATGGAGCCCTGTGTTGGGCTCCAAACTCAATGGGACTTTTCTTGGATATTCTCTCCTTCCGCCCCTTCACCCACTCTCTCTTAAATAAATAAATAAATCTTTTTTTTTTTTTTTAAGATTTTATTTATTTGACAGAGATCACAAGCAGTCAGAGAGGCAGGCAGAGAGAGAGGGGGAGGCAGGCTCCCGGCTGAGCAGAGAGCCTGATGTGGGGCTGGATCCCAGGACCCTGAGATCATGACCTGAGCTGAAGGTAGAGACTTTAACCCACTGAGCCACCCATGTGCCCCAATAAATAAATAAATCTTGAAGAAGGTGAGGTGGGAGAGGAGGAGGAGGATAAGAAGGAGGAAGAGAAAGAAGAAGAGAAGAAGACAACTACGGACCAATATATATATGCAAAAATTCTGAACAAAACAGTAGCAAATCAAACCCAGCAGCATATTAAAAATATTACATACCGTAAGCAAATGGGATTTATCCCAGGAATGTAAGATAGATCAATATACAAAAACCAATCAATCTAATACATCATGTTAATACAGTGTGGTAAAAATTCACATGATCTTCTCAGTTGGTGGAGGAAAACTGTTTGACAACTGCAAATCCTTTCATAATAAAAACTGTCAGTAAACTAGGAATAGAAGAGAACCTTCTCTTTCTTTTTTTTAAGTAGGGCTTGAACTCATGACCCTGAGATGAAGACCTGAGCTGAGATCAAGTTTAACTGACTGAACCACCCAGATGCTTCTAGGACTAGAAGAGAACCTCCTTAACCTGGTAACAGGCATCTGTGAAAAAACCCAGAGCTAAAATCAAACAATAAAGACTGAAGCTTTCTCCCTAAATTCAGGAACAAGACAAGGATATCTGATCTCACCACTTTTTTTTTTTTTTAAATGAAGATCTTGCCTATTTATTTATTTATTTGACAGAGAGAGACAGAGCAAGAGAGGGTACAGAAGCAGGGGGAGCAGGAGAGGGAGAAGCAGGCTTCCCACCAAGCAGGGATCCTGATGCGGGGCTGGATCCCAGGATCCTGGCATCATGACCTGAGCGGAAGGCAGACGCTTAATGACTGAGCCACCCAGGCCCCCCCCCCCTTTTTTTTTTTTTTAAGATTTTACTTATTTATTTCACAGAGAGAGAGACAGCGAGAGGGGGAACACAAGCAGCAGGAGTGGGAGAGGGAGAAGCATGCTTCCTGCTGAGCAGGAAGCCTGATGCAGGGCTCTATTCCAGGACCTTGGGACCATGACCCCAGCCCAAGGCAGACAATTAACGACTGAGCCACCCAGGTGCCCCCTCCACAACATTTTAAAAAGAAAGAGCTGAGGAGGATGTGGTGCATTGCCTGTGGCAATTAGTGTAGCCACTGGGAAAGAAGGTTGGCAATTTCTCAAAATTTAACTATGGAACTGCCATGTGACCCAGAATTCCACTCCTGTGCATACATATACCTAAGAGAATTGAAAACAAGAGTTCAAAAAGAACCTGTATGTGAATATTCACAGGCCCCTTATTCATAACACCCCAATGTGAAGACAACCTAAGCGATCACTTTAGAACAAATGGATAAAAAATTGGTATTCACCATTTAAAGGATTAGTTTTAGCCATAAAATGTAATGAAGTGTGGATACTTGCTTCATGAACCTCGGAAACAAAAGTTAAAGAAGCTGTAGAGGACACTTTTAGGCAAACAGGCTTGAGCAATGGAATATACCAGGGCCCATAGGCCTACCTGACTGAATACAGAGGGGACCATCCTCGGATCCACCTCAAAATATCCATAGGTCCTAACTGGCCATCGGGCTACTTAACAACTAACCACAGTTACCAAGAAAGGGAGAAATCCGCCTTGTGGCCATACTCATCTTCCCCCTTTCAAAACAGCCCGCACCCACTGCCTCCCTTGCAGATAGCCTTTCCTCTGCTCTCCAGTCTGTGGCTCCCTTGAGGTGTATTCAACAAACTTTTATCTCCTTTGTTCGGTCTTAGGGAGATTCTTTCACCAACCGCGCCATTGGCTTCCACCTGAAGGGGTCGCTCCAAACCTGGGGGCCGATCAGATCCAGAGTTACCCCATTTAGACACCACAGAAACCAGACACAAAGTACCGTACGTTATATAATTCTGTTACTATGAAGTATCTAGGACATTCGAATCCACAGAGACAAAGACGACTAGTGGCTGTAAAAGGATGGCGGGAGCTGGAATTAAGGAGTGACTGCTTAACGGGTAGGGGTTTCCTCTGACGGTTGAGGTGGTGATGGCTGTAGAAACTTATGATTGCACAAAGGCCATCGGAGGAAAATAAAAAATAAAGGTCACTGAACTGTACAAAATATTTAAAACAGTGAATTATATGGTAAGTGAATTTTATCTCAATTAAAAAAAAAAAAACTTAGGAAGATGGTACCGGGTATACTTCTAAGTACTTGAACTAGAAAAAAACACAGAAAAGGCGAAAAAACACAAAATGGCGGCGGGCTGGTCGGATCACGTGACCTACAATACTTCCCTGCCCACCCTCCGAAAAGTCTTTTCTTCAGAGCTGGCGCAGAGACACTGGAGGCTCATTGTTATGGGAAGCCCAGGTAACCCTTCTAAAGCGCGCTCTAGCGCTGGCGGCTTAGCGTAGAAAGCGTATGGAAGGCTAGCTGGGGTGCGCGCACGTAGAACGTAAACCCGTAAGCGCCGTTCCTCGCAGAGATGCGGAGGAGGGGAGAGGCGTGGAGGAAGAGAGGGAAGTTGGCGCATGCGCTTAACTCTGACGGGTTTGAAATGGCTTCGGTGTTAGCCGGGACCCGATTCAGGTGAAGGTCTGGTCTTCGCGGTTGGAATCCCCGGGCGGCGGAGCCGGGGTCCTAACGTCCTATCGGATCCGCTGAAGGGCCAGGAGCGACCGTTTTGGTAGCACGGCGTCCGTAGGTCGGCGACGGTGGGGCTCTCGTGGGACTGGGGCGGGAGGGCTATGGTCCCTTTTGTGCGGGTCGGAGCAGGCCCCGCGCGGCAGCCCCTCCCCCACCGCCTCGTTTTTTTCGCCCCCCCCTTCGGTTCTTCAGGTACACCCAGCGCCCCTCAGCCTCGGCTTGGCGGTTCTAGAGGCACTGCCGAGCGCCGTCCCTCACTTCGGAGTCGCTAAGCTTTAGCTTCCCGGCCTCCGGCCCAGGGCGTCGGGTGGCTGGCGGCGGCGCGGGTTTTGGGGGATAGAGGCTCTTTGCCCGGCCTGGAGGTTAAGGGGACCAGGGCTTTCAGTAGTCCTCTCTTGGCGCTTCGCCCAGTCTCGTGAGACGGAGGATTCCGCCTTCTCTGGTCTGCGTCCCGCGAGGAGCTGGGGCTGGAAGAAGATGGACGGCAGAGCTCTGGCCCCTCGGAGTCGCGAGGGGAGGGAGAGGGTGCGCGGGCTTAGATCTTGACCTTTCCTGGCTTGATTTTAGGGGGAGGGGTCTTAGCGATTGTTCTTTAGGGGACATCCGTTATTTTCAACCGTTTTTCCCCTCGAGGGAGGGGAGAAAGAAAAGGAGCTCCTCGGCCCTTCCCAACCCGAGAAAGTAAGATGTTCGTTATTTAAATGATAGTTTTAAATACTTTTATTCAGTGTATCGTCCCAATTTCCGTTATTGGTTCCACCACTTTCAGTCCCCAACTGATTGCCAAAGAAACAAGCAGGCTCTCTTTTCTTTGAACCTGGAACTGTACTTACGAAGAACTGGGTAGATAACAGCACATGGGTTTTCTGTTAAAATGTGACAGTTTGGAGTCACGGAAAGAATTGCCTTTCTTGTGAGTCTACCCCTAATATATTGAAATTTGGGGCTTTTGGTGAGCTGCTTGATGTAGAATTTTTTTGCTACATATTGGACGTTTATATATACCTCGTTATTTATACTAGAATCTAGGAAGATGTCCTTGACAAACATTTCTTTAATAACACTTTCATGATATTTATAGTTTGAACTTTAAAATGTGGATTATTTTTCTTAATAGATTGCTGCTATAGAAGACAAGTGAAAGTGTTTTTCCCTCTTTCATCATGGCTCAGTTTGGAGGACAGAAGAATCCGCCATGGGCTACTCAATTTACAGCCACTGCGGTATCTCAGCCAGGTCAGGCCACTGAACACATGTACTGTAAACTTGGGGGTTGGGGGAGGACGTGAATTAGGGTATGTGTGATATTGTAAAATGTTCCTAAATGACGTATCTTTTACTTGTGAAGCTTTTAAAAAATTGATGGATCAACTAGCACAAATCAGTTTTACATAGCAGTTTGGATAGTTTTATATAGTTTTTCAAACATTATATTGATTAACTTTAAATAGGTTAGCCCCTACTCCATTGATAAGAGGTTATGTCATTTGGCATGTTAAGATGTCAGTATGCACATGCTATACTGAAAAATAAATGTATTAAAATTTTATATTATGAAAAATTATATATGACTGCTTTTCCGTTGTTGGAGTTTAAAGTGGCAAACCCAGTTCTAAAGAATTGATCAAGCAAAGGAGAAAGATAAGTAGGTATAAAAGAGCAAATGAATATTTACATTTTCAAAATAAGGTCAATAGATAATGTCATTGAAAAATGTATCAATAAGTTGCTTCTGTTTGCTTTATGAAGGTTTTTTTTTTTTTAACCATTTGATTTAAGGTTTGAATCTTAGATAAGTATCCCAAGGATTCTACAGTATGAATTTGTTTCATTGGGTACCCCGAAAAGTTGCAGCTTTTTCTGTTAATTTGAGTATATGTTTTATTTATGACATCTCTAATACTGGTTCTTTACTGCCTTTTACTTAAAATGTCTTTTTAGTAATTCAGGGTCAGTTAAAGAGACCCTATGACCTTCTGACTGGGTGTTATAAAATTTGGTGGACATGATTATCTTGTTAAGTAGGGGACCTTTCTTCTTTTTTTTTTTTTTTTAAGATTTTATTTATTATTTATTTGACAGAGATCACAAGCAGGCAGAGAGGCAGGCAGAGAGGGGGAATCAGGCTCCCTGCTGAGCAGAGAGACAGATGTGGGGCTCGATCCCAGGACCCTGGGATCATGACCCAAGCTGAAGGCAGAGGCTTTAACCCACTGAGCCACCCAGGCGCCCCGGGACCTTTCTCCTTAAATGGATGCTTCGGAGTTTTTATTTTTGTTACTTTTCATTTGCAGGTTTAAATGGTCAGTTCTGCAGGCCACAAGAGATTATGAAATAATAGTTATAGATCATATTTAATTCAAATCCAGGTGGTACTTTATGTTAAATAATGGGGACTCTGGTGTTGACTTAGTTTTTTTTTTTTTTTTTTTTTTAATTTTATTTATTTATTTATGAGAGACAGAGAGAGGAAGAGGCAGAGGGAGATGGCAGACTCCCTGCTGGGCAGAGAGCCTGATGCGGGGCTCCATCCCAGGACCTGGGTTTATAACCTGAGCCGTAGGCAGACGCTTAACTGACTGAGCCACCCAGGTGCCCCTTGACTTAGTTTTGAAATGGGAATTGTCAACAGTTACCCTATGTCCAGAAGCAAGTCAAAATACAATAACTTGTATTTTGGTCAACTAAACATGTTTTACCTGGCTTTTTCAACATCTAATTTGCTTTGTTTATTTAAAACAAGGTCAGGAACAATATTCTGAGTGACATTTGTTTTTGAAGGAATTTATTTATTTATTTGATAGAGCAAGAGAGTAGGAGCAGGGGTGGGGGGAAGCAGGCTCCCCACTGAGCAGGGAGCCTGATGAACCTGATGTGGGGCTCCATCCCAGAACCCTGGGATCATGACCTGAGCCAAAGGCAGATGCTTAACTGACTTATCCACCCAGGCATCTCTGTAATTTGTTTTAAGTTGATATCTGTATTGTTCCAGTTAAATAGCTCTTCAGGGGGAATCCTATTGTCTCTAGCTCTTAACATTTGTATTGTGGGGTGCCTGGCAGGCTCAGTTGGTTGGGCAACTGCTCAATGATCTCAGGGTCCTGGAATAGAGCCCTTGTAGGGTTCTCTCTGCTCATCAGGGAGCCTGCTTCTTCCTCTCCTCCCACTCATGCTTGCTTTTGCTATCTCTGTCTCTCAAATAAATAGATAAAGTATTTTTAAAAATTTATTGTAATTACTTAAATTCATGTTATACTTTTTTTGTTTTTTATTTTAAGATTGAGCAGAGAAGACACCAGACGTTCATGAAAATTATCAAACACAAAGTCAGTAGTAAATATAGATCTCCCTTTTTGGCAAGAGTCCAAACATAAATAATGGGATTTGTGTAAACAGAGCTTTTATTTGTGCTATAGGAAATTTTTATGGGTTTTCTTAGACCTTGCTGTTAATCAGTTTTTCCAAATCAAATTTTATTGATGCATCATAACTTCAGTAAGTAGGCCAAGTGTTTTGTTAGCATATGTCTCTCTTAGCCTTCCTGTAAAAATCTTGGAGAAGGTTCTAAAGAGAACTCTCTAGTGATACTGTTTTTATTAAAATGTTTATTTTCCAGGTCCTCTATTTCAGGCTGCTTCCTGAAAGCTTGCTCTTTTCTTACCTTCATCTTAAGACCTTATTTGTGACTAATCATCTGATCTTATTAGCTGATTTTCAGAGCCACACAAATTTCTGTAAAAGTTAATTCTGATGCAATTAAAATGAGTTTTATTTACATCTCATCTAAATGGAGAATTTTTTTTTTCCCAAGTAATCTCTATACCCAACATGGGGCTTGAACTTGCAACCCTGAGATCAGGAATCACATGCTCCACTGGTTGAGCCAACCTGGTGCCCATGAAATATAGAACATTCTAACCTAATTATAGTACCTCAAGTTTTCTCCTAGTAGCTTCAAGTACAATTTGAGAAAAAATTTCAGCGAAGGACATATAAGGACTTAATCGGGGCAATAGTGTAGATGCTGGTTTTTTACTCTATTTAAAAAAAAAAAAAATGCACCCTTTGAACTATTCCAGACCTATTACTGTCAGAGGCTACGGTCATAAATAATCATGGAACAGAAAAAGGTTAACTGAATAATTCAATTTGAATTAAATATTTTGATCTCTCTGCCTATATTTCTGACCCATTTTCTCTTGAGAACAGTATGAAAATACTACTCTTTTTGTATATAACATAAGTTGGTTTTGTTCAGTTAAAGTCTTTGCTCTTCCATTTTCTGACAAGGATATTTTGCATTTGTACTGACCTTGGAAATTCTCAGCTAACAGTGATATAAATTTCACTACATTCACGCAGATGACTGATTTTTTTTTTAAGATTTTATTTATTTGACAGAGATCACAAGTGGGCAGAGAGGCAGAGAGAGAGAGAGAGAGAAGGAGGAGGAGAAAGCAGGCTCCCTGCAGAGCAGAGAGCCCGACGCTTGATCCCAGGACTCTGGCATCATGACCCAAGCTGAAGGCAGAGGCTTTAACCCACTGAGCCACCCAGGCACCCCCAGATGACTGATTTAAAATAATATAAAGGGGCACCTGGCTGGCTCAGTTAGAGGAGCGTGGGACTCTTGACTTCAAGTCATGAGTTTGAGCCCCATGTTAGGTGTAGAGAGTACTTAAATAACTTAAAAAAAAAAGTAATATTAAAAAATTTAGTAAAAGCATGCATGCTAGCAATATATTGCTGAAAGCTGTGGTAAAATTGAAGATCAGTGTTTGGATTGTTACTGTTTAATTTTGAATTCCTAGATGTTATTATTTGTCATCTTTTGTTTTCTTTTCCTTTAACCCCCATAATCAATCATAGATCAAATCTTGACTTTTTTTTCTTTGAAAATGCCCAGGTATTCTCTATTTTACATTTGGGCCCTGAGCACTTCACGTTTGGATAATTGTTGTAGCAGCTTTCTCTTGGTTACAGTTCATATGCCAAAGTGTCTCATCTAACTTTCAGATCCTTCTTTGCTTTTCCCAAATGTAATCCATAGTGCTTACCATAGATCCTTAAGTCGGGAAGCCTTTTTCCTCATTTCTCACTTGGTAGTGTTACTCTTTATTATCCTTTATTCAGTGGTGGGTTTTTTTTGTTTTGTTTTTTGTGGGTTTTTTTTGAAGACTTATTTATTAGGGGGCACCTGGGTGGCTCGTGCGTGTTAAGCCTCTGCCTTCAGCCCAGGTCATGGTCTCAGGGTCCTGGGATCGAGCTCCACATCTGGGTCTCTGCTTGGCAGGGAGCCTGCTCCCCCCTCTCTCTCTGCCTGCCTCTCTGCCTATGTGTGATCTCTCTCTCTCTCTGTCAAATAAATAAAATCTTTAAAAAAATAAATTAAAAAAAAAAAGACTTACTTATTAGAGAGCAAGTGTGTAGGAGCAGAGGGAAAGGGAGAAGCAGACTCCCCGCTGAGCACAGAACCCAATGAAGGGCTCCATCCCTGGACCCCAGGATAATGACCTGAGCCGAAAGCAGATACTTAACCGACTGAGCCAACCAGGTGCCCCTCTGTTCTTTAGTTCTAATTGCTTTTATTTGCTTTCCTCTCTTACATACTGGATATGCTACTTCTTATTTCTCTTTCAGCTCCAGTGTATCTGTCAGATGTGATGCAACTAAAGCATGATTTCTTTATTTTTTTTTTTTTCTCCTCCAAGTAGACTCCACACCCTGTGAGGAGCTCAAACTCATGCCCCTGAGATCAAGAGTCATATGATCTACCGACTAAGCCAGGCAGGAGCCCCTCCTAATTTCTGTCCAAGTCAAAGTATTTTTCAAAGCAGGATGGGACGTGTCCTAGATTCTGTCTCAACAACTTTATCAGATTAGGAATTTGAGGCCTAGAAAGGTGAAGTTGTTTAGATTTTGCAGATGGTCACAGGAGAGTTAATGTTAGATCATCAGAATTGTGGTTCATTGTATCTTCCATTATTTTTACTTATCTACAAAAAATATCTTCAGGGATTTTAGAATTCATTTCAAACTCCTTGGGATGGTATTTATGATGTTCCATCTTTCCAGCCCTATATAACATTTCTCCTACACTGAAATAGTTGTTCTTATTATTTCCCCATTTTTTCCATTCCCTAGCTGAAGTGCTGTGATAAATATTCAGTGACAGTCATATTTGTTTCTAGAACTTTTAGGTTTGAAAGTTTAACAGTTTCCTGTGTATAAGGAGATCAAGAGAGAGAGCTGGTGAACCACTGATTGAATCTTTATGAGATTTCATTTTCTTTTTTTTTTAAGATTTTATTTATTGGGTGTCTGGAGGGTTAAGTCGGTTAGGCATCTGCCTTTGGCTCAGGTCATGGTCCCTAGGTCCTGGGATTGGGCCCCATGTTGGGCTCCCTTTCAGGGAGTCTGCTTCTCCCTCTCACTTTGTCCCTCCCCCTGCTTGTTCTGTCTCTTTCTCTCTCTCATCGCTCACTTTCTCAAAATCCTTAAAAAAATAAAAGTTTTTATTTCTTTTAGAGTGTGCATGTGAGTCAGGGAGGAGCAGATGGAGAGAGACAAGCAGATTCTCTGCTGTGCATGGAGCCCAACCTGGGCTTGATAGAATGACCCTGAGATCATGATTTGAGCTGAATCAAGAGTCAGACATTTAACTGACTGAGCCACTGAGGCACCCCCTGAGATATTTTTAAAAATTTATTTTTATTTTTGGGTGCCTGGTTGGCTCATTTGGTTAAGCAACTGCCTTCAGCTCAGGTCATGATCCTCTGGTCCTGGGATCAAGTCCCACATTGGGCGTACTCTGCTCTGCAGGGAGCCTGCTTCTTCCTCTCCCTCTGCCTGCCACTCCCCCTGCTTGTGCTCTCTGTCAAAGGAATAAATCTGCTTAAAAAATAAAAATAAATTCATTTCTGTTTTATGTACTTGAACTCATGAACTCATGAACCCAAGATCAAGAGTTGCATGTTCCACTCTTTTTTTTTTTTTTTTTTTTTTAAGATTTTATTTATTTATTTGACAGATCACAAGTAGGCAGAGAGGCAGGCAGAGAGAGAGGAGGAAGCAGGCTCTATGCTGAGCAGAGAGCCCAATTCGGGGCTCGATCCCAGGACCCTGAGATCATGATCTGAGCTGAGGGCAGAGGCTTTAACCCACTGAGCAACCCAGGTGCCCCTCCTTTTTTTTTTTTTTTTTTTTTTTTTTTTTTAATTTTTTTTATTTGAGAGAGAGGGAGACAGTGAAAGAGAGCATGAGCAAGGAGAAGGTCAGAGGGAGAAGCAGACTCTCCGTGGAGCTGGGAGACTGATGTGGTACTCGATTCCAGGACTCAGGGATCATGACCTGCGCTGAAGGCAGTTGCTTAACCAACTGAGCCACCCAGGCGTCCTGCGTGTTCCACTCTTTAGCCACCCAGGTGCCCCACTGATTGAATCTTTAACTCTTTGATTAATTATAATAGTTTGTAGATTTGACTCAAAACATTTGCATTTGTATCTGTATGTAATCATAATAATAATGAAATGTGGGGAATGAATTAGCATATTCTCCCCTATTTCTTTTGGACCATTTGTAACATGACTGCATTCTGGTCATAAACATGAACTACTTTAGGAATTAAAACTATAGTTATAATATGCTTTTCAATAGGTAGCTGAAGCTAATGCTGATACAATTGTTTTATTTATTTTTTTTATTTTTTAATTTTTTAAAGATATTTATTTATTTGACAGAGACCACAAGTAGGCAGAGAGGCAGGCAGAGAGAGGGGGAAGCAGGCTCCCTGCTGAGCAGAGAGCCCGACGTGGGGCTCGATCCCAGGACCCTGAGATCATGACCCGAGCTGAAGGCAGAGCCTTTAACCCACCGAGCCACCCAGGTGCCCCAATACAGTTGTTTTAAATATAACTCCATTTTTCCTGCCTCTTTGTTCTGGCCCAGTTGTCATCATTTAAAACCACAGCCTCTTGAATCAGCAGCTCAGATTGTTAAATTCCAAAATTCATGGTCTTTTTCAAACAAATAATAGCTGATATACTATGTATACTTAACTTACATTAGTTACGCTTTAATGGACTTGAATATTTACAACTCATTTAGTAGGAAAAGATTGCTGCCAGTATTGGTTTAAGCCTGTTTAAACACTGCTTGTGCTAGTAGTAGCAAATAGTCTCTAAAACATTTTTCTATCAGTAAAAAGAAACACATAAAATCTTTTTTTTTTAAAGATTTTATTTATTTGTCACAGAGAGATATCACAAATAGGCAGAGAGGCAGGCAGAGAGAGAGGGGGAAGCAGGCTCTGCTGAGCAGAGAGCCCGATGTGGGGCCCAAGCCCAGGACCTGGAGATAATGACCTGAGCCAAAGGCAGAGGCTTAACCCACTGAGCCACCCAGGCACCCCTACACATAAAATCTTTTAAGGCTCATTGTTAATGCATACTTTTCCCCCTCGAGTAAGTATGCCTTACTTGTGCTCTTATCCAGTGATAGCTGCATTAACATCAGACTACAGGGGCACCTGGGTTGCTCAGTTACAGGCCCGCCTAAGCACTTGCCTTCAGCTTCAGTCATGATCCCAGGGTCCTGGGATGGAGCCCTGCACTGGGTTCCCTGCTTAGTGGTAGGGAGCTTTTTCTCCCTCTGCCACTCCCCTGCTTGTGTTCTATCTCTCTGTCTCTAATAAATAAAATCTTAAAACCAAAACAAAACTAGCCCTGAGTACTGAGTGCCCCATCTTTCTATCCTAACTTTTCTTTTTTTTTCTCCCTGTCCTAACTTGAGCATGCAGCTTTGAGGTTTTGGACTTTATTTCAGGATGACTCATCTTAATAAAGATTAAAGGTAATAAGGATTTTTTTTTCTTTTTCTTTTTTTTTTTAAAGATTTATTTATTTATCTGACAGACAGAGATCACAAGTAGGCAGAGAGGCAGGCAGAGAGAGAGAAAGGGAAGTAGGCTCCCTGCTGAGGAGAGAACCCGATATGGGGCTCGATCCCAGGACCCTGGAATCATGACCTGAGCTGAAGGCAGGGGCTTTAACCCACCGAGCCACCCAGGCGCCCCAGTAATAAGGATTTTTAAATTTAACAGTGAGTTTGATAAGATTAAGGGACAACAGAAAAGGGACAGGCTTCTCTTTTGTGGTTTTTTTTTTTTTCTTTTTTGTGTTTTAATGGTGTGTTCACTGGTTGGTAATCAGTAAAAACTGCTAGTATGTCATAACACGAGTGTGTTTCAATCATATGAAACTGATTTTATATTCTAGAAAATGATACATAATTTACATTTGTCCTTAAAGGTTTAAGAAAACTTTGGGGCGCCTGGGTGGCTCAGTCGTTACGCATCTCGCTTAGGCTCAGGTCATGATCCTGGGGTCCTGGGTTGGAGCCCCGCATTGGGCTGTCTCCTCAGTGGGGAGCCTGCTTCTCCCTCTCCCACTCCCCCTGCCTGTGTTCCCCCTATTGCTGTCTCTGTCAAATAAATAAAATCTTTTTAAAAAGATTAAAGAAAAATTAGTCGTTAAGTTTACTTGTTTACCTGGTAGCCTGTGGTCATCTAGGGCTCATTTCATAGGTTTGTCTCTGGAAGTATTGATACACAGTGATAAGCATATCTCTTTTAGAAGGGTCATAAGACCTTCAGCAATCATGTTGAATTAGGTATAGATATATGAACAGACTATCTTGTTGTGGATAATTGGAAAAGATCTCCATTCGACAAGTGTTTGGCCACTTAGGTGGAGAGAAAGATTAAATCAGGGATTGATACTTCTATGATATGCAAATTATAGGATTATCTTGCAGAATATTGATTATAATTCACAAATACTCAAGGATAGTTTCTCAGATAACCACAATAAAGGAGTATTAATAATGAAATATACTTTATTGAGAGTAAAGTCTAAAATATGAATGCTTTATTTTATTTTATTTATTTGAGAGAAAGTGAGAGCACAAGCAGGGGGGACAGCAGAGGGGGAGGGAGAAACATTCCCTGACGAGCGGGGAGCTCTATGGGGGGCTCAATCCCAGGACCTGAGATCATGACCCCAGCAGAAGGCAGATGCTGAACCATCCATCTGTGCCACCCAGGTGTCGCTAAAATAAGAGTTTTTTTTTTTAAGATTTTATTTATTTATTTGACAGAGAGAAAGCCAGAGAGGGAACACAAGCAGGGGGATTGGGAGAGGGAGAAGCAGGCTCCCTACTGAGCAGGGAGCCTGATGTGGGACTTGATCCCAGGATCACGACCTGAGCTGAAGCAGACACTTAACTACTGAGTCACCCAGGCGCCCAATGATTGGCTTCCACTCAACATCTGGCTGTTAGTAGTGTGTTTTTTTGTTTTTTTGTTTTTTTTTAAGATTTTTATTTATTTATTTGTCAGAGCACAAGAAGTTGGGGGGCCACGCAGAGCAGGCAGAGGGAGAAGCTGGCTCCCCACTGAGCAAGGAGCCAGATGCTCGGGACTCAATCCCAGAACCCCAGGATCATGACCTGAGCTGAAGGCAGTGACAGTCATATTTAACTGACTGAGCCACCCAGGCATCCCTGTTAGTAGTTTTTTGTTTGTAGTTTGTTTTTAAAGATTCTATTTATTTGGGACACCTGAGTGGCTCAGTCCGTTAAGCATGGGACTTGACCTCTGCCCAGGTCTTGATCTCAGGGTTGTGAGTTCAGGCTCCGCATTGGGGTCCACACTGGGTGTGAAGCTACTTAAAATTTAAAAAAAAATTTTTTTAAAGATTTTACTTTTAGAGAAGAGGGGTTGTAAGCTCATGTTTGTGGTGGGGGAGGGGCAAGCAGACTCCATGCTGAGGGCAGAGCCCTAAGTGGGGCTCTGTCTTAAAACCCTGAGATCATGATCTGAGCCAAAACCAAGAGTCAGACACTTAACTGAGCCACCCAAGTACCTAGAGAAACTTTATTTTCCCTTCTAAATCCAAAGGCTAGTTTTAAAATTTGAATGTCACTTCGTCTGATCCACAGAAACATTAATGTTTAATTTCGTTTTCAATGTCCAAGAATGAAAACTTGGAATTGAACACTGAGTAAGCCACATGTTTAGGTAATATTTCATAAAAATTTTTTTGGTTTTTTTTTTTTGTTTTGTTTTGTTTTTTTTTTTTTAACAAATGTCTTATGATAAAATATGATACAGCACCTAAATTTTCAGTGCCATATAGAGGCTATTAATACATGTTCTGAAATGGGGTAGTTTACATCAGTTCTGAGGTTTTTTGTTTTAAATTTATTCATTTCAGGATAAATGTGGGGCTCGAAATCATGGTGCCAAGATCAAGAGTCACATGCTTCTCCCAACAGAGCCAACCAGGCACCCCCTGAATTAACTTTTAATATAAAAGATAACTGAGCTTTATACTTTATCTGTGCTACTGTAGTTTTCCTTCTACTCAGTTTAGTGTTTCACTTTATACTGTTTTCAGTTTTCTTCCAAAATCTTTGAATGGTAATCCTACAATGCAAAATTTGGGGAGAAAGGATAATTAGAAAATATATAAATGACAAACTTATGACTAAGTGTTGATCCAGTCACTAACTGCTAATTCATGTGAATGGGATGTTTCTTTCTTTTTTTTCCGTGTAAGCTCTACACTCAACGTGGGGCTTGAACTCATGACCCTGAGATTGAGAGTTGCAAGCTGTACTGACTACACCTGACCGGCACCCCATATTCTTTTTTTTTTTCCTTAAGATTTTATTTTAGGGGCGCCTGAGTGGCTCAGTGAGTTGAGCCTCTGTCTTTGGCTCGGATCATGATGTCAGGGTCCTGGGATTGAGCCCCACATCGGGCTCTCTGCTCAGTAGGGAGCCTGCTTCCCCCTCTCCCTCTCTCTGCCTGCCTCTCTCCCTACTTGTGATCTCTCTCTCTCTCTCTCTCTCTCTCTCAAATAAATAAAATCTTAAAAAAAAAAAAAGATTTTATTTCAGAGAGAGAGCACAGGGAGGAGTAAGAGAAGGGAGAGGGAGAGAAAATCTCAAGCAGGACTCTGCACCACGCAGTGGGGGTCAATCCCACAACCTGAGGTGAAGTCAGGAGTCGGATGCTCTGTTGACTGAGCCATCTAGACACCCCTGCCACTGTATTTTTAATCATTAAGACATCAGTATTGTCTTAAAGCCTTGTGTCTGTATATTCTTCCCTGTGTATGAATGGCTTACATAGATAGGACACTGTATGGTGGTCCTAGAAAAAGAATGCCATCAACAAATCAACTAATTGGTACTTCCTTTCATTAGGAATATTTTATTCCAAGGCCCTGTGCTATTGGTAGTTAATTTGGGGGGATTCAGAAACTGTATGCGGATTTTCATCTGTGTGTGGAGGCCAAGAACCTTTAACTCTCACGTTGTTTACGGGTCACCTGTAATTTTGTTGTAGTTTCTAATTTATCACACTGTTAACAGTAGAAGACAGATGTGTCTATCATCCTATCTACTTAATGCTAGACTGCTTGCTGTATGATGCCAGGATTCAGAACACCTAAAGTAATAGGAGAAAACAGTTTGTGTTACTCTCTGGTCTCTGGAAATTGGTACCAACAGAATGAAACAGCAGATCTGAGGTCAGAGCTCAGGTGGGTGAAGGAGTTGGGTTATGATATTTGAATCACGGATGTTACTCTGTCAAATGTATACCATGCCAATCTTAGAATTTAAAGTACTATTTTTTCCTGTGGTCTTTATTTTGTGTTCAGTGCGTATTTTGCTTCTGTTATTCTAGAACAGTGCTTCTTAACCTTTTTGGTCTGTAATTCTCTTGAAAACTGATGAAAGCTTTGAACTTTCTCTCATCTGTAGTTTTGCTTATAGTTTTATTTTTTTTTATTTTTTTTTTTTAATATTTTATTTATTTATTTGAGAGAGACACAGTGAGAGAGAGCATGAGCGAGGAGAAGGTCAGAGAGAGAAGCAGACTCCCCGTGGAGCTGGGAGCCCGATGCGGGACTCGATCCCGGGACTCCGGGGTCATGACCTGAGCCGAAGGCAGTCGTCCAACCAACTGAGCCACCCAGGCGTCCCTTGCTTATAGTTTTAAAAGGTTAACAGGATCCACTGATTAGAACCTCTGTCCTAGATTTCAGTACCTTTTCCTTTATTCTCATTGTAGTTAACCTCATTTTCAACTTATGCTGGTATTAAGATATTCTCTACTTCTATTTAAATTCATTTAGTTAGGGGCGCCTGGGTGGCTCAGTGGGTTAAAGCCTCTGCCTTCGGCTCGGGTCATGATCCCAGGGTCCTGGGATCGAGCCCCGCATCTGGCTCTCTGCTCAGGAGGGAGACTGCTTCCTCCTCTCTCTCTGCCTGCCTCTCTGCCTACTTGTGATCTCTGTCAAATAAATAAATAAAATCTTAAAAAATAAAATAAAATAAAATAAATTCATTTAGTTAGTCCTGGTTTCCTCTTTCTGCCATCTGTGATATCTGACTTTCCTTAAAAATAAAAGATGAATGTGGTAAGGACTTAAACCATTTAGAAATTTTTGCCTGCCTTAGACTGCCTTTCCTCACCCCTCCTTTTTTAATTTTTAAAAAATCAGTATTTTTTGCGGAGAGTAATTTGTAATTTACAAGAACTACAAACATACTTTCTGGGATTTTTGTTTTTGCTTTATTTTGTTGTTGGTTTGTTTTATTTTTGAATAAAATTAGTCTGGGGGTACCTGGGTGGCTCAGTGGGTTAAGCCTCTGCCTTTGGCACAGGTCATGGTGTCAGGGTCCTGGGATCAAGCCCCGCATCGGGCTCTCTGTTCTACTTGTGAAGCCCCTCTCTCTGCCTGCATCTCTGTCTACTTGTGATCTCTCTCTCTGTTAAATAAATAAAATCTTTAAAAATAAATAAATAAATAAGATTAGTCTGAACTTTATTTTTTAATTTATTTGACACAGAGAGAGAGAGATCACAAGTAGGCAGAGAGGCAGGTAGAGAGAGGGGCGAAGCAGGCTCCCTGCTGAGCGGAGAGCCCAGTGGGAGCTCTGTTCCAGGACCCTGAGGTCGTGATCTGAGCCCAAGGCAGAGGCTTAACGCTCTGAGCCACCCAGGCGCCCCCTAGTCTGAACTTTTAAACAATTGATTATGAACCTTGTACTTCTGAAGATTTTCTGGGATTTTGTAGACTAGGTGCTTCAGTTAATTCATTAATGTTCTCTGTTCTGTTCTTACAAAGCAAAATATTGTTCTTTTTATAAGGTTGTTAACTAATAATTATAGAGCAGCATTTTTTGAGGTTGTTTTCAGATACAAGCAAGATGCTTTGGAAAAGGGAGTGTTCCATGTGTAAATATTGCTTTTATGGCAATCTTTTGGGATTCAGAATGCTGAGTTGGCATATTAAAGGTTCTGAGAAATTCTGCGGTAAAAATATGTGCTTAATTCACTGTTCCTGAACTTTTTAAGTAAGCTCTTTGACCATTGTAGGACTTAAACTCATGACCCTGTGATCAGGAGTTGCATACTCTAGCTGCTGAGCCAGACAGGTGCCCCTGTTCCCTCAGCTTTTTAAACCTTGTTCCGAGATTAATGTCCTGTGAAGCTAATCATTGTATCAGGAGATACAATTTTAAGAACAGTAGTGTTGCACTGCAGTTTTTATGTATTTTATTTATTTTTTATTTTTATTATTTATTTTAAAGATTTTATTTATTCATTAGAGAGAGAAAGGCAGAGAAAGCACAAACAGGGGGAGGGAAAAGCAGGCTCCCCCCTGAGTTGGGAGGCTGACGTGGGCCTGGATCCCAGGACCTGGAGATCATGACCTGAGCCAAAGGCAAACACTTAACGACTGAGCCACCCAAGTGCCCCATACACTGCAGTTTTTAGTTGATTGCTTTTTTTGCATTCAGTGGAATTGTATGAAAACATCAAGTAAAAACTTTCTCATGTTTCTTGAGCTTTTTAAGCATACATTAAACATTAGATACCTAATTTATCATTCTGAGTCCTCTAAGTTTGGTTTAATCAAAATTACAGTTTTAAGTCCCTATGGTTAATCTTGTCTCATTGTCCCATATAGTAGTGGACTAAAATTAAAAACTTTTTGTGCTTTAAAACACAAAAGTTAGGATGCCTGGGTAGCTCAGACATTTTAAGCATTTGCCTTTGGCTCAGGTCATGATCTCCAGGTCCCAGGATTTAGCCCCCATGCCCAGCTCCCAGCTCAACAGGGAATCTGTTTCTCCCTCTCCCTCAGCCCCTCCCTCTCTGCTCATGCTCTGTTTCTCACTTTCTTTCTCACAGAAATAAATAAAACCTTTAAAAAAAAAACAACAACTCAAAAAAGCTGCTTTGGTCTGTTTCCTAGTATTTAAATCTTTAATGCAAAGTAAGTGTATGAAAATTTTGTCCAATGGAAAGTTTTAGGGTGGATCACTTTCAGTAACACTGTCTTCAATATGTGATTCTCATCTATTGGAGATAAAACAGTAAATTTAAGAGAAGTATAGTAGGACAGTTTATTTTCTCCTCTTTTTCCTAAAAATACTTCTTGAGAGTACTTTAGCCTCTTGGTCTAGGTAAGGTTGGTTGTGTTCATTATGTAGTTTAATTTTATAGAATAATGTTTTCTTCTATCTATTATGATATGAAAATTTAGTATAAAGTCACTGGCATCTCGGGAGGTACTTGAATCAATTACATTTATTTATTTATTTTTAAGATTTTATTTATTTGACAGAGACAACAAGAGAAGAAACACAAGCAGGGGGAGTGGGGGAGGGAGAAGCAGGCTTCCCGCTGAGTGGGGAACCTGATGCTGGGCTTGATCCCAAAACCCTGGGATCATGACCTGAGCCACCCAGGTGCCCTGAATCAATTAAATTTAACAAGCATTACTGGAATTTTGCTTTAGGTTTTTACTGGACAATGGCAGAACATAATTCATAACTTAGCACTTACGGAAAACTCCTAGAAAGGATCCGAATAATGCTTTTTTTTTCTTTTCCTTTCTAATCTCATTTTAGCTGCATTGGGTGTTCAACAGCCATCACTCCTTGGAGCATCTCCTACCATTTATACGCAGCAAACTGCATTAGCAGCAGCAGGACTTACCACACAAACCCCAGCAAACTATCAGTTAACTCAGACTGCAGCCTTGCAGCAACAAGCTGCAGCCGCAGCAGCTGCATTGCAACAGGTGAGTCTTCCCTGGATTTCAGTGTGTGGAATAGTAAACTGTCATATCTGAGTAGCCAGATAATTTTAAAGAATTAATAATTGTGGGGTTTTGTTCTGTTGGGTTTTTTGTTTGTTGTTTTTTTTAGATTTATTTATTTGAGAGAGCGAGTGTGTGCATGCACATGCACACAAATGCACATGGTAGAGGGGCAGAGGGAGAGGGAGAATCCCAAACAAACTCTGTGCTGAGCATGGAGCCTAAGGTGGGGCTGGATCCTAGGTCCTTGAGATCATGACCTGAGCTGAAACCAAGAAACTTAACTAACTTTGCCACCCAGGCACCCCAATAATTGTGCGTTTTTATTATGCTTATTGTTTTTTCATGTACTAAAAATTATATGTGCCTAAGACATACAGAATAGTACAGTTGCACAGTCAAAATTGATAAAACTGGCAGTTCTTATACCTCAGTTATTTGAATAAAATTCAGTTCTTAATTCCTAAGTATAAGGAATCATCAGTTTGGTTTATTTCGGTGAACTTTAGTTGTTCCACAAAATTTCTTTATAGTATGATTTTGTTTATGTATTTGTATGTATGTATATCGCTTCTTGAGAATGAATAAAACTGACTTCATATTTTTCTTTGAAAAATTTTTTTTTTCCAGCAATATTCACAACCTCAGCAGGCCTTGTATAGTGTGCAACAACAGGTTAGTTTATATTTTCCGTGTTAAAAACTGAATAAAAAAATAATTTGTCCCAGATTCAGTTTATATAGATTTTATTTCCTGTCCGCTACATTAATGTGTGATTTGAATTCTTTGAGGGTGGGCTAAATGAGGAATTTAGGAATGTCTCCGAGGGAGAGGACGATAGAAGAGAAGTCCTAAAAATCCAAATCCTCAATTAATAGCCAGTCTTTGTCATGTTTCTTCCTTTCCTTTCTCCCTCGTTTCTTTCTTGCTTTCTTACTTTCTTTCAGAGACTGATTCATTTATGTATTTGAGAGAGAGCATGAGGAAGAGGGGAGGATCATAGTGAGAGGGAGAGGCAGACTCCCCGCTTAGCAGGGAGCCTGACACTGGGCTGGATCTCAGGACCCCAGGATCCCAGGATCAGGACCAGAGCTGAAGGCAGATGCTTAATTAACTGAGCCACCCAGGTGCCCTGTCACATGTTTCTTGGAAAGAATCAATATATTACTGAATATTTGAACCAGGTCTTCTGTGTGGAACATCTACCCCTACTGTGCTGTACTAGACCACATAAGAAAATGAAAAGATCCTTTTTCCCATTTGAAGCCTTAATCCTAGATAGACCATTGGCTTTAAGCCTTTATTTTTTATTTTCATTTATTTTTTTGTAGAGCAAGAGCGTGCACGGGGGAGAGAGGCAGAAGCAGAGAGAGAAAGATAATCTTAAGCAGGCTCCACGTCCAGCATGGAGCCCCATGTAGGGCTCAGTCTCACAACCTTGAGATCATGACCTGAGCCAAAATCAAGAGTTAGATGCTTAGGGGCGCCTGGGTGGCTTAGTTGTTAAGCAGCTGCCTTCAGCTCAGGTCGTGAGTCCAGGGTCCTGGGATCGAGCCCCACATCGGGCTCCCTGCTCAGCGGGAAGCCTACTTCTCCCTCTCCTACTCCCTCTGCTTGTGTTCCCTCTCTCTCTGTGTTTCTCTCTCTCAAGTCAATAAATAAAATCTTAAAAAAGTTAGGTGCTTAACTGACTGAGCCACCTAGGCCACCCCTACTTTATTTTTTTTTAATCTTTTAAGTTTTTTAAATGGAAGCTTTATGCTCAGCATGGGGCATAAACTCACGACTCTTGAGATCAAGAGTTGCCTGTTCTACCAACTGACCCAGCCAGGCACCCCATGAACCTCTATTTTTTATCTTTATTATTTTTAAGATTTTATCTATTTGAGCGGGGTGGGGAGGGAGAGGGAGAAATAGATTCCCCACTGAACGTGGGGCTGGATCCTGGGACCTGGAGATCATGACCGGAGCCAAAGACAAGATGCTCGACCGACTGAGCCATCCAGGTGCCCATTGTTTTGTTTATCTTAAGATTCTGCTTATGAGTGGAATCCTACAGTATTTCTTCCTCAGGCTGACATATTTCTCTTTGCATAATACCCTGTAGGTCCATCTGTGTTGTCTGAAATGGCACAGGCTCATCTTTTTACGGCTGTATAATACTCTGTTGCATGTGTGCATATGTATACCCTCCAGGTTTTCCTTATCCATTTACCTATTGATGGACAGGTTGCTTCCACATCTTGGCTATTGTAAATAATGTGGTAAACATAGGGATACATACATCATTTAAATTAGCATTTTTTCTCTTTGGGTAAATATCCAACGGTAGAATTACTGGGTTATATGGTATTTCTGCTTTTGATTTTATGAGGAACGTCTACAATGTTTTCCACAGTGGCTGTACCAATTTACATTCCACCAAAAGTACATGAAGGTTTTTTCTCCACATCTTGCCAAACATTTGTTTCTTGCGTTTTTGGCTTTAGCTATTCTGACAGTTCATTGTGGTTTTGATTTGCATTTCCCTGGTGATGCATGATGTTGTGCACCTTTTCATGTTTCTCTTCTCAATCTGTATGTCTACTTTTGAACAGTGTCTGTCCATTTCTACTTTTGAACAGTGTCTGTCCATTTCCTCTACCCATTTTTTAATTGGGTTATTTGTTTCTTGGTGTAAGATTTTGTGTGTTTTTTATATATTTTGTGTATTAACCTGTTATCAGATATATCATTTATAGAGCCAGTATTTTTTTTTCCCAGTGATATTTCTGTAGCATGGTGACCAACAAGTCAATAATAGAAATTTCCCATCTAAGTACTTAAGGGTTTTTTGTGTGTGTGTGTTTTTGTTGTTTTTTTTTGGGGGGGGGGGTGTTACTCTTCTGAAATAAGGTAAAAGATCAATTTCTTTATTGGATGTGTTAGGTTTCTTTGTTTTAAGGATTTTATGTTTAGGGGCGCCTGAGTGGCTCAGTGTCTGCCTTTGGGTCAGGTCATCCCAAGGTCCTGGGATTGAGCCCCTCATCGGGCTTTCTGCAGTGGGGAGCCTGCTTCTCCCTCTCCCTCTGCCTGCGTTCTCTCCCTACTTTTGCTTGCTCTCTCTCTCTCTGTCAGATGAATAAGTAAAATCTTGAAAAAAAGAAAAGATTTTATGTTTAGTAATCTCTACACGTAACTTGGGCTCAAACACTGAGATCAGTAGTCACATGTTCTACTGACTGAGCCAACCAGGTGCCCCATTGAATGCATCAGGTCTGCAGTTAGAAATAGTTGTAGGAAATCTTACACCTGATGACTTCTGTTATTTTTCACCTTATTTCTTAATTAGAAATAAAGTACCCATTTAATAGGAATTTTTCTTTAGAGCGTCTGTGAAACAATTTTGATTGATTCTTTTCTTTTTTCTTCCCTATTTTTGCTTGTTTTTTCTATTTTCAGTTACAGCAACCTCAGCAGACCCTTTTAACACAGGTTAGTTTGCCATTAATCTGTTTCTTTTGGATATCTGAGTGAAGAATAGACCAAAGTTTTATTCCTATTCTAGTATTTTTTTCAGGGTTTGAAGATGAATATTGGTTGATTTACATATTAGTTTAACAGTATATGAAATAAAGATGGAATGCATGTTGTTGTTTTGTCTTTAATGGTATTTGATTATAGATCCAGCTGTGATCTAGTTTGAATAAATATGAGGTCTTGTTTAAAACTTAATTTTTTTTTTTTTTTTAAGATTTTATTTATTTGACAGAGAGGGAGAGAGGTAACACAAGCGAGGGGTGGGGGCAGAGGGATAAAGAGAAGTAGGCTCTTTGCTGAGCAGGAATCCCAATGCAGGGCTTGATCCCAGGACCCTGGGGTCATGACCTGAGCTGAAGGCAGATGCTTAACCGCCTGAGCCCCCCAGGCGCCCCTAAACTTAATTCTTACTTTAAACTTAATTCCTTTTTTTTTTTTTTAAGATTTTATTTATTTGAGAGAGAGAGACAGTAAGAGAGAGAGAGCATGAGAGGGGAGAAGGTCAGAGGGAGAAGCAGACTCCCTGTGGAGCTGGGAGCCTGATGTGGGACTTGATTCTGGGATTCTGGGGTTATGACCTCAGCCGAATGCAGTGGTTTAACCAACTGAACCACCCAGGCGCCCTAAACTTAATTCTTTTTTTTTTTTTTTTAAACTTTTTTGTAAAAAAAGATTTATTTACTTATTTATTTATTTGACAGATCACAAGTAGGCAGAGAGAGAGAGAGAGAGAGAGAGAGAGAAGCAGGCTCCCTGCAGAGTAGAGAGCCCAATGCGGGACTCGATCCCAGGATCCTGGGATCATGACCTGAGCCGAAGGCAGCGGCTTAACCCACTGAGCCACCCAGGCGCCCCTAAACTTAATTCTTAATATATTTTCATTATAGCTAATATTTTTAGAAAAATTTTTTTATTATATCGTTTTAAGCTTGACCTTAATAGGTGAGAGTGTTGTATTACATTATCAATTTAATTTTTCAGCAGCATTAAAGTGTTTTTGAACTTCAAAAAATACATATTTATTTGAGAGAGTGTGCACAGTAAAGAGCAGAGGGAGAAGGACAAGGAGACTCTACACTGAGTGCAGAGCCCGATATGGGCCTTAATCCTATGATCCTGAGACCATGACTTGAGCCAAAATCAAGTTAGAGACTTAACCAGCCAGCCACCGAGGCTTCCCCGTTTTTAAACTTACTTTTTTAAAAAAAAATACTTATTTATTTGCGACAGAGAGCAAGAGAGGGAGCACAAGTACAGGGGAGCTAGAGAGGGAGAAGCAGGTTCTCTACTGAGCAGGGAGCCCGATGTGGGACTCCATCCCAGGATGCTGGGATCATGACCTGAGTCAAAGGCAGATTCCTAATGACTGAAGCACCCAGGTGCCCCGTTTTTAAACTTATGACACTTAACATTTTTAAACTTACAGTAGTGCTCCTTTAGGTTTGTGGATGACTTATAGTCTTTGTTGCATTTTTTATTTTCTTTTTAAAAATTGTTTTAAAGTCTAAGAAACCAGGGCACATGGGTGACTCAGTTAGGTGTCTGACTTCACTCAGGTGATGATCTCTGGGTCCTGAAATTGAGCTCTGTGTAAGATTCCCAGCTGAGCAGGGAGTCTGTTTGTCCCTTTCCCTCTGCGCAAGCCCCTCCTCCCCCACCCCCATTCATGCTCTTTCTCTCAAATAAATGAATAAAATCATTAACAATTAATAAAGTATAAGAAACCATCTCTGGTTTCTGATCTGTACAAAAATCACAAAATCATAAGCCGTGGGCTGGATTTGGACCAGGGGCCATGGTTTACTGACTTAAAGTGAAATACTATGGAACCGATAAAAAGGAAGCAGAACCTGTAGAACCTGTAACAGTGACTGGTGACAGTGATTGTCCGTGGATAGGGAATTGGGTAGCTGAGGAGCAGGAGTAGAGAAGAAGCTTTGTAGTTTATAACCTTTCATACCATTTTTTTTCCCTTTCATACCATTTTAGTCTTGAATATGTTATTTTTGTAAAAAAAAAAATTCACTTGAGAAGTCAGCCTCACTTTGGTTTTTTTTTTTTTTTTTTTTTTTTTTTTTTTAAGATTTTATTTATTTATTTATTATTTGAAAGAGAGGCAGTGAGAGAGAGCATGAGCGAGGAGAATGTCAGAGGGAGAAGCAGACTCCCCGTGGAGCTGGGAGCCCGATGCGGGACTCGATCCCGGGACTCCGAGATCATGACCTGAGCCGAAAGCAGTCGTCCAACCAACCGAGCCACCCAGGCGTCCCTCACTTTGTTTTTATTAAGGAATCAAAATTAACTGACACTGATCTTGTATTTTCAGTCTCCAATAGGATTTCCAAACTGAGTAGAAAAGCTATAAAAAACAGTCTAGTCTTTTCTTGGAATAGCATTTCCTAGTTTGCACCCATAAATCATTATTGTCTTAGGATGTTAAAGAAATTTCCTGGGAAATAATTTTGTGATCATAGTCTGAGAAATGTTGAATTCTTGTTTTGCCTTGAAGAGTCAGATGATTGTTTCTTTGTTTCTGATGATTTTTTTTTTTTTAAAGATTTTATTTATTTATTTGACAGAGAGAGATCACAAGTAGGCAGAGAGGCAGGTAGAGAGAGAGGAAGGGAAGCAGGCTCCCTGCTGAGCAGAGAGCCCGATGCGGGGCTCGATCCCAGGACCCTGAGATCGTGACCTGAGCCGAAGGCAGTGGCTTAACCCACTGAGCCACCCAGGCGCCCCTGTTTCTGATTATTTTATTTCTATTTATATATAGACATTTTAACAGCAATATGCTGTTCATGTTTGATTATGCCAGAATAGACAAATGAAAGTGTTAACATTTTTCTTGTTTGTTCAGTTTTATGGAAAGATGATTGGTATGTAACGTATTAACAGAAGGTATACAACATAGTTTGATTTATGTATATATTGTGAAATGGTGACCATAATAAGATTTTTTTTTAACATGAATCACCTCACATCGTTAAATTTTTTTTCTGTTGAGAACTTTTAAGAGCTACTGTGTCAGCAACTTTCAAATACACAATACTGTATTATGGTCATCATCTGTACATTATATCCGTGGAACTTAATATTTAGCTTATAACTAGAAGTTTGTACTTTTTGACCAACTTCACCCATTTCTTCCTCCATACCCTTGGCAATCACCAAGGTTCTATTCCGTTTCTATGAATTTTTTTTTTTTTAGATTTCACATGTAAGTGAGATTATACATATTTGTCTTTTTTTGACCTATTTCACTTATATAGGACCTTGCTGAATATTATGCCACTATTTGAATTTCTAAGAGGGGACTAAAATTTGTAGGTTTTTGTTTTTGTTTTTAAGTAATCTCTACTCCCAATTTGGGGTTTGAACCCACAACCCCTAGATCAAGAGTCCCACACTCCACCAGCTGAGCCAGCCAGGCATCCACCCCTAACATACACAGTATTTTTTTAAGGGGGGCGGTGCACAGGAAGAGGGAGAGAGAATCTTAAGCAGGCTCCATGCCCAGCACATGAGTCTGATGTGGGCCTCGATCTCACAACCTGAGAAATCATGAGTCGGATGCTTAAGTGACTGAGCCACCTAGGCGCCTCAATATGCATTATTTATCTTAGAGAGTGTGTGCTCGCACGTGTGCGCTCGCTCAAGTGAGTAGGGGCAGAAGGAAAATAAGTAAGAGAATCCCAAAGGGACTCCCTGCTAAGTGCAGGGCTCCATCTCGACCCTGAAATCATGACCTGAGCTAAAATCAAGAGCTGGGACACTCAACCTACTAAGCCACACAGGCACTCCTGCAGTATTCTTAAAACTCATTTTAGTATGGTATTTTCTTTGCCTGGAACAACCTGCGACAATATTAATTTGATGGAACTTAATGTTGTTGAGGTAGATAATAAAAGTTTTTTTTTCAGACTTGATTCTCACCTTCAACGTGTACATGAGTATTTCCTAACTTCAAATAAGTTAATTTTAGCATTTTGCATTAGTTTTGAGTGGTCATTTTTAATTTCTAGAGTATTTCAAATCATTAGCTTAATTCGATCTTGATTTTGTTTTATAGCCAGCTGTTGCATTGCCTACAAGCCTTAGCCTGTCTACTCCCCAGCCTGCAGCCCAGATAACTGTATCGTATCCCACACCGAGGTCCAGTCAGCAACAAACCCAGCCTCAGAAACAACGTGTTTTTACAGGAGTAGTTACGAAACTACATGATACATTTGGATTTGTGGATGAAGATGTATTCTTTCAGCTTAGGTAACTTAATTAGGTGTTGGCAAATGCCTTCTTGTGTTTAACATGAAATATATTGATAAGACCAAATTGTGGCATAGCATTATAGTTTAATTATAATTTTTTCTTTTAATCATCTAGCTTGTATTATATTTATATCTGGCCTTTATTCATGGAGAAAATGAGTGAAGATATCTTCTGGTTACTGAATAAAATAATTATGATGAATTCTTTATACATATTTTATAGGAGTGAGTTAATATTTTTAACTCACCATGGGCAGACTTACAGTGAGAGCAGAGATTGAACTAGTCATATGCCTTTTAAAATTTAATATGTTTGACTTACCTAATGACACTATGTACTAAAAAAGCATTTTTAATTGAAAAATTAATGGGTGGGATTGAATGAATAATGACTAACATTCAGAATAGTATTTTGTTAGTGTGATGTGGTTGCATGTGGATATTTCTACTGTATTCCTAGTGAACTGCTTTAGAAGTACTTTATTTGGGAAATTAAATTTAATTATCATATGATATTTTTCTGAAAATTGGTCTCCTGTGTTCCATCTTCATTTCTCTTATCACTCCACAGCACAAGGAAAATCTTTACTCTTGGATTGTAAAAGTTAGAACGTACTATAGTGGAGAGACACAATATTGGCAGAATATGAGGTGCAAAGTTATTTCTAACTTTTCAAACCCTGTGTTTTTCAGGGTAAAACAGCTGTTCTAAAATAAAATAAGTCGAGGTATATTTACTTCTTAAGAGGGCTTTTTTCTTTTAGACTTCCATTTCAGATAGTTTACGTTTGATAAAATACTACATATACAAAATTTTTTTGGAGGAATCTCTTAATTGTGTGTATATTTAACTTAATTTTTTTTTTCTAGTGCTGTCAAAGGGAAAACCCCCCAAGTGGGTGACAGAGTATTGGTTGAAGCTACATATAATCCCAATATGCCTTTTAAATGGAATGCTCAAAGAATTCAGACGCTACCGAATCAGGTATATAAAATACTGGGTTAGGTGTTAAAGAAACTTGGGTGATTCATCTCCTAATTTTCTAAGCTTTTTCTTCCTCTTCAAATTTTTATTTTATTTCTTTATTTTTGTTAAGAATCAATCCCAAACTCAGCCTTTACTGAAGACTCCTCCTGCTGTACTTCAGCCAATTGCACCACAGACGACATTTGGTGTTCAGGCGCAGCCCCAACCCCAGTCCCTGCTGCAAGCCCAGATCTCAGCAGCTTCTATTACACCATTATTGCAGACTCAGCCACAGCCTTTATTACAGCAGCCACAGCAGAAAGGTATTACTTGTAATGTGTCTTTTCAGTTTCAGGCTAAAACATAACTTTTACAACTGTGTAGTTAAAATTACGAGAATATGCTTTTAATTATTAAAAAAAGGCAGGATTTCCAGAATACTTGGAAGTAAGTATCTTATGCAGACCATTTCTACTTCTGTAGCTGTTTGGAAGTATTTTTATTTTATTGCTCTTGTATTTTTTTTAATTTTAACTTTAATTTTTTTTAAAGATTTTATTTATTAATTTGAGACAGAGACTGAGAGAGGAAGCACAAGCAGCAGGAGAGGCAGAAGCTGAGCTGGGAGCCCGACCTGAGGCTTAATCCCAGGACTCTGGGATCATGACCTGAACTAAAAGCTTAACGTCTGAGCCGCCCAGGCTCCCTTATTGCTCTTACAGAAAGAGGTGCTCTTTGTGAACTTAAATATCAGAACTGTTAATCTCCAATCCCTTTATTGGTATCTTATCTGTAATGGAAGAAAATTTCATATAATCATAACATTTTATTTACTGTATTTTTAAAGATTTATTTAATTGGGGGAGGGGCAGACAGGGAGAGAAGAGAATCTATAAGCAGAGTCTCCACTAACCAGGGAGCCCAACATGGGGCTAAGTCCCAGGATTGTAACATCATGACATGAGCCAAAATCCAGAGTTGCCTACTTAACCAACTGGGCCAACCAGATGCCCCTAAACATAATATTTTATGTATATGTTGTTTGGTGGTAGTACTTTATTTTTTTTTTATTTTTTATTTTTTTCAAAGATTTTATTTATTTATTGGACAGACAGAGATCACAAGCAGGCAGACAGGCAGGCAGAGAGAGAGGAGGAAGCAGGCTCCCCGCTGGGCAGAGAGCCTGATGTGGGGCTCGATCCCAGGACCCTGAGACCATGACCTGAGCTGAAGGCAGAAGCTTTAACCCACTGAGCCACCCAGGCACCCCAGTACTTTATTTTTTTAAGAAGATTTTATTTGACAGACACAGGTGAGAGAGGGAATATAAGCAGGGGGAGTAGGAGAGGGAGAAGCAGGTTTCCCGCTGAGCAGGGAGCCCAATGCAGGGCTTGATACCAGGACCCTGGGATCATGACCAGAGCTGAAGGCAGATGCTTAACTAAGACTGAGACACCCAGGCGCCCCATGGTGGTAGTACTTTAAATTACTTGTTGAATTACAGCGCATGAAATAAGTGCGCTGTATTTTACATTTTCCTTTGTAAATTAATTATTTGAAATTCTGGACACTGTTTTAATTGAAATGGTAACAAGATAACCTTGGCTTAAGAGAAGCGTTTTTTTTTTTTCTTCAAGATTTTATTTATTTATAAATAGAGTGAACATGAGGGGAGGGGGCAGGGGGAAGCGGGAGAAGCAGACTGCCTACCAGGGAGCCAAATGTGGGGCTCGAACCCAAGACCCTAGGATCACGACCTTAACCGAAGGGAGATGGTCAACTGACTGAGCCACCAGGCGACCCAACAAAAAAGCCTACTTAATTCATTTTTTTCTTGTTTTTGGTAGGCCTTTTTTTTTTTTAAAGATTGACTTACTTTAGAGAAAGAGCACAGGAGCAGGAGGAAGAGCGGAGGGGGAGGGAGAGGAGAGAAATTCAAGCAGATTCTGACAAGTGTGTAGCCCAATGCAGGGCTCCATCCCATGACCTTGAGGTCGTGATGTTAGCCAAAATCAAGAGTCAGATGTTTACAGCTGAGCCATGCAGGTGCCCCTAATTAATATATATATATTTTTTTTTCTTTTTTTTTTATATATATATATTTTTTTAAATTTTATTTATTTGGCAGACAGATCACAAGTAGGCAGAGAGGCAGGTAGAGAGAGAGGGGGAAGCAGGCTTCCTGCTGAGCAGAGAGCCCGATGAGAGGCTCGATCCCAGGACCCTGAGATCACGACCTGAGCCGAAGGCAGAGGCTTAACCACTGAGCCACCCAGGTGCCCCCCCTAATTAATATTTTTTAAAAGTGTCATTTATGGGTGCCTGGGTGGCTCAGTTGGTTGAGCGACTGCCTTCAGCTCAGGTCATGATCCCAGACTTCTGGGATCGAGTCCTGCATCGGGCTCCCAGCTCCTTGGGGAGTCTGCTTCTCCCTCTGACCTTCTCCTCTCTCATGCTCTCTCTCACTCATTCTCTCAAATAAATAAATAAAATCTTTAAAATAAATAAATAAATAAATAAATAACAGTGTCATTTATGGGGGCACCTGGGTGGCTCAGCAGGTTAAAGCCTCTGCCTTCAGCTCAGGTCATGATCTCAGGGTCCTGGGATCGAGCCCCACTTCGGGCTCTCTGCTCAGCAGGGAGCCTGCTTCCCTCCTCTCTGTCTGCCTCTCTGTCTACTTGTGATCTCTCTCTTTGTCAAATAAATAAATTTAAAAAAAAAGTGTTAAAAAAGTGTCATTTATGACATTTTCTCTTTTATTATATCACATAGAAAATAATGAAAGAGATTACAGTGTAATGAGTTACTAAATGAACACATATGTAATTTTTTGGGTAAGAAATTAGAATTTTGCTGTTTAATCTTTTTTGATGGTTTTATTCTCTAAATATGCATCCTCATACTACAGGTGAGTTTTTTTTATTAACACATAACGTATTACTTTTTTCAAGGGTACAGATCTCTCATCCCTCTTACCTCCCTCCCCTCCACCTAATACAGTTTAGGTTTGTCTCTTTGAATGTTACAGTGTTTGATTTCATTTATATAATCTGCTGTGTATGACTTTCTTCTTTTTTTTTTAATTGTTGTTTGTTCATTGGAGAGTGAATGAGAGAGAGAGCATGTATGCTTAAGTAGGAGTGAGGGGCTGAGGGAGAAGCAGATTTCCCCTCTGAGCAGGGAGCCCAATATGGGTCTCAATCCCAGAACTGTGGGATCATGACCTGAGCTGAAGGCAGATGCTTAACTGATTGAGCCACCTAGCTATCCTCCTGTTTTGTTTTTGTTTTTTGTTTTGTTTTGTTAAAGATTTTATTTATTTATTTGACAGGCAGAGATCACAAGTAGGCAGACAGGCAGGCAGAGAGAGAGGAAGGGAAGCAGGCTCCCTGCTGAGCAGGGAGCCCGATGCGGGACTCGATCCCAGGACCCTGAGATCATGACCCGAGCCGAAGGCAGAGGCTTAAACCACTGAGCCACCCAGGCGCCCATGTTTTGTTTTTTTTTAAAGATTTTATTTATTCATGACAGAAATAGGGAGAGAGAGGTAACACAAGCAGGGGAAGCAACAGGCGGAGGGAGAAGCAGGCCTCCTGCTGAGCGGGAGCCTGCTATGGGGGCTGGGGGCTCAATTCCAGAATGCCGAACTGGAGGCAGACACTTTAACGACTGAGCCACCCAGGTGCCCCTGTTTGTTTGTTTTTAAAGATTTTACTTAGGGGTGCCTAGGTGGTTCAGCTGATTAAGCATCTACCTTTGGCTCAGGTCATAATCCCAGGGACTTGGGATCAAGCCCCATATCAGGCTCTCTACTCAGCTTCTCCTGCTCCTGCCTGCTGCTCCCCTGCTTGTGCTCTCTCTTTCTCTCTGTCAAATAAAGTCTTTAAAAAAAGAAAATTTCCATTGGCAACTAAGGATTTCTTTTCTTTCTTTCTTTCTTTCTTTTTTTTTTTTTTTAAGATTTTATTTATTTATTTGACAGAGATCACAAGTAGGCAGAGAGGCAGGCGGGCGGTGGGGGGCGGTGGGGAGTGGTGGGGAGGGAAACAGGCTCCCTGCTTAGCAGAGAGCCCGATGTGGAGCTCCATCCCAGAACCCTGAGATGATGAACTGAGCTGAAGGCAGAGACTTAACACACTGAGCCACCTAGGCGCCCCAGCAACTAGGATTTCTTAACATAAGAAATGTTCATACCTTAGCTGTTTCTTTCTTCCTTAGTTTTTATCATGAAAATTTTCAACTATACAACAATTTTGAAAGAACTGTAAAGTGATCACTTAAATACTTACAATCCTGTAATATTGTTAACATTTTACTTTGTGTTTTGTCTGTTTACAGGTGTTCAAATACACCTGTTTTTGCTTATTCATTTGAAGCATTTAGACTGATATTTCACGTCTATATGCTGAGGCATGTCCTTTCTATTTTTTTTTTTTTTTTAAGATTTTATTTATTTGTCAGGGAAAGTGTGTGCAAAAGCGGGGGAGCAGCAGGTAGAGGGAGAGGGAGCCTGATGTGGGACTTGATCCCAGAGCCCTGGGATCACAACCTGAGCAGAAGGCAGATGCCCAACCGACTAAGTCACCCAGGTGTCCGAAGCATGTCCTTTCTAAAAGAGAACATCTATTTTTTTTTTTTTTTTCCGAAGATTTTATTTATTTGACAGAGAGGGACAGCAAGAGAGGGAACACAAGCAGGGGAGGGAGTAGGAGAGGGAGAAGCAGGCTCCCTGCTGAATAGGGAGACCCATGTGGGGCTCAATCCTAGGACCCTGGGAGCATGACCTGAGCCAAAGGCAGAGGGTTTATGCTTAACTGACCGAGCCACCCTGAGACAATTTTTCTATATAATTGAAATCTGTTACTCCATCTAAGAAAAAGGATTCAACTATTTTAGTATATTCATATCTCTCCATTTGTCTCCCAGATGTCTTTGAAGGTTGTTTTTTGTTTCCTAAACAAAAAGCCAGTCAGCTTTTATCCATTGTGTTTGGTTATGTTACCTTAGTTTTTTTATTCTGGAATAGTTTCCTATTTTTTCTTTTTTTCAAAATATTTATGGAAAAGAGTGTGGGGGTGGAGGGGAAGGTAGAGGGCTGAAAGAGAGGGAGAGAAAATCCCAAGGCAGAGGTCCCTGGGATTATGACTTGAGCTGAAATTAAGAGTTGGACACTCAACTGACTGAACGACCCAGGTGCCCCAGTTTCCCACCTTTTCTTTCTTCCTTTACGACATTGACTTTTTGAAGAAATTAGGCTAGTTGTCTTGTGGATTCTTTTGGAATATGGTATTATGGATGTCCCTTTACTCCTCGTGATGTTTTTACCTTGTTCTTCTATCTGCCGTATAAACTATGAACCTAATAGAATAAGTCTAAAGGCTTTAGTAAGGGGCACCTGGGTGGCTCTGTCAGTTAAGCTATCTCCATTCAGTTCATGATGTTAGGGTTGTGAAGTTGAGTCTCTGTATCAGGCTCCTTGCTGGGTGTGGAGCCTGCTTAAGATTCTCTTTCTTCCTCACCTTCTTCCCCCACCACCCCCTGACTTACTTGGCACACTCTCTCTTAAAAAAAAGAAAATGAAAGGCTTTGGCCAGGACACATTATAGGTGAGGTTTTGTAATTTGTATTATATTAGGAGGCACATTCTTCTTTTAATTGATGCTAAATTTGATTACTAGGTCAGAGTGGAGAGCTCTCACTAAGGAGTTCTTTTTCTCTGTGGAAACTGTGGATAATAGTTTGGCACACTGTGAACAGCTTGTACAGCAGTCTTTGGTTTACTCTCTGTGGATCGGGGATTTCAAACTATAGCCCTTTGATTTGGTCCATGGCCTGGTTTATGTGGTACCTGAACTATAAATCACATTTGTATTTTTTTAAAAGATTTTTTATTTACTTATTTGACAGAGAAATCACAAGTAGGCAGAAGTAGGCAGAGAGGCAGGGAGAGAGAGAGGGAGAAGCAGGCTCCCTCCTGAGCAGAGAGCCTTATGTGGGGCTCGATCCCAGGACCCTGGGATCATGACCTGAGCCGAAGGCAGAGCCTTAACCCACAGAGCCACTCAGGCACCCCCTGACCTTTCCATTTTAAATGATTGTAAAAAATACATGCAAATATACAAGTAGTGTCTACTATTTCTTGGCCACAAAGCTTAAAATATTAGCCAACTTTTTCTAGTTGTAAAAACTTAACTAGATAATGCTTTTATTTAAGTTAAATTTTTTATTTCTGTGTCTTTTAAAGCTGGTTTATTGCAGCCTCCTGTTCGTATAGTTTCACAGCCACAACCCGCACGAAGATTAGATCCACCATCCAGATTTTCAGGAAGGAATGACAGAGGTGATCAAGTGCCTAACAGAAAAGATGACCGAAGGTATGTTTTTTTTTTTAAGTGTACTTTTGATGGTGCACACTGTGAATGCACATAATGCTGCTAACTATACATTTAAAAATGATTAAATGGTAAGTTTGTGTTATACATATTTTACAACAATTTTTAAGAAGTTTAAATATATTAGAGAATCTTATATTACCTGTTTTATAAAAAGAACTGTTCAGTAATGCCAGAAATACTAGTAATTTTAAAAAATTTTGTTTTAAGTCGTGAAAGGGAGAGAGAAAGACGTAGATCCAGAGAAAGATCTCCTCAGAGAAAACGTTCCCGGGAGAGATCTCCTCGAAGAGAGAGAGAACGATCACCTCGGAGAGTTCGACGTGTTGTTCCACGTTACACAGTTCAGTTTTCAAAATTTTCGTTAGATTGGTAAGTTTTTTCCCCCATTGTTTTATTAAATAACCAATTTTGTAATTTGTCTAATTTAGGAGACTGTTATAGAGATACTTTTCTTACAACTTTCATCCCTAGCATTTAATTTATATAGGGTAGAAATGTAATTTGAAGTAGGAGTATATTTTCATATATTCATAAAATCATTAAAGATAGCTATTGAAAAAGATAGTCCCTTGTGATCAACTTGTGTTTTTTTTTTTTAATTTGTTCCTTTAAGTTACAATCATTTAAGGTCCAGATTTATTGATAACTTTATTAAGTCCATGGGTAGTTCATTGTGTGTGATAGAGTAATAACACAGCAGTGGACCTATTATTTCAAGTTAGTTGTGACAGTGTGACATAATAGCAACATAGATCTTCATATACACTCACAGATGTGTAACATATATGCATAAAGATGTATATATAAATTCATTTTCAGCCTTTGGAGTCAGAGGTAATGGGTAAGTTACCAAGAATTTCTTAGTTTGAACTGTAAAATGGAAGTTTTATCAACTAGCAGAATTACTAAGGTTAAATTTAGTGTGTTTATATCTAAAGCAATCCAATCTGTGGCAGTTGTAGATACTCCGTAATTAAAGGTGGTGGTAGGATGACGGCCAGGTAATAACTACAATGTTGTGGTTCATAAAAAGGCAAATTGGTAAAATGACTAATTTAGTCTAAGGAAGAGGAGGAATTATCTGAAGGCCCCTGGCACTGGCAATTGAATAAAAGATAAATTAACAAGTGGAGCAAACAAATTAACAGTAAAATAAAAATGAAACATTAAGGGGCGCCTGGGTGGCTCAGTGGGTTAAAGCCTCTGCCTTCGGCTCAGGACATGGTCCTAGGGTCCTGGGATCAAGCTCCGCATTGGGCTGTCTGCTCAGTGGGGATCCTGCTTCCTCCTCCCTCTCTGTCTGCTTCTCTGTGATCTCTGTCTGTCAAATAAATAAATAAAATCTTTTAAAAAAAAAAGAAACATTAAAAGCAGTGTTTAAAGCTGTTTAGCATAGGAACAAATAACTGTTTACTTTAGTCTCCTGAGGAAGTATTACTGTGTTTCAACAAAGACTAATAATTAATATTCATAATTCTGGCCTATCAAAAATTTAAATTTCTATACATTCAGTTCTAGGTTGAGTAAAACAGTAAACTACTTAAACTACTTAACGCTACAAAAAATCTTGCTTAATAACTTTGCTTAATTGTTATATAGTTCATATTCCTGTAGTCATGTGGTCAAATGAGCAGTTGTTCTTAATTTATACTAGTTTTCTTGTTATTCCTGTTTACATATATATGTTTAAATATCTAGACTGCATATATCAGAGAAACTTATTAGAAGAAAAATATTTCTCCAGTCCCAAAGATAGTAAATAGAGCAGCTCTGCTCTAGACTATTGCAGTCTAGAATGCTACTTTTGGGGGAGAATTGTGATGAATAGAGTATAAATTCAGTAGCTATCTCCTTCCGAGTTAGACGATCACAGTTTCATTTCCGCACTTTGAAATAAATTCCCAGAGCATCAAATTAACCCATTACAAGTAAAAATCATTCTAAAATTACCATACCTTCTGTATACCAAGAAATGACTCATTTGTATATTTTTTGTTTGATTGTAAATTAAAATCCTATAGGTTAGAACACAACTTCAAAAATTCTAGTGATGGAAAACTATAAAACTATTATACATACTGTCTGTCTGTAACACTTTTTAAAAACACTCAAATACGTATTTTTCAAACTTTCTTTAATTTGGAAGCAGAATTTTATCCAAATGTTAGAAACCATATTTGACAAGTTTGTCATTATATATTTGTTATTTTTAATCTTTAAATTAACAAATTCCCTACAAATACATTAGATCATAATTTATACCTTGTCTTTAGTTGTCTTTAAAAAAGACAGTGAGGGGGCGCCTGGGTGGCTCAGTGGGTTAAAGCCTCTGCCTTCAGCTCAGGTAATGATCCCAGGGTCCTGGGATCGAGCCCCGCATCAGGCTCTCTGCTTAGCAGGGAGCTTGCTTCCTCCTCTCTCTCTCTCTGCCTGCTTCTCTGCCTACTTGTGATCTCTGTCTGTCAAATAAATAAATAAAATCTTAAAAAAAAAAAGTGAAAAGAGAAATTATAAAAAAAGGCAAGTGGTTATTTTTTCATCTTACAAATTGTTGTTTTCCACTTTTTGTTATGCTTTTAATAGAAATCCTTTGTTCTTTTACCAGATTGATTTACCTTTGAGTTCCTTTCCTTTAAAAGCTCTGCCTCTTAGGAAAAAGAAAAGCATCCTTTAAAAAAATCAATATGCCAGATTTAAAAGCAAGAAACTTGTTCTCTTTACGTAATAAACAATCAGGTATGGATCGTAATCATTAACAGAGAGAGCGGTATGGAGGTGTTAGATAATTAAAAAACATTTAGATTTAGCTTCCATGTGGATTTTTAGCTTAATTTTGAATGTAATAAAAATATGCTTGATACAGGATCTTACTATATAAGTAAGTTTTATTTGTTTACATTGTATGGACCTGATTGAGGAGTACTCATCATTTGGTACCAATCTTCTCCCTTCTTTGTATCCATTCTATATGAATTGTAATTTTCTAAAAAATTCATAGTTTCAGCAGAGGTAGAACTGCTTTTTATTCATATCTTCTCTGGAGCTGGTGTTGAAGTTATTTCAGAGGGTCTCTAATGTATTTCAAGCTACACACAAAAAGCAAAGAAATGAAGGTAACACTTAGGTACCAGTTATTTATTTAAAGCTGTAAGTAGACAAATTTGCAAGTAAGGTTTCATGGCTCTTTGCAGATCTGTAGCTCATTAATAATTGACTCTTGACCAGTCTCAGCTGGCTTTAAATCATGTCAGGTTATATATTTAGATGTGGAATGGAGTGAATGTTTATATAATCTTTGATATTAAGGCTATTTATTCACTTACTTATGTCTGTTTTTCAGTCCTAGTTGTGACATGATGGAACTAAGGCGCCGTTATCAGAATTTATATATACCTAGTGACTTTTTTGATGCTCAGTTTACATGGGTGGATGCTTTCCCTTTGTCAAGACCATTTCAGCTGGGAAATTACTGCAATTTCTATGTAATGCACAGAGAAGTAGAGTCCTTAGAAAAAAATATGGCTATTCTTGATCCACCAGATGCTGACCATTTATACAGTGCAAAGGTTTGTATTCTGTGAAATATAGCTAAAACATCTGAGCAGTTATTCATATTAAGAGTGTGGAATTTATCTCCTGAAAATGGTTGAGTTTAAGACCTAAATAGCTTTTTTTTTTTTCTTTTCTGCCTGATTTCTGTTTTGGTTATTTAAGTAATTTAATTTAACCTCTTTGTCTTATCTCTTAAGCTGTGAAATTCATGGTTATTGTTTTAACATTTTGAAACCCATAAACGTGAAGATGAAGTCGATTTTATTGGGCATTTTGAGATGTTCTGTGACTTCTGGTAGCATCAGATAAAATGTACTGTTGGTGAAAAAAAAATGTAATGTTGGTAAATACCCTGTATATTAGTCTTCAGGGTAACATTTAGTATATCGCTTATGGTTGGATAGTTTTTGGCTATTTTAGAACGTTAATCAAAAAGCATTTCTTGACAAGTTGAAACTCTATCACTATATAGTATATCTAATACCATTTCTGCTGTTGCATTTTACTTTCCATTTTTATAAAAAAATTTTGGATATCTAATATGTAAGGATAATTAGTAGTGCTTCTCATTTTTTTACATTACTTTAGACTTTTGACAGGATTGAATTATTTGACTATAATAGGTAATGCTGATGGCTAGTCCTAGTATGGAAGATTTGTATCATAAGTCATGTGCTCTTGCTGAAGACCCACAAGAACTTCGAGATGGATTTCAACATCCTGCTAGACTTGTTAAGGTAAAATGACACATTTATTTTAACACCAGGTGTATATTTGCTTTGCTTAGTTCTAACTGTATATGTATATATAATTAAAAATACTACACTTTTATTAACAACTAATTTTTTTATTAAGGCACTCAAAATTTAATGATACAGATTTTTTCATTGCAGATTATGGCTATAGCTTATTTGTACATCACTAGTTCAGCTGTCATTTTGGTGTTTTATATTTGTAGCATAGCACAACTTCAGTGGTAATGGAATTAGTATATCTTTGGATTCCTTTAAGGTGTGAACTATAGCTTGTTTCTTTAAAGAATTCTTTATCTGAAGAAATATTTTAGAAGGATGAGTTATGATGTGTAAATCCTATTCCATTGCTGAAATGCAGTGTGGAACACGATGAACTGAACTCTTCCTTGACTGACAGATACCAGAGGTAGTAAAAATGATATTGGAAAGGTTTGTACCTTTCCTTTTCAAGTATTTTATCTGTAATTTGACAAATTGCGTAATACATGTAAATGATTCTTTGTTTTGAATTAGTTTTTAGTGGGCATGAAAGGCAAGGATGAAGCCATGGCCATTGGAGGTCACTGGTCTCCTTCGTTGGATGGACCAGACCCAGAAAAAGACCCCTCTGTGTTGATTAAGACTGCTATTCGTTGTTGTAAGGCTCTGACAGGCATTGATCTAAGTGTATGCACACAATGGTAAGTACCAATTCATTTCTTGATTAGAAATGTTTTTTTTCATAGTTTATATAGATGTTCTTATCTGTCAGCCTCCCCTCCCCCTTATTTTAGCAGTCTTGATCATGCAGGTAATCTCAAAGGAAAATCCCCATTTGTAGCAAAAGTTTATTTGGTGCCAAAAATGTTTGGGAGGGGAAAAGGATTAAGAACTAATCAAAATAAACTGAAAATTATTTAAATGTTTTGTTATGCTTTACTTCGGAAGTTGGATGTATGTTGAAAATATTTTTCATTTCATGCATAGCTGGAGAAGATCGTCAAGAGAGAACTTCATTTCATTATGATTCTTTTGTTATAAAATGATGTAGTTGCTGATTATTTTTGTTCAGCCATATTTTCTCTTGAGGCTTATTTGTCTTTTGTATTTTAGTGTATTTCTTGTGACTTAATTAAGAATATTCTTTTTTTAGCACATGAAATCTGAACAGCTATCCAGCTTCTTCAGGTATTCTCTAAAATATGGGTAGCTCTATAATCAAACTTGAAAATGCCTTGGGGAACATACTCTTTTAACCATAAAATATTGTACAAATGTACCAAAAGAGGAACTATGGCTTCTATAATTTTTTTTTCTTTAGACCAACCTCAAGTCCTTGCAGCAAAATTTCTTTACTTGATGTGCTACAAGTGAACTAGGGTCTTTAAAATGTATTTTAGAATTTTTTTTCCAACATGCTTCTTCCCTTGCAACAGGTACCGTTTTGCAGAGATTCGCTACCATCGCCCTGAGGAGACCCACAAGGGGCGTACAGTTCCAGCTCATGTGGAGACAGTGGTTTTATTTTTCCCGGATGTTTGGCATTGCCTTCCCACCCGCTCAGAGTGGGAAACCCTCTCCCGAGGATACAAGCAGCAGCTGGTCGAGAAGCTTCAGGGTGAACGCAAGGAGGCTGATGGAGAACAGGCACTGAACGCTAATCCCTTTTTCTATTTCCGCTTCTCACAGGCACAGGAACACAGGCACAAATGCACACCACACACTACATAACAAACACACACGGAGGAACATAACTGGTAACAGCGACTGGTAATCCAGCTTTCAGCAGTATAGTTGTATTTTCTTTTCTTTTAAAAAAAATCTGTATAGTATGCTAACTATAAGAGTGCTGAGACCTCAAAGGAAAATAAGTTGTGCTTAAATTGCACAGAATTTTGTTTTTATCATAGGTCTAGTTGCTGGAATCTGGGACCAGTTGTTGAGCAAGATTCAGTATTAAGCCATTTTAAACATTTTGCCATTTTCTAAAATTTAAAAAATTTTCTCTTTTACGGTCATCAGTTCTAGTCATGGATATTTGAAATTGGACAACCACAAGTCTGAGAGATTTGGCATTTCAGGCTATGTGGCATCGTCTTTGGTACATTTGAAAGGTCTGACTAAATCAGTCTTAACTTTGGGTGGCTTGAAAATTGGGGCAAGATCACACACTGTGTGGTTAGTGGAGACCGGCAGTGTTTGTGCATCCCTGATATCCTTTGTGTTGTAATTTATCACCCTTTTGTGTTTCACAGATCTGGCTTTGATTGGCTGATGAGTGTCTTTGTGATCAGTTAAAAGTGGTAGAATGTATGTACGTGGACTTGCCTAAATAATAACTTTAGGAGAAGACAATCTGAAACATTTGTGACCTTGCACAGATCAGCAACAGACTTTTAAAAATAAATTACCTTTATTTTAAGGTTTCAGAATAGTAATTATGTTCTTAACTTTGTATATCAGGATGAAGAAGAGAAAGATGATGGTGAAGCAAAAGAAATTTCTACTCCTACCCATTGGTCTAAACTTGATCCAAAGACAATGAAGGTAACTTTGAAATTAATGGTATTTAATGTGAAATCTCTGGTAAGAATAGAGAATGAGATCAATGTTTTATCATAAAAAAACCATTAAAAATAAAGTCCACTGATTTTATATAAATATTCCATATTATATTTATGTGTGTATATAATGATTAAAGGTTGACTTCATAAATCAGTTCAGTCAATATCTGTCAAATGTAATATACAAGTATCTGTAGTGTGAGTAACATCATTTTTTTATTTGACTACTGACCAAGTAGGCAGAATTTTTGCACTTAGGTAAATTCAAGGAAAAGGGAAGAAACAGGAGAAGGATTATCAAGATTATTTTTGAATAATATTTAAAAAGTAGATTGATACACATCTGAACTGGGAAGGAATAATTTAAAAGCCTCTTTTGAAAAGCATTGGTTAAGCTGTATTGGTTTTTCTTTGGCCCCCAATGTCTTTGGACCTATTATCATTCTGCACTTTTTCATTTCTGGGCTTATAATGTGAATGTAGATCCATAAAATTCTATGCATGTACATTCTACATAGATCAGAAGAGCACAACATTTTGCAGACTGTTATTTTTAACACATAAAAGCTGATCCTTTTTTAAACTTCTGTTATCAGCAAAAGACTGGTTTTCTTCCTTTTTATGAAACTAGTTTTTTTAACCCACATTGCTTTTTTTAATAAGTAGAGAATATATATCATAAGAAGATTTAAGTCTGTGTCCTAGGATAGTTTTATCAAACCGATGGCTTTGCTGTTAAATTTCTTATTTTAAAACTCCTATTTCTTTTGATTATAAATATAATGTATTTTAAAAACTGGTACCTACATAGAATAATAGAAGATAAAAGTTACTCAAACCTATAACTCAAACACAACCTCTGTTAAAATTATAATGCATTTTTTCTATTTTTTTTAATGTGTATAAGCTTTGTGATTGGTTGGTTGGTTCTGATCACGTATAAAACATTGGAAATCTCATCCTTTTCAGTTAAGGTTGGTGTTTCCCATGTAATTATTTTTCAGTGTTCTGTATTCCTCCCATCTAGTTGATGTGGTATTATGATATTTTATTGGATATTTAGATTCTTCACATTTTTGAGGAAGGGACTGTTAAGTGAAATATGTGGAGGTTTGGTTTCTCGTTTTCTTCCTTTTTTTTTTTCCCCCCTCACACAGTGTTTAGAATATGTCTTAAGGGTAAATTGATATACATTAGAATTTCTGTGTCAAAGAGCATTAATTTTTTTTAAAAGCATTTTAAAACAGGTTACAGATCATTTTTTAAAAATACTCTATCAGTTTGCCTTTTCATAAACGTGTTCTGAGGTGTACAAGTGTATTTTTCACCATTTTTAAAAACCAGACAAAAGATAAGCACATAGTTTATTCCCTGTTTCAGTATCCCATTTTATTTTTCTGTGTTTTTATGTTCTGTATATTTAGGTAAATGATCTCCGAAAAGAATTAGAAAGTCGAGCTCTTAGTTCTAAAGGATTAAAATCCCAATTAATAGCCCGATTGACAAAACAGCTTAAAGTAGAAGAGCAAAAAGAAGAACAAAAGGAATTGGAAAAATCAGAAAAAGAAGAGGAAGAGGAGGATGATAGGAAATCTGAAGATGATAAGGAGGTATATACTATTAAATATATTGGTTTATAGGGAGTTCTTGAAATATGTCTGTGTGTATACTTTTATTAAGATAAAACTACAGTGGCCTCTTCCCCCTGCTTGCTTGCTCTCTATCTAAAATAAATCTTTTTTTAAGTTATAACCACATAACTCTTAAGATTCAACCAGTTTGGCAAGTTTGACAAATGCATATAGTTTCATAACCAGCACCACAATTAAGATATAAACCGGGGCGCCTGGGTGGCTCAGTGTATTAAAGCCTCTGCCTTCAGCTCAGGTCATGGTCCCAGGGTCCTGGGATCAAGCCCCGCATTGGGCTCTCTGCTCATCAGGGAGCCTGCCTCCCCACCTCTCTCTGCCTGCCTCTCTGCCTGCTTGTGATCTCTGTCTGTCAAATAATAAAATCTTTAAAAAAAAAAAAAAAAGATACAAAACAGGTCTGCCACCCCCTAAAAATCCTCTGTGTCCCTCTGTAAGCCTTTTCCTCTCTCCATGTGTACCTTCTGCCTCCCAGACCAGCTTCTGGGAGCCATTGACCTGTTCCATGTAGTTTTGCCTATTCTCTTATAGCATGGAAATGGAACTGTATAACCTGTTGAGTCTGACCTCTTCAACTTAGCATAATACATTAGAGATTCACCCATTTTGTTGTATATATCTCTGCTTTTTTTTTTTAAGCTTTTATTTATTAGTTCAGTGGGGGAGTAAAGTAAAGGGAGAGGGAGAGTATTCCAAGCAGACGCCATGCTGAGCACAGAGCCTCTTAGGGCCCTATCCCATGACCCTGAGACCAGGACCTGAAGTGAAATCAAGAGTTGGTTGCCCAATTGATAGCCAGCCAGGTGCCCACTAATTTGTTCCTTTTTGTTGCTTAATAACATTCTGTAGTATCAATGTATCACAGTTTATTGGTTTCTGCTTGAGAGACTTTTGAGTTATTTCCAAGCCATGTATTTTTAATCTTTCCTTTTAAAAATGAAAATAAACTATTCACATGTTTGGGGCACCTGGCTGGCTCAGTAATTAGAGCATGAGACTCTTGATCTCAGGGTGATGGGTTCAAGCACCACATTGGGCATAGAGTTTACTTAAATTATTCGTATATCCTAGATATAGAAAATGAGAGAAAATTTGATTGAGCCATTAAGTTCAGAGATTTGAGTTCTAGCGAAATGCTTGTCCCAGAATTTTGCTGCTTCTAAAGCTCTGTGTTTGATTGTACTTCAGTCCTTAAGGCTCTGACACTGTAGATTCAAGCCATCTTGTCCTCTTAAGGTAATTCCTGGATGCATAAGCCTGTCATTTCTTTTTGAATTTGAAATATAGGAATACAGGAAACATGTTAGAATACCAGTAATTGGAGAAATCAATGTTTTCTGTAATGTGATGCATTGTGGAGTATACATCATTTATGAAGTATCTTGCCAAAAATGTTTACCTTTATCTAATTGTGAACGAACCATCAGATAAATTTAGAATGTGAAAAATTCTACAGAGCAACTTGTCTGAACTCTTGAAAAAAAATGTCTATGTAGTGAGAGACAAAAGAAAAATGTTTTATATTAAAAGAGCTTAGAGGCACCTGGGTGGCTCAGTGGGTTAAAGCCTCTGCCTTTGGCTCAGGTCGTGATCCCAGGGTCCTGGGATTGAGCCCCCACATCGGGCTCTCTGCTCAACAGGGAGCCTGCTTCCCCCCTTTCTCTCTGCCTACTTGTGATCTCTGTCTGTCAAAGTTTAGCGAGGCATAAAGCCATAAAGAGTAGTTTGGGAGTAATTGGATCTACTTGGTTATGGATATGGTTGTGATATTAGATAATACTGAAGCAGGGCTTAATTTCTTGGATGTGATAGTGTTTTTGTGATCATGTAGAATTGCCTTGTTATTCAGAGGTGCATTGATTTGTGACTTCTTATTCATTAGATTATAAATATTTATCTTGATAGTGAAATTGTCTCACTTAGCCAGTGGGAGCCCTTTTGAGTTGGCTTCTGTGTCCTTTGGCATGCTCTCCATCATATTTTGAGGACTTATTTTATAGCACAAAGCAGTGTTGCAGTCTCACTGTGTACTATCCCTGCCCTGGCTCTGAAATCAGCCATTTTCCCAGGAAACCCTGATACTTTTTAGTGAAGAATGGTAATAATATTTAGAAGCCAAGACATACTCATTGGTATCATTGTTGTGCTGCTGGCAACCCTTGTCAGTGAACAAAGCTATGGTACAGATATATATTTGTTTATACTTAGTTTATACATATATATGTATTTACATCTGTACTTGTTAGTATATGTTGTGTGTATTGAACGTTGTAAGTTTATACTAGTATCTCCAATTCTGTTCCCAACACCAGAGTTCATTTCAGTTTCTCCCTCTTTCTTTTTTTTTTTTTTAAAGATTTTATTCATTTATTTGACACAGAGATCACAAGTACGCAGAGAGGCAGGCAGAGAGAAAGGGAAGCAGGCTCCCTCCTCTGCAGAGAGCCCGATGCGGGGGCTCAATCCCAGGACCCTGAGATCATGACCTGAGCAGAAAGCAGAGGCTTAACCCACTGAGTCACCCAGGCACCCTTTCTCCCTTTCTATATATCTAATTCTTTGTCCAGTAATGAGAGACACAGCTTCCATTGTACTTAATAATTATCTACTTACTTGCTCAGTTGTCTGTTGCATTCCCTCTCCTATCTGGATACCCTCTTTACTCCACGTTGGTCTGATTCCCTACCCTGTATTCTGTCTTTATATGGATGCCCTTGCTCTATTTGGATTTTAATATCTGGTAACTGGGCAGCTTCCATCCCCTGTGTAGACACCTGCTTTGCTTGGAGGAGTTGCTTTAGAATTGAATTGTTCAGAAATAGTAGAGAGAGAAGGCAGAGAAAAGCTGATTTTCACATTTTGTTGTTAGCAGCCACTGGGGTTGAAAAATGGTGATAATTCTTACCATTTTCTTTTCACATACTTTCCTCATCTTCTGTTTGGTTACCTAGTGGTATTGTTTACCTGTTTGTAAGTTTATACAAAAGAAGGCAGGATCAGTGCTTGATTCTTTTTTTTTTTTTTTAAATGTTTTAAAGATTTTATTTATTTGACAGAGACAGCGAGAGAGGGAACACAAGCAGGGGGAGTGGGAGAGGAAGAAGCAGGTTTCCCACTGAGCAAGGGCCCTGACACAGTGCTCTATCCCAGGACCCTGGGATCGTGAGATGAGCTAAAGGCAGACACCTAACAACTCAGACAACCAGGCACCCCCCCCCCCCCCCCCCCCCCCCCCCTTCCTTCCTTCCTTCTTTCCTTCCAATTTTATTTATCTGAGAGAGAGAGAGAGAGAGAGACCTATCACAAGCAGGGGGGAGAGGCAGGCTCTCCGCTGAGCAAGGAGCCTGATGCAAAGCTCAGTCCCAGGACTCTGGAATCACAACCTAAGCTGAAGGCAGACGCTTAACCGACTGAGCCACCCAGGCTCCCTGTCTTCTTAATTATGAGTCATCCTTCTGCAAGGCCCATGCTAATCTTCTCCATGTTATTCTAATTTTATTATATGTGCTGCTGAAGCAAGCACTGTTTTCATTTACTTTATGCAGCTTTCAAGGTATTGAATTGGTTCCCTATCATCTTCTGATGGTTACCTGTTTGTTTTTAAGTATCATTGTGGGGGGTGCCTTGGTGGCTCACTCAAATGAGCGTCTGCCTTTAAGTCGCTGTCAGTTCATCATCCCAGGGTCTTAGGATTGAGCCCCACATTGGGTTTGCTGCTCAGCAAGGAGCCTGCTTCTACCTTTCCCTCAATTCCTTCCCCTGCTTGTGCTTTCTCTCTCTCAAAGCCTTTTGGTTTTTTATTCATTTTTTTCTTTGTAAAAGAATTTATTTATTTATTTATTTGACAGAGAGGGACACAAGCAGGAGGAGTGGGAGAGGGAGAAGCAGGCTTCCTGTTGAGCAGGGAGCCCAAATCGGGGCTGGATCCCAGAACCCTGGGATCATGACTTGAGCCTAAGGCGGATGCTTAAAGACTGAGCCACCCAGGTGCCCTAGATCCCTTTTTTTTTTTTTTTAAAGATTTTATTTATTTATTTGACAGAGATCACAAGTAGGCAGAGAGGCAGGCAGAGAGAGAGGAGGAAGCAGGCTCCCTGCTGAGCAGAGAGCCCGATATGGGGCTCGATCCCAAGACCTTGAGATCATGACCTGAGGCAAAGGCAGAGGCTTAACCCACTGAGCCACCCAGGCGCCCCTAGATCCCTTTTTTTCAAGCAAAGTTTCTCTAACGGATTTTTTTGTGGTGAAATGTACATAAATAAAAATAACCATTATACTATTTTTAGTGTACAATTCAGTGGCATTAAGTACATTCACAGTGTTGTGAAACTATACTTTATACATCAAGAACTTTATTCTGGAGGGTAACTCTACTTATTAAATAGTAAGTCCCCATATTTATCTTCTGCCATACCCTATAACCTCAGTTTTGCTTTCTGTCTCTGAATTTGCCTATACTAGATACCTCATGAAGTGGAAACATACAGTATTTGCACTTTTTGTGTCTGGCCTCTCTCACTTAGCATAATGTTTTCAGAGTTCATCCGTGTTGTAGCATGAATCAGTACTTCATTTTTTGTTTTGTTTTGTTTTGTTTAGTTTATTTGACAGAAACAGCTAGAGAGGGAACACAAGCAGTTGGAGAGGGCGAAGCAGGGCTCAATCCCAGGACCCTGGGACCATGACCCAAGTTGAATGCAAATGCTTACCGACTGAGCCACCCAGGCATCCCAGAACATCATTTCTCTTTATGGCTGAATAATATTCCATTGCATGTACATACTACATTTTGTTTATCTGTTCATCTGTTGATGGACACTTGAGTTGTTTTCACCTTTTGGGTATTGTGAATAAAACTGCTATCTAGGGGCGCCTGGGTGGCTCAGTGGGTTAAAGCCTCTGCCTTCGGCTCAGGTGATGATCCCAGGGTCCTAGGATCAAGCCCTGCATCGGGATGTCTCCTCAGCAGGGAGCCTGCTTCCTCTCTCTCTGCCTGCCTCTCTGCCTACTTGTGATCTCTCTCTGTCAAATAAATAAATAAAATCTTAAAAAAAAAAAGATTTATATTATGTTGTTTTCTTATCTACAAGCATGTTTTTAGGACACCTGGGTGGCTCCCTGTAATTGTTTCTTGCGTTCTGTCACCTCATCTTTAGTTTTAAAATTCTTATTTATATTGTCTTGGGGTGTATGGGTGGCTTATTTGGTTAAGTGTCTGCGTTCAGTTCAGGTCAGGATCCTGGAGTCCTGGGATCAAGCCCCATATTGGGCTCCCTGCTCAGCAGAGAACCTGCTTCTCCCTCTGCCCCTCACCCCGCTTGTGCTCTCTCTCTTGCGCTCTCAAATAAAATATAAAAAAAAAAATAAAATTCTTATTTATATTGTTCTTTCATATCTTGTAAGATCTTAATCTCTTGCAGTATGTTTTAAAATAGTTAAGATTTTTCTCTGTGCCTGTTTTTCTGGCCCACTTTCATTGTCTGTAGTGATGTGACTCTCCTTGTTCTCCTTTTTTAAATAGTAACTTTCTATAGGACTTGACCTCAATACTTTCTTTTGCTCGTTTTTATGCGAATTTAGTTTTCCTAACATTTTATTAGAAGAGGTTGTTTAAGGGGCGCCTGGATGGCTTAGATAAGGGACCAACTTTTGGTTTCAGGTTAGGTCATCTGACCTTGGGGTCATGATATTGAGCCCCCTTTTGAGCTCCGTGCTCAGGGGGAAACCTGCATGACTCATGCTCACTCTCTCAAATAAATAAACCTTAAAAAAAAAAAAAGGTTTCTTAAGATGGCTTTTTCCGAACTTAATAAAGATCTCTATTATGGGGGTGCCTGGGTGGTTCAATGGGTTAAAGCCTCTGCCTTCGGATCAGGTCATGATCCCAGGGTTCTGGGATCGAGCCCCACATCGGGCTCTCTCAGCGAGGAGCCTGCTTCCTCCTCTCTCTGCATGCCTCTCTGCCTACTTGTGATCTCTGTCAAATAAATAAAAATCTTAAAAAAAAAAAGATTTATATTATGTTGTTTTCTTACTGTTTAAAACTGTGGTAGTTTGCGGGTGCCTGGGTGACTCAGTCACTTAAGTGTCTGCCTTCGGCCCAGGTCATGATCCTGGGGTCCTGGGATTGAGTTCTGCATCAGGCTCCCTGCTCAGCTGGGAGTCTGCTTCTCCCTCTGCACCTCCCCCTTTCTGGCTCATGCCCCCCCACCCCCAAAGTAAATAAATAAAGTCTTTTTAAAAAACCCAAAAGTATGGTGGTTTGCTTTCTAAGATTTCAGTGTCTCTTGCCCTTCTGTCACTGTTGGGACTTTTTCCTCCCATGTCTGTGTAATTGCTTTCCTGCTCACTATTGATACTACTTTCTCTCAGTGTGAGACCTGTGGATGCCATGGTAAATCATCTTTGCAAGTTCATAGGACTAAAATATTCTAGGCCCTTTCAGATCTTAACACAGGCTCCTTGTACTTGGTATTGTTGGGAATAAAACGTTGCCTAGTTTCAACTGCTGTTATGAAATTGACCTCACTTACCAGTGAATTGCCTTTTGACTGTTTTGTGGTTTTCCTGTTCTTAGATCCATCAAACAATCTCATTGTTTCCTTCTGCTTTCCTTTTACACAGGTGCCAGTAGCATATAGGGCTTTTGGCTCTTGTGGCTTTTTCCCTCTTTTCTGTGTATTGGCATTCGTGGGAATACCTTTTCACCTTCTTTTGTTGTGAATGTACATGGATGTTGAATGTTGGTTTCGGTATCTAGAGTATTCCCTTTTAAAAGTGAGGCTTCAAGAAGATGCAGCTGTCACTATTTTCCAGAATCTCTGGTTTATATAATTTTTATATAATACTTTTAAAGATTTTATTTAGTTGACAGACAGCAGGAACACAAGCAAGGGGAATGGGAGAGGGAAAGTAGGCTTCTTGCCAAGCAGGGAACCCGATGTGGGGCTTAATCCCAGGACCCTGAGATCATGACTGAGCCACCCAGGCAATCCCTGGTTTATATAATGATAACATAAGTATTTTCTTTTTCTCTTTAGAAGTTAGTTTCTTGTGCTGGGAAACCCAGAGAAGTAGGAGCTGTAGAAGCCTCTATCTCCTTTGCTAAATTTGAACTTTCTTCCCATCCCTTATGGTTGGCATAATCACCATAAAGAGTTATGGGAATTTTGCCCCCCCCCCTTTTTTTTAACATGGTGTGCATTTCATAACATACATACATATTGTCCATGGAGGTTTAACTATTACTTAAAATTTCAAATATGTAGGAAGAAGAAAGAAAACGTCAGGAGGAAATGGAACGCCAGCGTCGGGAAAGAAGATACATTTTGCCTGATGAACCAGCCATCATTGTACATCCAAACTGGGCTGCAAAAAGTGGAAAGTTTGATTGTAGCATTATGTCTTTGAGTGTACTTTTGGACTACAGGTTAGAGGATAATAAAGAACATTCATTTGAGGTAATATTTTAAGTTTGAATTGGAATCTAAATAAGGTATACACGTTTTGATTGGTTAATACATTTCTTAAGTCTCTTTGATGGCCTTTTTCATGGATTCTGTTTTTTTGTTTTGTTTTGTTTTTTTCTTGCAATTAATTTTTGCGGGGGGAACACCAGCTGATTTTTCCTACAAGATTCACTTTTGGTGATTGCATTCTTGTAGTATTTTTTTAAATGTTCCTCTGCCCTCTATACTTGTAAATTGATAATTGGCTCTAAAGTATTAATCAAGTTCTGATTCAATTGTTATTTTAAAAAAATACCTCATAAGTAGTGGTATGTTCTTTCATCAGAATATCAGGAGATACATGATACATAATGTCTAATTGCCTCTTTTGGGATTTACTCTAGAATTAAAATAACTTTCAGTGCAATTTAAAATTTTACTTGTGATTGACTGAAATGTAAGATAAAATAATTGATGTTTATTTTTCAAAATGAACCTATTTCCTACCATTATTGTAGAGCAGATTTACAACATACTGGTTTTTTTTTTTTTTTTTTTTTTTTTCAAAATAATTGAATATTTTTATCCCCAAAGAAGTGATTAATTTATTCCTTAAATAAATGTAAAATATTCCAAAATATTAATTTCATAATATCATGTGAAACGTTATAATTGTGTTCAACTTTTGTATCTTACCAACACATTTCACATTTTTGTTTGTATGTTTTATTTTATAAATTGTATTGTGAAATTCCACCAGACTTGAGTAAGAGGTCATTGTCCACAAGATGAAAATGAAATACTTAGACTAGAGACATTTACAAACAAATATAGAAGATTACTGAAGCAGTTATAAAACATGACATGCATGCTTATTGGCCCTGATAAAAGATTACAAATCTTAAAATATTTAGAAACTTTAGTACATTAATAATTCCAGTAAGCCTGTGTTTTTCAATAAGTACACATGATTTTATTTTTATTACCATTTGTTTAATAGTGCCTACCATCTAGTCGTAATTTGAATAAATAAATGGAAAAATTAGTCTTTGGTATTACTTCCTGCTTATACTATATGTACCATGTATCTGACTGATGCTGTGGGAGAATCTCAAATTAATGCTATTCCAGCGGAAACAAAGCAATTTGTGAAACAGCCATTTGCTAGCAAAATGATCCTTTACATTTTTCCTCCCCACCTATCCTATCTCCTGGGTTAATTTCCTTTTAGTCTATTTAGAATGTAAATGTCATTTTGGTATAATTTTTTTTTTTTAAAGATTTAATTATTTGAGGGAGAGAGGTAGGAAGAGAGAATCTGAAGCAGACTCTGTGCTGAGTGCAGAAATCAAGATAGAGCTTGATATCATCACCCTGGATAATGACCTGAGCTAAAGTCAGGAATCAGACATTTAACTGACGTAGCCACCCAGGCACCTATTGGTACCTGAATTTTTAAAAAATATATTTAAGAAAAATGACTTATAAAATTATAAGTTTTTGGCTGATTTAATATTAATGCTATATTTTTCTCTTTCAATGCTTGTACATAAAAAGATACATAAAAATTAATTCTGTTCTTCTAGTCTGCACCTGATGCCTCAGTCAGAAGAGTATGAAACTCTTGATATCGGGGTTTTGGGTTTGAGCCTCACATTTGGTATGGAAATTTTTTTTTTAAGATTTCATTTATTTGACAGAGAGAGATCACAAGTAGGCAGAGAGGCAGGCAGAGAAAGAGAGAGAGGAGGAAGCAGTCTCCCCAGCGAGCAAAGAGCCCAATGTGGGGCTCGATCCCAGGACCCCAGGATCGACCTGAGCCGAAGGCAGAGTCTTTAACCCACTGAGCCACCCAGGTGCCCCTGGTGTGGAAATTTCCTAAATAAGTAAATAACCTTAAAAAAATTAGTTCCTGGGATTCCTGGGTGGCTCAGTCAGTTAAGCATATGCCTTTGGCTTAGGTCATGATCCAGAATCCTGGGATCTCTCTGCTCAGTGGGGAGTCTGCTTCTCCTTCTGCCTGTTCTTCCCTCTGCTTATGCAGACACTCCTCTGAGTTTTCAACATTTGGATGGTTATTTTACTGATAAATTTCTGGTTTTTAAAATGTGTAAATTCTGGGCATGAGTTAAAAATAGATTATAAATTCAATTTTAATTTTGATACATTATATTATCTTTTATGATCAGGAAAATGGTCTGATTAAAGTGCTTTATTAAATATACTGAACTCATTGCGAAAGGTTACACATTTTAGAGTTGTATTCAACCATTTCAAGTTCTGGACCTTTTTAATCTGTTGGAAACAACTAGCCTTAGAATTTTTTTTAAGATGTTATTTTATTTTTAAACTTTTTAACATTTTATTTATTTGAGAGAGAGAGTGTGACTGGAAGTGGGGGCAGGAGGAGAGGGAAAATCTCCAGCAGACTTTGCACTGAGTGCAGAGCCCGATACAGGGTTTGATCTCATGACCCTGAGATCATGATCTGAGCTGAAATCGAGTTGGATGCTTAACTGACTTAGCCACCCAGGTGCCCCAAGATTTTATTTTTTTTTAATATATATTTATTTTTCAAGATTTTGTTTTTAAATAATCTCTACACCTGACGTGGGGCTCAAACTCAACCCTGAAATTAAGAGTCACATGCTCTAGTGACTGGGCCAGCCGTGCACCCCATATTTAGAAATATTTACGTAGAAAATTTAGTGTATAATTTCAGGTTTGGGAGTATGTCATTATCCATAGATATTTGCATAGTAATAATGCATGCTCCCTATTCACAATTCTGAGTTGGCGTTCCTGCCTGAAATGCTTTCCTGGGTATCTGTGTGGCCCATTCATTTGTCACCTTCAGGTCACTTCTGATGTCATCTATTCAGAGAGGTCTTCTCTGACTACACTGTGCTTTTTTGTTACTCTCTGGTTATGCTGCCCTTTTTTTTTTTCCTTAAAATTTGATACTGTTCTGGTTGTGTTAACTTTTCCCCGTTAGATCGTTAGTACATTTGAGTCAGGATTTTTATCTGCTTCCTTCGCCTAGAATAATCTAGGGTACATAGTAGGTATTTCAGAAAAACTTGAGTAAATAAATAAAATACATTTATCATGAAGATAAATTGCTGTGTATAATAGAAATCTTTTTTTCTTACTCATTTTCAAATTTAAAAATCTCATTTCAAAATTTGTCAAATTTTTAATTATTGTTTCTAAAATGTGGCCAGAAGTATATTAAACATAGTATTTATATCTTCAGGAGAGTTTTTTTGAGTCTTTTGAAGATCCTCAGCATCATTGACATCCATTATTGTAACTCTTATTAGTGCATGTTAATTGTTAGATGTGGCACGTTAGATGTGGCATTATTTGATAAGTTATTTATTATGCTGGATTTATTCAATATTTCTATTAAAGTTGGCTGGGTTACTGTTGGTATCTTTCTGTAGGTTTCACTGTTTGCAGAACTTTTCAATGAAATGCTTCAAAGAGATTTTGGTGTCAGAATATACAAATCATTATTATCTCTTCCTGAGAAAGAGGACAAAAAAGAAAAAGAAAAGAAAAGCAAAAAAGATGAGAGAAAAGATAAAAAAGAAGACAGGGATGAAGAAACTGATGAGCCAAAACCCAAACGGAGAAAATCAGGCGATGATAAGGATAAAAAAGAAGATCGAGATGAAAGGAAGGTGTGTAATTATTTCCATTACCAGCAACCTATTTCAGAGTTTTCCCAAGTATAACAAATGATGATGAATTCCATCAGAAAAGCAAAATGTAAAGGGTAAACTCAAAGATTTTAGTATATTATTAGAAACTTAAGTTTTGGGACGCACCTGGGTGGCTCATTGGGTTAAGCCTCTGCCTTTGGCTCAGGTCGTGATCTCAGGGTCCTGGGATCGAGTCCTGCATCGGGCTCTCTGCTCAGTGGGGACCCTGCTTCCCTCTCTCTGTCTCTCTGCCTGCCTCTCTGTCTACTTGTGATCTCTCTCTGTCAAATAAATAAATAAAATATTTTTTTAAAAAATAAATTTTAAAAAAAGAAAGAAAGAAACTTAAGTCTTAGGGTGCCTGGGTGGCTCAGTCGTTGGGCACCTGCCTTCAACTTGGGGCATGATCCCCGGGGCCTGAAAACCCCCCCCCCCCCCCCCCCCCCCCCGACCCTGGGTCAGGCTTCCTGCTCAGCGGGACACCTACTTCTCCCTCTCCCTCTCCGACTCTCCCCGTTTGTGTTCCCTCTCTCACTGTCTCTCTTTTTCTGTCAAATAAAATCTTCAAAAAAAATTTTTAAGTCTTTGAATTAAGCCTATATAAAATCTAGAACTAGTTTCTGGTTATTTATTTATTTATTTATTTATTTATTTTTAACTGAAGGTGTATAGCATGATGGTATATTTACATGTATGTGAATGATAGTTTTTGTTTTGTTTTGTTTTGTTTTTAAGGACAGTAATTCAAAGGCAGAGAGGCAGGCAGAAAGAGAGGAGGAAGCAGGCTCCCCATTGAGCAGACAGCCTGATGCGGGGCTCGATCCCAGGAGCCTGGGATCATGACCCGAGCTGAGGGCAGAGTCTCAATGGCTGAGCCACCAGGCACCCCGATAGTTTACTTTTAAAGTGTATTGTTAAGAAACTTTTAAAATTTGATTCTATTTCAAGTAAACTTAATGAATTTAATGATTTTGGTTGTAGTCATTTAATGTTTGGGCAGATACCTTGCTTAATTTAAGGCATTTTAAATTACAGAAAGAAGATAAAAGAAAAGAAGATTCTAAAGATGATGATGAAACTGAGGAAGATAATAATCAAGATGAATATGATCCAATGGAAGCAGAAGAAGCTGAGGATGAAGAAGATGGTATGTATGATTCAAATTTACTTATTTCTCCTTAGGATAAAAAATACAATTTTTGTTTGATGGCTTTGTATAATTGCAGTCTGTAATTTTTTTTTTTTTTTTTAAGATTTTATGTATTATTTGACAGAGAAATCACAAGTAGGCCGGGGGTGGAGGGACCAGGCTCCCTGCTGAGCAGAGAGCCCGATGTGGGGCTTGATCCCAGGACCCAGAGATCATGACCTGAGCCGAAGGCAGAGGCTTAACCCACTGAGCCACCCAGGCGCCCCTGCAATCTGTAATTTTAATATTTTTTCTTTTTTAGTTAGAAACAGTAAAATACTCTTTAGTAAAAATATTTTATTAAAGATTTTAGTTATTTATTTGACAGAGATCACAAATAGGCAGAGAGACAGGCAGAGGGAGAGGGGGAAGCAGGCTCCCTGCTGAGCAGAGAGCCTGATGCAGGGCTCAATCCCAGGACCCTGGAATCATGACCTGAGCTAAAGGCAGATGCTTAATGAGTGAGCCATCCAGGTTCCCCTAACCCAAGGGATTTTGTAGGACAAAAATCCTACCTGGGATTGGACTACCTGGGAATGCTGGAAAAATGTTAAAAAATCATGGTGTTGCAGGGGGGGGGTTTTTTTTTTAAGCTACTTTCTGAGGTGATGGCTTCTGTGTACTTATGCCATACCGCCACACCACAGAATACAATAAATAAGCAGTTAGAAAATGTTCAAATACATAGGGATTTTGTCCTCCCCACCCAAACTACTGCTGTCTGAAGGAAGCTGGTTTCCCTGTAGCTACACCAACTCTTCAGACTTGGTTTTGAAAATAAAACCATTAAAACCCTGGGAGGAATTACTGTGCAGTGTGGAGTATTCATTCTTTCTTACAAAGAAAAAAATGTTAACCTGGTACCAAGGTGTGCAACAACCTACAGACCCTTAAGTATTGCCCTCTGACATCTGTGTATGATAGGATTTTTTTTTAGATGTGCTGCTGCTTTTTTTTTTTTAGTAATCTCTACACCCAACATGGGGCTCAATCTCATGACCCAAAAATCAAGAGTTGCATTCTCTACCAACTGGACCAGCCAGGCACCCCAAAACATGTTTATTTTTTATTGTAATGTGTTCTGTATGTAATAAATACTTACTCAACTTGAGGAATGTGCTCTGTATCATAAAGGTGTAATAGTTCCTGTTGTTCCATAGTTTCCTAAGGAAGAACATACTCTGTGTAGTCTTTGCATGTTTGACAGTTTCCCTAATTAAAACATATACTAAAATTAGTTGGCTAAAGAAGAATATATTTGGAACACTACATCAAAAACTAATGAAGTACTGTGTAGTGACTAACATAATAATTAAAAAAAAGAAGAAGATACTCTAGGGGTGCCTGGCTGGTTCAGTAGGTGGAACGTGCAACTCTTGATCTTCAAGTGATTTTGAGCCCCACGTGAGGTGTAGAGATTACTTAGTAAAAACTTTAAAAAAAAAACATATAGACTAGAGGGGTGCCTGGGAGGCTCAGTGGGTTAAAGCCTCTGCCTCCAGCTCAGGTCATGATCCTGGGGTCCTGGGATCGAGCCCCACATCGGGCTCTCTGCTCATCAGGGGAGCCTGCTTCCTCCTCTCTCTCTCTGCCTGTTTGTGATCTCTGTCAAATAAATAAATAAATCTTTAAAATATATATATATATATGTAGACTAGAAAGGTGCTTGGGTGGCTCAGTCATTAAGCCTCTTCCTTTGGCTCAGGTGATGGTCCCAGGGTCCTGGAATCGAGCCCCGCATTGGACTCCCTGCTCAGTTGGAAGCCTGCTTTGCCCTCTCTCACTCCCTGCCTGTGTTCCCTCTCTCGCTGTGTGTCTCTCTGTCTGTCAAATAAATAAATAAAATCTTTAAGAAATAAAGACTGGGGCACCTGGGTGGCTCAGTTAGTTTAAGTGTCTGCCTTTGACTCAAGTCATGATCCCAGATTCATGGGATCAAGCCCTATGTAGGGCTCCCTGCTCAGCGGGGAGTCTGTTTCTCCCTCTTCCACTCCTGCATCCCCAGCCCCCCACCCAGCTGTGCTGTCTCTCAAATAAATAAAATCTTAAAAAAAAAAAAAAAAAGTTGGGGGGGTGGAACCTGTGTGGCTCAGTGGGTTAAAGCCTCTGCCTTCGGCTCAGGTCATGATCCCAGGGTCCTGGGATCAAGCCCTGCATCGGGCTCTCTGCTCAGCAGGGAGCCTGTTTCCACCTCCTCCCCCATTCTCTCCCTGCCTGCCTCTCTGCCTATTTGTGATCTCTGTCAAATAAATAAATAAAAATCTTTTTAAAAAAAGTTAAAAATAAGACTAATGAAAATAAACACCTGTTTATCACCCAAGTTAATAAAAGACACCAATGGGAATGATTCGAAATACTTATATTAGGGACACCTGGCTAGCTCAGTTGGTAGAGCATGCAGCTCTTGATTCAGGATCAGAAGTTCAGTCCCCACGTTGGGCACAAAGTTTTTCTTAAGAACGACAACAATAGGGGATGTCTGGGTGGCTCAGTCTGTTAAGCGACTGCTTCCAACTTGGTCATGATTCCAGGGCCCTGGGATTGAGTCTCACATTGGGCTCCTTGCTCAGCAGGGAGCCTCCTTCCTCTGCCTGCCCCTCCCCCTGCTTGTGCGATTGTGTGCGTGCTTGCTCTCTAACAAATAAATAAAATATTTTAAAAAGTAAATAAAAAATAAATAAGTAAGATAAGGGGGGATGGCGGGGCGCCTGGGTGGCTCAGTGGGTTAAAGCCTCTGCCTTCTGCTCAGGTCATAGTCTCAGTGTCCTGGGATCAAGCCCCGAATCGGGCTCTCTGCTCAGCGGAGAGCCTGCTTCCTCCTCTCTCTCTCTCTGCCTGACTCTCTGCCTACTTGTGATCTCTGTCAAATTAATAAATAAAATCTTAAAAAAATAAAATAAAAAATAAAAGGGGGGATGGCGCCTGGATGCTCAGTCATTAAGAGTCTGCCTTCAGCTCTGGTCATGATCCCAGGGTCCTGGGATCGAGCCCCACATCGGGCTCCTTGCTCAGCAGGAAGCATGCTTCTCCCTTTCCCACTCTCTCTGCTTGTGTTCCCTCTCTCACTGTCTCTCTCTCTCTCTCTCTCTCTCTTAAATAAATGAAATCTTTAAAAACAAACAAAACAAAAAACTAACAACAGCAAATGTCCCAACGAGTCATAGATGTCAGCCATAAAGTACCTCTGAAATACCACTGAGTACTTGTCAATCTCCATATAGATTTGAGACTTTAAAAATCCTTATTTTAGGGTTCCTGGGTGGCTTAGTCAGCAAAGTGCCTGCCTTTGGTTCAGGTCAAAACATTGGGCTCCGTACTTAGCTGGGGAGCCTGCTTCTCCCTCTGCCTGCCACTCCCCATGCTTGTGTGGTATCTCTCTCTCTCTCCCTCTCTAAGTCTTCAAAAAAAAACCAAACTCCTTTTTTCAGATGAGAATATTCTAAGAGGTTTTTAAATAGTATATATCTCTGAAAATTACTACTACTTAAGGTATTTTTTGATTTGCCTCTACCTTTGTTTCTACCACAGTATTTTATTTTTCCTTTGTGTTGATGAAAATACTCAAAAATAAGGATTCCTGCGTGACTCAGTCGGTTGGATGTCTATCTTCGTCCCGGGTCATGATCCCAGGATCCTGGAATCAAGTCCCTAATCGGCCGGGGTTGGGGGTGGTCCTTGCTCAGTGGAGGGTCTGCTCTCTCTTCCTGCCAGTCTCCCTATTTGTGCTCACTCACTCTTTTTCTCTCTCTCTCTGACAAATCTTTTAAAAAAAGGAATATATTCAGACATTAACGAACTTGAGAGAATAGTGCATTGAACAGTCCATATCCAACAATCAATTGATTTGTTAATATTCTGCCTTATTCATGTTGTGTATGTGTGTGTTTCTGATCCATTAAAAAATAGGAATTCTTCAACTTTCTTAAGAAAAGATACTCTTTTAAACACAATTCTGTAATCACATAGGAAAATTAACAATAATGTCATGTTCTACCTTAGCCATATAATATCTAGTCTTAATTGTTCTAATAACCTCCATGGCAATGACATAATATACATATATCAGATTTTTTTTTTTTTAATTTTTATTTATTTAACAGAGATCACAAGTAGGCAGAGAGGCAGACAGAGAGGAGGAAGCAGGCTCCCCGCTGAGCAGAGCGCCTGATGCGGGGCTCGATCCCAGGACCCTGAGATCATGACCTGAGCTGAAGGCAGAGGCTTTAACCCACTGAGCCACTCAGGTGCCCCCATATATCAGTATCGATTGATTTATTTTCCATAACCTGTTTTGTCCAGTGGAAGTTAACCCTTTTTATTACCCTGTTTTCCCCCCATTCTTCTAGTACAATTCTGTCACTGCCTTAATTAAATCACTAAAGAGTTTTCCTCATTATTTTGTCTATGTCACAGTGTTCTGGTTCTCATCTCTTTTTGTTTTTATTCTTCTCTGCCGTGTAGTTCCCTTGGTGGTGGTCTAATCCATTCTTCTGGCTTTAAATACTATATGCTGACAATTCTCAAATCTCTATCTTAAGTCAGACCTCTCTCCCATTCTCGTCAATGACCTGCCTACTTGACATAGTTGGTTAAGTTACCTGGCATTTCAAAATAAACATGTCTAAAACTGAACTCCTGCTTTTCCCCCTTCATCAGAAGACAAGCCTTCCACCCTCAGCTTTACCCCACTAATTTGATGGCAGTTTCATCCTAAAGGTTGCTAAAGCTAAAATCTAGAAATCACTCTAAACTTATTTCTTTTTGTCATAATCCCATTTCCAATCTATCTGGAAGTCGTATTGCCTCTGTCTTAAAAACATATCCAGAAACAGACTGTATTCACAGCTCCGCTAATCCAAGCCATGTGTCCCTTGCCTAGTTTATTTTAAAATCCTCTTATCTGAGGGCACCTGGGTGGCTCAGTCGGTTGACTATCTGCCTTTGGCTGGGGTCATGATCCCAGGGTCTAGGGATCAAGCCCTGCATCAGGTTCCCTGCTCATCAGAGAGTCTTGCTTTTTCTTCTTCCTCTGCCCCTGGCCCCAGCTTGTCTCTCTCTCACTCTCTCTGTCAAATAAAATCTTTAAAAAATAAAAGAATGAAAAAAATAAAAACCTCTTACCTGGTTCCCTTGCTTACTTCTTCTCTAATGTGTCGTCTTAACACAATTGCCGGAACAACCTTGTAAATTTAAGTCATTTATTTGTTTGATTTCAGACTCCTTCAGTGGCACTTCATTTCACTCTGTAAAAAGCCAGTGTTTACAGTGATCTCTAAGACTATAAAATCAAGCCTCTGATTTTATTTCTTACCACTCTTCTTTACTTGCTCTTTGCACCCAAGACAATCGTGACTTCTTGACCTGTTACAGATGGCCCTGTTATTAGGACATTTGCATTGACAGTTCCTTCTGCATGCAAACTCCCAGAGATCCACCTTCCTGATGCTTTCAAATTTGAAGTCTTTATTCAACTATCACTTTCTCAGCAAGGCCTGCTCTGCACCCAGCCCTATTTAAAATCATAGACTTTCCAACCAGTACACATTTTTTTTTTTTTTAAATATTTTATTTATTTATTTGAGAGAGACACAGTGAGAGAGAGCATGAGCGAGGAGAAGGTCAGAGAGAGAAGCAGACTCCCCGTGGAGCTGGGAGCCCGATGCGGGACTCGATCCCGGGACTCCGGGGTCATGACCTGAGCCGAAGGCAGTCGTCCAACCAACTGAGCCACCCAGGCGTCCCACCAGTACACATTTTTTATCTGTCCTTTTTTTGCTTTACTTACAGAACCTGTTATACTATACTACTTTTTACTTACTGTCTTTCCACTTGAATACATACAAGTCCTTAATAAGGAAAATGGGATTTGGGGGGCCACCTAGCTGGCTCAGTCGGTAGAGCATGTGACTCTTGATCTTCGGTTTGAGCCCCACATTGGGTATAGAGATTATTTAAAAATAAAATCTTTCTTAAAAATTGCTTAAATCTTAGAAAAAGAGAGGTTTTTGTCCCCTCTTGTCCCCTCTTTGCTGATACAAGTTGCAGGTTCCTGGAGCAGTGTATTCAAATAAGCTCTAAATAGATACTTGCTGAATGAATATCATAAACTGCGAAGCCCAACAGTGATAGGATTATAGTTCTTTATTGATTTTTCCTGGGTGTTTTCAGTTGCTGCTTGCTTATGTTATCATAGCTCCACCCCTCCCCCATACTTTATATTTCATTATCCTATCATGTTACTTGAAGACCGCTCTTTTTCCAGTAGACAAGCAGAAAGGTGATTTTTTACAAAATGAAAATACAATGCAGCTCAGTGTCTAAATTTGTGTTGAATCTTCTTAGTAATTAGGGGAGCATATAACAGGAATCTATATTTTGCCAATCAATTTGATGAATTTTTTTAAGATTTATTTATTTGAGAGAGCAGGGGGGAGAGGGATGGGTAGAGATAGTCTTAGCAGGCTCCTTTAAACGTGGACACTAATAATGGGGCTCTACCCTGGGATCAGTATCTGAGCTAAAACCAAGAGTCAGATGCTCAACTACAGCACCACCCAGGCCTCCCTTAACAAAAGATTTTAAATAAAAGGTGAACATCAGTTTAACAGTTACCAGGTAAAGAGAAGAGTTCTTTCATCGCTCTTGCAGTCAGTTTAAATTGTTGCACTTTCTCTGGACGTAAATTTGGCAGTGTCAGTCAGCTGTCGGTCATTCAGTCAACATATCAACACAGGTGTTCATTCCATAATTGCCTATAAACAAAAAATCAGAATTGGTCTTAATTTTTTTTTTTAAGATCTATTTATTTTAGAAAGAGTTGGTGGCAGGGGGAATGTTGTACAGAGAGGGGGTGAGAAGCAGACTCCCCACAGAATGGGGAGCCTGTCTTGGGGGCTCAGTCCCACAACCCTGAGTTCATGACAGCCAAAATCAAGAGTTGGATGCTTAACTGACTGAGCCACCCAGGCACCCTTGTCTTAATGTTTAATAATAGAGAATTATTTAAATATATTTTGCTGTAGACATGCAGTTAAATTCTATGCAGCCATTGAAGAAACTGTTGGAAGATTAATGACATTGAAAAAGATTACAAAGTAGTTTTTTATAGATAACATGTTCCTTTAAATGTTTCATATGGGTAGTAGTGTATGTGGGGGAAAAATAAAGGGACATAACCTTAGTATATTTTTGTGTGGTGGGATTTATTTGTAAAAAATCTGTGTTCCAGGGGAGACAAAGTTTTGAAATAAATAGCTTTCAAGTTAAATACTCAAATAAGGTGGATCATGTCTATAAAATGTTAATGAAGGAAAGAAATTTACCCTTGTGTAGTATATGGTACATTCTTAATAACAGTTATTTGTAATTACACTTTTACTCAGAGGCTATTGTTTTCTCTATTTTATAATTGAGGAAACAGGCTCTTTTTTTTTTTTTTTTTTTTTTTTTAAGATTTTATTTATTTATTTGTCAGAGACAGAGGGAGAGAGAGCGAGCAAGCACAGGCAGACAGAGAGGCAGGCAGAGGCAGAGGGAGAAGCAGGCTCCCTGCCGAGCAAGGAGCCCGATGTGGGACTCGATCCCAGGACGCTGGGATCATGACCTGAGCCGAAGGCAGCCGCTTAACCAACTGAGCCACCCAGGCGTCCCAGGAAACAGGCTCTTAACAGTGAATTAATTTACCCACAATAATAAACCTATAATGTTCTACAGCATATATGAGAGAAATAGGTTCCAAGGATGCAGTTTATTTATTTATTTATTTATTTAAGATTTTATTTATTTCTTTGACAGTGTGAAAACAGCGGGAGGGGCAGAGGGAGAAGCAGGCTCCCTGGTCAACAGGGATCCCAGTGTGGGGCTGGATCCCAGGACCCTGCGATCATTACCTGAGTCTAAGGCAGTTGCTTAACCAACTGAGCCACCCAGGCACCCCAAGGACACTTTTTTAACAATTTATTTATGGACCAATACATACTACAAAACTCAATACTTTTAAATGTGCACTTCAGTCATTTTTTTTTTTTTTTTTAAGATTTTATTTATTTGAACAGAGAGAGGTCTTAAGCATGGGGAGCAGCAGAGGGAGGGGGAGAAGCAGGCTCCGTGTTGAGCAGGGAGCCCAATACAGGGTTCGATTTCAGGACTCTGGGATCATGACCTGAGCCAAAGGCCGATACCCTACCAACTGAGCCATCCAGGTGCCCCCACTTTAATCATTCTTAATAACTTGTAGAATTGTTAAACCATCACCACAATCCCGCTTTAGACAATTTGCCTGTTTTCCTTTTACAAAAATAGCTTTGTTGAATTATAATTCACATACTATGTAACTCATCCATTTAGAAGTATACAGTTCAGGGGACCTGGCTAGCTCAGTCAGCAGATTATGCAGCTCTTGATCTTTGGGTCTTAGGTTTGAGTCTCATATTTGGTGTAGAAATTACTCTAAATCCAAATTGAATGAATGAAATTAATTCTTAAAATAGAATGATTTATCCAAGTTACCATTTTTAAACATGGAATAGAAGGTTAGTATAAGCAAATCTTGATACTAACACAGTTAGCTTTTTTTAATTATCTTAGGAACATCTTAGTTCCTCACATAGTTTTATTTTGCAGTAATTTATCTACAGTTAGTTTTAACTGCATTGACTAGTGTTCCTTTTAAGTTTTAGAAAATATGTTTTGCTCTCTTTTGTTTAAATTTGTGTTATAATTTCCAATTTTATATATAAAACTAACTCATTTTTTGAACTATGTCCTTCAAATTTTTATGGAATTAATTTATTTGATTTAATAAAGTAAAATTTTTTTCTCCTCTTAGCATCTCTATACATTTCATCCTTTTCTTATTCTTCATAGTTCTTAATTTTCTGTGGTGCCTGAGTAGCTCAGTTACATGACAGTCTCTCCCTCTTTTTTTTTTTTTTTTAATATTTATTTATTTATTTATTTGACCGAAATCACAAGTAGGCAGAAAGAGACCAGAAAGCAGACTCCCCACTGAGCAGAGAGCCCGATGTAGGCCTCTATCCCAGGACCCCGAGACCATGACCTGAGCCGAAGGCAGAGGCTTAACACACTGAGCCACCTAGGTGCCCTGCACAACCATCTCTTGATTTTAGCTCAAGTCATGATCTCAGGGTTGTGAGATGGAGCACCATGTTGGTCTCTTGTGTTTATTGGGGAGTCTGCTTGAGGTCTCTCTTTCCATCTCCCTCTGCCCCTCCTCCTACCTTTTTTATCTCTTTTCCTCCTCTTTAAAAAAAAAAAAAAAAAACTTAATTCTTTTTTCTCTTTTCTTTTTTTTTAAGATTTTATTTTTTAGTAATCTCTGTACCCAATGTGGGGGCTCAGATTTACAACCCCAAGATCAGGAGTCACATACTCCACTGACTGAGCCAGCCAGGCACCCCATTAAAGTCCAAAAGATTTTTATTCATACAGTATTTCTTTACATTGTGTCTTTCGAAAACAGCAATAGAAAATATCTGTATTAATGAGTATTTTGCTGCTATTGAATTGATTTTATAGATCGAGATGAGGAAGAAATAAACAAAAGAGATGACAAAAGAGATATCAACAGGTACTGCAAGGAGAGGCCCTCTAAAGATAAGGTATTTATTGAATAATGTATTCTTTATAACATAACAATTTTCCATTTCTCACATAATCTAGACTTATTAAGCATAATGCTATCATGAAGTTTATTGGTCCTTATATATCTATATATTATCACTCAGAGCAAAATTTAGCCTATTGTATTTTTATATTTGTAGTTATGTCAGGTAACCAATATGTTTTATTCCTTTCTCCCGTACACATAAGCAAGATGAGCTCATTTTAACTTGTAATATGAGGCAAAGGTCTTTTCTTATTTTTAGCTGTTATATGGACATGGTCTCAATTTCTTACTTTTCAGAGGTAAAGATTATGTGCTATTATCTTCTGCATTTTCTTTAGGAAAAAGAAAAGATTCAGATGATCACAATTAACAGGGATCTGTTAATGGCATTTGTTTATTTTGATCAAAGCCATTGTGGTTATCTTCTTGAGAAGGATTTAGAAGAAATACTTTATACTCTTGGACTACATCTTTCTCGGGCTCAGGTAATGTCATGCATGTTTAAAATGAAAAGCCATTTTAAGTAATTACCTTTTTAATCTCTGTCTACTGGCTAATAGAGATACTATAGTGAAGAAATAATGGAAATGTGTAAAATAAAAGTTAAAAGTCTCCTCCATAGTTCTATTCCTCTGGCCTCATGTAATCCTCTAGATCTTTTTGTAAGCAACTTATGTATGTAAGCAACTTGATATGTATATTATATGTATATGTATGTGTGTGTGTGTATATATGTATATACACACACACACGCATGAAATCATTTTATACATTACTTATATACAACTTTTTTCTTTTTCTTTTTTAAAGATTTTTCTTTTTTAATTTCATTTATTTATTTGATGAGGAAGGAGTACAAGCAGGGGGAGCAACAGGCAGAGTGAGAAGGAGAAGCAGACTGCCCACTGAGCAGAGAGCCCAGTGCAGGCTGGATCCCAGACCCTGGGATCATGACCTAAGCCAAAGGCAGCTGCTTAACTGAGCCACCCAGGCACCCCTTAAGATTTTATTTTTAAGTAATCTCTTCACCCTGTTTAGGGCTTGAACTGAAAACCCAAGATCCAGTCCCATGCCGTACCAACTGATTCAGCCAATGCCCCTGAACAACTTTTTTCATTTAACAGTATAGACCATTTTATGAAAGTAAAGACCCACTTTGACCTTTTTATGACTACAAAGCATTCTGTAATACAGATGAACCATAATTGCCTTAACTAAGTGTCAGTTGCTAGGCAGTTTCCATTTTTTGGAATTATAGACTCTAGTGTAATAAATATCTTTGTACATACACTTTTTAAAAAAAAGATTTTATTTATTTGACAGCACAAGCAGGGGGAGTAGAAGGCAGCAGGAGAGGGAAAAGCAGGCTCCCTGGGATCATGACCTGAGCTGAAGGCACATGCTTAATTGAGGCTCCCAAGCACTCATGTATTTTTTTTTTTTTTTCTCTAAGATTGATTGATTGATTTGAGAGAGAGAGTGTGAGTATGCACATCCCGGGGTTGGGGAGGGGCAGAGGGAGAGAGTCTTTTAAGAAGACTCCACACTGAACATGGAGCCCGATGTGTACGGCTCAGTCTTTGGACCTTGAGTTTACAATCTGAGTTGAAATCAGAGATTGGATTCTTAACAAACTCTGCCATTTAGGTGTGTGCCCTCCCCGCCCCCCCATTTTAAGTAGGTTCCAAGCCCAGTTTGGGGCTTGAACTCACAACCCTGAAATTTAGAGTCAGCTGAGTCAGCCAGTATATAAACTTTAGTGTATGCTTTAGTGTTTCTATCAGTGTTACATGTTTTTTATTAACAAAAGTTTTTTCAAATGATAATTTGGATTTTAGGTTTATAGAGAAGGCAGTTAGAAAATGCACAAGTGAGAGAGCCTGGGTGTCTCAGTCAATTAAGCTCAAGTCATGATCCCAGATTCCTGGGATCAAGTCCCGCATCAGGCTTCCTGCTCAGCACGGAGTCTGCTTCTCCTCAGTCTGCCTCTTTTCCCTGCTTATGCTCTCTCTCTCTTTGAAAGAAATAAATGAAAAATCTAAAAAAAAAAAAAAAAAGAGAGGAAACAAAAAACACAGGTGGAGGGGGTCTTGATTTCAGCTCAGGTTGAAATAAATCCCCCCCCCCAAAAAAAAAACACCCACACAAGTGTTTGAGTGGGAGAGGATAACAGAACACAGATGCCACTGATGTTTATCATATGTGAAAATTAGAACACAGTTAAGGCAATTCAAAAATGTATTCTATTCTCTTTTTTTTTTTTTACTTACTTATATAACAGGTAAAGAAACTTCTTAATAAAGTAGTACTCCGTGAGTCTTGCTTTTACCGGAAATTAACAGACACCTCAAAAGATGAAGAAAACCATGAAGAGTCTGAAGCATTGCAGGAAGATATGCTAGGTTTGAATATATTATTTTGAGATTATCTTCTATAACTATTAAAGAAGAAAAAAGTAATAAAATACAATCTTTTATAGGGAACCGGTTGTTACTTCCAACACCAACAGTAAAGCAGGAATCGAAGGATGTGGAAGAAAACGTTGGTCTTATTGTGTACAATGGTGCAATGGTTGATGTAGGAAGCCTCTTGCAAAAATTGGAAAAGAGTGAAAAAGTAAGAGCTGAAGTAGAACAGAAGCTGCAGTTGCTAGAAGAAAAAACGGGTAAGGAACAGCATTGGGTATTTTGGTACTTTTAAAACCCTGCTGGAATATATATGTGTACACACATATATACAAACCTGTGTACACATGCATATCCATACTCTGCATTTTAGTCTAGGCACATTATACAACTCACTTTTGACCATTAAAAGCTATAAAAGTCCTTGTCATTTTAAGAATTTATCTTGGATTTTTATATGCATTCTTAGATTCCTTTGTTATTTTGTATTTTTTTAATCTTCTCCTAGTGCTACTTAGTTTTCATCGGTTTTTGCTACTTTCTCTAATCCATCTAAAAAGTGGAACCTGGGTGAGTAGACAGACTTAGGTAAAATTTAAATGAAGCGAGTATACTACATCATGCTTTATAACTGTGACATTTGTGGCCATTTTAAGGAATTATAACTGCTTTTTATTTTCCTTAGTATTTTCTTAAAAATTTATTTTTCTAAAAAAAAAGGATACTATTTATTTATTTGACAGAGGGAGTAACAGTGAGAGAGGGAACACAAGCAGGGGGAGTGGGAGAGGGAGAATCAGGCTTCCTGCTGAGCAGGGAACCCAAGGCAGGGCTCAATCCCAGGACCCTGGGATTGTGACCCAAGCCAAAAGCAGACACTTAAGGACTGAGCCACCCAGGCACCACTAAATTTACTTATTTTTAAGACTGAAAGAGAGAATATGCAAGCAGGGAGGGGAAAAAAAGGAGAGAGTCCTCAAGCAGACTCCTGTGGAGCACCAAGCCTGATGCAGGGCTCAGTCCCAGGACCCTGAGATGACCTGAGCCAAAATCAAGAGGTGCCCCTTAACCTACTAAGCCACCCACGCACCCCTTAGATATTTCTAACCTCATGATTGGAGATTTTAAGGGGTAAGATGGTGAATTCCATTTTTTTTTTTTTTTTTTAAACAGATGAAGATGAGAAAACCATACTAAATTTGGAGAATTCCAACAAAAGCCTCTCAGGTGAACTCAGAGAAGTTAAAAAGGACTTTAGTCAATTACAAGAAAATTTAAAGATTTCAGAAAACATGAATTTGCAGTTTGAAAACCAACTCAATAAGACAATCAGAAACTTATCTACAGTAATGGATGAAATCCACACTGTACTGAAGAAGGTTAGCAGTTTTATACTTATGTATTTTCAGTTTGTCTCAAATTTTAACTCTGGAAATTATAATGTCATTAAGCTCTTAGTGGTTTTTCTCGGAGCAAATAGTGGTTGGTGTTCTGTCCTTTGTCATATTAATCAAAAGTGATTTCCAAAAGATTGTATTCTTCTAGAATTTAGTTGAAATGTCAACATGGTTTATGTGTGTAGACTTGTTGAAACTTCTTGAAAACTTACAAGTTTTATTTGTATTTCTTTCAGAACCAGAGAGTGAATTGAATTTGAACTTGAGGAAAATAAAACCATTTACTTCTTTTTAAAGCCATTTATTGTTGGGCAGAGTTGAGAAACTCTTTGGCACTATCAAAATCAATTTATTAGTATTTTTTGTCACTAAAAAATACCTGTAACTCAACGCCATTATAAACTAATTAAAATGAGAATCTTCCATATCCTCAGTCTCAGAGAACAAGGGGAGAGAAATCATATTACTGTGCAAGGAATATACTACTATTATTCCTAATTACCTCTGATTTCTCAGGATGTAGATAGCTTTCTCAAATACTACATACTGTTCTGCATAGAATTGAGGGGTTTCCTTTATAGTTGTCTCTAGTGTCAGTTTTTCATAGATGGCAAAATGGGCTATTTAGAGTTTCTGTTAACTAATGTTTATCATTTTTTAAGTTATGTTTAAGAGAATCTAATTAAATACTTTGTCTTTTGTGTTACAGGATAATGTCAAGAATGAAGATAAAGATCAGAAATCCAAGGAGAATGGTGCAAGTGTATGATAAAATACATGTAGTGGTGAAGAATGGTGTTAAATAATGTAATATATAAAATCATGATACAAGAATGTTTGAACGTGATGCATGTTTGATTTTAGTAGTATAAATATCTGTTAGTTCAAATGATGTATAAAGTTTTATGAATGTGAAGAGTCTGCTTTTGAAAATTGCTTGTAATTCCTGGCATTCAAATTATTAAACACTCCTTGAGTGAAATAATTTTGCATTGCAAAATGTTTTAGGATGAACTTTGTTATAGTTTTTAACCCCAATAAAGTTCATCACTTTAATTGATAGTAGTATTTAATTACCAAATGTCTTTTATTAAAATACTTAGAATAATTGCAGTTTTATTTATAGAATTATCATTATTAGGTTTTTATAAAAAATTTTTAGTCTTTTAAAATTTCAGTATAAATCATAAAATAGCATGCTGCTTAATTTTTTGCAAGTTTTTTGAATCAGACTTTTTTACTTGTCTTTAAAAAAATCCCTTCTATCAGCCTCTAAACTGTTCATTAAAAAATCAGTTCATCCAAGACATAAAAAGCTAAGAAAGTAATAGATAATTACCATTGTTACTATATATGTTAGACTTACAAAAAAACAAATAGTACTGATGTTAATGTTACTGCTTTCAATTAATTGTTCTTTCCCAAAATAGCACCTATATTTTAATTTTGAGGGGTTTTTTTTTCCTTAAATGCAGTGTTTGTCAAATGTACAGTTTAGCACCAAGCCAGTAGATGTCAGTATGATGTCTTAAGTTAAGCCTTCTTTAATTAAAAATAATTTTTTTATTAGTCTGTGTACTTCCTTCAGCATTTTAGTGGGTACATAAGAGTTGATTAACTGTTGAGTGAAAAGGGTAGAAAATGTGATATACTCTAAAGCAATGGTTCTCAGTAGGGAGTGAACTTGCCCCAGAGGACATTTAGCAATGTCTGGAGACACTTCTACTTGCCATAGCTGGGTGAGTGAATGTTACTGCATCTAGTTGTTAGAGGCCAAGGATGATGTTAACCATCCTATGTTGCATAGGACAGCCCCTCAACAAGAAAGGATTATCCAGGGGGGCCTGGGTGACTCAGTCGGTTAAGTGTCTGCCTTCAGTTCTGGTCATGATCCCAGGGTCCTGGGATAGAGCCTTGTGTCGGCCTCCCTATTCAACAGGGAGCCTGCTTTTCCCTCTCCCACTCCCACTGCTTTGTGTTCGTTTTCTCTCTCACTCTCTCTCTCTCTCTCAAATAAATAATAAGTAAATTTTTTAAAAAATAAAAATCTTGGGGGAAGAAAAATACATGGCTGGCTCACTCACTAGAGCATGAGACTTATTTATTTATTTATGTATTTATGTATTTTAGTGGGGGGCAGAGGAAGAAGAGAATCTTAAGCAGAATCCCCACTGAACATGGAACCTGACACAGGGCTCAGTGCCAGGACCCCAAGATCATGACCTGAGCTGAAACCCAAAAGTGGAATGCTCAATGACTAAACCACCAAGGCACCCCTAAATGACTTTTTTTTTTTTAAGTTTTTTTTAAGTTTTTATTTATTTGAGTGAGACAATGAGAGCAAGAAAAAGCATGAGCAGGGAGGAGAGAGAGAAGCAGCTCCTCCCTGAGTAGGGAGCCTAACTTGGGGCTTCATCCCAGGACCCTGGGATCCTGACCAGAGCTGAACGCAGACACTTAACTGACTGAGCCACCCAGGTGCCCCTGTTTTTACATTTCTGATGCTTGATTCAGTCATTGTAGAGCAACTGAAATTTTAAGAATTTATTATTTCTTACTGAATTTTGCCCAAGTCCTAGTAAAACTGTAAGAACACAAAAAAACTCCTTTGAGCAACACTTAGACTTTATGTATGTTCACATTACATTCCTCTCAAAATGTTGAGTAATGGGCGCCTGGGTGGCTTAATTGGTGAAGGATTTCCCACGTTTGAGTCCCCCTGTCACACTCCCTGCTCAGCAGGAAGTCTGCTTCTCCCTCTTCCCCTCACCCTACTCGTGTTCTCACTCTGTCTCTCTCTCTGAAATAAAATCTTTTTTTTTTTAAGATTTTATTTATTTATTTGACAGAGATCACAAGTAGGCAGAGAGGCAGGCGGGGGTGTCGGCAGGGGGGGCAGGCTCCCTGCAAAGCAGAGAGCCGGAAGCGGGGCTCCATCCCAGGACCCTGGGATCATGATCTGAGCCAAAGGCAGAGGCTTTAACCCACTCATCCACCCAGGTGCCCCAAATAAATAAAATCTTCAAAAAAAAAATAAAAAGTTGAATACTATTCAACCACATTTTTTTAATATTTTACATGATCTGATCCCTAACCTATTACATAATTACTTAGAATTAAAGATAACTAATACTAATTATGAATCAGTGTTTATTCAGAAACTGTAGAATTCTTAAACTTTTTAGTTATTTGTGTACCAGTTTAAGAAGATTTGAAGTGCTCTTGCCTTTTACCCTAACAATTCTAAAACCTCAGTCATAAAGTGTTTGTTGCTCGAATATGTGGATCATTCTGCTGATGAAGTAAGAACATTAATCCTATTATAAATGCAAGACTTCCTCTAAAGTGGCGAAAGAGGGGGTGCCTGGGATTTCAGGGTCCTGGGATCAAGTCCCACTTTGGGTTCCCTGCTCAGCTGGTAGTCTGCTTCTCCCTCTATCCCTCCCCCCTGCTCACTGACATTTAAATCTCTTAATACACTTGAAAAATCTCAGAGGTGATTTTGGTATTTAGGATGACATCAAATTTTATAGGTTTAAAAATATTTGTATATAATTGACCTCAGCTTATATAAAGAGTTGGAATTCCAAAGTCATGGTGGCAGATTTAGGACGGGCTAACATAGGACTCTTCCGACTTACCTTTCCATAATGTTTAGCATGTGAAACCTAAATAATTCAGTCCTCAATAGTAATTGCTTGGAAAACATTATTTCAGTGTAAGTGGAAAACAAAGGAAATGTAAAGACCGTGAACTTGAGGAGCTGGACTAGGTGGAACAGATTGAGCTGATGTCCTTTTCGCCTGCCCTGTCTGCACATCCTGAATGCTCCCAGGAGCACTGCATGTCTTACTGTGTAACCGCACCTCACCCTCTGCACAACTGCACGACTGCAGAGAACTTTCCATCGGTTGGGCACCCCGGGCCTTTCTCTCTCAGTCCTAAGAGTGGGAAGGGTATGGAGTTGTACCTTTTTTGAGAGGTCATGCTTTGGAGACTGTCAAAGGTAAACTTAGGAGGAAAGACATTTGATGCTTTAACATTTTTGATAAATCTTAACATCCACTGTTAGTGCTAGTAGAGACGTATGATCTTGGACACAGGACCAAAGACCAGGGAAGTCCCAAGAGTATCAACTTTCCTTAGGTTTCAGTTGGTACAAAAATTTCAAGTGCCGGGGTTGGCTCGGTTGGTATCTGCCTTCAGCTCAGGTCATGATCCCAAGATCCTGGGATCAAGTCCCACATCAAGCTTCTTGCTCAGGGGAAACCTGCTTCCTCTGCTGATCCCCCTGCTTGTGGTCTCTGACCAATAAATAAAATCTTTAAAAAAATTGAAGTACCTCAGTTTCTGGGCCACAACTCAGTCTTACCTGAGATCTAGAGGTCAAAACAGGGATTTCTGCTACAGTGACAGTGTAACTGTGTTGAACCTTAATACAGAGGTGGTCACTTCCTGTAAAAAAGTGCAATATTTATGTAGGAAGCAAAAAAATAATTCTCTTTCTGCTAAAAGAAATTTGGAGTATGTTAAGCATGGATGAGTTTGCTTATTAGAATATGGGGGAAATTTATCATAAAACTAAGGAATTTACCTGTGGATATCCATGCCCACAAGGCATTAAAGAATTGGGTGAAAAGAGATAATGCTACATGTATGTAGCAAACAGTAAAGATAACTGTTTAGATACCTAGATAGTATTACTGACTTTCCGGCAGGAAGCTGGATCCAGGCCAGTCTTTGTAACTTCTCTCTGATCCAGGCAATAGTGGACCCTTGAGAGGCTTCTCAGAGCCTGAATTGTACATAGATCTCTTAAATACTGGCTAGAATTTATTAAAAATACTATAGTAGGGACTACACCTAAGGGTTTGGCAGAATACTAGCAAGCTCTCAGAGCATTCTGACAGTCCTATACATAGTATACAAGGGGCACTCCTCCCCTATTTCTTCCATGGGGACTTCCTCGTCCAGCGTACTCCTCTCATGAGACCTTTGGAAGTCCACAGGTTAATGCTGAAATGGCACTGAATCTTTGGGGGTTCTGAGATAGCCTGAGGTTTTCGTTGTCAGAAGCCATACAAGTTTGCTAGTCCTACTGGGTGTAAAGTGAGAGTGTAGAGTCAAACTAAGTTCAAAAATCGTATCGATGGGACACCTGCGTGGTTCAGTCATTAATCTGCCTTTGGCTCAGGTCGTGATCCCAGCGTCCTAGGATCGAGCCCCATATCAGGCTCCCTGCTTGGCATGGAGCCTGCTTCTCCCTCTCCAGCTCCCCTGTGTTTGTGTTCCCTTTCTCCCCATCTCTGTCATTTACAAAAAAAAAACAACAACAACAACAACTTAAAAAAAGAATTGCTGGGATGCCAGGGTGGCTCAGTCCGTTAAGCACCAAGCTCCTGGTTTTGGCCCGGGTCATGATCTCAGCAGGAGGATGAGTTCGAGCCCTCCCTCCATCTACACTCTTTAGGAGAGCCTGCTTAGGATTTTCACTCTCCCTCTGCCCCTCCCCTCCACATACCTACACGTGTTGTCGCTAAAAAACAAAAAACAAGAACCATGGGTTTTAAGCAAAGGATTGACGTGATCATAGTAATTAGAGGCACAATAAAAGCTTCCTCTATTGGACATGTAGTGTGCCGCACATTTCCTGGTTTAACTGCAAAATAGTTGCCAGGCCTGTGGGTTCCATGAAAGAAAGGTTTCCCTTCCCACTATAATTTTGTATTCAGATTATTTTGGAAATTAAAATTAACATCTATATATCTTTACAGTTGTTTTTGTTAGACATAATAGAGTAATGAGAATGTTTCAAGAATCGTTGACACATTTCACCGCCTATTTTATGACTTACTAATAAGGGGATATTTAGGCCATAATTTATTGTCTATACTGGGAACTTATTTTGAGAAGAGGGGGCTAAGGATAATTATACCAAGATACTGGTTATAAACCAAGACTATGTCAAACATTATTGCCTACTTATTATTCATCTTGAAGGTAAAATTGACCTGCTCTTGGTGTTCACTAGTTTCAAAACAAGTCTCGGGCTTGAAAGAAGATGTCCCAAACTACTATCAACCATGAAGTATTAGTTTTTCTTGTGTATATAGAAGACATATATCAGATTATCAGATAGGGTACTACCTAAGGAAGTCACTGAGTCAGCTCCTTATTTGAGCCCCATTAATGATGGAGTTTGAAGGTGATCGTTATGCCTAAACGAAGGCAGTGGTTCTTCAAACTGGTATGCAGCAGAATCACCTGACAAGCTTGTTAAAAAACACAGTGCTTGGCATAGTTTCCAGAATTTCTGATTGAAAAGGTCTGGGGTTGAGCCCGAGTTTGCATTTCTACCAAGTCATCAGGTACTGCTGCTGCTCTTCTGGGTTAACACCCTTTTCACTAAAGTATACATAGTGGGTTTCCCTACCTAATACATGATTTAAAAAAAAAACAAAACAGGAGGGGTACCTGCCTGGCGACTCTTGATCTTGGGGTCGTGAGTTTGAGTCCCATGTTAGGGATAGAGATCACTTAAAAAAATTGTTTAAATTTTATTTGTTTTTAGAGGGAGAACTGTGTGCTCTGGGGTAGTGGGAGAGGGAGAGAGCATCTTAAGCAGGCTCTAGCCCAGTGTGGAGACAGTCGTGGGGCTCAATCTCACAACCCTGAGATCTCAACCTGAGTCAGTCAAGAGTCGGATGCTTAACTGACTGAACCACTCAGGCGTCCCCAAAACTTTTAAAAACAAGACAACACCAAGCGGGGTGCCTGGGTGGTTCAGGTAATCAAGCATCTGCTTTCGGCTCAGACCATGATCAAGTCCTGCATCGGGCTCGCTGCTCAGCTGCTCCCTCTTTCCCTTCCTCTTCCTCTGCTGCTCCCCCTGCTTGTCTCTCTCTCTCTCTCTCTCTCTCTCTCTCTCTCTCTCTGTCAAAACAAAACAACTCCAAGAAAAGTAGCAATTACCTTGGAGATATTATCTGAGCAATTTGGGCTTTTTTTGTAGGGGTAAATATTTCCACATTGGATAAGCAAGCCTTGGAACCTGCAAGGTACGTACTTTGAAAAGCTGCTCTGACATACTTTTTTATGGGAAGGGTCACAACTACATAAGCAACAAATAAGCTAGGAAAAATCCATTTTCTTCATACTGTTTTGTTTACTTCTCGCCCTTAAGCTGACATGACTATATACTTCTCTTGTGAGGTGTCATATAATGAACATAATCCGTGTGTTTGGTGTGGTCTCCACCATCCGCTGGGGGGCTGACAAGCAGGACGTTCAAACTAAATAGTTTGTTAAGGCCATGAAGGGCTTGACTGGGAGAACAGGTAGGTGGTGAGGGGGCCTGTCAGCTGGCTTGGGCAGAAACACTCGGTTTCCGGGCTGAGAGGGAAAAAATTAAAGAATTAAGGTGGTCAGCAGAGGGAGGGGTAAACAGTAAGTAACGAAGTATTTTTGACAATGGAGAGGCCAAGAAAATGGCAAGGCAAGGATTATGCAGATGTCAAGCAATGAGGGAGGGAGGATCTGTCAAAGAGATGTGACTTGTTTGCAAAGGCCCAAAGGGGCCCAAACCCCCAAAGGGTTCCAGGCTATGTGTCTCCAGCCAGAGGTTAGTGGTCTGCCTGAATCTAAAGGAACTGTTCTTCAAGACGGTGACTTCATCTTCCGAAGCCTTACCTGGAAAGGCTGTGTTCTCTGCATTAGAGAGAGAGGGAGCTTCCACGACTAGTTAGGCCCCCACAGAGAAATTGCAAGCAAACGGTGAGAGACTATTTATTTGGCTAAATTAGATAAATCCTAAAATGTTGCTCCATCGAGCATTTAAGGGATTAGAATATGTCAATAATGAGACTGGTGATGGATGGGGGTCATCTTCACTGTGCTGCTCCCCCATGCCCTCCCCAGGGGTGACTGATAGTCCCGATTCTGATTCCTGTGTACAGGCAGATTCACTGCCCAAAGGTTTCTAATCTGATGAGTGGAGAGGGTAAGGGAAGTGAGGAAGTAGCCCTCTAGGCTGTGTACCGAAAATCGGGCAGATTATAGTTCCAGGGAAATTGACCAGTTTGATGATAGGACCATGAAGACAAAGTCCAGTCCCTAAAAACGGGAGGATTTTGCAGACTATCAGAACCCCAACCACACAGGCAGAATTCAGAGCTGGGACCCCAGCTTCACTGCAAACAACTTTGGCAGAGGCCAGGAGCCAAGGTAGAGGCTCATCTGTACAGATCTTGATGAGACTGAATATTTGATTGAAGGTGAGAGCTTGATACAGGTGGTGGCATTTGGGTTCACACCACATATAAGGCAATGAAAGTTTTAGTTCCTGTCCACTGGGGTGATAAACTCCCAACATGTTATCAGGCAGTTTGGATTAGCTCAGAGACCTGGTGAGCCTAAATCTACAGTTTAAAGGTATCTGATTCTTAGAGCTAGGCAGGGCTGAAATGCAGGCTTAACATTGGTTATACAAATATGTATTCATCAAAAGTAAGCATTTATATATTTAATATGTTTTGATAGTGTGAGTCAGCCTAATTTCAAATTGGGTGAAACCAAATCTAGAGTAAATCTGGATTTGGAATAAAATAAGAATGCTGCCATTCTAAAGGTAAGACTTGAGCTCCAGTTAAATTTTCTGTTTTAGAACTTGCAGTAAGGGCACTTGGGTGGCTCAGTCGGTTAAGCATCTGCCTATGGCTCAGGTCATGACTTCCGGTCCTGGGATTGAGCCCCAAGATGGGCTCCCTGCTCAATGGGGAGTCTGTTTCTCCTCCTCCTCCTCCTGCCCCTCCTTCCATTGCTCCTGCTCTTCCACCCTCTAATTCTTTTTTTAAAATGTAGATTAAAAAAAAACCTTTATTTATTTATTTGACAGAGAGCAAGCATAAGTAAGGGGAACAACAGGCAGAGGGAGAAACAGGCTCCCGTGTGAGCAGGGAGCCCGATGAGGAACTCCCCCCAGGTTACTAGAATCATGACCTGATCCAAAGGCAAATGCTTAATCCACTGAGCCACCCAGGTGCCCCTCAAATAAGTTCTTAAAAAAAAAGAACTTGCAGCACTCTTGCTCATTAGCAAATTCAAGACCAATGGGCAAAACTTTGTGTTTGCTATAGGAAATCCTAAACTCTTGTGAATCTGTGTGTTAAAGAGGTTTTTTTTTTTTTTGTTTTTTTGTTTTTTTTTTAAAGATTTTATTTATTTATTTGACAGAGAGAGATCACAGTAGACAGAGAGGCAGGCAGAGAGAGAGAGGGAAGCAGGCTCCCCGCTGAGCAGAGAGCCCAATGTGGGACTCGATCCCAGGACCCTGAGATCATGACCTGAGCTGAAGGCAGCGGCTTAACCCACTGAGCCACCCAGGCGCCCCAAAGAGGTTTTTATTCATGTAAAGAGCATGAATATGTTGGGAGAGCTTCCTTCTAATGGTAACAAAAATCTTACTGTGGACTTCACTGGAGTAACTGTCGATTCTGGCTTACTCTCTTTGGGTTATTTATCCCTCATATTTTCTAAGTGGATATTTTAAAACCTCTATTCTTTACTAAGGTATTTGAACTTTAAAAATATTTTAAGTCTAGGGGTGCCTGGGTGGCTCAGTCGTTAAGCATCTGCCTTCGATTGGGTCATGATCCCAGGGTCCTGGGATCGAGCCCCACATTGGGCTCTCTGCTCAGTGGGAAGCCTGCTTCCCCCCCCTCCCCCTGCTTGTGTTCCCTCTCTTGCTGCATCTCTCTCTGTCAAATAAATAAAATCTTTAAAACGGAAAAAAAAAATAGTTTAGGTTTGGATATCTCAATCACCTTTTAAATACTTGGCTCTTGGCATTGTTTTACAGTGTCTTGAGAACAGATGGCTTTCTAATTCATCAGTTTTAGAACACATATACCTTGGACCTAACATCAAAGAATCTCATATAATCACTTTAATTTCTATCCTTTATTGCATTACTGCAGTTTCATTATTGTTAACATGTGGCTAAGCAGGTGCCTCTTTGTATGAGGTTTGTTTTAGTTTATCAAATTTGGGGAATTAACTTCAAAATTGAACTTTCTCCAAACAATTTTTTTTAAAGATTTTATTTATTTACTTGACAGCCAGAAATCACAAGTAGGCAGAGAGGCAGGCAGAGAAAGGTGGGGAAGCAGGCTTCCCACGGAGCGGAGAGCCCGATACGGGGCTTGATTCCCAGGACCTGAGATCATGACCTGAGCCGAAGGCAGAGGCTCAACCCACTGAGCCACCCAGGTGCCCACCAAACAATTTTTTATAATTGGTATTTATTTGTATTTTCATGACCTTTGCCCTAAACACTCTCTAAGCTACTAAATCAGGTGGAAATTTCACCTTTGGTTACATGTGCATGTGGTAAACAAAAATAGATATTGGGGGGCACCTGGGTGTCTCAGTCATTAAGCGTCTGCTTTCTGCTCAGGTCATGATCCCAGGGTCCTGGGATTGAGCCCTGCATTGGGCTCCCTGCTGAGCGGGAAGCCTGCTTCTCCCTCTCCCACTCCCCCTGCTTGTGTTCCCTCTCTCGCTGTCTCTCTTTGTGTCAAATAAATAAAATCTCAAAAAAAAAATTGATTTGTGCCACTATGGTTCAAGCAAATGAAACTTCATAAAGTATAGGGGATAACTTTTTCTTTTTAAAATTTTGGGGGGCACCGGGTGGCTCAGTGGGTTAAAGCCTCTGCCTTCGGCTCAGGTCATGGTCTCAGAGTCCTGGGATCCAGCCCCACATCGGGCTCTCTGCTCGGCAGGGAGCCTGTTTCCTCCTCTCTCTCTCTCTCTCTCTCTCTCTCTCTCTGCCTGCCTCTCTGCCTACTTGTGATCTCTGTCAAATAAATAGTGTCAGTTTGGAGCAAGTATTTCTAACATCCCTCTAGCATTTGCCAACTTCCATTTTTTAGTAAAGAAGATAGTAGGCCTGCCTGAAAGTCAGGATCTTCTGTAGACAACATCTAACCAGAATTTAATAATGTTGCTGTTAGCTATTCGTGGCAAATTATTCTGTTTCCATTTACTGGTGAATAAAGTTTCCTGTCTAAATACAAAAAAAAAAAAAAAGATTTAAAAAATTTTTAAAGTAATCTCTCCACCCAGTGCAGGGCTTGAACTCACAACCCCAAGATCAAGAGTCGTATGCTTCTCTGACTCAACAACCCTGAGATCAAGAGTTGAATCCTCTACCAACTGAGCCAGCAGGTGCCCCAGTAGGCAGGGAATGACTTGGAAGTGTACTCTATAGAAGCCCATTAAACAGAGGTTCTCTTAATACCTCTGTTGGAGGGTTTTTTTTTGTTTATTTTGTTTTTTAAGATTTTACTTATTTATTTGACAGACAGAGATCACAAGTAGGCAGAGAGGCAGGCAGGTGGGGGAAGCAGGCTCCCTGCTGAGCAGGGAGCCCCAATGCGGGGCTCAATCCCTGATCTGCTTCCTAGTCCAACCGGGCCTCCCAGTCTTTTTATAAGATTATATTTCCTTTTATTTTATTTTTATTTTTTTAAAAGACTTTATTCATTTATTTGACAGAGAGAGAGAGAGAGATCATAAGTAGGCAGAGAGGCAGGCACAAAGGGGGGAAAGAGGGCTCCCCGCCGAGCAGAGAGACCAATGCGGGACTGGATCCCAGGACCCTGAGATCTTGACCTGAGCCGAAGGCAGAGGCTTACCCCACTGAGCCAGCCAGGCGCCCCTATCTCTAGCCTTGTTATCTCCCTTCAGGCGGGGAAAGAGCAGAGTATAATTTAACATGTACAGAATAAATATTTAATGTCCATTCATTTCCTTGCTGAGACAGATCTGTTGGAAGCCGGGGACTGGCCACAACAGAGACGATTGCTGTTTCTGGCTGTAACATAAATATTTAATTAAAACCTACTTTGAGCCATTCTTCTTAAGGTATAAAATATACCAGCCTTGGGGTATACTTAGGTCATTTCCCAAAACCATCTGTTATTTATTCCAGGGTCTTTTATCAGCTTTGTAAACTCAGGAGGCAGTCGCTTGGCTGTTGGAAATCCTTCCAAGAGGCGAATGTTTAACCTTTGAGCTACTGTTTCCAGAAGAGTATCAAGCAACCAACCCTCACTATAAGAACTGGAATTAGGAATAAAATGAGAATTCTACCATTCTACTATCCTTTAGCTCCACGGTTAATTTGCTTCTGCTTGAAGGCTGGGGCATGCTTCCCTCTTGGTTGCCTGAGACCTCGCATAATCCACACAGAAAGATTCCTTGGGGAAACTAAAGCCTCGAAGTACAGGCTGTGACCCACACGCTTCTGGCTTTCCTGTGTATTCAGCCTCCTCCAGCGGTAATTTCGTACTGCTTTAAATTATTAAGGATTTGTTATAAGTAAAGATTCCGTCTTTGATAAATAGCCTATCAGGGGCAACTGGGTGGTTCAGTGGGTTAAGGCTCAGGTCTCCATCTCAGGGTCGTGGATAGAGCCCCACATGGGGCTCCCTGCTCAGTGGGAAGCCTGCTTCTCCATCTCCCACTCCCCCTGCTTGTTCAGTCTCTCTCACTCTCGCTCTGTGCTCTCTCTCTCTCTCAATTAAATAAATACATAAATAAAATCTTTAAAAAAAAATAGATTAGTTCCTGTTTCCTTGGAAGCCAGTCTTTATCTGCTTGGATAGGACAAAAGGTTTTAAGAAAATCATTACATCTTTTTTCTTTTTTTTTAAAGATTTTATTTATTTATTTGACAGCGAGAGACACCACGAGAGAGGGAACACAAGCAGGGGTAGTGGGAGAGGGAGAAGCAGGCTTCCCACTGAGCAGGGAGCCCAATGCGGAGCTCGATCCCAGGACCTTGGGATCATGACCTAAGCCAAAGGCAGATGCTTATCAACTAAGCCACCCAGGGGCCCCTACATCTTTTTTTTTTTTTAATTTCATTTATTTGAGAGACCACAAGCATGAGTGGGGGGAGGGGCAGAGCTGAAGGCAGATGCTTAACCTACTGAGCCACCCAGGTGTCCCCATCATTACTTCTTTTGACTCCTTTGCCCAAGATGATGAAGTCACAATTTAATTCTGTTTTAATTATTGAGAGGCTTGGCAGTTACTCTGTTAATATACCTATATCCAAAATGACAGTTGGGGGCTCCTGGGTGGCTCAGTGGTTTAAAGCCTCTGCCTAGGGCTCAGGTCATGATCTCAGGGTCCTGGAATCGAGCCCCACATTGGGCTCTCTGCTCATCTGGGAGTTTGCTTATCCCTCTCTCTGCCTGCCTCTCTGCGTACTTATGATCTCTGTCTGTCAAATAAATAAAATAAAAATCTTAAACAAACTAACAAAATGACAGTCAGAAAAAGCAAAGGTTGAAATGTCACAGTATAAACGTAAGAGGTAAGAACCAAACTAATAAAGGAATGGTGTATGGGGTTTAGTCGGTGCAGACGTGGAGGATTGATTTGACCCGGCATGGTAAAACGGATTTTTATTACAATAAAAAAAAAAAATTAGGAATCCAATCTTCAGCTCCATTCCACACTAAAAAAAAAAAAAAAAAAAAAAGTGATTCAAGGCAGCTGTGATTTAATGCTACTTACATTGACAGTAAAACTCTTTATTAAAGTTAAAATAGCAGTAGAGTTGAAAGTCTGAGTTGCAGGGTCAGAGCCTCTCCTGCCTTGTACTATTTCTTCCAGTAGCTACTGAAGTGCCACCTTGCCCAGCTTAAAATGCTTCCCATTTTGTAAAGGGACTATTAACTGTTCTTTCTTTTTTTTTTTTTTTAGTATAGTTGACAAAAAATGTTACATTAGTTTCCTGTGTACATCATAGTGATTCAACTTTTTTTTTAAAGATTTTAGTTATTTATTTGACAGAGATCACAAGTAGGCAGAGAGGCAGGCAGAGAGAGAGAGAGAGAGGAGGAAACAGGCTCCCTGCCGAGCAGAGAGCCCGATGTGGGGCTGGATCCCAGGACTCTGAGACCATGACCTGAGCCGAAGGCAGCTGGTTACCCACTGAGCCAGCCAGGTGCCCCGATTTTATTTATTTTAGAACGAGAATGAGATCAAGCTGGGGAGAGGGAGGAGCGGACTCCCTGCTAAGCAGGGAGCCCCATGTGGGACTCCATCCCAGGACCCTGGGATCATGACCTGAGAGGCAGAGGCTTTAACCCACTGAGCCACCCAGGCGCCCAGTGATTCAACTATTAACATAAATTAATTTGAGCACCTGGATGCCTTAGTCACCTGGGCGTCTGCCTTCGGCTCAGGTCATGATCCTGGAGGCCCAGGATGGAGCCCACGTCAGGCTCCCTGGTCAGTGGGGAGTCTGTTTCTCCCTCTGACCCTCCCCCATCTCGTGTGTTCTCTCTCTCTCTCTCTCAAATAAATAAAATCTTTTTAAAAAATGTCTTTGAGCTAACGTATATTATCCCTAAATGGCATAATCCCATAGATAACCACATTCTTCCAGGTTACTACAAAGATGCTGATACCTTTACTAAATACTTTCAAAACAACACTCTCTCAAATGAAAATGGTTTTATATTCAAATTATAATTGAGAAGATGATAGAGGAAATATAAGTCATAACAAGTTAGGTTAGGATAAGAACAAATAGACATAACTCTGGAATTTTGTGTAAATAAGATAGATATTAACAGCTGTAAGACATGTAAGAAATACTTTGTAAAATCTATGTTTCTAAGTATAATGTATAATCTTAATCTTATTTCAATATTGTTTTACACTTCTTCTGAGTCAACCAGATGCCTCTGGTTTACACTTCCATCCCGATCCTTACTCTAAATCATCCTTCACTGAATCACCTTTTAAAGTTACAAGATAGGGCTTTTCCTCGTTCTCCCACTTTGTAGGTGAGAACACCTAGGAAATGAACCAGAACTGTGGGACTGAGCTCAAATCATGCTTAACATTGTGAGGAATGTTTGCCTGCCAAGCCATGTAACATGAGCTGAAAGTCTCTCCCCAGCTTCTTAAAGAAGTGAAAACATTTGGATTGCTTTTCTTAATTCTCATGATAGACACCAAATAAAAACAAGATGTCTTGGATTCCTTTCATTATGAACTGGAATAAAGGGAAATTTACTAAAAATTCTTTTTGAGAGCCTAGACTATTTTTGGAAAAACACTTTATGATAGATGTAGGGTTTTTAAAAAAAGATTTTATTTATTTATTTGAGAGAGCATAGAAGCGGGGGTGAGGGGGGAGGAAGGGGAGAGAAGAAGGAAAAAGTGGGGGGAAGGGGCAGAGGGACAAACAGACTTCCTGCTGAGCAAGGAGCCAGACTTGGGGCTTGATCCCAGGACCCTGAGATCATAACTTGAGCTCAACTGACTGAGCCACCCAGGTGCCCCATGATAGATGTAGATTAAGAATGATGTAACTGTGATGAACTGATCAGAAATTTGATAGGTCGTTTCTTCAGCAATAGCTTCACAGATCTGTCCCCTCATTTCCTGCTCAGGGTATCTCCTTGGTACCTAATGTGGTTCCTATCAGAAACAACTTCTTTGCCCCTTTCTCCACCTCTTCCTCCTTCTCCTCTCCCTCTTCTTCCTCCTCTTTCTTCTTCCTTTTTCCTTCTTCCTCTTCTTTCTTCTCCTCCTCCTTCTCCTGCTTCCCCTTCCCCCCACCCTCCTCATCCTTCCTTTTCTTAAGTAAGTTCTATGCCCAGTGTGGGGCTTGAACTCAATCCCAAGATCAAGAATTGCATGCTTTATCACCTGAGTCAGGCAGGTACCCTCCTACCCCAAACTTCTTTGGGGCTTCTACACTGCTGTTTCATAACCAAAGAGTTAGGCACTTTAATACATCGAAGTCCTTTGTGGTTTCCCCTTTTCTTTTGCAAAAGAGCTTAGGGGTAGAATGAAAAATGAAAAAATCAAATGTATATAGAATGTCTGAAGGCCACGTGGGTGGCTCAGTCATTGAGCATCTGCCTTCGACTCAGGTTATGATCCCAGGGTCCTGGGATGGAGCCCACATTGGGCTTCCTGCTCAGCAGGGAATCTGCTTCTCTCTCTCCCTCTGCTACTTCCCCCCACCCCTGCTTGTGCGCTCTCTCTTTCTCACAAATAAATAAAATCTTAAGGAGAAACAGAGGAAAAAGTCACCTTAAGGTCATATTTTTAAAAAAGATTTTATTTATTTACTTATTTGACAGAGAGAGCTCAAGCGGGGAGATTGGGGGAGAGAGAAGTAGGCTCCTGCCTGATGCAGGGCTTGATCCCAGGACCCTGGGATCATGACCCGAGCTGAAATCAAGAGCTGGATCCTTAATTGACTGAGCCACCCAGACGCCCCCTTACCAGGTAATTCTAACATCTGGATCATTTCTGTGTTGGTGTCGTCATTTGTTTTGACATCTTCCTAGTTCTTGGTATGACAACTTGTCTGCAACTGAAACCTGGAAATTTTGATATTGTGAGACTCTGGATCTTATTTAAATTTTGTATTTTAGGGGTGCCCGGGTGGCTCAGTGGGTTAAGCCTCTGCCTTTGGCTCAGGTCATGATCCCAGGGCCCTGGGATCGAGCCCCGCATAGGGTTTTCTGCTCAATGGGGAGCCTGGTTCCCCCTCTCTCTCTGCCTGCTGCTCTGCCTGCTTGTGAACTCTGTCAAATAAGTAAATAAAATCTTTAAAAATAAATAAATAAATTTTGTATTTTAGCAGACAACACTCAAACCTCTGACACCATGCCAGTGGGTGAAGAAGCATGCCACCATGTTATTGCCACATCCAGGGGGAAGTCCAGGCTTTTTACTCTTGCCCCTTTGACAGTGAGGAGAGGGGACTCAGTGCTTCTAGATTGGGTGGGCTTTCAGGCTGTCCACTAGGCCTGAAAATGGTGGCACATCTTGTAACTGCTTTCCACGTGGCTTCCGCCAACACCAAGAAGGGGGTGGCCTTGTTACTGCTGTGCTGTGCTGGGGGAGCTCGTTCTCCACCTGACCGCCTCTGACACCATCTGAGGGGGGAGGGGACTGGCACTTGATGTTGGTGGTGAGGAGTAGATATCTGAGCTCCCCATGTGCTTGTCACCGACCCCATAGTGGGCTGGGGTGGGGGGGTGAGCCGGGACGCGTCATTATAGCTTGGCAAGTGTGGAAGTGTAGGTTTTCTCATTGGCCTTTGCTGGGGAGATGGTGGTGTTGAATGGCTACTGTGTTGAAGTTTCCTTTTTTTTTTTTTTTTTAAAGACTTTATTTATTTGTCAGAGAGAGAGCATACAAGTAGGGGGAGTGGCAGGCAGAGGGAGAAACAGGCTCCCCACTGAGCCGAGAACCTGATGTGGGACTTAATCCCAGGACTCTAGGATCATGACCAGAGCCAAACGCAGGTGCTCAATGGACTGAGCCACCCAGGCATCCCAAATTTCTGTCTCACTAGGCTATTCCTTCCCTATTCCTTTACATAGAGAAAGGAGGCTTTTCTTGAGGTTTTAGTTTTGTCTGTGCCCATTGGTATTTCCAGGTTGCTGGCTTCTCTGGTATCCAGTTTGGGATATAGAAAACAAAAAGAAAACCCAAGGAACCAACCGGTGGGGTGCTGTTCTTGGAGCCCTAGATCCCTAGCCAGCTGGTCTACCAGTCTGTCTCTCTCCACCTCTCAGAGATATATATTCCCAAGGTTTTTAGTTAAGCTAAATGTGAAGAATAGGGGAAGGTGCTTCCCTCCCATCTTCCTGGAACTAAATCTAATATTTTTCATTTAAAATATGATACATGATATGATTCTATTTTTCTAAAATTATTTCTATCTGTCTATATATCTACCTAGAAAAATGATCATTTCTGGGTGGAAGAATTTCAAGTGATTTTTTTTGTAGTTTAAATTTTTAATATTGAGATACATTGTTTTTTCCAAAAGAATAGAGGCATTGTAAAAAAAAAAAAAAAAAGCCAGTGTGTGGCTTGGGGGAAGGTTGGGAGATGTTAATATCTCCCAGTAAAATGTCTACATTCTAGAAAACCCAGCAAATTTCCTTTCTGAAGAATTGTAATCAGTTTAAAAGGATTCTTTTCCAGGGTGCCCGGGTGGCTCAGTGGGTTAAAGCCTCTGTCTTCGGCTCAGGTCATGATCTCAGGGTCCTGGGATCGATCCCTGGCATCGAGCCCCCCATCGGGCTCTCTGCTCAGTAGGGAGCCTGCTTCCTCTTCTCTCTCTGCCTGCCTCTCTCTGTCAAATAAATAAGTAAAATCTTAAAAAAAAAAAAAAGGATTCTTTTCCTGTTGTCTACTAGTGTATTTTACCTTTCATCATCATTTGACAATTTGAATGTCCAGGAGGGACTATTTATTGGTTTAAAAAAACAGTTATTGGCTTTAAATTCATTGAGGAGTAGGGGTGTACGTACCCTGTTAATATTCAAAATATAAACGAAATTTTAGGCCAATGAGAAAAGCCTACATTGGCGTAAAAAACAAATCCTTCCATTGTGAATGCCATGGAGACGTTCTCTTTAAAGTGAACAATTTTGATTTAGGTACAATCAGCAAGTTATATTACATGAATGACATTTCAATTTGAAAAAAATTTTTGAATTCAAAAAAAATTTTGAATAACAAACTATGAATTGTCAAAAAGAAAAAGATATTCTTTATGAAATGATCCACCAAAAGGTTTGCTCTGCTCATCTTGTTAAAATGTTCTAACATAAACACACCAATTTATTTACAGTAAATTTGTAGACAACCTAGTATAAACTACGTTTGCCCATAAATGCATCTTTCCCCTCAGGCCAAAGAATATTTTTACTTGGAAGAAATGTGCTTTGGAGGACTCACTGGCTCCTAGAGTTGAGTCTCTGATTTCTTAAGAAATTTAGAACTCTGGAGTGGAAGGCCTCCTCTCTGGTGCTCTTGAATTCCAAGGAAACTGATTGCTACATATGGTTCTAATAAAGTTTTGCCCTAAACATCTGTGGGAAATCTGAGGGTAATCTTGCAGAGGGATATGAAATTTGCAGGGTCTGCTGGCTATTTCCCCTGAAGTGTTAGGTCCCCGTCTGGTAAATGAGGTGAATTCTTTGACGCTTTTTTCCTAAGGAGTCTGGAGAGCTCTAAGGATTGGTGAGAGAGGGCTGCCTTTCACTTTTCAAGCCCTGGTTTGAATCTAACCGGGGTTAACCTTGTGACCCCGAATTGTTTGTGTGAAACTAGGTGGTGATCTCAGTCTTGCCTTAAGGAATCGCCTTTTGCATAGAAATTGGCACTAATTGGTCTCCCTGTTGACAGGCTGAGCTGAAAGGCCATGATTGAGTAGGCAGTGAGAACAGAAACTAAATTGCCCCACCTCGGCTCAGCATGTTGGCTGGAGGATACAGGGCAGCTCCCCGTTCTACCCTCCTCCAGCAGCATCCAACATGGAAAGCAACAGAGTTGGCCCAAGGAGGCCCAAAGTCTTGCCGGTTGTGCTTGAAGAATGTTTTCCATATGAAAGGCCCTGTTCTGCAAAGGAGCCTTGGCCCGATGGGGCTCTAGACTGGGATTTTGCAAACTTTTTCTATAAAGGGCCAGAGAGGAAGTAGTTTTGGCTTCGCAGACCATACAGACTTTATGGCAAACACTCAGCTCGACTGAGAAAAGGAGCCACAGCTAACTGATACATGACTGAGTGTGCCCATCTTACCACTTAATGAGATGGACATGGAAAATTGAGTTTTATGTAATTTTCACATGTCAAGAAATAGTCTTCTTCTTCTTCTTTTTTTTTTCCAAGCATTTAAAAATGTAAAAATCATCCTTAGCTTATAGGCCATACAAAAACAGTCAGTGGCCAGATGTGTGGCCCACCACCTGTGGGGCCTCTGAGTCTGCGATCTCTGCTTTATTTTATTTTACTCTATTATTTTATTTTATTTTATTCATTTTTATGCCATATTTCTTTTTTAAGTATGGTTAACATACAGTATTACATTAGTTTCATTATGTTAGAATCGATATAATGATTCAACAATTCTATACGTTTCTTGGCGCTCATCGAGATATGTGTACTCTGGGGGCGCCTGGGTGGCTCCGTGCGCTAAGTGTCTGCCTTCCGCTCAGGTTATGATCCCAGAGTCCTGGGATCGAGCCCCACATCAGACTCCATGATCAGCAGGGAGTCTGCCTGTCTCTCTCCCACTCCCCCTGCTTGTGTTCCCTCTCTCGCTGTCTCTCTCTCTCTCTGTCAAATAAATAAATAAAATCTTAAAATAAATAAATAAAGGTAACACCAAGTGGTGCCAGGGTGGCTCAGTCCATTAAGTGTCTGACTCTTCATGACTCTTGGTTTCTGCTCAGGTTGTGATTTCAGGGTCCTGGGACGGATCCCTGCCATGAGAGTCGGCTTGAGATTCTCTCTATCCCTCTGCCCTTCCCTCCTCAAACAAATAAATAAAGATCCATTAAAAGGTAACAGATAAATCTATTCTCAGTGTGATTATTCATCCTAGTAAGAGGAGCAATGTCACAATCCTGAAAGCAAGACCAAGATGTGTAGCCGCCCATCTCTCTTTGAAGGCTCTCTAGCCTTCTCCCTGTTTTCCCAGTGCTATTCTTTTTCATTCCTGGATTGTTGGGAGGTTTTGTTTTTTTTTTTTTTTCCCTTTGGTGAATGGGAAAAGTATGATCCCAGAGTTTTTTGGAAAACAGAAATCTTTTTCCTTCGACGATGTTATTTTAAAATATTAATGTTTTGAAAAAAAATATTAATGTTTTGGGGTCTTGTTGTCAAGTATATTTTATAAGCACTCTGCTACCCAGATGTACCCTATTGTAGGAGGTGATGACTGAGGGTCAGTAATCATTTTTACTGAAGATCAGAAAAGAAAATCACCAAACAACTTACCCAACACACTGATGTTTCTTTTTAGAGGGTGGAAGTATTTTTTTTTTTAATTTTTTTTTTTTTTAAGATTTTATTTATTTATTTGCCAGAGAGAGAGAGAGAGAGAGCACAGGCAGACAGAATGGCAGGCAGAGGCAGAGGGAGAAGCAGGCTCCCTGATGAGCAAGGAGCCTGATGTGGGACTCGATCCCAGGACTCTGGGATCATGACCTGAGCCGAAGGCAGCTGCCTAACCAACTGAGCCACCCAGGCGTCCCTAGAGGGTGGAAGTATTTTAAGATCATATTCATTTCTTCATAAATCACACTCATGTATTCCTTTGTTTTTCCTTTTGTTCTTTGTGTCAAATACCCAGTCAGTGTTCAGATTTCTCATAAATTTTTTCCCATTTATTTTGTTCCAATTAGGTTCCAGATAAGGTCCACATTGACCATTGCATTAGTGGACATCTCATTCTTTTTACTTTATCTCTCCTCTTCTGCTTTTTCTCATCATAAATTTGTTATGAAGGCTCTAATTTTTTTGTAAAGACTATTTATTTGACAGGGAGAGAGAGATCACAAGTAGGCAGAGAGGCAGGCAGAGAGAGAGGAGGAAGCAGGCTCCCTGCCAAGCAGAGAGCCCTATGCAGGGCTCGATCCCAGGACCCTGAGATCATGACCTGAGCCGAAGGCAGAGGCTTAACCCACTGAGCCACCCAGGCGCCTCGTGAAGGCTCTGATGTTTTTGAAAAACACTAGATGGCAAGTTATCTGAGAGAATGGAAATATTTCCTCACGAACGGAAATGTTTCCTCCACGTGTCTTCCTCTTTACTACCCAAAGCGGCACCTCAATAAGTACTTTTTCTTATCATGTTACAGGTACTTCTATAAAGCCTCCTGTTTTATTTGGGTCCTCTGGAGAACGCTGAATGAACCACATCTGTGCATCCCAGACCAGCGTTGGTTGGCACCAACTTTAACGGCCTATCTTCCCTTATACACCGTGCTCCTTACCATCTTGTTCAGGGGGCTGTAATCTGGCTTTTGAGCCACACTATGGGGGGCACTCGAGAGGGTAGGCAGATGAATACCAGGTCATCTTGCATTCCCGTTAAGAGGCTTAAACAGCTTGGGGCACCTGGGTGGCTCAGTCAGTTGAGCGTCTGATTCTTGGTTTTGGCTCAGGTCATGATCTTAGCGTTGCAGGATCAAGCCCTGAGTCGGCTCTGGAGTCTGTTTGAGATTCTCTCTCCTCCTTCTGCCCTTCCCCTCTCTCTTTCTCAAAGTAATAAATAAATCTTAAAAAAGAAAAAAGAGAGGTGCTGGGTGTCTCAGTGGGTTAAAGCCTCTGCCTTCGGCTCAGGTCATGATCTCAGGTCCTGGAATCGAGCTGCGCATGGGGTTCTCTGCTCAGCGGGGAGCCTGCTTCCTCCTCTCTCTCTGCCTGCCTCTCTGCCTACGTGTGATCTCTGACTGTCAAATAAAATCTTTTTTTTAAATGAAGATTTTATTTATTTATTTGACAGCAGACTCCCCACTGAGCAGGAAGCCCGATGACGCGGGGCTCGATCCCAGGACCCCGGGATCATGACCTGAGCCGAAGGCAGAGGCTTTAACCCACTGAGCCACCCAGGTGCCCCTCAAATAAATAAACTCTTAAAAAAAAAAAAGGCTAAAACAATTGGTAACAGGTAGATTGTGAGAAGGGACAAAGCAACATTCCGTTTCCCAATCCAAGATCATTTCAGCATGTGAGGGAGATGCCGTAGCATCTTTACTCCCCTCCGTGCCCAGGAAAGCAGAGAAAAGAGACTCATGGCTATGGTGTAGGGGCCTCATTGGAAACAGAGTTCCTTTGAGATCTGGACATCTGGAGAGGGGCCAACTCATTTTTGGTGGGATTTGCATGTAAATAGTGGGATATGAGGCCCAGCTTTACAATCTGTGCTATAATCAAGCTGAAGAGAAGTGGTTTCTCCTTTAAAATCCTGAAACTGGGTTTGGCATCTTGCCATAGGCCTGCATACTTTATTCCTGTTTTTTGTGGGGTTTTGGGGGGGAAAGGAGGTTGTGTGTTTGTTTGTTTTTTTAGGTGTAGGGAAAATATGATTTTCCAGGTTTCAAATAAGAATTTTGCTGACTTGCTCTGATTCAGGGCACTTTGTTGCATGTCTTTTTGACAGACTGGTGTTGTGGCTTTCTTTCTGGGAGTAATTTTTTCCAGCTCTGAGACCTGCCCTCTGACCCGAAGTTGAATAGGGAAGTTAAATGATGGAGTCTCTTCATGTTGGTTAGAAAGCTTATTGGCTCTGATGACCCCAGTGCAGGAGAGCCAGCGGCCTTAACTTCTTTGAAACCAAAGATCATTGGGGACTTCTTCTCCCCCGTCCCCTGCCCCCGGTAAATTTTTGGCAAGTATAGAAAAGCTCAAAGAAAGAAAGAAAAATTACTTGTAATTCCACCATCTATAAATAATTTCTGTTAATGATAATATTCAAATTCCCCCTCCCCAAACAAAAATGGGATTATGGGGATGTTTTAAATGTTTCACAGTGGGGTGGGGCACTTGGGTGGCTCAGTGGGTTAAGCCTCTGCTTTCGGCTCAGGCCATGATTCCAGGGTCCTGGGATCGAGCCCTGAATCGGGCTCTCTGCTCAGCAGGGAGCCTGCTTCCTCCTCTCTCTCTGTCTCTCTGCCTGCCTCTCCCCCAATTTGAGATCTCTGTCTGTCAAATAAATAAATACAATCTTTAAAAAAAAATTAAAAAATAAATGCTTTACAGCTGTTAGTTCTTTTAACCAATAGGGAGGGGCAGAGTGCAGGGAGTTTGTATTGGCTGCTGACAGGGACCCTTCTTCACAAAACTTTGGTCAGGTTCCTCTAAGCCACCTCCCTCCCTCCCTCCCTCCCTTCCTTCCTCTCTCCCTCCTTCACTCTTCCTTCCTTTCCTTTTCTTCCTTTCCCTTCCCTTCCCTTCCCTTCCTTTCCCTTTTCTTTTCTTTCTTTTTGTGGGGCTCAAACTCAGGACCCTGAGATGAAGACGTAAACTGAGATCGAGAGTCAGATGCTTGGGGCGCCTGAGTGGCTCAGTCAGTTAAGCATCTGCCTTCGGCTCAGGTCATGGTCCCAGGATTCTGGAATCGAGTCCTGTATCTGGCTCTGTGCTCAGCAGGGAGTCTCCCTCTCACTCTCCCTCTGCTGCTCTCTCTCTCAGATAAATAAATGATTAAGAAAAAAACACCCTGGGCGCCTGGGTGGCTCAGTGGGTTAAAGCCTCTGCCTTCAGCCCAGGTCATGATCCCAGCATCCTGGGATCAAGTCCCGCATCTGGCTCTCTGCTCAGCAGGAAGCCTGCTTCCCCCTCTCTCTGCCTGCCTCTCTGCCTACTTGTAATCTCTATCAAATAAATTAAATAAATAAAAAATTAAAAAAAAACACCCTAACATTTATTAAAAAAAATAAAATAAAAAAACAAAGAGATGGCATTAAATGCTTTTCTCCTGTCCCTGCCTCCTTTTTTCTAGCCTTTGCCTCGACACAGTTGCTTTGCAAAGCTTCACATTTTTCTTTGAGAAATACAAACAAAAGTCTCCAGGATTTTTTTTTCTTTTTCTTCTGTACAGGGCAAAAAGATGCTGTAGAAGTGGAAATGGTATAATAAAGGGAAACCAGATAGAAAACGATTTCTAACTCAGCCTTAAGTGTCAAGGCTTCATTTTCTGAGGTAAGGGGAAGGAAGTTCAGCTTGATGAATTTGGGTGTGGAAAAAATTTTGAGGCAGTTAATCTCAACATCATCCTCAGTGTAACATGTGTGCTATAAACAGCCTCCAGAGAAATCACTAAACTCCAAATGCCTGGGTGTGTGAGGCCTAGGTGTGCCTGTGCCTTGAGGCTTTGCGCTGGCATTGACTATTGGGTAACTAGGTCTTCCTGTAATCCACCACAGACCAGAAATGCTTAGGTGTGTGGTGATCCCAGACTCATGAGAAGCAGAAAAAGTGGAGTAATCCTGGATCAAGGATCAGTTCGATTGGACTGGATTCACGTGGAATGACTCTACGGCCCAGGTACTTGGCCATGTGCTGGGTCAGAGAAATGACTCAGTCAGGAGCCTGGTCCCCAGGGAATCCTGATGAGACAGATAATTGTTACAACCCTTAACACACACGTGTTATAAAAGGGTTAACAATGTGCTCCAAGAACAGATGATATCTCCCTGGGATGTGTCACAGGTTTTATGGGCTGAGCCTTGTAGGACAGCACCTGGTGGAAGGAGGAAGGCCTTCTAGGCAGATAGAATAATGGGAGCAAAACATGGGAAGGTGTGTCCTTTTGTGTAGCTGGAGCACACGGTCCTTGGTGTGGATTGCAGGAGGAGAGCAAGGATGGAAATGGAGGGGCACCTGGTTGGCTCAGTGGGAGAGGCGTCAGCCTTCAGCTCAGGTCATGATCCCCAGGGTCCTGGAATCGAGCCCCACATTGGGCTCCCTGCTCATCAGGGAGTCTGCTTCTCCTTCTCCCTCTGCCTGCTTCTCCCTCTGCTTGTGCTCTCTCTCTCTCTCATTCTCTCTCAAATAAATAAATAAAATCTTTTTAAAACAAAGATAGAAATGGAGATGAAGTTAGAAAGACGGGCTGGGGTCAGAGTGTGAAGAGCACTGAATGCTCTGCTTAGGATAAACCCCAGGCAGATGTGAGCATCCGATGATCAAGTTTATCTTCGGTAGCAATGACAAACGGAGCAGCTATGTCCTTGTGCCTCCTCCAACTTCAGTTCTCTAATCCAAATAAAATCTATCTCTAAGCTTCATGTGCCAGAGTTGGCCAAATATTGAATCTTGGCTATGTTTTATTGAGACACCCTGGTGCCCTAATAAACAAAATCCTTTTAAAAAAATATTTCTGTGTCTGGTCTCCAGAGATCACAAAGATGGAAGACCCTTGAGAAGTTTCTGTCTCTCTAGTTTTGACATGTAATACTGGCCATTCAGGTTGGAGGTCTTTAGTTTTCCATTAACATTTTATTTTTAAAAATTTTTAAAAATATTTTATTTATTTTTTGACAGAGAGAGAGAGAGAGAGACACATCGAAGAGGGAGCACAAGCAGGGGGAGTGGGAGAGGAGGAAAGAGGCTTCCCGCTGAGCATGGAACCGGATTCAGGGCTCCATTGCAGGACTTTGGCCAGGCGCCCCTCCATTAACACTTTAAAAAGATTATTTCTTTGAGAGAGAGAGAGAATGAAAGCGAGGGAGGGGCAGAGGGAGAAGAAGAATCAGGCTCCTCACTGATCAAGGAGCCGAGCTGGGTTTTCTCCCTGGACCCTGAGATCATGACCTGAGCCCAAGGCAGATGCTCAACCAACAGAGCCACCCAGGTGCCCCCTCCATTAACTCTTAAGTTCCATTTGGTAGGAGTTTAGGGATATTTGCAAGGTAGCTGATCCTTTGGGAAAACAAGTGGATACACATTTGGGTGTATTTTAAAATTTTCCTCCTTACAGTCTTCCCTCTTCTTTTGTTAATTGGACTAGCTGAAGTAAAATGATAACAGAAATGTCACACATCTGAATGAAAGTTTCCACAATTTAAGAGTTCTACCTCACAAGTTCAGACCATGAAATCTCATAGCTGGGTCTACCCGACAGCATCCCAGCAGCTACAGGCTCTGCTAATGAGGGCCTTATTGTGTGTTTCCAGTTCAAAGGCTTAGGAGAGAGAATCAAGCTCAGGACAATTTTTCAGACCAGGCAACAGGTTCCATGAGTCGGGGTGTGGTCCTTTGGCTTCCCCGTCTAACCAGGTGTACGGACAATGTTGGGATCACTATTTGACCTTGCATTCATTTTGTCCTCATAGGCTCTTGGCCTAAGCTCTCTAAGCTTTTGTTTTGCTTTTCTTTTTTGGTTTAAGTAAGTTCTACACCCAGCATGGAGCCCAACACAGGGTCGTGAATTTACCACCCTGAGATCAAGACCTGAGCTGAGGTCAAGAGTTGGATGCTTAACTGACTGAGCCACCCAGCTTCCCTCATTTAAGCTTTTGTTTTTCTTGTGGAAAATGGGGCTTTCTAATATTACCCATTTCAGAGGGTTAATTTTGAGGATAAAATTAAATCACACATGTAAAACCCTTAGTACAATTCTAGGCATAGAGTGAGCTGAGAGTAAATGAGAATTATCATAATCCTTATTATAATGGAAAGACACTGTGCTAAATGCTAGATATAGAGATGTCATAGTTCTTTAGGGTGGGAAACAGCAAAATTATCCTTGATCCCACAGGGTTAGGGCTATGATAAAGAGAACTCCGAGGAAGAAACTGCCCTCCCCAGGGAGCTTCTACAGACACAGGAGTTTAGTTCATCTAGGCTCTCTCCCGTTGTTTATCCATCCATCCATCTCCATCAGTGTCAGAATTCGACCTGAGATGGCATCTCAGGTTCGCATGCTTATTTGAATTGAAAATTGTGTCATACTTATTTGTCATAGGGAACCCTGAATGGTAGTTGTCTAACTCTCTATCTGTGTGATCAGGATGCATCTTTTATTTTTTTTAAGACGTTATTTATTTATTTGAGAGAGAGACCGAGATATCGAGCTGGGAGGAGAGGGAGAAGCAGGCTCCCCACTCAGCAAGGAGCCCAGTGTGGGACTCGATCCCACGACGCTCGGATCATGACCTTAACTGAAGGCAGAGGCTTAACCGACTGAGTCACCCAGGCGCCCCAGGACGCCTCACCCAGCCTGAAGTTTCCTCATCTCTAAAAATAAAGAAATACTAACAGGAGTTAACGCCAAGTTGTAAAATTAACACCCCCAGCATATAAAGTTAAATAAACGTTAGCTATCATTATTTAATCGAGTCCTCTCATTTATTGTGAGGATGATTTACAAGGAGGCGGGGTATAGATTATCTCCAGTTATTTTGGTTGTTGACTGACGAGCTGAGGGAGCGGGAAGTCTGGGACGACCCCAGGTCTAGCCGAGCAGCTCTGCTCCCTCTTCTAGGGCCAGTTTCTAGTAGTAACAACGCGCGCCCTACCTCTCCCGTCCCGTTCTTCCCTCCAGGAGCCCTTCTCCGTTGCCCCAGTCAGGGCTCCAGCCTCTGTCCCACCGCATAGGAAGCACCGCTCGTAGCTCGGAATAACTCGCTACAGTCGGCCCGGCAGATCACAAGCCCCTCTCCCTCCAGTCCGGGGAGCCCCCGGGGTAAGGAGCGGTAAACTGAGGCTCAGAGAGAGGAGCAGTGAGGAGCCAACGGGTTAGGAGCAGACCTACTCAAACCTGGCTCGACGGACTCCCGGCCCCAGCGAGGTCCCCGACACCCGCACGCTGTCCCTCGCGGCCTCTCTCATTAGGAGCGACCCTAAAGCCAGGACAGTGGCGGCCACCCTTGTCCTCTCAGTTCCGGGCACTGCTGGCTGTGCCTCTCGCGCGCGGTTGAAAGAGGCTCTCGGGAGCGGCGGGGCTCCCCGAGGACTTGGAAAGGCTCCAGAGCGTCCCCCTCGGGGTAGGGGAGCTGGGGCTGCCCCGGAGCTGGGAGGTGCAGGGAGCCGCGGGGAGGCCACGGGGGGCGGGGCGGCGGAGTCCGGCTAGGGAGGAGAGTCCCCTCAGTCCTCGGAAAGCCCCATTGGGCGCCGCGCCGCCGCGAGCCGCGGCCACCCTCCGGCCGCGCGTCCCGCCCCACCCCCCGCCCGGCCGCCGGGCGCCGCCGGCCCCGCCCCCTGGAGCCCGTTCCCCCGGCAGCGGGCGCTGCGCGCAGTCGGCCGATCCCTCCCGCCCCGCGTGTGGCGCCGGGACCGCCGGTGCCGCGCGCCCGCCGCTCCCGGACATGCGCTAGGCTGGGGCTCCGGCCCCCCGCGGCGGCATGGCCCGGCCGGTGCAGCTGGCGCCAGGCTCGCTAGCGCTGGTGCTGTGCAGGCTGGAGGAGCCGGAGGCGGCGGCGGCGGCGGGCGCGGAGGAGCCTGGCGGGCGCGCGGTCTTCCGCGCCTTCCGTCGCGCCAACGCGCGCTGCTTCTGGAACTCGCGGCTGGCGCGCGCCGCCTCGCGGCTGACTTTCCAGGGCTGGCTGCGGCGCGGGGTGCTGCTGGTGCACGCGCCTCCCGCCAGCCTGCAGGTGCTGCGCGACGCCTGGTGCCGCCGGGCTCTGTGCCCCCCGCGCGGCTTCCGCATCCGGGCGGTGGGTGAGTGCGGGGCCCGGACGGGAGGGGCGCCCCGCGCCAGCCGCGGGGACCGAGCACTGGCCGCTGAGGCGTGTGCGGCCCGGGAGCCGGGGGAAGAGGGGCTGGGTGGCCACCTGGCTACTGAAGGAGGGCTGTCCTCCCAGGACCTTCTCTCCTGCCGGGACGCCGAAGCTCGAACCCCGAGCTTCAGGCCTGGCCGCTGCCTGGGGCCAACTCCAGGATGCCTCCATTTCTCAGCTCTCTCAGCTGGTGGAGCCAACAGGTTGCCGGTGGAAGGAACTTTCTACTTAGAAAAGTGATGCTCTGGGAAGCCCGGGGCACTGGGACTGGGGTCAGGAGACAGGGGCCTCTGTCCCGGCACCATGGGGGCGCTTAGGAAGGGGACTGCTGAACTGGTTGCCTTTTTTTTTTTTTTTTTTCCTTTAAGTTCCAGGCTTGGAGCGGACAGCAGCCCGTGGTTTCCGTGCCCTTGTGTACTGGGTGGTGTGGTGGGCTTCACTCAGGGCCTAGTGGAACGTTTGGGGTCATTAACTGCTTGGGAAAAAGAAATGACAAATGGTGTTCTGAACACATCCCATCCCATTAGCTAAATAGAGAACATTCCTCCTTTTCAGTCTTTTTGGAGAGCCCGTTTGTTAGAAAACAGCAACTTTTTGCTTGTGTAAAACAGCTTCATTTGAAATCACTGCACCATTAAGCGGCCTTTGACACCCACTGCTGCACTGGGGCGGCCTGGCAGCTCCCTGCACCAGTCTGGCTTGTTTGCGTTTGTGTGGGGTTGGGACGACCATCTGATCGTGTGCTGTTGACAAGCTATCAGTTGTTCCAGCCCTGAATTTTGACTCCTCCTGAGCAACTCCTCTCTCTCTGTGCATAAATCCTCCTCCTCCTAGATGGAGCAAATAAAACACATTTGTTTCAGTCCCCAGGGAGAAGAGAGTGGGGTGGGGGGAGGTTAGCAAGAGGCCCTTGTCGTGTATTCTCTGCTTAGAGCTGATACCTCAACATCCCTGGCCAGGGAGACTAAACCTTGGCTTTTCATCTCTGTGCATTCCCGTCCTGTCTGGTAACTTGCCTCACTTTTTCTAAAGTTAAAAAGCGAAAGAGCTCACGGGCAAAGCCACATACCTTTCATCTCCTTTTATTGAAGGAGTTAGTGAAGAAAATAGGCTTTAAAAAAATATTTTATTTATTTATTGACAGAGATCACAAGTAGGCAGAGAGGCAGGCAAAGAGAGAGAGGCAGGCTTCCTGCTGAGCAGAGATCCCAGGACCCTGAGATCATGACCCAAGCTGAAGGTAGAGGCTTTAACCCACTGAGCCACCCAGGTGCCCCAAGAAAATAAGTTTCTGACTCTGAAAGTGGAGAGCCAAGTAGCCAAGCCAGAATTCTCACAGGGAGGGGGTCTTTCAGACGGGTTGGATGAAAAACTCTTTTCAGTTCCATGTGCTCCGTTTTTCTGGTTTGAATTAGTGGTTGCATTCTCTGGTTCGCCCACCCCCTTTCAAAGGGTGAGCATAGAGTGTGGCAGAGAGGGAGGGTGGAGTTGAGGGTGACAGAGCACTTGTGCTAAAGCCAGAGGCAGCCACGGCGCCACCACCTGGGGCCCACGGAGCAGCGGTGAACCGTGGCTCCTGGCTTGGCCCTGAACACGTCACCAGGTGCTGTAGTCCTCCACCCGCTAGAGAATGCTGCCTTGCTGCACAAGGCAGGATACTGCGGACACGGTATTCTGTGGAGTGTGCTGTGATAACAGTGGTCTTTATGCTAGGTCATCACCCCTGACCGGGGTCTCTTAGGAGGAATGACTGAAGTTTTTAACAGAGTCCTGGTAAGAATTTGGACGTTTAGCAGGAATTTGTACAAAACCACCTAATGGGACAATTTGAAGAGCAAAATGGAGAAAGATCTTATTTGATGCAGGCCGATGGATGCATACGGACGGGAGTTTGTTTCCAATAGAATTGGTAATTACTAGTCTAACTTGGGGTCCTTAAGTCAGATCAAAGGAGAAGATCAAGGCAGCTCCAGGGCCACCTCTAGAGTCCCAGAATGTGGAGGCAGAAGGAGCTGCCTTCCCCTAAAGAAACTGGAAGTTTCAGTTCACTTGCTTTCCTGAATCTGGCAGCACTGACTTTCAGAAGCTAAAATGAGCTTCCAGGAAGGCAAGGGAAGAGCAACTGTGCACTCTTGGATGTAGTGTTACTCTGTGGCAAAGGGCAAATGCACAGAATGCAAAAAGCAAAAGACACAAATGGTCAGTTTGGTCAGATCAATTTAGTCCCTTTGCTGTAGATTTTTTTTTTTTTTTTTTGAGGCCCATTTACTCCCATATAAAGGCATTTGGACATAGGGAACGCTGCTAGCTAGCCTAGACAAGAGGGGGGTAGCCACCAGCATTATAAATCCTGGATGCTCCCATGGGTTCTTCTCCTGGGCTTCTGGACCTGGAACTCCTGGGGCCTCTTAAGATATGAGGAGGCTGAGCAGATAAGAGAGACCTGAGTGTCCCGTGCACCCCTGAATTTAAGGCCTGCAGGGGTTTGTTTTCTCCATGTTTTGTGCTTTTTCTTTCCCTCTTTATTCTCCACCTCAGCTTTCCTCTGGTGAGAAAAATAGTTCCCAGGCTGAGAGCACTCCCCTAAAAAGGAGGACATAGGATCTTTAGCGTGATGACCGGGAGCTAAGTCTTCTTTTGTGCTCCAGCGCTCCTGTCTTTCTTGTTTTTAATAAGCAAGTGACATTAGCAAATGAAAGGGGTGACTCTGGAAGCAGAGGGAGATCTGCTCAGGAAGCTGAGCCACTGCAGGTGGTTAGGGGTGGGGGACCCCAGTGTTTATTTGGTTGGATCTGTTGTTACTCTGGGACCACACCTCCTGGGGAGGTGAAAGGTTAATAATGGCTTCACAGGGGTTAGGGAGGGAAGGCCACTTGGCCAAACAGTTTGGTCCTTTCTCCTGAAATTTATAGCTGGGATGTCCCTTCTCTTTCACCCCTAGCATGGCCTTCCATCTATTATCATTGAATAAAAATGCCTGTGGCTCTTTCTAAATATTTGCTTCATTCATTCATTCATTTATTCATCCGTGCGTCAGGTGCTGTTCTAGGTGAGTCTGTGTTTTCTTTTTTCTTTTTAAGATTTTATTACTTATTTGACAGACAGAGATCACAAGCAGGCAGAGAGGCAGGCAGAGAGAGAGGAGGAAGCAGGCTCCCTGCTGAGCAGAGAGTCCAACGTGGGGCTCGATCCCAGGACCCCAGTATCGTGACCTGAGCTGAAGGCAGAGGTTCTAACCCACTGGGCCACCCAGGCGCCCCTGTGTCTGTGTTTTAATGCATATTTCATTCAGAGCTGCTTGTGTTCAAGGAGCAAACAGAGTCAGGAATGTCTTCCATATTCAGTTCAAGGGGGGAATAGCTGAGTGGTAGGCTATGTTCTAGACGCTGTCTGGTTCACACAGAGTCTTCTCCATCCCACTGTGATGGGTGGGCACTGCAGGCTCTGCTTGTGAGTTTTTTGGGTGAGAGTTCCCTGGTGTGTGTTTTGGGAAGCACTGAAGATCAGGCAGCTTCGGCTGGTGAAGGGGAGTGACAGAAGGATCTTCCCACCTCTCTACATGTCCCTCCTCCTGCTCCCTGAAATATCTCTGAGCACGGAAAGATGCTGAGGCAAAATTGGAAGGGCCCCAGCAGAATAGAGGCCAGTGACTAATTTATGCTAGACCTAAATGACTGCTTTCAGAATCTACTGTGGGATATGGTTTGAGAGAGGAGGAATAGCTCAAGGGTACCAGGTGCCTGATGGTGCAGGAGTTGGACGAATGCCTGAAATGTTGTTTTGGCTTATCCTGTGATTTAGGGAATGCCATAAGGGGCGTGTATAGAGTTAGTGAGGAGAAGTGGTCCAGCTCCTATCCTGCCGTGTTTCTAAAACCCTACCTTGAAAGGCAGTAGGGCATCTTGTAGGGTTTAATAGCCAATGGAATGTTTAAGGTGAAATTTTATTTAGTGAAATGCACAAATCATAAGTGTATCATTTTTAAACAAAGACTTTATTTGTAAGTAATCTCTACACCTGTCATGGGGCTTGAACCCACAACCCCATGATCAAGAGTCGCACACTCTACCGACTGAGCCAGCCAGGAGCCCCATAAGTGTAGTACTGGATGGTTTTTTTCAAACACTTACATGAATGTAACCCAACTTCCTCGAAGAATTTAGAACATTACCATTACCCCATAAAGTTCCTTCTTGCTTCTTCTCACTCAGCTCTGCCCCCACACTGAGAATTAACCTGATTTTTTTAAAAGTAAAGACTTTATTTATTTGACACGGAGAGAGACACAGCAAGAGAGGGAACACAAGCATGGGCAGTGGGAAAGGGAGAAGCAGGCTCCCACTGAGCAGGGAGCCCAATGTGGGGCTCCATCCCAGGACCCTGAGATCATGACCTGAGCTGAAGGCAGATGCTTAATGACCGAGCCAATTAGGCACCCAACCTGATTTTTTTTTTAACCATAAATAATTTTGCCGGTTCAAGAAGTTCACATAGGTGGAATCATATAGTATGTATTCTTGTGTGAAGATTCTTTCACTCAGTTTAGTGTTCCTGAGATTCATCTCTGCTGTGTTACTGGTTTGTTCCTTGTTATTGTGAGTAGAATTCCATTTTATGACTATACCACAGCTGATCCATTTTCTTGTAGCTGGATTCCTGGGATGTTTCCACTTTATGGCTATTATGAATAAAGCTTCTAGGAATATTCATGAATATAAGTTTTTTTTTTTTAAGATTTTATTTATTTATTTGACAGGCAGAGATCACAAGTAGGCAGAGAGGCAGGCAGAGAGAGAGGAAGGGAAGCAGGCTCCCTGCCGAGCAGAGAGCCCCATGTGGGGCTCGAACCCAGGACGTTGGGATCATGACCTGTGCGGAAGGCAGAGGCTTTAACCCACTGAGCCATCCAGATGCCCCGAATATAAGTTTTTTAATGCTTTTCTTTCTTTTGGGTCATTACCTAAAAAGGAGTTGCTGACTCATTGAGTAGGTTATGTTTAGTTTTAAGGAACCTTTTTCCAGAGTGGTTGTACATGTTTGCCAACATTTGATGTTGTCAGTCTTTCTAATTTTAGCTATTCTGGTGGTATCTTATTGAACTCCTTGATGTTATTGAACACTTTTTCATGTGCTTTCAACTTCCTTTGTAAAGTATCTGTACACACGTTTTGCCTTTAAAAAAATGGGTAGTATTTTTTCTTTTTTATTTTATTTTTTAAAGATTTTATTTATGAATTGGAGAGTGTGTGAGTGAGTGGGCAGGGGGAGGGGTGAAAGGGGAGGGAGAGGAAGAGGACAAGAATCCCAAGCAGACCCCAGGCTGAGTGTGGAGCCCCAGATGGGACTCAACTCCAGGACCCTGAGATCATGACCTGAGCCAAAATCAAGAGCCAGAAGCTTAACTGACTGAGCCATTCAGGCGCCCCATAGTTAAGTAATCTCTACACCCAGTGTGGGGCTTGAACTCATGACCCTGAGATCAAGAGTCACATGCTCTTCCAACTGAGTCAGCCAGGCACCCCTGGATAGTATTTCTTTTTATTATTGTTATTTATTATTTCATTATTATTGTGTTGTAGGAGTTCTTTATATATCCTGAATACCAGTCCTTTCTTAGATATATGCTTTGTGGATATGGTCTAGCCTGCGACTCGCCTATTCAGTTTTTCAATGGTATCTGTTGGAGAGAAGTTTTAAATTTTATTAAATCTAATCTATCCATTTCTCTCCTTTATGGATCATACTTTTTGTATCCCCTATAAAGAAATTTTGCCCAATCCAATGATTTTCTCTTGTGTTTTCTTCTAGAAGTTTTATAGATTTGTGGTTTTACATTTAGGTATGTGATCCATCTTGGGTTAATTTTTGTAAATGGTATTGTGTGTGAGTTTCACTTTTCTACATATGGGTGTCTAATTATTCAAGGACAATTTATTGAAAAGATTAGCCTTTCTCATTGAATTGTCTTTGTTAAAAATCAATTGACTATATATGGGCATCTATTTCCATTGATCTTGAGTCTGCCCTTATATTAATAACCTACTATCTTATTTTACTTTATAGTAAGACTTGAAATTAGATATTGTAAACCGTCCAACTTTTTCTTCCTCAGAAATGTTTTGGCTGCTGTAGATTCTGTTTTTCCACATAAATTTTATAATAAGTTTGTCAATCTTTTAAAAAAAAGATCTGTTGTATTTGAAACAATAGATCAGTTTGAAGTTAGGTGAGAAATTCATCTGATTTGCCCAAGACTGCCTTGGCTTTAGAAATGATAGTCTTGCATCTTTAGAAATGAATTCCTTTATTCCCAGGCAAACTGGGATGATTGGTCGCTCTAATTAGGGGAGAATTGACATTTTAGCAATCCATGAACACGGTATATCTCTGAATAGTCTTCCTTTTTTTTTTTTTTTTTTTAGATTTATTTATTTATTTATTTGACAGGGAGAGACACAGGGAGAGAGAGAACACAAGCAGGAGGAGTGGGAGAAGCAGGCTTCCTGCGGAGCAGGGAGCCTGATGCGGGGCTTGATCCCAGGATTCTGAGATCATGACCTGAGCTGAAGGCAGATGCTTAATGACTGAGCCACCCAGGTGTCCCTATCTCTGAGTATTCTTAATTTTGTTTTAGCAATGGCTTGTACTTTCTAGGGTACAGGGTATGAATATCTTTTGTTAAATTTATCTTCCTAAGAACTTTATGTTTTTGGATGCCATTATAAATGGAATTATTTTATTTTATTTTTTGAAAGATTTTATTTGTTTATTTGAGAGAGAGAGAGAGCACAAGCAGTGGGGAGGGGCAGAGGGAGAAACAGACTCCTGCTGAGCAGAGAGCTGGACTCGGGGCTTGATCCCAGTACCCCAGGATCATGATCTGGGCCAAAGGCAGATGCTTAACTGACTGAGCCAGCCACGTGCCCCAGTTAATAGAATTATTTTATTTATTTATTATTTTAAAAACATTTTATTTATTTATTTGACAGAGTCAGAGGGAGAGAGGGAACACAAGCAGGGAGAGTGGGAGAGGGAGAAGCAGGCTTTCTGCTGAGCAGGGAGCCTGATGTGGGGCTCAATCCCCGCACCCTGGGATCATAACCTGAACCGAAGGCAGCTGCTTTTTGGTTGAGCCACCCAGGTGCCCTGATTTTTTAATTAAAAAAAAAATTTTTTTTTGTTTATTTGTCAGAGAGAAAGAAAGGCACAAGCAGGGGAAGCAGCAGTCAGAGGGAGAAGCAGGGTCCTTGCTAAGCAAGGAGTCCCATGTAGGACTCCCTCCCAGGACCCTGGGATCATGATCTGAGCCGAAGGCAGATACTTAACTGACTGAGCCACCCAGGCGTCCCTGGAATTATTTTCAAATAAATTTTATCAGGATGGTGGTCATGGAAGTTGGAATCCGCTAAGGAGTGTGTAACAACTCACCTGCCAAATCAAAAAGAAAAGAAAATACAAATAAAATAATTTTTTATTTTGGGGACACCTGGGTGGTTCAGTTGGTTAAGTGTCCAACTCTTGATTTCGGCTCAGGTCATGATCTCAAGGTCATGAGATTGAGCCCTGTATTGGGCTATGCTCAGTGTGGGGTCTGCTTGTCCCTCTCCCTCTGCTCATCCTCCACTTCAGGTGGTGTGTGCGTGCTCTCTCTCTCAAATAGGTAAGTGAATAATCTTTAAATTTTATTTTGGAGTAATTTTAGGTTTATAGAAAAATCACAAAGGTAGTACAGAGTTTTGGGGCGCCTGGGTTCAATCAGTTAAGCTCCTGCCTTTGGCTCAGGCTGCGATCCCAGGTCCTGGTATTGAGCCCCATGTCGGGCTCGCTGCTCAGCGGGAAGCCTGCTTCTCCCTCTCCCTCTCCTGTTCCCTGTGCTTGTGTTCTCTCTCTCTCTGTGTCAAATAAATAAGTAAAATCTTAAAAAAAAAAAAAAAAAAGAAATAGAGTTCTGTATTCATCTCTTTCTTATGATGTTTTTTACCTTTTAAAAATTTTTGAGATATAATTCACATAGCATCAAATTAACCATTTTTAAATATACAATTTAGTAGGTGTTAGTGTATTCACACCCCTGTGCGGCCATCACCGTTATCTAATTCCAGGACATTTTCTTCACCGCAAAAACAAACTCTACCCACCAGCAATCTCTCCTTATCCCTCTCCTTCCAGCTCCTGCCAAACACTAGTTCAGTCTATGAATTTGTCTATTGTTGATATTTCTTTTTTTTTTTTTAAAGATTTTATTTTTAAGTAAACTCTACACCCAATGTGGGACTTCATCTTACAACCCTGAGATCAGGAGTCACACACAAGGATATTTCTTAAAAACGGAATCGCATAATATATTGCTGTTTGTATCTCCTATCTTTCACTTAATATGTTTTCAGGGTTTAGCCATATCATATCATGGATTAGCAGTTCACTCATTTTTGTGGCTGAATAATATTCCATCGTATGGATATACTGCATTTTGCTTATTCATTCATCAGTGGCTAGTTATTGGGGTTGTTTTCACTTTTTGACCACTGTGAATAATGCTGATGTGAACATTCTTGTGCAGGCTGTGTGTGGATAAATTTTTATTCTTAGGTAGAGCCCATGTGGTTATTTTTAAATAATTTGTTTTCCTGATGAGATTACCAACTTATTAATTACAAGCATATTTTTAAATCTTTCAGCGTAACTGTACCAGCTTCTTTAAAATTAAAAAAAAAGTTTAAAAATTATTTTATTATTTATTTATTTTTTATTCATTCATTTGCAAGACAAATTATGAGTGGGGGCTGGAGAGGGCCAGAGGGAGAGGGAGAAGCAGACTCCCCACTAAGCAGGATGCCCCATGCAGGGCTCGATCCCAGGACCCTGAGATCATGACCCGAGCTGAAGTCAGATGCTTAACTGACTGAGCCACCCACATGCTCCCCAAACTTTTTTTTTTAAAAGATTTTATTTATTTATTTGACAGAGATCACAAGTAGGCAGAGAGGCAGGCAGAAAGAGAATGGTGGGGGGGGAGGTGGAAGCAGGGTCCCTGCTGAGCAGAGAGCCCGATACAGGGCTTGATCCTAGAACCCTGGGATCATGACCTGAGCCGAAATCAGAGGCTTCAACCCACTGAGCCACCCAGGCGCCCCACCCCGCCAAACTTTTTATTTTATTTTTAAAGTAATCTCTACAACAGACATGGGGCTTGAACTCACAACCCCAGGTCAAGAGTAGTAGCTCTGCTGACTCAGCCAGCCAGGTGCTCCCAAAATTTTTGTAATTCTGACATCTTAGTCATTTCACAGTCAGTCCCATTGCTTGCCTTTTGTTTCGAATGGGTCACACTGTATTGTGTCTAGAGTTGTGGATTATCTCTCTGACATGAATGGTATGTTTTAGAGACTCTAGATTGTTACACTCCTCTGTAGAAAGTTCATTTGTTTGTTCATCAGGCAGTTAATTTGGCTGGACTAAAAACTCTAAATTCTACGACCCCTGCACTAAATGGCAGCTCAGATCTCTTAAGATAGGCTGCTTATGCCCTGTGCCTGCCTAGCTCATGTTTTGTTCATAGAGGCAGGCAGAGTTCATGTGCAGAACTTGAGGTTCTGGCTCTATGGGTCAGGCCATTCCAGCATCACTTTTCTGCTGTTGTAGGCCCTCCACACTGTGTCCTTAGACTCTTTAGGCCAAGAAGACTGTAAGTTTCTTTTAAGATTTTGTTATTTATTTGACAGAGCCCACAAGTAGGCAGAGAGACAGGCAGAGTGTGAGGGGAGCAGACTCCCCGCTGAGCAGAGAGCTCGATACGGGGCTCAATCCCAGGACCCTGAGATCATGACCTGAGCCGAAGGCAGAGGCCCAACCCACTGAGCCACCCAGGCGCCCTTATATCTGGATTTCTTTTTCCTTATTCTTTGCATATTCTGTCTTTTCCTCTTTTAAAATGTCATTCTGGTGATGAAAAGTGTCTAGCCTGCAGAGAAACTGATGGTCATGTCAAGATGGTTCAGACAGGAGCGCCTGGGTGGCTCAGTGGGTTAAGCCTCTGCCTTCGGCTCAGGTCATGATCTTGGGGTCCTGGGATTGAGCCCCACATCGGGTTCTCTGCTCAGCAGGGAGCCTGCTTCCCCCTCTCTCTCTGCCTGCTTGTGATCTCTTTCTCTGTCAAATAAATAAATAAAATCTGTTAAAAAAATGGTTCAGACAGTCACCAACAACAAATACCTCTGCTCCCATCTCTTTTTTCTCCGAGATAGATATTGACATATCCCCAGTCTTTTCTAGATGGATTATTTTCTTCTGTTAGGTGGGAAGATGGGGTAATTTTCCCCAGTTTGCAGTCAGGAAATGGCCATTAGTTTGCAATGTGCTGATGTCGCCTGGGGTTCTTGCCTTCTTCTCTGTCCACTAACAGTCTTCCCAGGGTCCTATGAAGGTTCTGGTATTTTCCCCCAGCCCATGCCCTGGTCCTCACTCTCCCTACGAGGCTCTTGGACTCCCACCTGCTTTTGGTCCATTCCAGGCCCAGGAGATGGCAGAAACAGCTGCGTGGGCCATGCCCCTGCTCTCACCTCCCTCCTTCCTACCCAGGATCTTCCCAGACATGTTTTTCTGGCTTTGTTCTGCCAGATTGTTACCTTTCTCCTTATTCTGTGCAGGGGCAGCTGTAGGGTTCCATTCAAAAGAGCCAAAGGGCTCACAACAGGGTGTCTTGTGGGCCTATTGTTTTACCAGGCTGGATGATGTATATGTAGCATCTGGGTAGTTAATGAGTGTTTCCAGCCCCATGTTTTGATTTAGCCGAGAGATAAGAGAACGCACTTTAGTTGCTGTCACATGGCAGTGAGGTCCAATGGGATAAGAACCAGGAAGCTGGAAATCAGCTTGGATTCCTCTGCCCTCTTCCTCATACTCCAGGCCAGTAGGTCACCAGGTTCCATGAGGCTTAACTCCTCTTAACTCCTCCAGATATTTCTTTCTGTTTTTCCTCCAAGGCCTTTGTCCACCTGAGATCTTACCATTTCTTACCTGAGTTATGGCTTCAGCTTCTTCCCTTTTTTGTAGCGCCCCCCCCCCCCTGGCAGGTCCTGAACACTGCAGTCCATTCTCCATCCCACAGCTAGATGAAGGAACTCCATCTGAAATGCAGGTCTGGTCCTGCTCTTCATTGGCTCAGAGTCCTCTGCAGCTCCCCTTACCTTCTCAGGAACAGTCCAGAGCCTTTAACATGCCCTGCTCTCTAATCCAGTTCCAACCTGAGCCTCCTTTTTCTCCCCACCTTCTGCAAAGTGCTTGCTTTCCTGTTAGCAGTCGGGCTTCCATCAGAGATCCAGAACCAGTATGACATATATGTTCAGGGAGTTCTTACGAGGAATTGGCTTTGCACAGTCATGGGGGCCCGGAAGGCGAGTCTAGGATCTGTATTTCTAGCCATCACGAAGGTCAGGCTGGAACTCTCTGGCACAGCCAAAGCTGCTATGCCTAAGTACAATTTCTTCTGTTGAGAAGCTTCAGTTCTGTTCTTAAGGCCTTTCAACTGATTGAAATCTAGATTATGTGGGATAGTCTCCCTTACCTATAATCAACTGATTATAAACTATTTTTTCTTTTAAAGATTTTATTCATTCATTTGACAGAGAAAGACACAGCGAGATAGGGAACACAAGCAAGGGGAGTGGGAGAGGGAGAAGCAGGCTCCCTGCCAAGCAGGGAGCCCGATGTGGGGCTTGATCCCGGACCCCGGGATCCGGACCTGAGCTGAAGGCAGACGCCCAGCTGACTGAGCCAGCCAGGCACCCCAACTGACTATTAACTTTAATCACATGTATCAAATAGGCTCAAGGCCCTGCCTGGGTTAGTGTCTGATTGAATAACAGGGCTGCGGCCTCTCCAGACTGAATGACGAGACTGACAGTCAGACTTCCCTTTGGCCAGACCTGAGTGCCGTCCTCTGAACGAACAAGCTGCGCTGTCACCTAGGCTGCCTTTGCAGGCTGCACCCACCCTCTGGTGGGTGCCTGAGATGGGTGCTCTTTGGTCTCCCTGGTGCCTGCCATCGCTAGACCTCCCATCATAGGCTGTAGTTACATGCCTGTGGCTCTTTGAGGAAAAGCAAATTACTGAGTCATCCTTGAGTTTCAGACACTTCCATTCTTCCCTCTGTTGCTGGCTGAGGGGTCAGTGTCCCAGAAAGTTGCAGTCAGCTCCATGCAGCTTGTTGGTAAAGACGGTCCTCTTCCTTCTCCCTTGTACCATGCGTTGAGCCCTTTTTTTTGCATTGAGCCTTTTAAATATCCTTGTGTATTTCATGTGTGTTACTATTAAAGAACACCAGCACAAAATTAGTTTCAATTGCACACAGCAAAGTGGACTTTGAAGAATCATTGAAAGTCGTAGTTTAAGGTTTCTAGATCAGCCAGAACCAGAACATTTACAGTGTGCCTGGTCCTGCACTGGTCACTACACAGGGACACAGGGCTCATGCCTTGGCCTCAAGGAGCTCGTTGTGTAGGGGCCAGATGGACAAATCAGTGATACAGAGGCATAGGGAACAATGGAAATACAGTTGACCAACAGTCCTATGTGTGTGCTCATGTGCATGTGCTCTCAGGGAAGACTTCCTGGAGGAAGTGATGTCTCAACTAAGATGGGAATATTAGCTCGATGATAAGCACATTTTAATAAAGCAGAAGGAGAGTGCTTGTATCCGCATGGCACGGCCCGCATGGGGAACCACAAGCAGCCAAGCACAGCCAGAGCGTGGAGTTGGAGGTGGGTAACGGCATGAAGGGCCTAGAAAGGGGCTGGGCTGTGACTTTGACTACCGAAGAGAGGGAGGTGGATTTGAGCCTGAGGCCACTGAAGAGTAGTAATCAGTGGCATGAGTGTATGTGTACATCACACATTACATTTATAATCCTGTTTAGTGTGACATGTCCTAGTCTTACATGTGCATTACCTTCCATTGAGATTGTTGCCTGCATTGATGGTCCCTTGGAAGTTTACCTAACCCGTGGACCTACTGCAGTTTATGCTGTTGGCGCTCATGAAGTGGTGGCCTGCCATCTGGGTAAGTTTGTCGAGAGAGGCTGAGGGCTACGTCGGACACCCAGGATCTAATCCCCTGCCACGGAGCAGCCAGAGACACCAGCTTCTGACCCAGTCCTCCTGGGGCCTCGGTTGCCTCCTGCTGGCAAGCGTCCTACCCGCCCTTTCTACTTCACACAGTCGGCATCAGGCTCAAATGAGGTGTTCTCTGTTAAAACACTTTGAAAAGTACAGGGAACAAGAACCAAGATGCCTTTTTACTTATTTATGTCTTCCTTATCTTTCATCAATTTTTATAGTTTCCAGTGTACAAGTCTTTCACTTCCTCAGTTGAATTTATTCCTAAGGATTTTATTCTTTTGTTTGTTTGTTTTTAAGGGAGGGAGGGGCTAAGGGAGAGGGAGATGCAGGCTCCCTACTGAGCAGGGACCCTGACAAAGGGCCCCATCCCAGGACCCCAAGATCATGACCTGAGCCAAAAGCCGATGCCCCGCTGACTGAGCCACCCAGGCGCCCCTGGACCTGATGTTTTTTAAATGTCCATGTGATCTACAGATTCATTGTAATCTCTATCAAAATCTCAATGGCATTTTTATTTTTTATTTTTTCAAAGATTTTATTTATTTATTTGACAGAGAGTTCACAAGTAGGCAGAGAGGCAGGCAGAGAGAGAGTGGGAGGCAGGCTTCCCGCCAAGCAGAGAGCCCAATGTGGGGCTCAATCCCAGAATTCTGAGATCATGACCTAAGCCAAAGGCAGAGGCTTAACCCACTGAGCCACCCAGGCACCCCTCAATGACATTTTTAAAGAAACAGAAAAAATAATCCTAAAAATAATAGGGGATCACAGAGGACCCTAGATAGCCAAAACAATCTTGAGCAAGTAAAACAACACTGGAAGCATCACAATTTCTGATTTTAATATGTTGCAAAACTATTGTAATTAAAACACTTATGGTACTGGCATAAAGTAGACCTATACACCAGCAGGACAGAAAAGAAAGCCCAGAAATAAACCCACACATATGCAGTGAACTGATTTTTATAAGGTTGCCAAGAATACACAGTGGGAAATTACAGTCTCATCCACAAATGGTTTTGGGAGAACCGGACAGCCACACGCAGAACAAAATTGGACTCTTTTCTCACACCACACACAAAGATCAACTCAAAATGGATTAAAGACTTAAATGTAAGACCTGAGACTGTAAAACTCCTAAAAAATATATAGAGGAAAATCTTCATGACATGGGTCTTGGCAATGATTTCTTGACTATGACACCAAAAGCAGAAAAAGGCAAGTGGGATACAAAGTCCAAACACCAGACATTCCCAGTGGCTGTTCCTCTCTGGTTGGAGCGTTCTGTGTGCATGTGTGTGCTCATGCGTTTGTGGATGTTTCTATGTTTTTAAGGTATTGCTTTTTCAGTGCCTGTTATTTGATTTGATTTTTATTTAATGGGTTGCTTGGGTAACATGTGCACATGGTACAAAGGCACAGATGGAAAAGTCTCTTTTCCCTGCCCCCAGCCATTTACTCCTTTCTCTGGAAACAGCTGTGGTGACCAGTTCCCTAATCCTTCCAGAGATCCTATATACATCTGCAAGCAATACATGGGGGATATACTCGCCCCCATTTTTACATAAATGTTAGTATATCGCATGTATCTTGTTTTCTTGGAAATGAAAGGTTTCTAGAAAGGTAAAAAGTACAAATGCAAGGACGTTAACAGCTTTGATCTCATTGTGTGTGTGAACACTAGCTCTGTGGCGTGTAAAAGGGTATTACATGAAGGAGGGTTTCCTAGCTGAGTCTGGAAACCACGTTTGAACAGGTTTCATGGCACGCCTGGATGGCTCAGTGGGTTGAGTGTCTGCCTTCAGCTCAGGTCATGGTCCCCCGGGGTCCTGCAATGGAGCCCCACATCGGGCTCCCTGCTCGGTGGGGAGTCTGCTTCTTCCCCTCCTTCCCGCTCGTGCTCTCTATCTCTGTCTCTCTCAAATAAATAAATAAAATATTTTTAAAAAATAAATAAGAAAAAAACTGGTTTAATTACTGCAAAGACTTCCAGGAGACCGTAGTCTGTTGATGCTTATCTAGAAGACAGGAGAAAAATCTAAGTGCTCTGAGCTTATCCTACTAAGGAAACCCCTTTTGCGGATCTCCTTCTGGGGGGAGATGTTTGAGGAAGTCTGGGGAAACTCTGGATTCTTATAGAGCATCTTTCTGGGGAAGGAGTTGTATCAACTCAGGGCTCATCAGGTGGGCCCAGAGGCCCCTCCAGAGGCCCACTGTCTCTGAGCAGCTGTGATAGTGGGATGGAGAGAGACAAAAGAAAAACTGCCAAAGCGCCTCTCCCCTGGGGAGTCTTGGAGGACAGAGTGTGGGGCTGGGCACTGGGGAGCACTGGATAGAATCTGGGCTTTTTGAAGGGTATTATTCATGGGACCTGGGATTGAGTTTTCCTGGCACTCACATTCTGCTGTCCTCCCCTTATTAAGGACAGTCACCATGCTGGTCCTGCCCCAGAGCTGTTGTGGCTTTGGGTGTGGAAATGCCCTAATCAGATGTTACACACACACACACACACACACACACACACACACACACACACAGTCAGGCACACACACAGTGGAAGTTTCAAGGAGTAGAGTTTCACTGCAAGGGTTTCACAGATCAGAGGGCTCTCAAAGGCCCCCCCGGAGATTCAGCTAAATTGTGCTAGTTAGGGAAAGTCATACTTTGAAGTCTTTAATGTAGGTACCTCTTTAGATCAGTTGACTTTTTACAGATGAGGAAACAACCTGCTTGCCCAATATTAAGCTTTTTTCGTGATAATTTACTTTAAAAAAATGTATCCGTTGGGAGGAAAACGCGCAAAAAGATCTCCTTACGGATGCCCGGCTCCCCGCTGTGGCTTGGCAGTATTTCTTTAGCTGTTGACTAAGGGTCAGGGAGCCTCTTGTGAAATTCTCTGTAAATCAGAACAGCTTTTATCCCCAAGCCTAAAACCATCAGTGGTAAGTGTCTTTATTTGATGGAAGGTTCTGGCAACACAAATTTTTCTACGGCTGATTAGTCTTACATCATTGCAAGTGTTTATAAATTATATTTTAAAAATGAAATATTTGGCTTCTTTTTGTGGGGTTTAGTGAGGGTTTAATTTACATACAGAAAAATGTATTCCTTTTAGGTGTGCAAATTTGAGTTTTGACCAGTGTGAACAGTTATATAATCACCGCCGTCATTAAGATACAGGATGTTTCCAGGGCACCTGGGTGGCTCAGTGGGTTAAGCCTCTGCCTTCACGTCAGGTCATGATCTCAGGGTCCTGGGATGGAGCCCACATTGGTCTCTCTGCTCAGCAGGGAGCCTGCTTCCCCCTCTCTCTGCCTGCCTCTCTGCCTACTTGTGATCTCTCTCTCTCTGTCTGTGTCAAATAAATATATAAAATCTTAAAAAAAAAAAAAAGATACAGGATATTTCCGTCACCACCCACCCCTCAATTTCCTAGTGACCCTTTGTAACTAGCCCCATCCTTCTACTCTGATCCCTACAACGGCTGATCTGATTTCTTTCCCTATAATTTTGCCTTTTCTGGGATGTCATAGATGAAACATGTGGCCTTTTGAGTTAGGTTTCTTTCACTCTGGATAACGCTTTTGAAATTTATCAGTGTGCGTATCAGTAATTCACTCTTTTTGTTGCTGAGTAACGTTCACCATGTAGGTGTTCACCATTTTACCCACTTGATGGGCACTTGGGTTGCTTACAGACTTTAGTGATTATGAGTAAAGCTGCAATGAACATTCACTAGGAGGTCTTGGTTTGGATATGTGTTTTCATTTCTCTTGGGTAAATCTGTTTCGAGGTTAGAGGGCTGTTTTCCAAGGTGACTGTACCATTTCACATTCCCACCAACAATGCATGAGTATTTCAGTCTAGCATTTGATATTGTCTTTTATTTATCTTGATAATTTTTGACTATTCCAATAGATGGATCGTGGTATTTCATTGTGGTTTTAATTTGTATTTCTCTAATGCCTGGTGAGTTGAGCATCTTTTCATGTTCTTATTTGCCATTTGTCTGTTAAAATCTTTGGCCCATTTAAAAAAAAATTTTTTTTCTCTTTATGGATTGTACAAGTTCTTCGTGTATTTTAGATACAAGTCTTTTTATCAGATATGTGTTTTGCACGTGTTTTCTCCCAGTGCTTGTTTTGTCTTTTTGTTAATTACTTTTACCATCATCTTATGAAGAGCGTTAAGTTTTAATTTTAATGAAATCCAATTGATTGGTTTTTTCTTTGTTGTTTGTGTATTTGTTGTGTCCTAAGAAATCTTTGCCTTACCAAGATCATAAAACTTTTTTTTTTTTAAAGATTTTATTTATTTGACAGACAGAAATCACAAGTAGGCAGAGAGGCAGGCAGAGAGAGAGGAGGAAGCAGGCTCCCTACTGAGCAGAGAGCCTGATGCGGGACTCCATCCCAGGACCCTGGGATCATGACCTGAGCCGAAGGCAGAGGCTTTAACCCACTGAGCCACCCAGGCGCCCCAAGATCATATAACTTTTGTCCTATGTTTTCTTTTAGAAATCTTATACTTCTGGTTTATATTTCGTTTTCTGATGCATTTCACATATTTATATATGGTGTGAGTTATGCATCAAGGTTCATTTTTTTGCATATGTATGACCAATTTTTTCAAGAACTGTTTGTTGAAAGACCATCCTTTCTTCAATGGTCTTTTTGTCAAGTAGCAGTTGACCACATATTTCTGGACCATGTTCTCTTCCTTTGGTGTGTATACCTGTCCTTTCACCAATACTACACTGTCTTGATGACTGTAGCTCTATAGTAAATCTTGAAATCCAACTTTGTTTCTTTGTGTTTTGGCTATTATAGATCCTTTGCTTTTCATTTCTTCTTTTTAAATTTTTATTTATGTATTTAAAGATTTTATTTATTTATTTAACAGAGAGAAAGAGATCAGAGAGACAGGCAGAGGGAGAGGGGGAAGCAGACTCCCCGTCAAACAGAGAGCCTTATGCAGGGCTTGATCCCAGGACCCTGGGATCATGACCCGAGCTGCAGGCAGATGCTTAAGCAACTGAGCCACCCAGGCGCTCCTCAGTTTGTCAATTTCTACAAAAAATAAAATCCCGCTAAAACTTTTATTAGAATTATGTTAAATCTATAGATTACTTTGAGGAGGATTAATATCTTAACATTGAGTCTTCTGATGTGTATCTCTCTCTCTTAAATCTTCTATTCTTCTGTGTGTCACAAATGTAAATTTTGACCTTTGACCTCTGGAGACTTTGGAACCTTCCGAAACCAAATGCCTCCCAGACACCGAGGAGTAAGCAGTGCAGGTGCAGGAAGGAACAGAGGGAACAGGAATCCGGGAAGATCTGTTTAAATTCTCAAGAGGGGCACTGAGGATCAAAAAGGAACAAATCCCTTAGGAAGAATTAGAAAATCCAACTGAGGGGAAAAGGATTTTGAAAGGCAACAAAAGATTGACACTGGCTTCAGTTGTAAGAGCACGAGCAGAATCCTGTTTATTGTGGTGGTTCCCTGTTATTGGGGAGTTTATCTGTCAGCTTGGGAGTGGGTTTGGGATTGGAGGGTAGAAGTGTTTTCAAGTCTTCTTTTTTCCTGTCTGCACCCCACCTGGAATTGATCAAGGCCTTTCCCTTAACTGTTGATCAAGAACTGGGCTCAGCCAGCTCTGAGCGGGGTGCCAGGCACAGTGAGTAGGACTGGGGCTCCTTGCCCTGTGGCCATAGGCCAAGCGACCTTGCATGCACTGAGAAAGGCATCTGTCATTTTGTTCTTGTGTCTCCCTTGGGGACAGAGGCTGGGAGCCTGTGCCTAGTTCCTGTTGAAGGACCCAGACTGGAAGGTGCTCATTCTGGCCAGACCTCAGCCACACCAGACCCAAGCCAAGCCTCACTGCTGCCTTCCACCAAAGCCTGAATGGCCCGTAGGCGACCTTTCTCCCAGCCTTTGCTTGGGCTGTTCTGGGGGCCTCTGATGCCACTGGTCAGGGCCAACATTTAAAGAACGAGGAAGAGGGATTTCAGAACATAGTGCTCACTAAATGTCAGTGGTGAAGATCCCAGCTCTGGAGCTAGAGGGCCAGGCTTCCCATCCTATCAAGGCTACAGAGACGGAGCAATTTATTTAAGTTTGCTTCCCCCTCAGGAGAACTTAGGTATTATGACTACGTGGGGCTGGAGGAGTTGTGAAACGACGTAGGTAAAGCACTTAGAAAAGCGCCCAGCGGTAGCTGAGTTCTCAGTAAGTGTTAGCGGTTCACTGTGGTCGCAGATCTCACAGGCGCCAGCCGGCACCGCACCCGAGGCCGCCACCAGCGTCCCGGAGGCCTCATTCTGTCACTCTGGAGCCCGTACTTTGGCTGTCTTGGTTCCATGTGCCAAAAGATCACTACGGGGCTAAAACAGACATAGAAACAACTTTCTTCTTCTCAGGACTGCGCTGGTGTGCCCCAAGGTTTGCTTTTTTCAGATTCAACCAGACAGGCTTGGTCTCTGGGCCCATGAGACCTGGACTCCAGTCCTAACTTGTCCCCTCACTGGCCCATCCCTGGCTGTCTCTGGACGCCATTATCATCCCACTGAGTCACTGCATGGTTTCTTGGAGGCCCGTAATTCCTGAACTCTTCCTTTCGTTTAATACAAATCACTATTTCCTGAAAATAAGGAATAATCCATGCTATTAACTAGAGTGAATAAAAATTATATTTTGAAAAATTGAAAATTGTGTGGATTTCTACCACTTCCACGTGGGTCTTTAAGTGGTAATCCTGGGTCACATAACTGGCCTGGCTCTGGAGAGCAATAGCATTTGGTGATGGCACTTTTCAGAAAGTCCAGGACTGTGTTTTTTGTTTTTATTTATTTATTTATTTTTTTAGAGATTTTATTTATTTATTTGACAGAGGGATCACAAGTAGGCAGAGAGGCAGGCAGAGAGAGAGGGGGAAGCAGGCTCCCTGCTGAGCAGAGAGCCCTATGTGGGGTTCCATCCCAGGACCCTGAGATTTTGACCTGAGCCGAAGGCAGAGGCTTAATGCACTGAGCCACCCAGGCGCCCCGTGTTTTTTATTTTTAAACTGAGCTTAATTGTCTAGCCCTGCAGTCACCAATCGTTATATGTTATATTTGCTGTTTGAAAGCCCTGGTAATAAGAACTTTAAAAAAAATTTTTTTAAATGTAGTGTTCTGTTTTAATTGAATCAAAACACTGTAGAGGTTAGTGTTTACTTGATGTGACTTTATTTTTTTTAATTTGTAATTTTTTATTTATTTGTTTGACAGACAGATTACAAGTAGGCAGAGAGGCAGGCAGAGAAAGAGAGGAGGAAGCAGGCTCCCCACTGAGCAGGGATCCCGATGTGGGGCTCAATCCCAGGACCCTGGGACCCTGACCTGAGCCGAAGGCAGAGGCTTTAACCCACTGAGCCACCCAGGTGTCCCTTGATGTGACTTTAGAAGAAAGTTGAAGACAGTCTTCTCAGAATGAAGCCTGGTTCTCAAACTCAGGGCAGTTCACAAAGACAGTGCCTTCTATCTCCGTTCTCACCCTGCCATCATCCCACACAGTAGATTAGGGAACAGTGTGGCATGTATGGGATTGTTGGTGGTACACAAATTGGGCATTTTTTTAAATTAAAAATTAAGCATTTAAAAAAAAAGATTTATTTATTTGAGAGAGAGAGAGAGAGTTTGCACGCATGCACATGAGCTGTGGGGAGGAAGGCAGAGGGAGAGGAAGGAGACAGCGGACTTCAAGTTCAGCGAGGAGCGGGACCTGGTGTGAGATATGACCTGGGCCAAAATCACGAGTCAGCTGGACGCTTAACCGACTGAGCCACCCAGGGGCCCTAAGCATTTTCTTAATGATCTAAAATATACCTTCTGTTGTAGCAAATGGTACTGATTTTCCTCTTAAAGGAGGGACATAAAGTTTCCTTAGTAATGATTTTAATGCAGATAATTTTAAGATAAACGTTATATATGTAGGTAGGTCCCAAATCCCAAAGGTGACCCAATGATTGATGTTCAGGAAACAATGGCCTAGGGTTTCTGAGACACTAACTTTCCAACTTCCCTAAACCCTAAGGAGCCCCCGGTGGGTTTGGTGTTGCCGAAGCTTCCTTGGGGTTGAGTACTGTGTCACACACTCATTTTCAAGTTGACGCTTTGTCAGTAGCTGAGATCCCATAACATCTCATTTGTTTATATTTAGATTTTTGCATAGTTTTGCTAGCCTCTTCGGAGTGTGGGGACTGGGGGGACAGCCGGGGCAATAGGGACCTTCCTGACCAAGGAGAGAGGAAGAGGTGTGGTTCCTCTGGACACCGACTAATTCTCTGCAGATGCTAACTGGGTGTCCCACAATTTAATTCTGACACCAACTACCTGGAGTTAGTTTAAACTAACTAACTAACTAAACTAGCTTAAACTAGTTTAAACTAACTAACATCCCATAAGATGGGATGATAGTTGATAGTTGAAAGTATTGGGTCCCCAGGTTACCAATATTTCTAACTTGGCTACAAAATCAGGAGTTCCCACAACCACCTCATTAATTTGTTAGAATAACACAGAACTCAAGTGCTTTACTTACTGTTATCGGTTTATGACAAAGGATACAACACAGGAACAACCAAATGCAAGGAATGCGTAGGGCAAGGTGTTGGGGGTGGGGGTTCAGAGCTTCTTTGCTCTCTCCAACACCTTGGTCTAGTCACTAACTGGAAAGCTCTCCCAACTTCATTTTCGTGGCGGGTTCATTATATGGACATGATTTATTATGTTTTGAAAGACTAAGTAATCTATACCCAACATGGGGCTTGAACTTATAACCTGAGATCAAGAGTCACATGCTCCACCGACTGAGCTGGCCAGGTGGCCCATGATTTATTAAATTATTTGCCAGTGGATGTGGCACCTGGGTGGCTCTGTTAGTTAAGTGTTTCCTTTCAGCTCAGGTTGTGATCTGGGGATCCTGGAATCAAGCCCCGCATCCGCATCCGGTTTCCTGATCAGCAGGGAGCCTGCTTCTCCCCCTCTCTCTGCTCCTCCCTCCTGCTCGTGCACTGGCGTGCTCTCTCTCATAAATAAAATTTTAAAAAAATTAAAAAATAAATTATTTGCCATTGGTGATGAATGGAATCTCTAGTCCCTCACCCATTCCTAGAGATGAGGAAGTGGGACCGAAAGTTCCAGGCTTCTAATCGAAGCTTGTTCTGGCAACCAGCCCCCATCCTGAGGCTATCTAAAGGGGCCTGGCAGTCACCCTTATCATTCAGGAAATTCCAGGGGTTTTAGGAACCAGGAACTGTGCCAAGAACTGGGGCTGGAGACCAAATATCATTCCATGATAGGATAAGGGGAGACACACAAAGTCAAACACAACTCCGTCCTTGCAAGAAGAATGGGAGGAAGAGGGAGCCCTGATATTCTAGGGCATTTGCTCCATGAGCAAAATGTATAATAGATTTTAAACTCACTTTTGTTTTTAAGATTTTATTTATTTGACAGCGAGGGAGAGAGTGAGAAAGTACAAGCAGGGGGAGCAGCAGAGGGAAAGGGAGAAGCGGGCTCCCTGCTGAGCAGGGAACCTGATGCAGGGCTGGATCCCACAATCCTGAGATCATGACCTAAGGCAAAAGCAGTTGCTTAACTGACTGAGCCACCCAGGCTCCTCTTAACTCACTTTCTAATACAATTGTTGTACAGTTGTGTCAGTAAAAGGTCTTTATTTTTTTAAAAGATTTTATTTATTAAAAAACATTTTATTTATTTGACAGAGATAGCACAAATAAGTAGAGCGGCAGGCAGAGGGAGAGAGAGAAGCAGGCTCTCTGCTGAGCAAGGAGCCTGATGCGGGGCTCGATTTAGGACCCTGGGATCATGACCTGAGCCAAAGGCAGAGGCTTACCCCTGAGCCACCCAGGTGCCCCAAGTCTTTTTTTTTTTTTCTTAAGATTTATTTGAGAAAGTGAGTGAGTGAGTGAGTGAGTGGGAGCACATGAGCAGAGGGAGAAGCTGACTCCCCACCGAGCAAGGAGTCCGATTGGGGACTTGGTCCCAGGACCCTGGGATCTTGACCTGAGCCAAAGTCAGACGCTTAACTGAGCCACACTGGCATCCCAGAAAGTCATTAAATGTTAAAATCTTTTAAAGTATTGTTCAGCTTTTAATATTCATCTTTATTAATTTTATCTGGAGTGCACACCTGAGTTGTTCTGGATCAGTTTATTGTCTCATCACTTCTTCTTCTTCTTCTTTTTTTTTTTTTTTTAAGATTTTGTCAGGGCGAGCAGGGGGAGCAGCAAACAGGAGGAGAAGCAGGGAACCTGGTATGGGACTCGGTCCCAGGACCCTGGGATCATGACCTGAGCCAAAGACAGAGGCTTAACCCACTGAGCCACCCAGGTCTTCCTATTTCATCACTTTAATTATGTTGTACAGTGAAAAAATAGGTTATACACTGTCTTCTGGCCTCTCTTGTTTCTGGTGAGAAGTCAGCTGTTAATCTACTTGGGGTTCCCTTGTATGTGAGCAGTTGTTTTTCTCTTGCACCTTTCAGGATTTTCTTTTTGTCTTTGGCTTTCCATGTCTTCATTCCAATGTGTCTGTGTGTAGCGCTACCCTACTTGAAACTTTTTGAGCTTCTGGGATATATAGATTGGTTTTCAGCAAATCTGGGAAGTCTTAACTATTATTTCTTCGAATATTTTTTCTGCTCCTTTCTCTTTCTTCCACCTCCCTCCTTACACATAGATTGGTGCACTTAAAGGAGTCTTGCATTTCTCTGAGGCTCTTTTCATTTTTCTTCATCCTGTTTTCTGTTCTTCGGCTTTATAATCTCTGTTGATCTATCTTCAGGTTCCCTGCCAGATCAAGTCTACTGTTCAAGTCTACTGTTGAGTCCCTCAAATGAATTCTGAAGTTTGGTCATCGTACTTTCCAACTCCAGAATTTTCATTTAGTTACTATTTTTTAATTCTTATTTTTTTAGATTTTTTTTTTTTTTTGTCAGAAAAAGAGAGAGAGAGCACAAGCACTGGGAGCAGCAGGCAGAAGAGGCAGAGGGAGAAGCAGGCTCCCCACTGAGCAGGGAGCCGGATATGGGACTCGATCCAATGACCCCAGGATCGTGACCGGAGCCGAAGGCAGCTGCTTAACCGACTGAGCCACGCAGGCACCCTTCGTTTAGTTTTTATAGTCTCTTTTCATCAATAGTCTCTCTTTGGTGAGATGTCTGCTTTGTTAAGCAGTTCCTAGGACATATCATGGCTACTTTGACGTCTAAATTTGGCATCTGGTCCCTTTCATTGGCAGTTTCTGTTACCTGATTTTCCGCCAGCATGTGGGTCCCAGATTCCTGGTTCTTTGCAGGTCTTATGTTGAAAACTGGACCTTTCAGGTAATCTATTATAGCAGCTCTAGATACATATTCCTCTTTGCCCTCTCTGGGACTTATATTTCATCTTGAGGCTTGACTAGGCTATGTTAGCAACATCCATTTCCCCACCAGCCAGGAAACTCTGGTGTCGCTCCTGGTCATGCACATGGTACCCGGGGCTGCCAGTGGCTTTAGCTCTTGAAAGCGCTTTATGTCTTTCCCTGAGCTCTAGGGTAAGATGTCCGCTTCATTTGATGTCCCACCACTCTTACTAGGCTCTAATTAGGACTGATTGTTCTTTTGTTTTCAACAGTGCCCCGGGGCAAATGTGCTCAGCAGTCCGATCCAATTAAATTCTGGCAGGGATGGTTTTTTGAGGTCACTCTTTTGTTTTTTTCCTGACCCCAGGAAAGTTCTTTTTAGATACCTTTTTCTGGTCCTCTCTAGTGGGTTAGCGGGTCTACAGTTTAGCCCACTGTTCTTAAGAGGAGCTATTGTGTTTTAGGAGTACCCTGAGGCTTGACCTTTCCTACAGACTTCTTCAGATAGAGTCCTTCCTTCTCGGAATGCTTTGGAATTCCCGTGCTTATGGACTGCCTCTTCCTGTGGCCAAACTGAGCCCGTGCTCTGGGAGCTGAAGACCATGGTAACTCTCCAGGGTGGACCCTATGCCCTAGGAGTGAGCTGGGGTGAAGGTGATTGGGGTCCCTGGGGTATTGGCTTGCTGCTCCTGGAGCAGAGCTAGGACCGGGTGAGTAGGGATTGGGTAGATGAAAGGGAGTCCCTAACCCTTCAGCTATGATCACCAGGAATTTCAGTTTAGCTTCTTCAGCCTGGAATTGGAGGGGATGGAAAATGTGGGCAGACTGCCCCTCCCAGTGAGAGATGCTAAACTTTGATTGGGAGCTGAGGGAAGGGGAGCCCCGACTTCTTGGCCATATTTGCCCAGAGTGAAACCTTCATCAAACTGAGCTGGAGGTGGGGGAAGGATGGGGTGGGGAGAGGGTGGTGGCTCATTAGCCACAGACTCTTGGTTCTTATCAAGTTTAACTAGATTTTCTTCAATAAATGTTTCTTCATTTGACATATGCCCTTAGAATTTCCAGGGACTTTGGTATTTTGTTTCATGGTTTCCACCAGCTTTGTTTCACCAGGAGTGGTCCAAAGAGTTTCTCACACTGACATCCTGGAGTGGATTAGCTGTCACAAACTACAACAGTCCCAGGGCAACACCGTGAAGGGCAGTTCGGAAAACTTGCCACACACGTGGCTGGACATTCCATAGAGTCAATTTTCTCTCTTTATTTCACAGGAGAACACATGCTTGTGTTCCCTCTCTTGCTGTGTCTCTGTCAAATAAATAAAATTTAAAAAATCCTCCTCCTCCTCCTCTTCCTTCTTCTTTTAAAGACTTTATTTGACAGAGAGGGAGAGAGAGAGAAGGAACACAAGCCAGGGGAGTGGGAGAGGGAGAAGCAGGCTTCCTATGAGCAGGGAGCCTGATGTGGGGCTGGATCCCAGTACCCTGGGATCATGACCTGAGCCGAAGGCAGATGCTGAACCGCAGAGCCACCTAGGCGTCCTGACACTTGGAATATTTCTGATAAGCCCCTCTAGGTGTAGGTCAGTGTTTTTCCCAGAGATAAATTAATGCCTGCCTTTCATACGGCCCCAGAGGGTACACATGGCATCCCTGGGAACAGAGAGGTTACAGCTTGTAGGGCCCCCAAGTGGGATTATACATCAGTCAGGCGGCCTAAGTGCATAAAATCCCTAAGGAGGCCTTCCACCAATTGATAAGTTTTGGGGTTTCCCCCATTTCGGCCCAAATTACTCCATTCAGTTCTTATTTTCAGAGGGACTGACTTCAGGCAGTCAGTTTCAAGCAGGAGCTGGGCTCATCCCTTCCTGTCTGGTGACCTGTCAGGCTTCAGGAGCACAGGCAGTGCTTGGTTTGAATTTGGGGTGCTGACAGCAGCAAGGCTAGCAGTTACAGAGAGGGGCCCAGTGGTGGGCAGCAGGTCGGGAGAGCAGTGAGGAGTGTTCTGGGATTCTGAAAAACAAACATCATGAATCGCCTGCCCTTCATCTGCTGGGTCTGAAGTTCCCCCTTCTCTGGAGCCTTGATTTTGGCTCTCCTTTCATTGTCCCTAAATCAGTGTGTCTCACGACTGTAACTTCACAGAGTTTTTTCCATCATCCTCTTCTCTCTCTCAGACATTTCACCCACAGGGGTTGGGTGCGAGAGAGACAAAAAGCCTTTTCACAGAACATTTTCACACAATTCACACAGACTTAATCATTACATCTGCATCTCCTAAGATCGTTTTTTAGGCAAGCTGATCTGGGATTATTGTTAGGGGAGAGCAAAAGCTACAGCATGTCCCGGAGACTGGTCAGGGCAGAATTCCGAATTAAAAGATTTTTTTTTAAATAGATGTAACCTGTCCCTGCTCTTACTGTCCTGACCGTGAGCCAGTGCAAAGCCTAGCGAGGATCAGCCCTCCGTGGTGACTGCTGCCCTGGGTAATCAGAGGGGAGTCAGACCAGCACCTCGTTGCTGAGTGACCCCTGCCAGAACCAGAAAAGGCACAAATGGCCAGAAAGGTCAGAAAGGCGGAACACACAAAGCCAACAGCAATGAGATCTCGCCAAGAGAGGGCCCAAAGTCCCCTCTGATTCAGACTGCCAGAGCTGGTGAAGGGGCCAGGCTTCTCGAGATTTTGACCTTCCTCTGCCTTGCGGCTTTCCTGGGAATCCCTCCAGGAGAGAGGCTGGCTCCGTCAGCGGCGGCCCCACCAGACAACAGCCCTTTCCGTGGGCACCTGTGTGCAATCCAGACAGGCCCACCGGCATTCATGCTTTCCACACACACACACATTCCACACCCACCCAAAAGGGGGTCTTTCAACATTCCCAGAGTTCAGCGCACATGGCAACCACACCTATTTATAGTTTAGCAGAGCTGAAAATGTGGGGGGAAAAGCAAAACAAAACAAAATCTTGGCTTTTCCTTGCTTGGAGCAGCAAGAAGAGAGGGCTGCCTCTTTCTCATGCTAAGGAGAACTTCTGCCCAGCTATGGGGCCTTTCTTGCAAGGATTTTTATAAAAGTGCATTATACCTGTCAGTCATAGAGTCTGAGTTGACCCATTCCACAAATGCGAGCATCTGATTTCTACAAGATTTCATTCCTCACTACCTTTCCCAAGGCAAACACATCTGCACGGAGTCTCCCACACCTAGAATCTAGTAAGATTTCAGGTCTCCAAACTGATGGTAATAAGCCAACGGTTTTCTCCTGAATGCCAGAGAACCTCAGGACTAAGAGACGTCCATTCCGCTCACAGTGACAAAAAACAAGGACAGCCTTCTCTTTGCAGCCTTCCCTGAGGGAGTGGGGGAGAGGACCATGGAACATCCAAGTCAATTTCTGCTGTTGGTTCAGAAGCCATAACACAGAAAGTCATACGAAGCGGTTTTTTTTTTTTTTCATATGAAGCAGTTTTTAAACTCCTTTTCTCCCCCTGCAAAGTTTTGCACAAACTCCTAAGCAGTTAAAATTAGTTTTTACAGGATGAAATCAAGGTGCAGGAAGAAGCTGTCTCCTCCCCGGTGGGGAATGCAGAAGTGGGGCAAAACGCAGGCTGCAGAGTGGGGTTTCATAACTGCCCTCTCCTTCCTCTGCTGGGCACGTGCGAGAATGCTCCGGGACTCCCTGTCCTTGCTCAGGGAGGCTCCGGTCCACATTCTGCAGCATCTCCATTTACCCCGTGCTCTGCGTCCTCTCTCCCCACATGGTGCCTGGAGCCGGTGTCCCCGTCTCCCCCTGTGTAAAGGGACTAGTGCAGCGCCTTCTGAGACAGAAGAGTCAGCTGCGGTCGCAGGGAACTAGTGAGCAGAGGGGAGCTGGGAAGGGTCTCCAGAGTGGTGATCCAGACCCCTTCCCCTGCGGTGTTGACTCGACTCCCAGACTCGGGAGCTGATTAAGTCTGTCTCCTCCTCTCCTGTAGGAGAGCAACACGGGCTTCTCCCGTCCCACTTGAAGCCCCCCTGTAAGGATTTTTGCGTCCCTCCGGAGCAAAGAGCAAAATCCTTATCTGGATGCTCCAAGTTTATCTCCTAATCCCGGACTCACACATTTCTCAGTCTTTTCAGCCCAGCTGTGATTCCTATGGATATTCTTCAAATCCTGCTAACCAGCCTCCGGGCTCAGTCTGTCTCTTGCAGTAAGCCACGTGACACGTAGGATGCCATCATCTTTGTTGCCATAACTGTTGGGCTTTTGTAAGCGTCTCTATTAATTTTATTCTGAATGCACATGAGAGACAGATTAGTTATTATTCACACAAAAATAAAAAATATTCTTAGGCAAATAATTATTTGGCACCAGGATCTTCCCCTATCATAGCCCAGTTGCTTACCCCTGGGGCAACGTGATGAAAGCCAGATGGAAAAATCTCCAGCATAGGTGGTTAGACTCTCCAGAGGTAAGGGGTGGAGAAAAAGGGATTTTCCTTGCTTATATGCAGGAGAAAGAGGCAACTGCTTCTTTGTCCTCTCCCACGGGGCGGGGGCGGGGGGGAACACCTTTGTTGCTTGGAGACAGGACAGAAAAGATCCTGGGTTCTCCCTCTGATCTTCTGGATTATAAATACATCTCTGCAGGAGCCAGAGTGACCCTGGTGGCTTCAGTTTTTATGACCTAGAGCTGTTTCCAAGGTCATGGGCCTCACGTGTCCTTGAAATATAAACATACCTTCAGGGTTCGTTAAATCTCTCTGGAGTTCGCACACTATAGAGTTGTAAATTAACTTAGCTGAGGATCCCAAGATTTCAGGAACATTTACCTAGAAAGCTCCAACTCTTAAAGTTTCTGCTTCTCTTGCTAACGGTTTGCTCCATTGTGTCGTAGTTAGAAGCAGGGCAGGTGCAGGACTCTTGTGACCCAGACGTGTGTGTCGCTCCGGGCACTTCCACAAGAAGTGTCCTTGCTCTCCTACACTTGGGTTTAGGCACCGGGCCTTGGGTAGAGGTGGCATTGGAAAGGCGAGGCGGCGGATTGCGTATAGGGTTGGTGAAGTGAGCCTCATGTTGGTGGCAGGAACACTGCGCAGTACTTAGGAGAGGGGTATTTCCTAAGTAAAAGATTTTTTTGTTTTGTTTTCTTTTTCTTTTTTTTTTTTTTGGATTTTGTTTATTTGAGAAAGCAACCAAGAGAGAGCAGGGTGAAGGGCAGACGGAGAAGCAGACTGACTCACCGCTGACCGGGGAGCCGGATGAGGGACTCAATCCCAGGACCCTGGGACCATGACTTGAGCTGAAGGCAGATGCTTAACCCATTGAGCCACCCAGGCACCCAAGAATGTCAGTCTTAAGACTCCTAGACAAGGGGGCGCCTGGGTGGCTCAGTGAGTTAAAGCCTCTGCCTTCGGCTTGGGTCATGATCCCGGGTCCTGGGATTGAGCCCCACATTGGGCTCTCTGCTCAGCAGAGAGCCTGCTTCCTCCTCTCTCTCTCTGCCTGCCTCTCTGTCTACTTGTGATCTCTGCCTGTCAAATAAGTAAATAAAATCTTAAAAAAAAAAAAAAAAAGACTCCTAGACAGGAAGGGGCGCCTGGGTGGCTCAGTGGGTTAAGGGTCTGCCTTCAGCTCAGGTTATGGTCCCAGGGTCTTAGGATCGAGCCCTGCATTGGGCTCCCTGCTATGGAGAGCCTATTTCTCCCTCTCTCTCTGCTGATCCCCCTTCTTGTGTGCTCACACACACTCTCTCTCTTTCTGTTAAATAAAATCTTAAAAAAAAAAAGAAAAGAAAAGAAAAAGAAAGACTCCTAAACAGGAAAAAGAGGGGACTAGAGAAGCAATAATCTAGAAAGTAGTGTATTTAAAAGATCTGTTGGGAGCACCAGAGTGGCTCAGTCCGTTAAGCATCTGACTCTTGATCTCAGTTCAGGTCTTCATCTCAGGGTTGTGAGTTCAAGCCCCATGTTGGGTTTTATTAAAATAAATATACGTTGGAGCCCCTTTTCTGGGCTGAAACTTTGAATGGGGTAGGGAAGCCATGTCTATGTAGAAGGCAAAGGGTGAAGGCAGCTAACTGTTATAGATGGACCCTAGCGGTTTCTGCCTAGACATATAGCATGATGGGCACAAACCCACACTCTTTCCACCAGCATGTAACCTGAGAAAATGCGTGGCTGCCTCGGGTCAGAGGTGCAGTAATGGATGGCTTGTTGTGAGGTAGGCGTTCAGCAGCTCGAATCAGAGGTCTTACGACCCCACCTGTAAAAATCAGAGCCACTGATAGGAAGCAAGACCTATAGCCTCTTTCAAGATTTCTCGGGGTGGCGAAGTTTTCATTTCATGTCTAAGGCAGTGACCTTGTGAAAATTTGCTACAGGCCTGCTGAGGTGCAGTCACATCTGCCCAGATGTGACATGAAGCCTTCTGGGCGGAAGCAAAGGAATTCACAATCTTAAAATCGAAAAGTTTAGGTCTTTCAAGTCTCTCACAGCCTAGAAGGACTTTTCAGTAAAACTACATTGATATGAACTGTATCCCTGGATACAGTACTTTTATATTTTAAAAGTTAATATTTCAGGAGGCCAAAATAATCCATATAATCCACTTGAAAGCAGCTGGAGCCTAACAGACAGTCTGGGAAAAGTGAAAGAGACCATTGATGCAGAAACTCCGTGATGCTTTCCAGACTGGGGCAGGTGCGGCTCACAGGTGGGTGCGAGGGTGGCCGAGCCCTGAGCAGCCCCCAGTACCTGTGGGCATGGATAACCCTCCCTGGATTCTGGGGCGGGTCCTGGTCATTATTCTGGGCCACCCGACCCCCACCTCCATCAACAGGAACTGTGCAGACAAGGTGGCAATTTGAGCGACCTTCAGTAAAGGTGTACGTGTGTGCGGTGTGTGGGGGGTCTGGGAGAAAAGGCGGCACTAAGTGTTCATTTCATGATGTAGACTGGGGCCCTCTCCTGGCTCCCAGCACCCCGGACCCCAGTCCTGCTTAGAGCAGGAGGCCTCTCCTGGGCTCCATGCACCACTGCCTAGACCCAGCAGCAGAGGCGAACTGGCGGGGTGGGGTGGGGGTGGGGAGGTGGATCCAGGCTCTTTTGGGACCAAAGGCAACTTTTTTCAACAAATGGCAAGGATTACCTCCTCCTGAAATAGATGTGGTGTTTATTCATGATTCGCCTCTTTAAATGCCGAGTTAATCTTACATCGTGGACGGTGATACTGACTTATTGGCTCCAGTTCACAAGGCTTCCTTTCAGGAGAGGTTGAAAGGCGTCCCATTCTCAGGGCTGTAACTGTAGATGGCCATCGGAGGGCCAGCCCTACCACCCTGACAGTTCTTATCTTCCCCTCTGATTTCTACCTGCAAAAAGGAAATCCTTCCTCATCCGGAGGGCAGTGCCTATTGTAGCCTTCCCAGGACGGGTTTCCCCAAGCCATTAAAAATTAGCAATCCTAGGCCAAGTTTCTGCTTCTCATTCTTATCGTGGTTTATCCCAGACTTGGTATGTTAATGATGAGTAAGGCAGCAGGAGCCCTGACACCTTTTCTGTGAATACCCATCACTGTGGCGTCCTAGCTTCGCAGCATTTTAAGGCACTGAAATAAAAGTCCAGCTGGTAGAGAATCCAGAAGCTTTCCTGCAGCCCTTGGCAGGACAAACACTTCGCCCACAGCAGAAAATATGTGGAGGAAACCAGTGTCAAAAGCCCTTGACTAAGAAGTTTGACTGGAGATGTGTTTTGCCGCCGGTTACAGGAGACGCCCTAACAATGGCACGAACAAATGTGGGATAGATTTGCCTCATGACAAGAAGCTTGGGGGTTGGCAGCCTGGGGCCTGTACGGTGGCTCAACCAGGTGACCAGACACCTGGGCTTTTTACTCTCTTCCTGCTCCGCCTTCCTCAAAGAGTGGTTTTTTGACATCATGTTTGTCACCTAATGGTCACAAGATGGCTGCCTCCTCTTCGGGTTCTGTGCTGGAAGAATCAAGAAGGAAAGGAAAAAAGATGAAGGCGGGGCTTTTCCTTGTGAGGTCTCTTCTAGCAGTGGCCCCTGCCTGCCTTATCCCAGGGACCGAAGTGATGTTGCATGCCCACTGGTTTTAAGAGAGGTTGGGAAATTGAGTGATACATTTTCCGACCTCTACACTGGAGGGAGGCCATGACAAAGGGGACTGGGAATGTGTGTTGAATGTGTCAACCTATGGTATCTGCCACCAGGTGTCACAGTAAAATAGTACTGAAGAGAACAAAGCAGGGCTAGCCTAGGTTTTACCAACCTGAACGGTCGGTTGGGGAGAATGTCATGGGCAGGACTGGTGTCTGGTCACATAGGCTGTGGGGGTTGGGAAAAGAAAAGTCAGTACGGCATAGTCAGTACGTGGAGGTGGAGGACTTGAGCCTGGGTCAGCCTGACCAGTTGTAGGGCTCCCTTTATTATCCCGGGCTGTTGTGCTACTGTGCGAGTGTCTGCACGGCAGCATGTCTGACTCTTCTTATGATGGCTGTGCCCAGGCACCCACCAGCTTCTGAGAGTGGCATTCAGGAGGGAGACCTGGGGGGTGCCTGGGTGGTTTAGTGGGCTAAGCCTCTGCTTTCGGCTCCGGTCATGATCTCAGGGTCCTGGGATTGAGCCCCATATCGAGCTCTCTGCTCAGTAGGGAGCCTGCTTCCCCCTCCATCTGCCTGCCTCTCTGCCTACTTATCTCTAGCAAATAAATAAATAAAATCTTAAAAAAAAAAAAAGGAGGGGGACCAGGAAGACAGTCCTAGTCCTATCAGATATAGCCCGCCTATTGGGTTATGACTGCCTCCAACTGCCGCTCTTCCATTAGAATCAGAGCCCCTTGAAGGCAAAGACTGTGTTCTGATCCCAGTTGTATCCCCAGAAACTGACATAGAGTAGGTACTCAATAAATATTTGCTGGGTACGAAATGATTGCAGGACTGGGCTGTGGTAACATCCCTGTATTAGGAGTACTAATGCTATGCCAGGGTAGTGCTCATTCAGTGTTTCACAAAGGGAACCTGTGGGAAGGAGAACTCTGGCTGATGGGCTCAGAGAACAATTCAGGGGAGAGTCAAGTCAGTATCTGAGCCAGTCTTTGTGATTCTCAAACATGGGCCTGGGGAAGCATGCTCTAGGTGGAGGAAACAGGGACAAATTTTCCCAGGTGAGATCACAGACTATAGAGAAGTCACAGCCAACGGGTAACACAAGGTTTTGGAGAAAGGAGATTGCAGCCAAGTATGAATGGGAAACATCGGCTTAAATAAACTCAATTATCCATCACAGGTCTCAGAACCTTTAACAATGCCCCTGTGACTCCAGCCAGTGTTCTCAAACACTCGGTCTCAGGACCTTTCCTTGTAGAGTGTTCCATGGAATGAGTGCCCCACAGAACACGTTTTGGTAAACACTGATAGCTCAGTCCCACACGTATAGACCAGGAAAATGGAGACTCAGAGAAGAGAGCTGGTTTATTCGGAGCCACAGAGCAGAACCTGGATTGGAACCGCAATCATGTCCCTTGACTTCCAGCATAATGCTCATTCGTTACGTGAGGACTATGTATGCAAAGGATAGCTTCTTTGTCACAGGGACCTTTTATTTATCTATTACTCAAACAACAACGTTGGTTTGTTGTTTGGCTCCCCCGATTTTGTACGGTGGTATTTCTATTCATTTCCATGACTCTGAGCTGCCAGTCCCTGGCATTGTCATGTGTGGCCTCCGGAATCTAGGGAAGAAGGTTCATCTTCAATCAGTCCCAGGCTGGCCTCAAGGGCCAAGAAAAGGGATTCTGCGCGGCCCTTTTTAGGGACATGCAGGGCCGCTGCAGTTTAGACCTGTGCCTCCCTCCTCAGCTCTTCCTTGCCCCCCAGCCCTTACACCTGGTTGGTAGGCTGAATGGTACCCAAAGATGGCCACATCCAAAGCCCTGGAACCTGTGAATATATTACCTTACATGGCAAGCAAATGGGACTGTGCAGAAGTAGTTCTGTTTTGGACTTGAGGAAGGTTATCCTGGATTACTTGGGTGGGCTGATCTAATCACCGGAGCCCTTAAAAGCAGAGAACTTTATCCGGCTGACACCGAAGGTCAAGTCGGAGAGAATCACAGCATAAAAAAGACTCCACGCTGTCTTCGAAGATGAAGGGGGAGACGTGACAAATACAGGTGGCTTTAAATTGCTGAGGAGAGGCTCCCTTCTGACAGCCATCAAGGGAACAGGGACTTGAGTCCTAAGTCCTACAACCACAAGGAACTGAATTCTGGAAGCTGACTCTCCTCCAGAGCCTCCAACGAGAGCCCGGGCCACGGGCCCGGAGCAGAGGAACGAGTGATCTATAGACTGTGAGATAATAAATTTGTGTTGTTTTAAGCCATTAAATTTATGGTAATTAATTTTGACAGCCTCAGAAAACGGACTCCGTTGGGGTAAAGTCATTAACATATCCAGAGTGGGGGTCTGAAAGGAAGAGATGTTAGGGCAAGAGCACCACAGGGCCTGGAGGGCTTTGGGGCTGAGGTACTGAGTTTTAGTGTTTAAAAAAAAAACCAGGCAGGGAGGACTCGGGGGGTGGGGTGCACCTGCGTGGCTCAGTGGGTTAAGCAGATGTCTTAGGCTCACATCGTGATCCCGGGGTCCTGGGATCAAACCCCACATCAGACTCTCTGCTCAGTGGAAGTCTGCTTCTCCTTCTCCCTCTGCTGCTTCCCCCACCCCCTGCATGTGCTCTCTCCCTCAAATAAATTTAAAAAACGGGCACCTGGGTGGCTTAGTGGGTTGAAGCCTCCGCCTTCGGCTCAGGTCATGATCTCAGGGTCCTGGGATCGAGCCCCGCATCAGGCTCTCTGTTCAGCAGGGAGCCTGCTTCCCCTTCTCTCTCTGCCTGCCTCTCCGCCTACTTGTGATCTCTATCTGATAAATAAAAATCTTTTAAAAAAATAAATTAAACAAAACAAAACAAAACCAGCCATTTTGAGTCATGTGCACCCTTCCCTCCCGGCCAGGTGTCCCCATAGCTCTACCCAGAAGGAGAGTGGTGGTCATGGGGGAAGGCTGCTAGAGGCCAAAGGGCTCCCCGAAGTAGGGCCACCTCTGTCTTTTCTACATCCCACGTTCTGTCTGACAACTGAATCATGGGGGTCCCTGTCATAAAGGCCCAAAGCCTCTGCAGTTCGGCTGATAGTGGTTATTCGTGACTATATCCCTCAAAAAGAAAGGGGCGGCTAATTTACTACCCCTGACAGGGCGAAGTGTGGTTATTACCGTGGTGTTGGAACAGCTCAGGCTCCTGGGTGAAAAGCCTTTTCAACAGAGGACATGTCCCAGAAGGGGAGGTGTGTGTCTAGGAGTTCAAAATAAACATCATTGTGTTTGAGAAAGAATTCCAGCTTCCCTGGGTGATAACCCAACTACCCTCAGATCTAGAGCCAGTCTCTGAGTCTTTGGAACTCTTTTGTTTCTAAATGTGAAGGGAAGTGTTTGCATGCTTTTATTTTACTAAAATAAAAGGGTGACACGGAGAGGAGCTTGGTTTTGCTGGCCTGAAACCTCTCTTTTTGTTCCAATTTTGTTTGATTTTCTGAACCTATTTAAGGTTATAACACAATAGATCTAACTATTTCAAGCCACGGAGATTTCTGCACCGCATCTTATCTCTGATGAGATACACATTGTGACAAAATACTGGTATTTTTAAAAGTGCAGGATTAATTTTAATGTTAAAGGAATCTGGAAATTCTGTCTTGGATAAAAGTGCAGCTTAAAAATCAGAGAAGCTTCTTGGGTTACTTAGAACAAAACATCCCTTTTTTTTTTTAATTTAAACTTGAGTGGATCTGTAGGCTGTTTTATTCATCCTCTGTTGTCATCTCTAATGCACGTAGAAGATACCTTTCTCACAGCGTGATTCAGTACGGGCCCCGAAAAAAGACGGTCTCGGGTTTCGTGTGTGCAGGTAATTAGCTGAGTTTGAGCTGCTCAGTTAAACCGTTTGAAGGTCAATAATGCATGAATTTCTGGCAGACTGTCTAGCACGGAGTCCATAAACTTGTATGGGGACTCAACATTTTTAGAGTAGAGAGAATTTTGTGTCTTGAATATGAAATAAGTAATGTTAGGATTCGTTTTGCCTGGAATTTAATTTTTATGGACATGAAAAAGTTCTGATGTGCTTTCCAAATTTGCAAAAAAAGTCTTCTTTTTTGCATATTTGGTAGTACAGTCTCTTAGGAACTTTGAAATCACATTCAAGTACCCCAAATTAAAATGTCAGTATTTGGGGCACCTGGATGGCTCAAGTGGGTTGAAGCCTCTACCTTTAGCTGAGGTCATGATCCCAGAGTCCTGGGATCGAGCCCCGCATCGGGCTCTCTGCTCAGCGGGGAGCCTGCTTCCTCCTCTTTCTCTCTCTCTGCCTGTCTCTCTGCCTACTTGTGATCCCTCTATCTGTTAAATAAATAAATAAAATCTTAAAAAAAAAAAGTCAGAATTTAGATTCCACACAGAGACCCTCTTGGAATTTGTGTAAGTGTCTTAAAAACATAAAATAAGTGTTAACATTGCATGGTATTTAATTTTTTTCCTCTAAAGTAAGAGTTGTTTTTTTTAAAAGATTTTATATTTATTTAACAGACAGAGATCACAGGTAGGCAGAGAGACAGGCGGGGGTGGGGGGGAGCAGGCTCCCTGCTGAGCAGAGAGCCCGATGTGGGGCTCCATCCCAGGACCCTGGGATCATGACCCGAGCCTAAGGCAGAGGCCCAATCCACTGAGCCACCCAGGCACCCCAAGGTACAGTTTTTATATACAACTTTAATTGAGTCCCTGAAATTTAACTAGAGCATTGAGATATCAAAAGAAACTCCATTTAGATAAAGATCATTTTTTCTTTGGAAGTTTTCTCAGTGGACAAAGCAAACACAGGATTGGGCCCGGCAGAATGCTGCTGGATTTGGGTTCTGCCTTTCTCCCCAGGGGCCTGGGATCGTGTGCTTTCTCTGCCTCTGGCTCTTTCCTCCAAAATGGTCAAGTTAGCAAACCTCACTCTCAGCTGTCTGATAACCTCTCAAGACGGGGAGCGAGTGTGTCGTTTGATCCCGGGTATTGTTCCCCTTGTGTTAGACCTTCCCTTGCGATGCTGGGACCGACCACTGTCCCGCTTCTGTTGGCTTGTGCTCCCCATCCCACTACCTCTGGGAAAATAACCTCACTGGGCCAGCCACTGTGCTGACACCAGTGCACCCATTTATCAGAGGGCAAAGTTTAGGCTTGTGTAAGGTTACCAAAGCTTCCAACTGGTTTTCTGTAACTGGCGGATTTAGGAGTCCAGTGACCCTGGTAGAAGATTTCTCTAGTGCCACAGATCTGGGGGACAGTGTGCTTGGTCTACTCCAGCTGCCTTCCAGGGGTCTGGTGCAAGGCAGTCCGGCTGTGTCCATATTTGTCATTGAACATATCTCTTGATATTTGATGCCGGGGTAGGAGTATTTACATCTCAGGATTTGGCCAGGAAATGGCTCTTTTAGCCACTTTTCTTTTCTGATAGGAAACAGTCAAGATAGGGTACTCTTCTAGAGGCCTCCAGCAGGGCGAATGGAGGAGGCCTTTGTGTCCTTGACAAAGAAACCACCGCCTTTTCCTCAGAGTTGTGAGGACTTTATTGACCCTGGGTTGTTGGTGGGCTCCTGTCACCAGCTCGGGAGCAAGCCACACTTTCAGAGTTCTGCTCCTATCAGCCAGGGGCTCTCTGAGTCACTGTTATAAGGCACCAGGGACAGGAATTGATCGCCCGGGATTATATGAATTTATAGCCTTCACGCAGGAGTCTGGTTCTTGTGACAGTTGTAGGATCTCGAGCTAGAAGAGGTCTGCTCTGGACATGACTGGGGTCAACAATCATCGACAATTCAGAACTCCACGCTTCCACTTGCTGATTGGGGATCTACATACTACATACACTGAATTTGCCTTGCACTGTTTTTTATTTTTCTCCCCAAAAGTGGGCTTTTAAAGAAAAATGGTTTTAAAACTCATCATAGAGGGGTGCCTGGGTGGCTCAGTGGGTTAAAGCCTCTGCCTTCGGCTCAGGTCATGATCTCAGGGTCCTGGGATCGAGCCCCGCGTCGGGCTCTCTGCTCAGCAGGGAGCCTGCTTCCCTTCCTCTCTCTCTGCCTGCCTCTCTGCCTGTCAAATAAATAAATAAAATCTTAAAAAAAAAAAAAACCTCATCATAATTTGGAAACTCAAAAAAAAAAAAAAAAGTAAATACCCACCAGATCCTTTGGGAATACAGCAAGGTAAGCAACAAAAATCTCCTTTGCAGAAAAGGTGGCATGAAATGTAGTAGGCGCCAAAATATACAGTCGGACTTTGTTGGTATTTCCGTCAAACCAGTCTTTCTGCCCAAATGCTTTTCCCATTTCTGCAGCACCCAAGAGTCCAAGACTGTGTAAACAGAGAGAACATTGTTGTGAACTGTTTGCTCTGGCATGCAGCCTCTCCTGGCCTCCCAACCCCGCTACAGGTCAAAGGTCAAAGGTCAACAGCAGGCCCGGGCTTAAGGGTCCTCTTCAATTACTCCACAGTAATGGAGGATAAAGCCAAAGGACTGGCTTTCACTTACTGAGAAATCTGGTTACATCTATAAATGGGATCTTCTACACAGAAAGTTAATTTTTGGTGGAAAACTCTATTAAGGGTTATTGCTTTCCAAAAATCCAAGGGCAAAAGTAACCGAGACAAAAAAAAAAAAAAAAAAAAAGATGGCTAGAATGTGAACATGATTCCTGAGTCTATCACGGAAGTTCCCCATCAGGGTTCGCTCAGCTCTCTTGCACAAAAGAACCCTTGATGATTTACGCACCTGAAGAGGTCTCTTAGCAACGGCTGGGAAGGAAATGTACTGAGAAACTTGCTCTAGGCTTTGTTTAGAGGGAATGCCAAACCGGAGGTTAAATGTAATTTAACACGTTCTCTAAAATGCAGTGGACATATTGTTGTATTAATTTTAAGGAGCAGAAAAAGGCAATTTGGCTTCCTACTTGATTGTAGGTTTGTTTGCCCTTAAAATACTCATTCCCACACCATGGTAGGAATTATGAATAAAATTTCTGGGAGTGTTTTTGGATTTGGCAAGCAGTGTCAGGATTCTTTAAAAGAACTTGTTTGGGATTTTTAAAATGTAAAAAAACTTCTGTTGCTCATATTTCTGCTTGTTAAAAGTAGTGCTTTCTGAACAATCTATTTTCAGCTTTTATTTCGAATTGACTTTAGATATATGGGAGATTGCAAAGAAATGTACAGGGATATCCCACGCATCCCTCCCACCAGACCTATGAAAAATCTGTTTTGACTATTTTTCCTATGAAAGGAGGAAATAAGCTTAAGAGTTGAGTTAAAAAATGGGCTGCTTCAGGTCTAGCCCAAAGGCGCAGTGGAGACCTGAGTAATGGACCCATCCTCGGTGTAGCTTTCTTGTTTCATTTGCCCCCAAATGGGCGGCTACCGGCAGGGGGCGCGGCAGGCAGGGATGTCAGACCCTGACACTCTAGCCACTTCTCCCTTCCTTTAAATGCTTCCTCCTTACCGCATTGCAAAGTTCAAAGTGACTGCGTTTAGGGTAGGGGTGCATTGAGTCTTTAATGTGGGTTGTGTAGTTGAACCACCGAAAACCTTTCTAGGTTTTGCCCTATGCTTTGCCAGGACTATAGCCCTTATCCCTCTAGGAGAGAACTTTCTCCACCCTCTTTGAATTAAGGACTTTTCGTCCGCTTGAAGGTGGGGGACGGGAGAGGAGGTAATTCAAGATCACACAAGAAAAAAGTCACTTATTAGATTGTTTTGGGAGATGAGGAAGAAGGTTATAAAAGTTTGAAGTCACTTATTTCAAATTAAGCACATAGAGTTATGTTAAAGAATCACGGAACTATTTGAAATTGTACTTTTTCTGGTTGAGGAGGGAGATGAAAGAGAAGAAAGTAAATCCCAGATGCGGAGGGAAAAAAGAAAGGCAAAGAGGGACAGAAGAGAGGCAGAGGCTTATTACCCTTAGCTTAGAGGTAGACTTTCTAGAAGGATTTTGAGGTTTAGCTCGGCTAATGTCCCACTTGGACACTAAGTTTAATAATCCCATCTCTCATCACTGCCCTTTGAAATATTGATTAGCCATTCAGCCTAGCGTCTCAGAATGCTGCAGGTATCCTGGTGTCCACCCAGTGGAATAGCCACAAGCACACAAGAGGAGACCCTAACCTAGGTGGCGGACAGCAGCTCTGCCCTGTGTTGTGACCTTCCAGCTCAGAGATGCCCATGCCTGCCAGATACAGAAGCTTAAGCACGCGAACTGCTTCTCAGTTTCCTTATGGAAGTCCTCTATCTTCGTCTGATACAATAAATACCATAGGCCACTCACCAGCTCTGGCTACAACACTTCACACCTTGCCGTCCTCACCACCTTCCTTCCCCCTCAACAACTAGTACAATGTATTGGCTTCGCTGTCACTGGGCAAGTCACCTGCATGGTATAACCAAGTTTTCTCAATTCTTTGGCTTCCCTTTGGCTACTCTTGACTCCCCATGCAGCTAATGGTTAGCTACTTTAATACTGTGATTATCAACACCTTCACCCTCTTACCATTCCCAAGCAGACCTCACCTGGGAAGTTGTTAGAAACGCAGAATCATGGACTCTCCTTTGGACCTTCTGAATCAGAATCTGCACATTAGCACTCCCCCACCCCATCCCACCCCCTGCCCCAGTGATTCCCGTATCACATGAAAGTTTCAGAAGCACCTGGCCTCCCTGGCTCTCACACTTTTCATGCCAGATTGTCACCTGCCACCAACCACACTCCACACTTCAATCATCTGGAGACTCAGGGCTCCTTCATAATCCTTGTATTCATTTTTTTTTTAAATTTAGTACACTCCAAGAATGGCTCTTCAATCCCCCTCTCCACTCTTCAGCTCCTCACTCCTGTTTTTTTTCTCCTCCTATTCCTATCCTCTCTCTCTCTGCCTTAACTTTGCAGAGATCGGATGATCTTGCTGTGCTCACGTGTGTTTCCTTCTATGCTTCAGTGTATTGCTGGTCTTCTGCATCCTCTATTCTTTTCTCAGGTCCAGGTGAACTCATACCTTCCTTCCTTCCTTCTTTCTTTCTTTCTTTTTTTTTTTAAGATTTTATTTATTTATTTGACGGAGAGAGAGAGATCACAAGTAGACAAAGAGGCAGGCAGAGGGAGAGGGGAGAAGAAGTCTTCCTGCTGAGCAGAGAGCCCGATGTGGGGCTCGATCCCAGGACCCTGAGACTATGACCTGAGCCGAAGGCAAAGGCTTAACCCACTGAGCCACCCAGGCGCCCCATCTTCCTTATTTCTAAGGCAGTTCTTCTACCTGTGCCTTTTGCACATTTTCCTATTTCCTGTCCTACAGGGTTTTGCTGTCTTACTGGTCTTGTCTCCCGAGAAACAGGTACGTTGTTTCCTCAAAGCCTTTTCTTTTGGATGCAAATGTGCAGAGCTCTTCTTTTAAGAAAATCACACGTTCACATTCACTTGTTCCTACTCCCTTCTGGTTTGTGTTCTGTTTCTCCTTTTTCAGAATCCGATTTTTCCAACAAATGGTATAGAACAGTGGTTTATAATTGGGGCAGTTTTGTCTCCATCCCCCCATCCCTTCTGCGGACGTTTGGCAATGTCTGGAAACTTGTTTGGTTGCTGCAACTGGGGGAGTTGCTACCGGCATCTAGAAGTGGCAGAGACCAAGAACCCTACTAAACACGCTGCAATGCACAAGACGGCTCTGCACAACAAAGAATTATCTGGCTTGGCAGACCATCTTGGTTTGCCTTTGATTTTTTTTGGTTATCACATGGAAAATCCTATGTCCCAGGGAACCCTTCAGTCCTGGGCATACTGAGATGACTGGTCACCTTATATCTGGCCCCCAACGTCAGAAGTGCCAAAGTTAAGAAGCCTTGCTCTGGAAGGAGGATCCATTAACCTTACCTTTTTCCTCACTTAACTCCCTTCCCTTCAGCCTGACATTTAGTTTCTGTGTTCTTTTCTATGACAACAGTTCTCTTGAAAGACACCAGTGGTCACCTTTCAGTCAAGAAAGACAATGACTGGGGCGCCTGGGTGGCTCAGTGGGTTAAAGCCTCTGCCTTTGGCTCAGGTCATGATCCCAGGGTCCTGGGATTGAGTCCCTATCGGGCTCCCTGCTCAGTAGGGAGCCTGCTTCTCCCTCTGTCTGTCACTCTCCCTGCTTGTGCTCTCTCTCTCTCTCTCTCTCTGTCTGACAAATAAAATCTTAAAAAAAAAAAAATACAATGGCCCTTTTTCCTCCTCCCTCAACCTTTCTGATCCCTTTCAGGCATTTTGACACTGTTGCTTTACTGTCATTTCAGAGCCTCTTTTTCTCACACTTTTGGTTCTCTCCCTCTTACACCCATTATTGGGCCTTCTTGCTTTTGTGGGTCCCTATTTCTACTATTTCTTAGCTCTAGGTAGCCTCACAGTTCGGTGTTTCTTGGCTGTCTTCCTATTTCTCCTACTGAAGAACTTATGCCCTCCTCAGATTCAGATCTTCTCTGTTTTAGTTGATTCCCAAATCTCTTTCCTGTGTCCTAGTCTTTCATTTCCAAGTAATTGAGTGATTCCCTTGGATGCTCAGCAGAATCTAAAACTCTAACATGAGTAACAGCAGGTTAAGAACATTTATTTAAGATGTTGGCAAGGAGGAGGCACCTGGGGGGCTCAGTCCTTAAGCATCTGCCTTCGGCTCAAGTCCAGATCCCAGAGTTCTGGGATCTAGTCTCATGTCAGGCTCCCTGCTCAGTGGGAAGCCTGCTTCTCCCTCTCCCACTTCCCCTGCTTGTGTTCCCTCTCTCCTGTCACTCTGTCAAATAAATAAAAATCTTAAAAAAAAAAAAAAGACATTGGCAAGGAGGAAAGGCAATACAGTCTAGCTTACATTTCTGATCCGTCTTCAACTTTGGTGTGATAATAACTCTTAACCTCTATACAACCAGGATAACTCTATTCGTGCTTTTATATACCTTGTGTTTTCCTCTTTCCATGGTTTTGCTCTGTGTCTTCGTGTTTTGGAAAATTTTTTTGACTTTTCCTTCTTCAAATCTTCGTAATCATTCCAACCAGGAAAATGTGGAATGGGGCACCTGGGTGACTCAGTGGGTTAAGCCTCTGCCTTCAGCTCAGGTCATGATCTCAGGGTCCTGGGATTGAGCCCCTCATTGGGCTCTCCGCTCAGCAGGGAGCCTGCTTCTCCCTCTTTCTCTCTCTACCTGCCTCTCTGCCTGCTTGTGATCTTTGTCAAATAAATAAAATCTTTTAAAAAATATGGAATGATGAAAATGCTGGATTAGGAGTCAGAAGACCTGTTTTTGTCACTTCACTTGCTTTCTGACCTTGGGACAATTACTTGAGCTTTCTATGGATTGTGTGTGTGTGTGTGTGTATGTATGTGTATATATATGTGTATATGTATATATGTATGTATGTATATATGTATATATGTATACATATATGTGTGTGTGTGTGTTTTAAGATTTTATTTATTTGACAGAGAGAGGGACAGCAAGAGAGGGAACACAAGCAGGGGGAGTAGGAAAGGGAGAGAGGGAGTAGCAGGCTTCCTGCTGAGCAAGGAGCCCGATACAGGGCTCCATCCCAGGACCCCGGGACCATGACCTGAGCCAAAGGCACCCACTTAACCGACCAAGTCACCCAGGCACCCCTATGGCTTTCTATATTTTAAGTAAAGAAATGAGAATTCCATCCCTGCCTGCCTCACCCAGGCACCCCTATGGCTTTCTATATATATATTTTTTTAAGATTTTATTTATTTATTTGACAGAGATCACAAGTAGGCAGAGAGGCAGGCAGAGAGAGAGGAAGGGAAGCAGGCTCCCTGCTGAGCAGAGAGCCCGACGCGACGCGGGGCTCAATCCCAGGACCCTGGGATCATGACCCGAGCCGAAGGCAGAGGCTTTAACCCACTGAGCCACCCAGGCACCCCGGCTTTCTATATTTTAAGTAAAGAAATGAGAATTCCATCCCTCCCTGCCTCAGAAATCTAATATGATTTTTAAAAAGTGCTTCGAAATGTATGAATTACCATGTAAGCATTGTCTGACCTAAAGTCTGATAGCACTTTGTCACTTTCATCTGGAAACTTACTATCTCTTGCATGTAAAGTACTGACAAATTCTACAAACTTCTTAAAAACTAGGGGGCCCCGAATGTAAGCCTTTTTCTTCTATGCTTTCTACCATTGTTCCTGTTACCAGATTGGGAGGAAGAACTGATGAGAAAAATAGCAATTCCACATGCCATTCAGTTTTTATTGTTGGTTCACTAATCCCAAATAGTTTTTACTATAAATGTTATCACCTTTCCTTTTTTTTTTTTTTTAACCTCCAATTTAGGTGATGTCTTCCCCGTACAAATGAATCCAATAGCTCAATCTCAGTTTGTACCTTTGGCTGAAGTTCTTTGCTGTGCTGTGTCTGATATGAATGCTGCCCAGACCGTGGTGACCCAGGAATCCCTGTTGGAGCATCTGAAGCAACACTACCCAGGTAGCGTGACCAGTTTTCTCTATTAGTTCCTGGCCTGCTTTCTGTTTATAAATCCTCTTAAATAAACTGGGAGAGATCCACTTTTTTTTTTCTTTCTAATGTAGAACCTTATATTAGAGCCCTGCTGGGAGAAGGCCTGCATCAATGAATTTGATAAGGGCATTTCTTTTACTTTCCAGATGAACTTTTGCAAAAACAATGCTTATGGCCATAAACAAACCATACCGTAGAAAGGAGTACAAAGCAAAAAAAGAAAAAAAATTCCTCTTCTCCCCCACCATCCCATTCTTCCACTGCCAATTCCCAGAGGTGACAGGTTCTACTGTTTTATCTTTTCCTGCATATACTTTCCTAAAAGATATTTGAGCATATGTATTTTTTTTTTTTTACTAACATACATTGGAACCTTCTTTACATTCTGTCTGTACCTTGCCTAAGTTAAAAAAATATTTTGGTGGGGGCCCCTGGGTGCCTAGTTGCTTAAGCGTCCAACTCTTGATTTTGGCTGAGGTCATGATCTCAGGGTCGAAAGATGGAGCCCTGAGTTGAGCCCGGCCTCAGGCTCCAAGCACTGTGAGGGGATCTACTTGAGATTTTCTCTCTCTCCCTCCACTCCTCCCACCCACCTCGTGCACACGCACTTTCTCTCAAATAAATAAATCTTTTTAAAAATTAACATATAACATATTTGCCCCAGGGGTACAGGCCTGTGAATCATCAGGCTTACACAATTCACAGCACTCACCATAGCACATACCCTCCCCAATGTCCATAAACCAGCCATCCTATCCTTCCCACCCCATCCCCCAGCAACCCTCAGTTTGTTTCCTGAGATTAAGAGTCTCTTATGGTTTGTCTCCTTCCCCAGTCCTATCTTGTTTCATTTTTTCCCTCCCTATCCCCAGGCCCAATAAATAAATTTTTTTTTAAGATTTTATTTATTTATCTGACAGAGAGATCACAAGTAGGCAGAGAGGCAGGCAGAGAGACAGGGGGAAGCAGGCTCCCCGCCAAGCAGAGAGCCCAATGCGGGGCTCCTTCCCAGGACCATGAGATCAGGACCTGGGCCAAAGGCAGAGGCTCAACCCACTGAGCAACCTAAGGTGCCCCCCAATAAATAAATCTTTAAAAAAAACTTTGGAGATCTTTCTGTATTATATACTGATTTATTTCCATCTTCTCACAGCTGTATGATATCCAAAATGCATGGATGTAGAAGAGTATTTTTAATTTTCCCATTATAAAATTGATATGCTTATTATAGAAAAATCAAGAAAATGTACAATAGTAACCACTTATAGTACCACAACCCAAAGGAAATGTTGATATATTGAAGTATTTTCTTCTGGTGTTATACAAACATGTTTTACAATGTAAATACAATTTCGAACCCTGCTATTTGGGACTGACGTGCTGTGTACTGCGCTAAGGAGGTAACTTTGAACCCTGCTATTTGGAAAAGGGAATTTCTTTTAAAATTGCTACCTTCCTACTTTTAAAAACTATCATAATACAGATATTAAGTAGTTTGCCCCCATCCTGGCATAGACTGCTTTTCATTTTCTCTTTAGATTCTTAACATTTAAGCAATGAAGCTGTGATTTTCAAAAACTCCTGTGTTTGCTTCCAAGAATGCTGTCTTGAAGTCAAAATTTAAATTCATGATGGGGTTGTGTAACTTGCTGTGTGTATTCGAGAGGACTCAGATCTTTTTTCTCTACTTAACCATTAAGTTAGCCCTGTCTTTGTGTGGACCAAATTATATTCCCGTTACTCAGTTAAATTGTGACTATTATGAATGCTTCTTCGCAATGCAATTACATTTATTAATTGTGTTACAGTTAGCTGTGGGTTCATCAAGCACATGTATGGTCATTTCTGCGTTACTGATTTCACTCAGTAAGATATTTTTTAATGCCAAATATAACGAAATGCTTGTTTGTTTTAGGCATTGCAATTCCATCTCAGGATATTCTCTATACCACCTTGGGAACCCTGATTAAAGAAAGGAAAATTTATCACACTGGAGAGGGATACTTCATAGTCACTCCTCAGACTTACTTCATCACAAATACACCCCCCGACAAAAATAACAGAGACCTATCCGATGAAAGTCAGCGGCCGACTTGCATTACCTATCTGGTGGGCGTGGCCAGCTGTGCAGAATCAGCCAAAGAAAATGCTGCCCCCATTTCCCATTGTCAGTCTTGCAGGTGTTTCCCTGATCCCTGCGCTCAGGATGTAGAGGCAACACCGGCGGCTGCAGAAAGGGCTAGAAATGGCCAGAAAGGTCTTCAGGAAACCAGACCTTTGGTACAGAATCGAGCAGTTTCAGTGTCTGGGGTTAATATCATCAGTGAAAGCGCCAAACCGTTACCAGACACAAAAGACAGAGAAAAAGGCAAGAAGTTTGGCTTCAGCCTCTTCTGGCGTAGTATATCCAGGAAGGAGAAGTCCAGAACAGAACACAGCAGTTTCTCTGCCCAGTTCCCACCAGAAGAATGGCCTGTTCGAGATGAAGATAACTTGGACAATATCCCTCGAGACGTCGAACATGAGATTATCAGACGAATTAATCCCATTCTGACCGTTGACAACTTAATCAAACATACAGTCTTAATGGAAAAATACGAAGAACAGAAACAATATAATAGCCAGGGCACTTCCACTGATAGGCTGACCATGAGGCATAAATATCCTTCAAAAGAGGGACTTAGGAAAAGGCGGGGCCGGTGTGGGAAGCCTCGAAGGCGGGGCCATTCTCAGAGGAATAGGCACAGAGCGGGGAGCCAGGGAAGCGAGCCTCAGCCAGGAAGCAACAAACTGGAGAAACATCCCAAGATCCCTGCTGCACAGTCCAGCCCCAAAATTAGCCCAAATGAAGCAGGAGTTCAGACACCACCTGCTGAGAATTTATCAGCGCTGGGTTCCCATTTGATTTACAAGAAGAGAATCAGTAATCCTTTCCAGGGCTTTTCTCACCGAGGGAGTCCAACGACCAAAGTGCACAACATCCAGACCAGTGATCTGAAACCCCGTCAGGCTGGACCAAAGGGAAAACCTTTCCAAAGGTCAAGGTCTTTGGATTCCTCAAGAATCTTGAGGAGTGAAACCAAGCAGCCTCTTGCTGAACAATGTGAAGATAAACCGATGGCAGAATCCATCTGTATGAGTAACCCGACCGTCAAACCTCTCTGCGATGACTTCAGAGGTCCCCTCTTAAATTACGGTCAGTGTAGCGTTTTGCAAAATGGCGGTGAATGTTGTTCCTTCCGGGAAAGCATGTTGAGATATGATGTATACGGTGGAAAAGACGAGGTAATCCCTGAAGTCTGGAGGAAAAGTTATTCTCACTTGGACGCATTAGGGGAGGCCGAAGAAATACAGCATGTCCTGCCATCACAAGGTTCCTCTTTAGGCCATGCCTCCCCTGCTTGTAGATTGGTTGATAAAACAATACACCAGTTCCAAAATCTTGGTCTTTTGGATTACCCAGTTCATACGAACTCTTTGAGACAACCTGAGAGTCAAGACAGAGACTTAGAAGAAATAGCAATGAGAAAGACATTTGTCCAGGAAGTGGAGACTGTGGGTCTAGAAGATGAAGGGCTTTCTGATGATAACCAGGCCTTGGATCAGAATGAACTAGATAACGATGATGGTGCCTGTAGTTCATTATATCTAGATGAGGAGGACTTTTCCGAGACCAACGACGTAGGTGAAATGCTGCCTGACCACGTTCAGTGTTCCTTTGCAGGGAGAAGCAAGTGTAATCATTTGGGAAGACAAAAAGTGACTGAGAGATCTCTGACTGAGTACAGCAGCAAAATACACAGGTCTGAGCCTCAGGTGCTTAAAGAAAATGAATGTTACAAACCCACTGGGTTTTTCACTAACCCGGGTGAAAGCCAAACACCTAATCTCCCTGCAGAAAGCAGTGGTCTCATTTCGGGGACTCAGCCCAGTTTTAGCCACGAAGAGGAACACAGCGTTGCTACCTGTGTACAAGAGTCGGCCTCTGCTGATGGAAGGATATTTGGTTACTATAGCACGAGGAAAGCCGATTCTGAGACTGAAACCCTGCAACTTAATCAAGTTGGTGACACAGGAAAGAAACCAGCGAGCTGGAGTCAGAGTGCTCGGAATCAGGGAATGAGAAAGCAGTTCACACAAAAGGTAGAACTTTTCAACACTTCCCATATGCCAGTGTTGGCTCAGGATATCCAACATGAACACAGTCATTTGGAAGGAACAGAAAATCATAGCATGGCTGGAGATAGTGGAATAGATTCCCCACGGTAAGTGTATGTAAATGTGTTTGATTAGCCACTATTCCTCAGGAATGATTAAAATCAACGGTGTATTGAATTACTTAGTGGGAGACTCCTGAACAAACTTTTTATAGCCATGTAATTCTGCCAGCCTCTACTGAATGAATGACACCAAATTATAATGAAATCTCTTCTATAATAGGAGAGAGTTCATTTTTAATGTGAACCAAAATTTACTACTACCAAATCTTGAATTATTTCTAAAAATAGGAAGGAGGTGCTATAAATGAAACACTTGCTCAACTGAGGGTTGGAAGTTTTCACTTATATTTTGGGTTCTACACCCGTTGAGAAAGAGCTGCAGCTACTTTCCACCAATTTTTTCCATGGGAATCTGTTTAAATAACATTGGTCAGATTATGAAAGTAATATGGTCATAATGGAATATTTGAGAAGTACTGAAAAGTGTTTCAAAAGATTTATCTATTTATTTGAGAGAGAGAGCGCGAGAGAGCATGCACGAGCAAGCACAGGTGAGGGGCAGAGGAAGAGAAATCCTCAAACAGATTTCCCACTGAGCCTGGAGCCCAACGTGGGGCTCAAACCCAGGACCCTGAGATCATGACCTCATCTGAACTCAAGAGTCAGATGCTTAACCGACTGAGCTACCCATGCACCCCAGTACTGAACACCTATATAATCACCCTACCATTTATTTTATTTTATTTAAAAAATATTTTATTTATTTATTTGAGAGAGCATAAGCAGGAAGGAGGGGGAGAAGCGGACTCCCCGCTTAGCAGGGAGCCCGATGTGGGACTCAATCCCAGGACCCAGGGATTATGACCTGAGCTAAATTAAAGGCAGACGCTTAATTGACTGAACCACCCAGGTGCTCCCACCCTGCCATTTACATATTTTTAATTTTAATTTTAATTTTTTAATTTTTATTTATTTTTATTTTTAAAAAGATTTTATTTGTTTATTTATTTGACAGAGAGAGAGACACACAGAAAGAGAGAGATCACAAGTAGGCAGGGAGGCAGGCAGAGAGAGAGGGAGAAGCTGGCTCTCCGCTGAGCAGAGACCCTGATGCGGGGCTCGATCCCAGGACCCCAAGACCATGACCCGAGCCGAAGGCAGAGGCTTAACCCGCTGAGCCACCCCGGCACCCCCATTTACATATTTTTAGAAAATTCTTTTATATTTGATATATTTATCTCACTTCAGTCTGAATATATTGATCTATATATTTTGTCTAAATGTTTTACCTGTACTGTACTTCCTATTTTGCATGGTGCTTTTTTCAAATAATAGTACATTGTGAACATTCCCCTCATATTCTTAAATAGTTTTCAAAAAGTTCATCTTAAAATTAGGGTGTATAACTTTACTCTTTTTTTTTTAAACGATTTTATTTATTTATTTATTTGACAGACAGAAATTACAAGCAGGCAGAGAGGCAGCCAGAGAGAGAGGGGGAGGCAGGCTCCCTGCTGAGCAGAGAGCCCGATGTGGGGCTCGATCCTAGGACCCTGAGACCATGACCTGAGCTGAAGGCAGAGGCTTTAACCCACTGAGCCACTCAGGTGCCCCTTTACTCTTTTTTTTAAATATTTTATTTATTTATTTGAGACAGAGAGTGAGAGAGAACACAAGCAGGGGAGAAGGAGAGGGAGAAGCAGACTCCCCACTGAGCAGGGAGCCCCATGTAGCTCCCTCCCAAGATCCTGGGATCATGACCCAAGCTGAAGGCAGACGCTTAACCAACTGAGCTACCGAGACGCCCCTACTAGTTTTTTATTATATAAAATTATCGTGTACTTTGTTTTGAAAAATTTAGTAATGCAGAAATGTAAAAGGTAAGGGAGCCTGGGTGTCTCAGTTAAGTGTCTGCCTTCGCTTAAGTCGTGGTCTCAGGGTCCTGGGATCAAGGTCTGTGGCAGGCTCCCTGCTCAGTGGAGAGTCTGCTTCTCCTCCCTCTGCCCCTCCCCTTGTTCATACATGCGGTCTCTCTCTCTCCTAAATAAATAAATCTTTAAAAAAAATGTAAAAGGTAAAAATGGGGGCAGCTGGTTGACTCAGGCAGTGAGTTTCCTCCTCTTTTGATTTTGGCTCAGGTCATGATCTCAGGGTCGTGGGATCAAGCCCTCTGTTGGGCTCCCTGCTCACCACATGATCTGCTTGAGAGTCTCCCTCTCCCTGCCCCTCCCTCAGCTGGCACACTCCCACTCTCTCTCTCTGTCTCTCTAAAATAATTAACTAATCTGTGAAATTAAAAGTAAAATTGGAAGTCTTCATCCCTCAATCTTTGCCATTGCCATTCTGTTGAGGTGACCTACACATTGTTTACAGTTTGGTTTGCTTATTTATTTATTTATTTTAAGATATTTTATTTGGGGCGCCTGGGTGGCTCAGTGGTTTAAGCCTCTGCCTTCAGCTCAGGTCATGGTCTCAAGGTCCTGGGATCGAGTCCCATATCGGGCTCTCTGCTCAGCAGGGAGACTCCTTCCCCCACCCCCTACCTGCCTCTCTGCCTACTTGTGATCTCTTTCTCTCTGTCAAATAAATAAATAAAACCTTTAAAATAAAATAAAATAAAATATTTTATTTATTTGAAGAGAGACTGCAAGAGAGAGACCATGAGCAGCGGGGAGTGGTATAGGGAGAGGCAGAAGCAGAGTTCCCACTGAAGAGGGAGTCTGACACGGGACTTTGTCCCAGGACCCTGGGATCATCACCTGAGTCAAAGGCAGATGCTTAACCGACTGAACCACCCAGGTGTCCCTGGAGGTCTGCATTTTTTTTTTTTTTTTTTTTTAGGCAGAGAGAGAGTGAGTATAAGCAGGGGAATGGCAGGCAGAGGGAGAAGCAGGCTCCCTGAGCAAGGAGCCCAATGTGGAGCAGATCCTAGGACCTTAGGATCATGACCCGAGCCAAAGGCAGCCACTTAACCAGCTGAGCCACCCAGGTTTCTCCTGGAGGTCTGCATTTTTAAAACATATCTTCAATTCTTTATTAGGGAACAGATCTTTCCTGCTTGAAACAATTGTTTAATTCATATCAAATCTTTAAAGTACCAAATCAAAACATATTGTCTCCAAAGTAAACAATCGTTGTGTAAATGAACAAGCTAAGGGTTCCCTTTCTCTCTGTCAACAGCAGAAATAAAAACCAAAATCAAACCCAAAACAGATAAGGGAAATTACTCATTGACATGCACCTGAGAATTTAGATTTGTGAAATCTAGAGAAAAACTTTTTTCTTTTTTTTAGAAAAGATTTTATTTATTGTTTAACAGAGAGAGAGAGGGAACACAAGCAGAAGGAGTGGGAGAGGGAGAAGCAGGCTTCCCGCTGAGCAGGGAGCCCAATTCAGGGCTCGATCCCAGGACCCTGGGATCATAACCTGACCCGAAGGCAGACACCCAACGACTGAGCGACTCAGGTGCCCCTAATTTCTTTTCTTTTTTTTTTTTTTTAACATTTTATTTATTTATTTATTTATTTGAGAGAGAGACAGAGAGAGTGAGAGAGCACAAGTGGAGTGAGGGGCAGAGGGAGAAGCAGACTCCCCACTGAGTGGGAGCCTGATGTGGGGCTTGATCCCAGGACTCCAGGATCATGATCTGAGCTGAAGGCAGATGCCAAATTGACTGAGCCACCAGGCACCCCAAGAAATTTGATTTTTTTTTAAAAGTTTTAGTTTATTTATTTGACAGAGAGAGATCACAGGTAGGCAGAGAGGCAGGCAGAGAGAGAGGGGGAAGCAGGCTCCATGCTGAGCAGAGAGCCTGATGCGGGGCTCGATTCCAGGACCCTGAGATCATGACCAGAGGCTTTAACCCACTGAGCCACCCAGGCGCCCCGAAATTTGATTTCTTGAAAATTGCTTTTAATATGGTTCTCTTGAAAGACTTATAAATATAATCATTAAAGACATGTAGGTGAGGGACGCCTGGGTGGCTCAGTTGGTTAAGCAGCTGCCTTCGGCTCAGGTCATGATCCCAGCGTCCTGGGATCGAGTCCCGCATCGGGCTCCTTGCTCGGCAGGGAGCCTGCTTCTCCCTCTGCCTCTGCCTGCCACTCTGTCTGCCTGTGCTCTCCCTCTCTCTCTCTCTCTGACAAATAAATGAATAAAATCTTAAAAAAAAAAAAAAGACATGTAGGAGAGAAGGGAGGGAAGATAGCACTTGCACATCATCTATGCGCCCTGTTACAAGAATTAGAGAGAAAGCGATGAACAAGTTGCTGCTGCTACTTATAGGAAGCTTATACCTTAGTTGGTAGACCAACAAACAACAAATTGAACTCAAAACAAAGCAGAGATGTGTCTGGCAGGCTCAGTCGGTAGAGCACATGACTGGATCTCAGGGATGTGAGCTGCATCCCGCATTGGGAGTAGAGTTTAAGGACAGAGGTGCCTGGGTCGTTCAGTCAGTTAAGCGATTGCCTTCAGCTCAGGTCGTGATCCCAGAGTGCCAGATCGACCCCCTACATTGGGCTCCTTGCTTGGCAGGGAAACTGCTTTTCCCTCCCCCTGCTTGTGCTCTCTCTCATGTGCATTCTTTCTCTCTTAAATAAAATCTTAAAAAAAAAAAAAGACAAAGCAGAAGGTCTTCACAGCTGCCAAAGAGATGTGGAATTAAGAGTGATGAGCTGTTTAGGGAACACTTACTGGAGGACACATATTTTTTTTTTTTTTTAAGATTTATTTGAGAAAGAGAGAGCACTGAGGGAGAGGAGAAGCAGATTCCCTGCTGAGCAGAGAGACCAATGTGGGGCTTGGTCCCAGGACTCTGAAATCATGACCTGAGCCAAAGGCAGATGCTTAACCGACTGAGGCACTCAGGCGCTCCAGGAGGACATATTTTTGAGGCATATCAATGTAACGAGCACGTGATAGACAGGAGACAAGGTGGGAAAAGGGGAATATCAAAAGCAAAATGCCCAAACAGTAATGTGCCTTGGCTGAAGCAAGACAGGTGTGTTAGATAAAGGACTAACTTAGCCTACAGCTCCTTGGAAAGGAACATTGTCAATGTGAAAAACTTTATGGTTGGCTTCTCTCTTTCATAGGACTTCTCAAAAAAGAAAAAAATTACACTTCAGTTGTATAGGAGAGGTTTTCAGGGAACGTATTGTTTCTTTTTTGTCTTTTTAAAAACAGTTTATTTATTTATTTATTTATTTAAGTAATCTCTACATCCAACTGGGGGTTGAACTCACAACCCTGAGGTCATGAGTTGCAGGCTTTTCTGACTGAGCCAGCTAGGTGCCCTGGGAACTTATTGTTTCTGACTAGAATATAATTGATACTGGATCTGAGGAAAGATGTTCTGAAAACATGAAACTTCTTGGTAAGCAGGTGTTAAATAATTGAGGTGCTATTGTGAAGTCTTTAAAATGTAAGGAGCACTTTAGATTTTTAAAGATTAACTTACCTAAGTGTAGCTTAGTGTTAGTAAATGTTATACTGCTTCAAAGTAACAAATGAAGGTATAATGCTTTGGTGAGAAATCCAGGCCCTTTTGGAAGATAATAATTGTGTTATTTTTAATACCTTAGGACACAGAGTCTGGCATCTAATAATTCAGTCGTTTTGGATGAACTCAAAAGAAGACAGAATTTTCTGCAGAACTTTGAAGGCACAAAGAGCGGTCAAACACTCACATCCAATTCCTTACTACAACTAACTCCAGTCATAAATGTTTAATTCTTATTTTTCTTTTGGATGATTTTTGATAAAAATGTACAGATTAATATAGAGTATTTTAATCTGCTGAGTATAGAAGAATTCTATAAAGCAAAGCATAGGTGCTGTTAATCTCATTACACATTTTGTTATAGTTGCTGGCTCCCTCCCCCCTTTTTTTGATGTTTTAAAGCTTTTTTTTAAAAGCTTATCTTACTATGAATTTATTGGGAATATATAGAATTTTCCTCAATTAAAAAACCATAAAATCCTTGGTCCTTTTCCAATTAAATATAATTAACTCAAATTTTCAGACGCTCATTAGTTTCTCAAATACATAGGGTGATAATTTACTATACCTAGTAGTGAATTTCTCTACCCATACTGATAGTGAGTTCTTAGGTTAAGATTCTCACAAGATTTCAGCACAGAAGTCCAGAAAATAGTGTGTTAGGGTTATATAGATCCTTTGTTTATAACTAATGTCTTTTATCATTATCAGAAAGTATTTATATAGATGTTTTGGGTACTCTGCAACAAAAATTTTTTCTATCCAATCATTGCCACCAAGGATCTTCTCTGCAACCACCTTGAACATGAACAGATGGCCCCAAATTATATTTACTGGCAGCATCTGGGTCTATTTTTCTGGTTCCTCCTCACATTTGAGGCACTCTCTATAGCATGGCGATGAGAAGTCAGGGTGTTCTCAGATTGGTGGAGATAGAAGGGAAGGAGAATGGTTGCAGAATGGTTTGTGAGAGGAGGTTCTGAATCAAAGATTTATAGAAAAAAATGGAAGAGGATGATAGTTTATTTACACTTGATCTATTTCCACTAAGACTTAGATAGCTTTGCTAGAATTTTTTTCTGGCTGGCCTTTTTAGACCAGGTAGTGGAATGGTCAGTTCTCTTGGGTCTGAGGAACAGGGAGCAGTCAAGACTGGTTTCAGCATATTGGATAGATGCTAATGCTGACTTATGGATAAGGGGGTTTCTTCTAAGAGGTTTCTAAGGATTGTCAGGGCCTTAGATCTCAAGCATGATTGAATAACTGGAGAGGGCCTCTTTTAATTCTCACCATCCTGATAACAGTGAAGGCAAGTTGAAGCTCAGCACTGTGGAGAGCTGCCTCCAGGGGCTGGTCGGGGGGGGGGGCGGGGGGTGTTGCAGAGGAGGGGAGATCAGATACACTGCTGGGTTTTGCAGTGGTTTGGCCCACTCGCTCCTGACTGTTGACTTTTAGTGGCTCTGCACAACCTACCATGGCATCCAAGAAGATCAGCTGTGGTCATAAGGACATTTGAAATCCTGGACAAAGTACCAAGAAGGGTAATCTGTATAGCAAAGGCTCATAGGGGAGACTTTGGTTTAGGGGGTCTTATAGCTCAGAATCATCATCAGTGAATGAAAGTTAGAAGATTTCAGCTCATTTAAAGAACTTTCCATTAGCCAAAACTATCCATAAATGAAACAGACACTTTTTAAAAAAATATTTTATTTGAGAGAGAGAGAGAGAGAGAGAGAGCGAGCGCGCAAGAGCATGAGAGGGGAGAAAGTCAGAGGGAGAAGCAGATTCCCCATGGAGCTGGGATCCCAATGCGGTACTCCATCCCCGGACTCCGGGATCATGACCCGAGCTGAAGGCAGTCGCCCAACCAACTGAGCCACCCAGGTGTCCTGAAATAGACACTTTTATAAATGATTGTACTTCCCATTATTGAGGGCATTCGGGCAGAGGCCTGGTGATCCTTTGATTGGTGTGTTGCAGAAGTATTTCCAGTACGTAACAGGATAGCTGAACTAGATGATTTTGAAGATTCTTTCCAATTGTAAGGTTTTATACTTATAAAATTCAGTGAGGGTTATATATCAAATATATTTCAAGGAAAAAAAAAGATTAAGTGAGGATCCTGCAAAGTACTAAATTCATGCAAGAATCGTAAGTTCTTCCAGTTTTCCATTCCTGTACCTCTCCTTGTCAGTCCTTGCAAAAAGGATTAACAACTCTGTCCATTCTTTGATTTTGGACCTGGACAAATTTCCTAATAGAGCGAGGAATCCAAAGTCTTTTGTGGCTCTAGTCACATGTAGGGAGCAATGAAATCCACCTAATTTTGCCACTAGATGCACTAGGACACTCCCTAAATGTATTAAATGAAGCCTATTATGAAACCAATAAAACTTGCCTTCTACAAAACACAACATATGATTACAGATATTAAAGATGGGTATATGTGTGAATTGTTTGGGAGATTACTCCTAAAATAAGTGACTTGTATTTTTACTCCCAATATTAATTTGTATGTGATAACATTAGTTCTTGATTTCTTGTCCCCATTGCCATCTATTCTCTAAGGCGAAAACTGTTTTCTTCAGGCAGGATGATGATCTGAATTTAGGAATCAGACAAGTTTGAATCCCAATTAAAATCATTGGGAGTTGTGTGATGGAGGAAATTTCCAAACTTCTTTCAGCTTTCTCATCTGTAAAAGGGAGATAAGTGATGATGTATCTACCTTACAGAACTGTTGTAAGATCTGAGGCTAATCTACTCAAGGTGCCCAATGCAGGAGGCACCTGATATCGTTATATATGTGTATATTTTTAATGTATTTATATATTCACAAAACTTGTCTGGTAGGTGAATACATGGCCTACTATACAGGTCCTGTTTTTGTTAGATTGTCTGTAATGCCTCCTTTTAGAGATTCAAGTCCTTTAGGTTAAGATTATAAGAAGTTTCATCGATTCAAATCCAGATTTGTCTGGGGAGGTATTGTACCTTGGCCAACAAGTTTTCAGGTAACATCTGATGCTATAATAGGAAAAAATATGTAAAGCATGGGCTTATTTTAGACATTTCATACATTCTGAGATTATCCTCTTTCATCTGGAATCCCAGACCCCTAGGAATACTCAGAGAGTAGCTGGGTATTTTCAATATTTCCATTTTCAATATTTCAAAAATTCCAAAAGAAATTGTATATTTACTTTTCTTAACTCCTTGCTAATTACAACATCGTTTCTTTGGCAGTGGCTGAAATTATACCAGCTCAGTAATACAACACCATCACAGGCTGGTGACATGCTAAGCTACATTTGTATCTTATTTATAGATTAGGAGAATGATCACAAGTCAATTACTAAATGCAATTTAGCAGACAAAGCTTTCAAAATGTCAGATCTGTGAGGGAAAAAAAAACAATGGCGAGAACAGTAGTAATGTTGAAAGTTGGGGACCACTACATTTTGAGAACCCATCCTATAGCTACCTGAGGCTTTTGGGGTATACGGAAAAAAGACTACTGCCAAAATGGACTGGGGGAAGAGAGACACTGAGTCATGAAACAAGAAAGAGGGAAACAAACTCATGACTACTTTGTTGGCCTCTACAAATCCTTCTCGCTTTTGAAACCTTAGAAACAGTCATTCCCTCTTTACGAGTAATAGCTTCCATTTCTTGGGTAATAGTGCCCTCTTTTGGGTAGCTGATGTGACTACTTTTCCAGCACTTGACTGAAAACATTTACAAAGTAATTGGCTAAAGAAAGAGTAAGACCCCTCTCCAAAGGTTATAGTTGAAAAGCTTTTTTTCCAGGGGCTCCTGGCCCACTGAATTGGTAGAGTGTGGGACTCTTAATCTTGGGGTTGTGAGTTCAAGCCTCACGTTGGGTAGAGAGATTATTTAAAAATAAAATCTTAAAAAAAAGTTTTTTTAAGTTTAAATTAGGAGCTACACATATACATAAATATACATTTGCTAAATGTGTTCAAAGCTGTGTCTTCTCCAAGGCTTTCAAAACCTGTCAAAACCTTGAGCTAAAGATAGAAATGTAAGCTGTTCTGTATATCATCTTTGCAGTATAGCTGCTCCTCCCAATTTCCCTGTACCATCAGAGCAGGGAAGGCACGTTTGTCCCTACATTATTAACAAAAAAGACCAGGTTTTAGAGTTGAGTTGGCTATGAGCCCGTGGCTAACCATGACAAAATATCCCTCCTGTTCCCTCTTCCATTTTCTTGTTACTTCTTAGTACTCTATTTCTTTTTTAAGATTTTATTTATTTGACAGACACAATGAGAGAGGGAACACAAGCAGGGGGAGTGGGAGAGGGAGAAGCAGGCTGCAGGGCTCAATCCCAGGATTTGGGATTATGACCTGAGCAGAAGGCAGACACTTAACGACTGAGCCACCAGGGACCCCAACTTCTTAGTACTCTAAACACTCATTCTATCCTCCAGTACCTTTTAAGCAATTTAAAATTGCTCCTTAAACTATTTCCATGCCATGGCATTTTAAAACAATAGTTTGATTCCTTTTGTCACATAAGATTGACATGCAGATGCAAAATGACTTTTTTAAAAAAATGTCTGCTTTTCTATAGAACAAAATATCTAGCTCTGTAGGTTTGAGAATGACCAGAGAGAGGCAAGTGTGTAGTCCTATTTTTATATCTTAAGGTCATAGAGTTTAAGGAGATAAAGCCAAAGGCAAGAGAAATCTTTATAGAATCTTGGAACAGAGCAATAGATAAGGCACCCCAACTCTTAAATTTTAAGAAATAAATTATATCCGTGACTCTGGTAAGATATTTTGGGGAATTAAGATTCTAAAAAGATTATATTTTGAATTTTTTGTACATTGAAATTATACTACTCCTTCATGTTCTTTCCATAGATATTATCAGATACAAATCTCTTTGAGTGTTGTAGAGGGAACAAATAGAAAGAAAAGTTCTCCATTCCCAAGTTTTCTAGTTGATATCCATGGAGAACAGGGAGTTACCCAAATTTGGTAGTACTCAAATTTTTTTCCACTAAGCCACAGCTTGAAGTTACTTATGGCTTGATTTAAGACAGCAGACAGAAGTTTGATTCAATGAGCTTGGGGTTTAGAAAGGCAGAGATTGTAGAGTGTACTAAATCACAGATCATTCTGAAAAACATTTAATATACTCGTTAGTATCTTGCATAGGGAGAATTAAACAGTCTAGTCCCTTCTATTTACACACCTGCTGTTTGACCTCCAAATGAATACCAATGTTTTAAAGGGGCTAAAAACTTTACTTCATCTGTATTTGATTTTCAACCACAACATACTAAAATCTATTCCTATTATCCCAGTTTTACAAATGTGACATTCTTTGCCACATCCACTCCTTTTTCCTATGTACATCATACTCTCTTGTAGGGCTTTTCAATGGTAGAACTGGGGTGGGTGTGAGGGAGTGGAAGAAAGGGATCTAGAAAAGCACAGATCGGGAGATGCATAGCGATTCTCATACTCTAGAGATAGAGTGCATTTTTCCCACTATTATTAGCTGACACTCCCTTTGTTCACAGTATTGAATCCAGAAGGTAACTTTTAGAAAATCTATAGCCCTTTTGACTTCGGGCTAATCCATAATAGTGCAGAAGTCTTGTAGCGATCATTTGTGGTTTTAGCTATTTAGGACAAATCCCCAAACTCCGTGACAATAGCAGTTTGTAATTTTGCTAAGACACAAGTTTGATGCTCAAGTTACAAGGCTGGTGTCTTAGAAATTGTCAAGTGCCCCTACATCTGAATTAGGTTCTTGTTCTCCCCTCAGGAGTAGCTGGTTGAAGATAGCATGAAGAGATTAAAGCAATGGCTCTGAAAATAATGCCAACAAGCTGGGACCAGTGATGTAAGAAAAGTGTAGGCTAAGGAATCACTCTTTTGCATTGTCAAAAGATTTCCAGTTTTGTATAAGGTTGTAATTTAGGAGCAGTCAATCCCCATCAATAAAATAAAATCCTTTAATTCACTGCAAACACATAATCTGTCGAAGACATTTTGGCTTTTCTCGTTACATTTCTCCAGGGTTTTACTACTCATCCTAAGTTTCGTGGGATCACGATCTGCCCCAAAACGCTTTTCGAAACAAAGGTTTCAGCTTGGTGTGGTAGAGAGAGCCCTCAGTTTGGATTCAGAGGAGGCGTTCTCTGGTCCTGACTGTGCCACTAACTGAATGTGTGTCTTCAGACAAGTAAATCCTTTACTAGGGGCTTAGTTTCCCCTCCGTTGGGGTGGGGGAGGGGGTGTACAAAGGACCTAAAATGAACCAAGGATTAACTTCACGACTAAAAGCTAAGACTTGAAGTACGATTGTGCAGTCCCATCCTTCACTTCAAGGCCACCTCCTACCCATTGGAGACCCCGCGAAGCCCCTTCCCACCAGCGCCGGGCCGCCGGCCTCGCGCTAAACCGTTAGACGTTAACGCCCCACCCCGCAATGGGCGGGCCGAGGCCTGCAGCTTCCGGCGGCGAATGGCGAGGCGGCGCGTGGCGGTCCCACCCGCCTCGCTCGGTCCTGTCCATGCACCAACCCGCCGCGCACGAGCCTCTCCGCGGCTTTTGAGGGCCTTCCCAGCTCCAGCAGTGCATGCTGGGAAGCCCCAAAGTGTCTCCGCGGCACCCAGGATAAGCGTTCGGAGTGGGGGAGGGGGGAAAAAGGGGGGGCGGTGAATCACTTTATGCTAATAAGCTCGCGCGTCCTTTGTGGACACTGGCCAGGGTTTTTGTCCTACCAGCCAATCCCTTTAAGAACAAGGGAGGGCCAGTCGAGATCGCTCATGCTCATTGGGTGGGAGGTTGCAACGCTAAGGAAGAGTTTAAACCGAGAGTATCCGGGATTATTTTTCCCCGCCGTGCGGTGCGTGTCCCGGAAGTGACGTAGGCCCTGGCCGGGCGGCCGCCCAGCCCCCGCTTCCTTTCACGCTGCTGCCGCCCGTAGGTGGTTGTGGCCACCGAGCCCAGAAGGAGGTGGCGGCGGCAGCGAATGATGCCTGGGAAACTCCTCTGGGGGGACATTATGGAGCTGGAGGCACCCTTGGAGGAGACCGAAAGCCAAAGGAAGGAGAGGCAAAAGGTGCGCTGAGGATGGGCCGCGCCTCTTCTTGGGCTGCGCCGGCTTGGGCGGGGAGGGGACCTGTCTCCGATCTGATGGCCTGTCACAACCCGGTTGGAGCATCTCAGGGCCTCCCCTCGCGCAGCTCTCCTCCCTTTTAGGTCGCTCCGGGCTCGTTCCCATCTCCACCGTAATCTGGAGTAGGGCTGCACTAGGCTTTGGCCCGGCCTCCGGTGCTCCCTCCGCCCTTCCCGTAGGAGCCTACGAGATGAGCAGACTCAAGATCCCATCTCCGCGGAATTTGTGCTTTCTTTACTCTTTTTCCTTAAGCAGCGAGGCCTGTTTGGTTCTTGTTGGCCGTCTTAGAAGACGATTAAGAAAGATGGTTGCCTTGAATATGTGTTACTTCTCCGTCACCCTGACCTGTGAGGAAATAGATCTTAGGTTTACAAACCTCGATAGCTAGCGTTTAGAGGCTTGAGGAAAAAAAGTGTCACAGCCAGCGTTCCTAGGATTTGGCCGTGATGGAGTTCGTGTGGGTTGTTTCACAAGTAGGCTTTACTGTTATATTTTAATTCAGTTCTTAAGTATTTAATGAGCTTAATTTGAGCCACACTCTTTGCTGGCACCAAGGAGTTCAAATAAGTCCCTGCCCTCAAGGACCCGGTAGAGGGGTTGTAGGGAATTCCCATCCCCACCCTCAAAGAGACCTAGAGAAAAGAAAACAGAGCTTAGGTGGGTGAGGAAGCCGTATTTGGAGGCTGACATTTGACCAAAAAAATGAAAATATTTTGTATAGTTCTAGAGAGCAGAACCTACATTTTCCTACCGTATCATCAAGGTAAACTTTGGCATTCCAGCCAACCAGTTGTTATTATTATTTTTTTTGTGTGTGGTGAAATATACATAACATAAAATTTACTATTCTAACTCTCTTAAAGTGCAAGTTTTGTAGCATTAAGTACATTCACACTGTTCTGCAGCTATCACCACCATTCATCTCTGGAACTTTTTCACCCTCCAAACTGAAACTCTGTTCCCATTAAACACCAGCTTCCCATTGCTGCCTCTCCTCAGTCCCTGGAAATCACCATTCTACTTTATGACTATGAATTTGACCTCTCTAAATACCTTATGTAAGTGGAATCACCAAGCAGTCATAATTTTGGCTCCTCCTGAAATACCTATATTTCCTTCTGCATTCAAATCTTATCTATGAAGGTTTAGTTTATGTGTCTATTCGAAACACTACGGTATATACATCCAGTAATCTCTTTCCCCTTTGAAGTCTTGTTCCATTGCTATCTTTACCATTTTAGTGGCATCTGTTACGTGCTTCTTTGTAAAGTTAGCTCACTTTTTCCCTTGTGTGTCTTCCCCAGAATGTTTCCAAAGATTCTTGAGGGAAATGGCCATATATTTGTCCATCCTTACATAATAATACATTCTTGTAAATTGGTGGCTTTCACGTTGTAGATATTCCAGAAATACTTGTTGGTTTTCCTCCAACTATGAAAGATAACTGAAGATTGGGAAGCAGATTGGAGTACCAACTAATAGAAACAGCATTCGGGTAGTGATCTGGCATTGAGTTGAAGATAACTTTGGTTTTGGATATGTAGAACTATGGAGCTGGGCCTTAGATTCTCAAAACCAGAGTGCACGTGAGGAAAGAAGCATGGAAGTGTTTGTTGAAGCCATGAAAATGGTATGAAAGTATACACAAAGAACAGAGGCTTAGGAGCATCCACAGAAGGAGGAGGGAGGGGAACTATTGGAGAGGGGAGGTATAAGAGGATAAGGAAGGTATATAGAGTGCCATGGAAGCTGAGGAAGTGGACAGTGTCGGCACCCACGATGGATCTGATGTGGAATGATGTATTTCATCACCTTGGGATATTGGTGGACTTGGACTTGAGATCTCACTTTACCTTGCTTTATCTTTCTGAAATATGGGGCCCAAAAGTGATTCTAACCCCAAGGCTGGCTCTGTAAATAACCTTGTTTTTCTATAGAACTTCCTGTTTGGGGAGATGTGGGCTAGTTCAGTTAATGAAAGATCAAATGTTGTAACATGTAACTGTATAATTTATGTTAATGTAAAACTCTACTGTTTACAAAGCATTTTCATATATGTTATTCTGTTTTCACAGCTTCTCCTCCATTTTATGGATGAGAAAATTGTATGTGAAAGTACTCTATAAAATTTATGTAAATTATGGTGAAAATTTTGATGGTGGTGGTTTTGTTGCTACCACTAATAACTACTTTGTAATTTATTTTGAACGTTTGACCAAGTGATTTCGAAGTGTTAAATGGCCAAATAATTTCTTGCTGTTTGCAAATATTAAAACACTGGTCACCAGTTTGGCATTTTAAAACTAAAGTTGCAGAGTTGTCTTTTTTCTTTTTCTAAAGTTCTATTAATTAACTAAAAAAACTTTTAAAAAGTTTCAAGGATTACTAATATATTTGCCTTTTCGTGGAAGTGTAACAGTTGGAGCTTTACGTGAATTACATAGTTTTGTTTATTCTTTAACCTGTTAATTATCAAAATTCGAAGAGGAAGCGTGATGTGAAAAGAGCATTGTCTTTCAAATCAGACAGAGCTTGATTACTAGCACTTTCACTGGAAGGAAATCCTGCATGTTGAGTCTTTGGCAAGTTACTTAACTCTAAGAACTTCTATTCAGTAAAATGGTAAAGGTAATACAGGTTCGCTATCCCTTATCCAAAATCCTTGGGGCTAATTCAGAATTCTGGGAATTTTTCAAAGAGTAACACCCGGGTAGGGCTTGGGGCCCCCAACTTATAATCAAACGCCTTAATATCAAATACGAATATGCTTACTAAGGGGAATAAATAAAGGTTATAAATAGCCTCACATCAGTTCAAGTCGAATTTTTCCACCAAAAGAGTTCAGGTTAGGTGAGGTTTTGTCTCCAAATAAGTTACCAAAAAACTTTCGGTTTTCAGAGCTTTATGGATATCGGAATTTCGGATAAGGGATTATGGACCTGTACTTCCCTTATAGGGTTGTTATGAAGATTTAAACAAGATAAGCCGAAAGCACATTACACAATGCTAGGTAGGTACTCAATAATATTAACTTTTTTTCTCTTGGAGATATTAGAAGTTTTTGTTTGCTTGCTTTTTAATTTATAATTATAAATCTCAGGTTCTCATCTTTTTCTGAAAGGAGCTATTTTGATTTCCCTTAAATCATGTAATGGGATCTGCGAGGGGCTAGAGGCCAAGTCTTGAGAATGCAAGAAATGGGATGAGAAAGAAAGCAAGAGGTGAGGCTTAGGCTTGGCGTTAGCAACCAGTCTGGATTTCCACCAGGTAACTTTTCAAGGTGATGGTAGATTGAACTTTGCTGGTTGGGGAATCATGCTCTCAGTTCTCTAGAGTCTTAAGAGGAGAGCTTGTGACCCTCTTGTCACTGATTTTTTGTTTTTCCACAGAGTGATAGAAGGAAGTCAAGGCACCATTATGACTCAGATGAGAAATCGGAAACAAGAGAAAATGGTGTTGCAGATAACTTGGATGCTCCCAAGCCCAAAAAAGCTAAAGTGAAAGAGAAGCTAAATGGAGACACTGAAGAAGGATGTAATAATAGACTTTCAGATGAATTTTCTAAATCACATAAGTCAAGAAGGAAAGATCTGTCAAATGGAGATATTGATGAATATGAAAAAAAATCAAAGCGAGTGTCATCCTTAGATAGTTCTACTCCTAAATCAAGCGATAATAAACTAGAGGAGGTATGAATACTTTTTGTTATGCATTTGGCATTATCCCTGAAATACAGGCTAATTGGATTTTTAGACGAAATAGAATTGATTCCATAATGATTTCATAATGATTCCATAGTGTCTGGTGCCCTCATTTGGACAGTAAAGACTATACAACTGAAACCTGATGAGCCCTTTTTCCTTTGTCCCTTGTTTCTGTCATTGTATTGCCTTTTTCTTTGAGTGGAGGTTGGGGTGGTGGTCGAATGTAAACCTTTCCTGTACAGTTGGGTTCCTAAATAGTTTTTCCAAATTGCTGATCGATGGTCACCTACTTGGATTTCTTATGGTTATTTCAGTCCCTACCAGTACTCATGAAATGACATCTGACTTCCTGAAAAAAGGTACATAAAGCCTCTTGACTTTGTGTATTTTGCCTTCTGTTTTTTTCTGCTTCTGTAACAATACCAACTCTAAATGATATTTAGATTGTAACTCAGTCTTAAAGCTGTTTGCATTTTTAAACAGAAATGAAACCTAAAAATGATCTGAAGAAGTCTGTTCTGGATTTTTGGGAAGGTGTAGAAAACATGCTTTGTATAGAATTTGCTTTGCTGTACTCATGGCTTTTGCCCATACCCGTTAGAGTAGATATTTTCTTGCACAGAATTTATTCAATTTGTTCTTGCGATTTTCCTCTAGCAGAGTTCATAGATTTGTCTAGGTATCATAAATTGTTAGTAACTCAGGTCCTCTGAAAGAAACAACACTGATAGTCTTAATAATTCTTGGTAATTAACAGTTCTTTATATTTTTAAAATCTGATGGTTGCCAATAATTTAAATACATCTGAGCCTAATTTATTTTTTTTTTTTTAAATTTTTTTTAATTTTTGGTCAGATAGAGTGAGCACAGGCAGACAGAGTGGCAGGCAGAGGCAGAGGGAGAAGCAGGTTCCTGCTGAGCAAGGAGCCCGATGCGGGACTTGATCCCAGGATGCTGGGACCATGACCTGAGCCGAAGGCAGCTGCCCAGCCAACTGAGCCACCCAGGCGTCCCTGAGCCTAATTTAATGTATAATCTTCACAGAGGTTTGGGAAAACATGTTGAATTTTTGCTTTAAAATATGGTATTTTTTTAATTTGTGAATTTGATATTTGTTAGGAAGCACATGTGTTAGAGAGTTGACTGACCTAAATAAGGCCCTACGAATTTGTCTTGCTAATAGCAGAAGTACAGTTGCTTTTGCTTTATTGGGATTTTACCCGGTACAATGCTCTGTATTATAATAGGCTTGGTTGTTTATTATTTTTTTAGATCACACTTGGGTTCAGGAATTCTACTTCTAGGCATTTATCCTCCTAAGAAGATACTCATGAGTTGTGCAGGGATGTATGAAACTCTTATCACAGTATTGTTGATACTAGCAAAAAATGTATGCATCCTAAATGTCTGAGAGTAGGCAATTGGTTCTAGGAAATATGCTATATCTATGCAATAGATGACGTCAATCCTAAAGGTTGTAGAAGAATGTTAACAATGTATTCAGGGGGTGCCTGGCTGGCTCAGTCAGTAGAGCATGCAATTCTTGATCTCAGGCTCATGAATTCAACCCCCACATTGGGCGTGGAGCCTACTTACAAAAAAATAAAAAATAAGTTATTAAAGGGTATTCAATGTATCCTATTAAATGAAAAAAAATTACAAAACAGTATATACAGTATTTTTATTTAAAGACATTTAGGGGTGCCTGACTGGCTCAGTTGGTAGAGCATGTGACTTAATCTCAGGGTTGTGAGTTTGAGGCCCACGTTGGATGTAGAGTCTACTTAAAAATAAAGCACCTGGGTGGCTCAGTGGTTAAAGCCTCTGCCTTTGGCTCAGGTCATGATCTCAGGGTCCTGGGATCGAGTCCCGCATCCGGGCTCTCTGCTCAGCAGGGAGCCTGCCTCCTCCTCCTCTCTCTCTCTGCCTGCCTCTCTGCCTGCTTATGATCTGTCTGTCAAATAAATTAAAAAAAAAAATCTTAAAAAACAATAGATAAATAGATAGATACAATTTATTTGTGCATAGACTGAGGTTTGGAGGAGTGTTTGTTTCATATGTGGCTTTAGCTGACTGGATTATAGTTTTATTTCTATTTATATGTGGCTTCTATAATGAAAATGTATTACTTTTGTAATAAAATTATTTTCTTTTAATCTTAAAAAGATAATAGCCTTGAGGTTTGCTTAAATGGCTTACAATTTCAGTTTGATACTATGTCTTTTATCTGGTTCTCTGTTCGAAACCGCTATTGTGTATGGTTCTGGAACTGCTTTCTTTAAACATAGCAATAATAAAGTTAACAGGTAACTATATTGTCTTTGTTCTATATACACACTAATTAGTACATAAAGTTTTCAATAGATGTTAAATGATTATGTCATGTTAACCTGTATATGTGTTAAAGAAATTTTCAAGCTTACAGGAACTTTTCTTTGTTTTTGTGACCTAAAACATGCTTTTTAGAGCCATAGAACAACTTTTTTTTTTAACACTTATTTTTAGAAACAATTTACTTTGCTCATTTTGTAATTTTTTTTTTTTAGGGTAGTTTATAGGCTTCTCTTAGACCTTGTAATTAATAGTCTATATCTGTATGACTTAGATGATCAAATAGCTCTTCTGTAATGTCTCAAATGGAAATATATTTTGGTTTATGTAGTAGATGTATTTCCAAAGGGAGTTTTATTTGTGAGTTAATCATTTTAAAATGTCCTGTGGGAGGGGCATCTTGGTGGCTCAGTTTGTTAAGCGTCCAACTCTTGATTTCGACTCAGGTTGTGATCTCATGGGTTGTGAGATTAAGCCCAGTGGGTGGGCTTCACGCTGGTCATGGAGCCTGCTTAAGAGTCTCTCTTTCCCTTGCCCCATCCCTCCCACTCCTCTTCTCTTAAAAAAAAATGAAAAAAGAAAAAAAATTAAATGTATTGTGGGGAAATGTATTGTGTAAACTTGTTAGTTGAAGGGATACTTTTGAAATTAAAAGGATTTTCCACTAACTTATCATGTAAGTTAATCTATACAATTTTTGCAAATACTAACTAAAGTTGTTTTGTTAGCTCGTTCAGTAAAACCAAAAACGGTAAATGAATAAGATTCTAAATACCTAGTTGAATATGAACTATATCAGTTAGAACTTTGATTTCATTTTGGCAGACCCTAACACGTGAACAGAAAGAAGGAGCCTTCTCCAATTTCCCTATTTCTGAAGAGACAATAAAGCTTCTAAAAGGTACTATGAATTTAATGGATATATAACTGAAAAATCTACAACTAGATTTTATAAAAAATCTGCCTCTTCTGACCAAACGGAGAATATAGGAAGCATAAGAGAAATAGCTGGTCTTTAATTGCGGTTATTTCTATGTCATCCTTTTTGATATTCTAACTGGTTTTTAACTTTAAATAATTTTATGTATTTGTCAAAAGTGTCAGATCAATTTTTTAAAAATTCCTCTTTGCAGTAGGGATAACTGTAAATATCACTAGGTGGTGTATTTTTAGGCTGACATTGAGGAATATAGATTGTCATTTTCAAATAAAAATATTTTTTCCTTAAGCTAGTCTTAAATATATTTCAATGGAATCTCATTTTACAGGTCGAGGGGTATCCTATCTTTTTCCTATTCAAGTTAAGACCTTTGGTCCTGTTTATGAAGGAAAAGATTTAATTGCTCAAGCACGGACAGGAACAGGAAAGACATTTTCTTTTGCCATCCCCTTGATTGAAAGACTCCAAAGAAATCAAGAGACAATTAAAAAAAGCCGCTCACCAAAGGTAACCAGTGAAAGGTTTAAACATTACTCTAATGGAAAGGGAAGGAAAGAATGTACTGCTCTTAAGTTCAAGTGCTGCCAATATAGGAAAGTTAGCTCTGTGGCAGAAAGTAAAAATTTAGATCCTAAAACAATAATCAGTTGACTTTTAACATAAATCTCAAGTAAAGTTGAATGAAGTAGTTTTTGCATATGAATGTAATGTGTATGGATTCATAGATGTCTTTGACAAGTGTATGTTATGAAGCCAGCATGTCTAATTTTAGGTATATTTATAGTGAGTATATTTAGTGACCTTCTCTTCTTTTTTTTCAGTCTTGATCTTTGCTTTTAAACAATGAATTTGCTAAAGAGGTATTCATTTATTTAATCATTCAGTTAATATCTATTTCACTGGTAGACTTTTTAAGAAGAGGTTATAGAAATGATTTTGCTAGTCCCTATGGGATATTGGAGGTCTGCTTTAATTGTAGTAGAGAAAAGAGAAGACCGTGAAATTTTAGCCTAAAATTTGATGTTTTCAGAACCTGTATTCACTTTAGGGTTAATAAAAGTGAAGAAGGAAAAAATGAGTATCATAATTTGAACAGATATATGACTAAAACTTATTTATTCTTTGAGACTTCTAAATAGTATTGCAATATTTAAGTAAATTCACATGTATGAATATAATTAAGTCATGGCGGTCTTGGATCAGGTTGGCCAACAGGAAAAACCTTTTCTTAGAGAGCTTTGTTTCTTAGGTGAAATTAGGAAAGATTGCAAGTAATAGAAGAAGTAAGACATGGTTCCAACACTGCCTTAAAAAGCTTTTATTCTAGAAGGACATAATTGGAGATTTGAGCTCCACCATTTCTAGCTGTTTGAACTTGGGCAAAACTCTTAACTTCTTTAAGACCTGGGTTCTTCATCTGTAAAATTAGGATAATAATGCCACCTCATAGGGTTTTTGTGAGGATTGAATTATGTAATTCATGTAAAGCACTGGTGGTGTGCCAGGCACTGTTTGAAGCATAAGGAATACAGTAACTTAAATTGACATAAATCCCTGCTACCCTGGAGCTAAATATTTTAGTGGGTGAGACAGACAATAAACAAATAAGTAAAACATAAATATTTTACATGACTTAAGTGACTGAGGAGAAACAGTTAAGGGAGGAGTAAAGCATAGGAAAAGAGGATTAAGAACCTCATTGAGAAAGTGAGTTTTGAAGAGAGACCTGAAGGAAGAGGGGAGGGTATTATAAGTTATTATTCTTGTTGTCATTTGTGCTGTCTTTATTTTTTAAATTAATTTATGTGTATGTGTGCTCTGTCTTTAAATACTATGACTTTAATGTTGAGATTCCTAGTTTTAAATGTTCCTTAAGAAAAAGTCTCCTCAGTTTGAATTTAGATGTCTTTAGAGAAGTATCTTTTTATTTTTTAACCCTCTTGCTTAGGTTCTTGTTTTGGCTCCTACAAGGGAACTGGCAAACCAAGTAGCCAAAGACTTCAAAGATATCACTAGGAAACTCAGTGTGGCATGTTTTTATGGTGGGACATCCTATCAAAGCCAAAGTGAGTAGATATGTGTGGTAGTAGTGCAAAGATCTATTTGGTACTTAAATCTGAAGAAATGTGAGAACACATATTTGATTCTTATATATTACTGCAATTTCTCTCCTCTCACAGTTAATCATATTCGAAATGGTATTGACATCTTGGTTGGGACTCCTGGTCGTATCAAAGACCATCTGCAGAGCGGCCGGTTAGATCTTTCTAAACTGCGCCATGTTGTGCTTGACGAAGTGGATCAAATGTTAGATTTAGGTTTTGCTGAACAAGTCGAAGATATTATCCATGAATCCTACAAAACTGGTATATCCTAATTAAAAATAAACACATTAGCCATGCTTCTTATATTTAAAAGTTACAGATTTTTAATTTCATAATTATTATTACGTCATCCCCAGTGTTCTAAGAAAACTTAAGTTACTTGGTATCTGCTCTCTTTCCACACAAGAAAGTACAATGGCATCCTTTAACTGTGTGTTACTTTCCTATGCTTTCTTTCATGTATTGTTTTTTGTAGGCAGTAGTTAGATTTATGAACTCATTGTACTGATTTCTTTGCTCATTGTCCCTTCTTAAATTCTCACCTTTCCTCTGGGCTCAGTTTTCTTGATATTTTCCCCCAGTTTTGAAAGTTGACAGTTCTAATAATAGTAATGAAGTTTGTATATTCAAAATGTACCCAAATTTTGAATTTTTTATGATTTCTTTGAAGTTTGTGGAGGGGGATTTTCAAGAGCTGACTACATCATGGATATTAAGAAAGCATTTGATTTCTTTTTGTTTATTTAAGATTCTGAAGACAATCCTCAGACTTTACTTTTTTCTGCAACTTGCCCACAGTGGGTATACAAAGTTGCAAAAAAATACATGAAATCCAGATATGAACAAGTTGACCTTGTTGGAAAAATGACTCAAAAGGCTGCAACTACTGTGGAAGTAAGTAGCTTTCTGGCATGATAGATTGTAGCTTTTATTGGTATTTGAAATTTGTTGAAGCTAAACTTAAGTTTTGGGTACCAGTTCAGACCAAATCTATTTTTCTTCCTTTCCTTTTCCTTCCTTTCTTCCAGATTGATTAATTGATTAATTAATTTATTTCTCAGAGAGAGAGAGAGTCTGTGCACAAGCAGGGGGAGTGGCAGGCAGAGTGGCAGTTATGGAGCAGGACTCGATGCCAGGATTCTTGGGAACATGACCTGAGCTGAAGACAGACACTTAACTGACTGAGACACCCAGGCATCCCCAAGTCTTTCTTTTTTTTTGCCTTTAGTCAATAAGATACCTGTGTATTTCTGTGGTCTGAGACTGAGGAGTAGAATAGAATAAATTGGAGGAGAAAAGTATGTTAGCAGACAAGTCCGAGCAAGTGATATACAAGCAGCTGTAGAGAGAGGCTTAAAGTGTGTAGAAAATGACAAAGGGGGCAGTTTAGATCAATTTGAAGAGAACAGCACTGGGAGGTTTAATGTGTTAAAACTTAGATGAAGGGGCGCCTGGGTGGCTCAGTGGGTTAAGCCTCTGCCTTTGGCTCAGGTCGTGATCCCAGAGTTCTGGGATCAATCCCCGCATCGGGCTCTCTGCTCGTCAGGGAACCTGCTTCCCCCTCTCTGCCTGCCTCTCTGCCTGCTTGTGATCTCTGTCAAATACATAAATAAAATTGTTTTTAAAAAGTTAAAAAAAAAAAAACTTAGGTGAAAACGTTAGATCTCTATCGCATACCCTATACCAAAAAAATTCTCAAAAGAATTTATTTTGGGGGCACCTGGGTGGCTCAGTTGGTTAAGCTACTGCCTTTGGCTCAGGTCATGATCCTGGAGTCCCAGGATCAAGTCCTATATCGAGCTCCCAGCTCCAGTGGGGAGTCTGCTTCTCCCTCTGACCTTCTCCTGTTTCATGCTCTCTCTCACTCTCTCTCTCTTTAAAATAAATAAATGAAATCTTTAAAAAAGTTTGAATCTTTAAAAAAGTTTATTTTTTTTATGTAAGAAAATTTTTTTAAAGATTTAAGAGAGCGGGAGAGAGCAGGCACACTCATGGGATGGGGGGAAGGAGCAGAGGGAGAGAGAGTCACAAGCTGACTCTGTGCTGAGCACCAAGCCTGAGGTGGGGCTTGATCCCAGGACTCTAAGATCGTGACCTGAGCCAAAACCAAGAGTCGGACACTTAACCAACTGCACCACCCAAGTGCTCCCTCAAAAGAATTTTAAAAAAGTGAGCCATAGCGCACCTGGGTGGCTCAGGCGTTAAGCATCTGCCTTTGGCTCAGGTCATGATCCTGGGGTCCTGGAAGTGAGCACCGCTTCGGGCTCCCTGCTCAGCGGAAGCCTGCTTCTCCCTCTCATTCTCCCTGTGCTTGTGTTCCCTCTTTCGCTCGCTCGCTCGCTCTCTCTCTGTCAAATATATAAATAAATAAATTTTTAAAAAGTGAGCTATAAAATCACTTAAAACAGATATAGATGAACAGTTATTTGATTTCAGGAAAGGGAAAGCTTTTCTAAAAATAAAGTCAGAAGAAAATACCATAAAGGAAAAGGTGGATAATTTTCACTCCGTGAAAATTCAAACTAATAGTGTATTTAAAAAAAAAATTAAGGAGGGGGCGGAGTGCCTGCCTGGCTCAGAGAGTGTGACTTGATATCAAGGTCACGAGTACGAGTCCCATGTTGGATATAGAACTTACTTAAAAAGAAAGAAAAGGGAAAAGGGAATGGAATGGAATGGAATATAAGTAATATATGCATTTATGACAGGTATGGATAGGTCACTTTCCATTTAATAGATATGCGTGTATGTGTTACGTGTATGTAAATAAAAATGGTCTAAATAAGCAATAGTGTAATGTATAAATACAATGGAATTGGTAAAAAGAATGAATGTGGGAGCGCCTAGGTGGCACAGTCAGTTAAACATCTGCCTTTAGCTCAGATCGCGATACCAGGTACCCTGGAATCGAGCCCTGCATTGGGCTCCCTGTTCAGTGGGGACCCTGCTTCTCTCTCTCCCTCTGCCACTCCCCCTGCTTATGCTCGTTCTATGTCAAATAAATAAAATCTTAAAAAGAAAAGAGAATGCATTGAGTGGCAAAACTTAAATTACAAAATGATACGTATAGAATTATACTATATATATATTTATCTAGAGATCATGACCTGAGCCATAGCTCAGACGCTTAACCAACTAAGCCACCCAGGCGCCTCCTAGAATTATATTATATTTTCCAAAAAATATATTAATGCTAAATGGATTTTTCAGATATTTATGTAAATGTATAAAGATAGGTTGGAAAGATAACATCAAACTGCTAGTAATAATTACTTCCTGGAAAAGAGGACTTAACAGTACGGAATAGTCAAAGGAAGCTTTCTTTTGTATTTTGTAATGGCTGAAAATTTTGTAAGGGTAAAATACATCAGTGAAAAAAATTTATTAAGGGTGTTTTCAAACATATGTAGAAATTGAATATTATAAGGGACCTGATATACCTATCATCAGGCTTTAATGATGATCTTTTCTAAACCCCCATACCTTCTTCATTCCTACCTTTGAAGTAGTCCAGTCATCATTTCATTTTCACGTAATTGTATATATTTTTTAAAGGATAAGTATTCTCTTGGGGCACCTGTGTGGCTCACTTGACCGTCTGCCTTCGGCTTAGGTCATGATCCCAGGGTCCTGGGATTGAGCCCACATGGGGCTCCCTACTCAGCGGTGAATCTGCTTCTCCCTTCCCCTCTGCGATCTCTTTCACTTTCACTCTCTCAAGTAAATAAATAAAATCTTTAAAAAATAAATAAAGGATAAATATTCTTTAAAAAACAAAGCAAAGGGGCGCCTGGGTAGCTCAGTGGGTTAAGGCCTCTGCCTTCAGCTCAGGTTGTGATTCCAGGATCCTGGGTTCGAGCCCCGCATCAGGCTCTCTGCTCATCCGGGAGCCTGCTTCCCTCTCTGTCTCCGCCTGCCTCTCTGCCTACTTGTGATCTCTGTCCGTCAAATAAATAAATAAAAAATCTTTTAAAAAAATAGTAATTTGTCAAAAAAAAAAAAAACCCAAAGCAAAAACCACAGTTATTATCACAGTAGGAAAAATCCCAGTGGTTCTTTAGTATTATGAAATACCTAGTATCCACATTACCCTAGTTGTTTGTTTGGTTTTTTAGTAGTTTCAGTCTGGATCCAAATAAGATCTTTAAATTGCCACTGGTCTGGGGTGCTTGGGTGGCTCAGTTGGTTTAAGTGACCAACTCTTTTTTTTTTTTTCTTTAAAGATTTTATTTTTTTATTTGACAGTAGGCAGAGCAGCAGGCAGGGGGAGAGGGGGAATCCCTGCTGAGCAGAAAACCCAATGCAGGGCTCAATCCCAGGGCCCTGAGATCATGACCTGAGTGGCAGGCAGAGGCCTAACCCATTGAGCCACCCAGGCGCCCCATAAGTGACCAACTCTTGATTTCAGCTGAGGTCTTGATCTCAGGGTTATGACTTCACCCTGCCTGCTTAAAAAAATAAATTGCCACTGGTTTATGTTTCTCTTAAATCTTTTTATTTAATTTTTTATTTTTTAAAGATTTATTTATTTATTTTTATTTATTTGACAGAGATCACAAGTAGGCAGAGAGGCAGGCAGAGAGAGAGAGGAGATAGCAGGCTCCCTGCGGAGCGGAGAGCCCGACGTGGGGCTTGATCCCAGGACCTTGGGATCATGACCTGAGCTGAAGGCAGAGGCTTTAACCCACTGAGCCACCCAGGCGCCCCTCTTTTTTTTTTTTTTTTTTTAAGATTTTATTTATTTGATAGAAACAGAGACCAGAAGTAGGCAGAGAGGAAGGCAGAGAGAGAGGAGGAAGCGGGCTTCCAGCGGAGCGGAGAGCCTGATGCGGGGCTCGATCCCAGGACCCTGAGACCATGACCTGAGCTGAAGGCAGAGGCCCCAACCTACTGAGCCACGCAGGCACCCCTCTCTTAAATCTTTTATATGTATCTCTTTTTTCTTCTAATTATTTGGTTAAAAGGAAATGATTATTTTTCAAATGATGAATTTCCCACAGTCTCAATTTTGCTGATTTGTAGTCCTAAGGTGTTCTTTAATATGTTTCTCCACCTTCATTTTCCTGTGAATTGATGATTGGATTGTAAGGCTTGCAGATTTAGATTCTTGGTTTCTTTTGAGAATGGGAAGAAGCAAGACACTGTCATAGGTGGTACAGATGATTCTTTGTGTTCTTCTTTGTTCTTTTCTGTTTTCCAGGTGCTCTAATTAATATGTATTACATTTTAAAAACAATTTTTTGAGATATATGTTAAAATGCACAGATTTAGGATATACACCAGTTTTCCCCCTACATTATTAAGTTTTATTTATTATTATTTTAAAAATTCTTTATTTAAAATAAATTTAGTTAACATATACTGTATTATTAGTTTTGGGGATAGAATTTAGAGATTCAGGAGTTGCATATCATACCCAGCGCTCATTATATCAAGTGCCCTCTTTAAAGCCTGATCTTTCTCCTCAACATTGTTTTAAAGATTTTATTATTTTTTAAATTTTTTTACTTTTATTTTATTATTTTTTAAAGATTTTATTTTGTTATTTGTCAGAGACAGAGTCTAAGGAGTGGGGGAGCAGCAGGCAGAGGGAAGAGTGGGGAGTCCGATGCAGGATTCAGTCCCAGGACTACTGGGATCATGACCTGAGCTGAAGACAGATGCTTAACCGACTAAGCAACCCAGGTGTCCAAAGTCAAGAGAGTTTTACAGTGAACACTCATGTAGCCACCAGCTAGATCTACCATTAGTATTTTACTATATTTGTTTTATCATTTAGCTACTTATCCTTATATCCATCTTTTTTTAATTCCTTTCATATTGCAGAAATGAGCATAGTTCTTCATAAGTACTTTAGCATGCGTGTTGTTAACTAGAGCTCAATATTTACAGATTTTTTTGAGGCAAAATTAACATAAACTGTATAACATGTACAGTTGAGTGTCTGTACGTGCATGATATTGTGCGACCATAGCTTCTGTCCATTTCCAGAACACTTCATCACCCCAAAAAGAAACCCCATATCCATGAAGCAGTTAGTTCCTCCATTCTCCCTTTTTCCTAGCCCCTGGCATCACCAGTCTGCTTTCTGTCCCTAGGGACTTAACTATTTTGGTTACTTCATATAAATGTAATCCTATAATATGTGACCTTTATGTGTTGGGTTTCTTTTAATTCGTATATTTTTGAGGTTCATATAATATTTACAGTTTTTAAAAGATAAGATTTACATACAAAAATACCCAGAATTTTAAGTGCACTTGCTTTAGTTTTGACAGATTCATAACACATGTATCGCCCAAACCCCTTACCATCATCCCAGAAATTTCCCTCATGCCCCTGCTCAGTCAAGTCCCCCATCCAGGGATAGCCACAGTTCTGATTTTTTTTCTCTTCTTTTTTTTTTTTTTAAGTGGGTGTGGAGCCTACTTAAAAACCTGGGGCTTAAACTCATGACCCTGAGATTGAGACCAGAGCTGAGATCAAGAGTCAGCTGCTTATCTGACTGAGCCTCCCAAGCGACCTTGTTCCGAGTTTTTTCTGCCGTAGATTAGTTTTGCCTATTCTAGAACTTTTTTTAATTAAAGACTTTATTTATTTGGCAGACAGAGATCACAGGTGGGGTGGGGGAGCAGGCTCCCTGCTGAGCAGAGAGCCCCATGCCGGGCTTGATCCCAAGACCCTGAGATCATGACCTGAGCTGAAGGCAGAGGCTTAACCCACTGCGCCACCCAGGCACCCCACCTAGAACTTGATATAAATGGAATCCTGTGTGTATTCTCTTCCTGTAAGGCTTCATTTACCTAGCATATGTTTTAACATTAATCTATATTGTTGCATATTATCAATAGTTGATTGTTTTCTCTTTTTTTTAGTTCCTTTTAATTATTGAATAGTATTACATTGTATTAATATACAACAATTTGTTTATCCTTTCACTTATTGATGGCCATTTGTATATTTTTAAGTTGGGGTTGGAGAGAGTTGTATTACTCTATTCCAGAAAGGCCAATTCTTGAACAGATAGAAAAAATATTTACAAAATAAGTCATTTTCACTAATTTTTATGAAACAGATACTTGATATTTTCTTTCCTCAAAGCATTTGGCTATCCAGTGCCATTGGTCTCAAAGGCCAGCAGTTATTGGAGATGTCCTTCAAGTCTACAGTGGGTCTGAAGGGAGGGCTATTATTTTCTGTGAGACCAAAAAGAATGTAACTGAAATGGCCATGAATCCACATATAAAACAGGTAAGTATTTTATCGTGCTTTCTCTAATTGAGATTATAGGATGATTCGTTGAACAAAAATACTGTCCTTTGTGGACTAGTTTTGATAGTCTTTTTTTTTTTTTTTTTTTTGGAGAGAGAGATGGGCGGTGGGAAGAGAACATGGGTGTGGGGGCAGAGAGAAGGGCAGAGGGAGAGGGAGGAAGAGAATCCCAAGTACGCTCCATGCCCAGCGCAAAGCCCTGAAGGGCGCTTGATCTCACGATCCTGAGATCATGACCTACGCCAAATTCAAGAGTCAGACACTTAACTGACTGAGCCACCCAGGCACCCCAAGATTGTTATTTTTAGAATTGAGTCTACTTCAGAAGGAAGTTATAGCCAGCCTGTCATGGTCTTTAAGTCAGAGTGGAAGTCTGCTTGTTTTCATGAGAAGGCTTTTTTAAGACTTTTCATAATGAGATCTTGAAAATACAAAGGTTGAAACAAAATGAGTTTCTATGGGTAAGAGGGGGTAATATTCACAAATATTTATTGAATGAATGGATCAGAATACTAAGTCCATGTCTTTTTTCTTTTAACTTTTTTTTTTTTTTTAAGATTTCATTTATTTATTTGACAGACAGCGAGAGAGGGAACACAAGCAGGGGGAATGGGAGAGGGAGAAGCAGGCTTCCACTGAGGCTTGATCCCAGGTCCCTGAGATCATACCCGAGCCAAAGGGAGATGCCTAATGACTGAGCCACCCAGGTGCCCCTTCTTTTAACTTTTTATAGTAGAAAATTTTAAACATATACACAAGTTGACAGACTAATGAACCCTGCATATTCATTCTCCAGCTGCAACAATTACCTTATTTTATTCACTGCCCACTCACTTCCTGCTCTTGAATTTTTTTGATGCAAACCATAGATAACATATTATTACATCCCTAAATATTTGGGTATGTGTCTCTAAAAGAAAATAATTGTTTGTTTGTTTTAACTCAATACTGTTACCACATTTAAAATTAACAGTAATTAGTATCTCCAAATGGCAGGTAGTGTTCAGATCGTCAGTTGCCTCATGATTGCTTTGTTTTTTCTTTTAGAGTTTTTGTCTTGAATCTGGATCCACATATTTGTAAATTGTGTGATTTCATTAAATCTCTTTAATACATGGATTCCTTTCTCATCTATTTTTTCTTTTTTTTTTTTTTTAAAGATTTTATTTATTTATTTGACAGAGATCACAAGTATGCAGAGAGACAGGCAGAGAGAGAGGGGGAAGCAGGGAGCCCGATGTGGGACCCGATCCCAGCACCCCGAGATCATGACCTGAGGTGAAGGCAGAGGCCCAACCCACTGAGCCACCCAGGCTCCCCTCATCTATTTTTTTCTTGTAGCTTTTTTTGTTGTTTAAGAAACCAAGTTTCCATAATCTAGAGTATTGCTTCCTTGTGCAATCATTTAACATGTACCTCTGTCTTCTGTATTTTCTGAAAATTCAGGTTTGTTTGTTTAATTAGGGCAAAACTATGTTATAGGAGTAAAAATGTGTAGTTCTTTCTCTTTTTGTGATATTAACATCCACTGATAGTACTGTCAGTTCTTATGTCAGTGTCTGTCCAATCATTTTTGTTGTCTGTGACTTATTATCTAGTAGATTCCTGAAGAAGGGCTTATGGAAATAATAATTGCATTTTGATAATAGCATGTTTATAAATTTATGCCTGGAAACCATTTGGCTGGATATTAAAATTCTTGGTTCATATTTTCTTTCTTCAGTATCTTGAATATGTTTTGCCATTGTTCTGGGGAGTGAATCATGCTGGAAAAAATCTAATTCCAGTCTGATTTTTTTTTTCTTCTTATAAGATTTTGCCTTTAGGCAAAAGACTTTAAGTTTTTCTTTAAAAATCAGGGATTCCTGGGTGGCACAGGTTAGGCATCCAGCTCTTGGTTTTATATCAGGTTTTGATCTTATGGGTTGTGAGATTGAGCCCCACATCAGGCTCTGCACTCAGTGGGGAGTCTGCTTGAAAATTCTCTTCCTCTGCCCTTCCCCACACTCTCACAGGTACTCTCTTTCTCTAGAATAAATAAATCTTTAATCAGTAGTGTTATTAGAATGTATTTTGTACTAAAAGAATGTATTTGGTATTGTTCTTGGTTATGTTTTCTGGGTACACTATAGCTTCAAATATATTTAATATTTCAGCAGAATTTTCTTGAATTACAATTTTTTTGGTGTTTGGTTTGTCTGATTGCTTTTTTTTTTTTTTCCCCTTTAGGGACTCTTTATGGATGTTGGTTTCTTTTTTTTTCCCTCTTTGTCACTTTATCTCAAATCCTTTTCATCTCTATTTCACTTTTTCAAGATTTCCTATTTTTAAGGCATTAGCTCTTATGTTTGCTCAGACTTGTATTCCTTCCAGTAAAGTCTTTGTGAAGTCTTTATTTCTGTTTCTTTGTTGAGTCATTTCACCTCATTTTTTTTTCTCATTTTGATTTTTCTTGTTCTTTCTTATATCATTTAAAAATTCCTCTTAGCTTATTCAGAAATATGCTATACTTTCCATTTGTTTTATGGGGGTGCCTTTCTAGAGCTCTTTCATGATTTGTGGGGATATTATTTGCTTATTCTTTTTCCCCTCTCCTGATTACTTTTTGTGGGGTTTAGCTGTATTTTTTTAAATTATGTTTTTAATTTTAATTCCAGTATAGTTAACATACAGTGCTAAATTATTTCCAGGTGTCCAGTGTAGTGATTCACCAGTTCTGTACATTACTTAGGGCTCATGACGATGAGCATCTTTAATCCACATCATCTATTTCAGCTCTCCTCCAGCTCTGCTCCCCTCTAGTAACCAGCTTTTTGTTCTCTGTAGTTAAGAGTCTCTTTCTTGGTTTATCTTTCTCCCTTTATTTCCCTTTCTTCGTTAAAACAAATGAAAACAAACGAACAAAACAGTTTCTTAAATTCCACATATGAGTAAAATCATATGGTATTTGGCCTTCCCTGACTCATTTCGCTTAGCATCATACTCTCTCACTCCATCCGTGTTGCAAATGGCAAGAGTCCATCCATTCTTTTTTTATGGCTGGATAATATTAATTGTATATGCATACCATATTTCCTTTATCCACTCCTCTGTCAGTGGACACTTGGGCTGCTTCCATAGTTTGGCTGTTGTAAATAATGCTGTAATAAACATAGGGTGTATCCCTTTGAATACAGTGTTTTGTATTTTTGGGTAAATATCCAGTAGTGCAGTTACTGGATCTTAGCATAGCTTAGGTAGCCTCTATTTTTAACTTTTCAAAGAACCTCCATACTGTTTTCCACAATGGCTGCACCAGTTTGCATTCCTACCAATAGTACACAACAGTTCCCTTTTCTCTACATCCTTGCCAGCACCTGGTGTTTCTTGTGATTTCTTTTTGATTTTAGATATTCTGACAGTGTAAGGTGATATTTCATTGTAGTTTTGATTTGCATTTCCCTGGTGGTGAGTGATATTCAGCGTCTTTCATGTGTCTGTTGACTATCTATCTGTAATGTCTTTGGAAGAATGTCTGTTCTTGTCTTCTGTCCATTTTTTAATTGGATTATTTGGGTTTATTTATTTATTTTGGTGTTAAGAATTTTATTCTTTACTGTTGCTCATTTTTAGGTGAAATTAATTTTTTTTTTTTAAAGATTTTGTAATCTCTACACCCAGTGTGGGGCTCCAACTCACAACCCTAAGATGGAGTGTTGCATGTTCTACTGACTCTTTATGAGCTTTAAATGGGCAGGCATGGGTCAGAATAGTTTTCAAGCTTCACAGCTCTAGAGCTGCTGCTTCTGTTACTGTTTGGTATGTAAATTATATCTCAATAAAGCTGTTAAAAAAAAAAAAAAGATCCCCACTTTCTGAGCTCTGGCTATCTTTTCCCTCACTTTTATCTCAATCTTCTCTTCCTTTGCTTCTGTGATCCCTGGCATCCTCAATTTGGATCCCAGATCCAACCCTTTCTCCTTACTGTGGACCTTTGTCCTGGCAAGGAAGCATTGGCGTGTAAATTTTGAAAGTTCATAAAGGGTCCAGGCTGCTCCAGCCTCTTTCAGACCTTACTTCTGGTTCCTTATAATCGCCCTTCAGTGTACAAAAACTCTTCTGCTTTCAGCTGCTATCCTTAAATAGGTCCATTGTGCTTTCTAGGGAGTATCTGTTCTTAGGACCAGCAGATCTCCCCCTTGCCCCATATATACAAGTCTTGTCTCTACCTGTTCATGTTTTGGAAATCTTATGAAAATACTTGTTTCTTACTTTTGTCCTATATGTCTGTGGATTTTTAAGTTTGTTGTCCTAATTGCTGTGCTTGTTTTTATGTGGGAACTGGAGATTCAAAGACTATGCTGTTAATATCTTCCCCAGTATCATTTTAACTAACTGTATAGTTTTAGCTTTATATACAGTTTACATGGACGACAACTGGTAAATAGTGAAAATGATCGAGGGTAGTTGATTTACCTTTTTTCCTGTTACTTCTTTAGAACACTGAGCAGTGGTAGTGTTGCAGAAGCTCTTGTTTTATCTCCTAGGGAGGACCTGCCTTGCTGCAAAGGCTGGCTGAGAATTCCCTTCTTACTAATGAGCTTCTGTGGTTGAGAGCAATGCAGTTTCTCTTCTGCTGGTTTCCTATTTAGGTAAAAAGTAGTAATACATCATTATAGGGGATACAGGATTTTAGGGACTAATGGAGGAACTTCAGTGGTTTCTTTTTCTTAATTTTTAATTTTTTTCTTAAAGTCAGTTTTTACCAGAACAATGCTTTCTTAATGCTGAACAGTCACATGCATACATACACACACCCACACATGCCTGCCCACAAATCATTTTGGAAAATGATTTACTCATAAGTTGGAGATCTGGAAACCATCACTGGTATTATAAATGTATTAATGTCACTTCTTAGGACTAGTTATCAAGTGAAAAAAATCAGTGTTGTATCAAATTTTTAAAAAGTGAATTCGAAGGGGCCAAGGGGATGGGATAACTGGATGATGGACATTGGGAAAGGCATGTGATGTAATAATGAGCCCAAGGTATTGTACAAGACTGATGAATCACTGAACTCTACCTCTGAAACTAGTAATACATTGTATGTTAATTCATTGAATTTAATTAAAAAAATTTAAAAAGTGAATTTGAAAATTTCACAATGGAAAACCATCCAATTTATTTTAAAGTATTTTTTTTATGACTTAAAAACAACAGTAAGGCAATGTTTCCTTTCTTGAACATTTCTCTTACCTTGGGTTCTGCGATATCACACAGGTTTTCTTCCCTCTCCAGCTAACATTTCTAAGTTTTGTTGAGGTCTTTTTGTATTCTTGTTCGTACTTCCAGTATTGGCATTCCTCATAGATCTAATGTCTGTCCTTGCGCCTTCTCACTATGTATTCTTCCTGAGCATAGTGACTAATATTACAGACTTCGGAGTCAGACATATTAGGGTTTAAATCCCAGTTATATTACTTACTAGCTGTGTAACCTTGAGCAAGTCACTTCATGTTTCTTTGCCCATGTTTCCCTTTTAAAGAGTGATATCAGTGGGGCACGTGGGTGGCTCAGTCACTGAAGCATCTGGTTCTTGATTTCAGCTCAGGTCATGATCTCGGTGGTGGAATCAAGACCTCCGTCAGGCTCCACAGAATCCCCGTTTGGGATTCTGTCTCTGCCCCTCCCCACTCTGCTTACAAGCACATGTGCACTCTGTGTGCATGCCCTCTCTCTAAATAAATAAATAAAATTAAAAATAAGGTTTTTTTAGAGAAAGCAAGTTCAAGTGAGAGTGGGGGTAGGGGCAGAGGCAAAGACTCCTTAAGCAAGTTCCCCATGACCCATGAGATCAAGACCTGAGCTAAAACAAAGAATCAGACACCTAACTGACTGAGCCACCCGGGTGCTCTTAAAATGGTCCATTTCTTTCTTACTACTATTTCAGAAGCTTGAAATCTGGAGGTCATGTGTAATATTTCTTTCCTTTATATTTCATTTCTCCTCCCCTTACCAGGCCCCCCGGATTTCATCTACCAATAGTTCTTGAATTCTTTTATGGCCTCGCCCCTACTTACTTTCCAGCTTCGTCTTATTGTACCTTCTCCTCATTCTGCACGCTCTCCATATTTGCCATGTTTCCTGTCATCCCAGGGCCCTTGAACTTACAGTCTTCCTTGCTTAGCAGCTCCTACTCATCTTTCAGATAAAAGTCCAGAGTACCACTTACAAGGAATTCTTCCTTGCCCCAAAATAGGTCAGATTGTTCTCTTACAAATGTTCTTTGCCTTGGAGTGCTTGGGTGGCTCAGTAGATTGAGCATCTGACTCTTTTTTTTTTTTTTTTTTAAGATTTTATTTATTTATTTGACAGAGAGAGAGAGAGCACACAAGTAGGCAGAAAAGCAGGCAGAGAGAGAGGGAGAATCAGGCTCTCTGTTGAGGAGGGAGCCTTATGTGGGGCTTGATCCCAGGACCCTGGGATCATGACCTGAGCTGAAGGCAGAGGCTTAACCAGCTGAGCCACCCAGGCACCCCTGAGCATCTGACTCTTGATTTCAGCTCAGGTCATCATCTCAGGGTTGTGAGATCAAACCCCATGTCAGCTCCATGTGGAGCCTGCTTGGGATTCTCTCTCCCTCCCTCTGCCTCCCCACTTCTCCCTCTCTAAAAAAAAAATAGATAAATGCTCTTTGCCTCTTAGACTGGTGCAACATTGTTTAAGCTTGTTGGCTAAATTTGTTTGCATGCCTCATTATTTGATTAATTTCCATCTCCCCTACCAAAGTATAAAGAGGATGAGCAGGGGGGCAGTCTCGTTTTTGTTTGCCATTTTATCCTGAGTGCTCAGCATGTTGTAGATCACTAAATATTTATTGAATGAATAGATGGTCATTGCCACTGCCTTGGCGAGGACACTGATACCTCTTTTGGATTTCTACAACAGCCTGCTATCTGGGTCTCCCTAGCTTTTGCCTTGCCCTTTCCTAATACATTCTATACATTATAACCAGAGTATTCCTTCAGTGATGCAAGTATGTTCAGGATACTCTTCGGCTTCCAATCATTCAGTTGTTTCATGTTGTCCACAGGATAAAATCATATTCCTTTCCAGCCTCATCTCTTAACACTTTCCCCTTTCACACTGTGGTTCAGCAATACTTGTATATTTGTAGTTCCCTGACACACTGTTTATGTATGAATTTTTTTTTCTGCCCAAAACTCCCTAGTCTCCTGCTCATCCTTCTGCCTACTAGTTCCTTATGATCTGTCCAGTCTCACCTTCAGTGCTGCCTTCCCCTTAAACAGAATTAAGTTAGGTTTCTTTCTTTTTTTTTTTTTAAGATTTTATTATTTATTTATTTATTTATTTGACAGAGAGAGAGAGAGAGAGAGAGAGATATCACAAGTAGTCAGAGAGGCAGGCAGAGAGAGAGGGGGAGGCAGGCCCCCTGCCAAGCAGAGAGCCGGATGCGGAGCTCAATCCCAGGACCCTGAGATCATGACCTAAACCAAAGGCAGAGGCTTAACCCACTAAGCCACCCAGGTGCCCCTTAAGTTGGGTTTTTCTCTCAAGTATTCCAGTAGTGCCCTGCACCTGCTTATCGTACATATCATACTGTATTGAAAATACCTGTCAACTTGTCTGTCCCAGGGCTGTTTCTTTATGATTGTTTCAGAACTGGTGCATAGCAAGTACCTGGTGAATTCACTCATGAATACATTAGGCTTAGTTACTAAGCTTTAGATATGGTTAGGGTTAAATCATTGTTATGAACCCTTTGAAACATTAAAAAAATTTTTTTTAGAAATTTTATTTATTTTAGAGAGCGCGAACAGGGGAAGAGGCAGAGTGAGAGGGAGGAATAGTGTCAAGCAGAGTCTGCACCAAGCACAGAGCCTGACATGGGGCTCGATCCCAGGACCCTGAGATCACAGCCTGTGTGGAAAACAAGAGTCACTGCTCAACCAGCTGTGCCACCCAAGCACCCCTGAACTTTTAAATTTTAATAGCAGCTAGAATGCTAGGAAACTCGTTTGCAATAGAAAAATTATTTGCAGTACGAGTAGAAGATAATATATAAATTGTATAAAAATAGGTTCAGTGTTATTAAATATTGTAGAAATGTAAATAAAACATTAGCAAATCATTTTTGCCTATTAGATTCACAAAAATTATAATGATTCGTAATATACAGGGTAGGTAGGGTATGATAAACCAAAGACTCATAAATGTTAGAGTAAATGGGCACAACTTTTTTTTCCCTTAAGTTAATGTATGTATTTATTCAAGTAATCTCTACACTCAATGTGGGGTTCGAACTCACAGCCCCGTGATTGAGAGTTGCATGCTCTTCCCAGTGAGCCAGCCAGGCGCTCCCACCCCCAGAACCTCTTCTTACAACACGGTTTTGCAGTAGCTATTAAAATGTTAAATGTCCATAATTTTTTATCTAGAAATTCACCTTCTACATATGTGTCCTACTAAAATACACATATACCGGGGGATGGGGAGGAGGTCCAGAGATATAAGTGCGATGTTGTTCATTGTAGTATTGTTTCTAAAGGTGAAAACTTGGATATGACCCAAATGGTCATAATAGGATATTGCTAAAATAAATGGTACTATATCATATGATGAAATCATATAGTTTTGAAAAAATGAAGTAGGGTTATATTTATAGATGTGGAAAAATGGCTAAGAAAATTTGTAAAGCAGGTTTCAAAACAGTGATTATGTAGTGTGATCCCGTTTTATAAGTAAATACATAAAGTATGCTGCTATATGTGGGTTATATGTGTATGTGTGTGTGTGTGTTTTTAAAGATTTATTTACTTATTTGAAAGAGAAAGCATGAACAGAGGAAGGGGCAGAGGGAGAGGGAGAAGCAGGTTACCTGCTGAGCAGTGAACCCCACATGAGCCTCTGTCCCAGGATCCTGGGATCATGGCCTGAGCCAAAGGCAGATGCTTATTTAACCCACTGAGCCACCCAGGTGCCCCTCTATGTGTGTTTTAAAAAAATATATCTGGAGAAATATTCCCCAGACTGTTAGTGAATTATTAGGAGGCTGATATTAAGGGAAGCTTTTACATTTTGTGTTAAATATTTTTTTTAAGACTTTATTTGACAGAGCACGCATGCACAAGCAGGGGCAGCAGCAGAGGGAGAGGGAGAAGCAGAGTACCTGCTGAGCAGAGAGCCTGACACGGGGCTCCATCCCAAGACCCTGAGATCTTGACCTGAGCGGAAGGCAGATGCTTAACCGACTGAGCCATGCAGGCGCCCATGCTAAATATTTTCTATAATGTTTGGTCTTTTTGAATGATAAGTATGCATTACTATAATTATCAGAAAATAGAAACATTGGGGCACCTGGCTGGCTCAGTCAGTGGAGCATCTGATTCTTAATCTTGGGGTCATGAGTTTGAGCCCCATGTTGGGTGCAGAGATTCAAAAGATTGAAAAACAGGAAGGAGCACAGACTATGTGGTGTTAGGGTGCTATCAATTGCAAGTGTGAGCTGTACACTTAACTTTTTCCCTTTTTTTCAAATAGAATGCCCAGTGTTTACATGGGGACATTGCACAGTCACAAAGAGAAATTACACTGAAAGGCTTCAGAGAAGGTAGTTTTAAAGTTTTGGTGGCAACCAACGTGGCTGCCCGTGGTTTGGACATTCCTGAGGTTGACCTGGTGATTCAAAGTTCTCCTCCCCAGGTAAGAAATGAGATTTTATTCAGGGACTATAAGAACAGCGTGTAAATTGCCATTTTATTTATAAAGATACTGCTTGGAATATGAAAAATATGTTATCGTTCTTGCTGTTAACCATTTTTTACTGATGCCGTATTAAATTGGTCAGAATCTGATGTCTTAGCAGATGTTAACTTTTCTTTGGATTTGAAGCATGGAATCATGCAGAGGGATTATAAAAAGTTGTCATATGAAGAGCCTTGGGATGCAGTGGATAAATATTTTAAATCCTGTTTTATCCAAATATTCAGCATAAAAGGATGATGAAAGAGCACTAGGTTTGAAATAAAAATGTTATTAGTAGTAGCAGTTTTGTTATTGTTAGCATTATTATTTCGTTGTTGGAATGACTGTACTGGCCAGATTTTTTTTTTTTTTTTGCCAGATTTAAAAAAAGTATTGCTTCTTTTATTTTCAGGATGTTGAGTCCTATATTCATCGTTCTGGACGCACAGGTAGAGCTGGCCGGACAGGGATTTGCATATGTTTTTATCAACCCAGAGAAAGAGGTCAACTAAGATATGTGGAACAAAAAGCAGTAAGTAGAGTTAAATTATTTCAGGCTTATTATCTAAATGGTGCTTTAGAAAAGAGCTCTTTTTATATTTGTTCTCACAAATAGATGCTTATAACTTTTCTCAGTTTAAGCTGCATTTGGATGTGAAGCATGTGGAAAGCTAAATTTATATGAGCTGCAAGACTTTGTTTTGATACAGCTTTTATTGTGAAGACAGAAGAGCTGACTTTCTCATTTTTCCCTTGAATTTCTCTCTTGGTTCTAAAATCAGAAGCGCATTGTGATTTCAGTATCTCATAGTCCAGTATTACAAAGGGGTGACTGCCATAGTCTTGGTGTATTTTTTAAGATGATATTGAGTTAAGGTAAAAACGGCCAGTTTCTGTAAGAAATTGTATACATTATTTGTGGCCTGTATTTTTTTTGTGTATGTGATATTTGACATTTTCCCCTATTTTCATGATGTGTGTGTTTTAAATGCTATTTCATCTACTTTGTAAAATGAGATAGGGTAATAAAAAAAAGTTGATAGAGGTGATCAGCATCTTTTTTTCCTTTTTTAGAATCAGCTTTATTTTGCTGTGAAATTTCATGACTGTAACTAAGGGCAATTAAATTTTTTTTTCTCTTCCTAGAATTTGTAATTGATGATTTATTAGAAAAAGCAGGTCTTTTGATCTACTGGGGCTTGAAATCTTTAAGTCCAAGAAATGGAAATTCAACAAACTATATGAATTTAGGAATTAATTGTAAAGACTTCCATTTTTCTTTAATGTAATTCTTTCATTTTCAGGGAATTACTTTTAAACGTGTAGGTGTACCTTCTACAATGGATTTAGTTAAATCTAAAAGCATGGATGCCATCAGGTATGCTTTCTGACCTTGCTGAATAAATTTTTCTTTTGTATTAGGCTATTCATCTTTAAGCTCTCCTAGTTCAAATATCAGAAAACTTAATCACCAGTTTTACCAGCAGACTTTAAGTTATATTAAAGTACGAAAACGTTGCTCTTTCTTTTCCCATTCATTCTCTTATATTTAGTTTTTTACCTTTGTCTTGACCAAGAAAATCTATTCTTTTTACACCATAGGTCTCTGGCTTCCGTTTCTTATGCTGCTGTTGATTTTTTCCGACCATCAGCTCAGAGATTGATAGAAGAGAAAGGGGCAGTGGATGCATTGGCTGCAGCATTAGCCCACATCTCTGGTGCATCAAGTTTTGAACCACGATCTTTGATCACCTCTGATAAGGTAGAAATCTATGAGAAAATCATGTATGGTTGAGAAAAGATTAAAATCGAACCATAGATAATCCCTCTATCTGGAGAGAAAAACAAGAGACTTTCACTTTGCACAGTACTGTGTTAACTGAAACTTACACACAAGACCCTATTCTTTATTTTATAAGTTGCCATGGAACCATACAAATCAAAGCATAGATTCTGTGCATAGATAAACATAAATCAAAGCATCGATTCAATGCCATGCAAAGTTAGGATTACCTGTATATGTGGAGGGGCTATGTGTATGGGGTGGGGTGTGTGTGTAGTGTGATACCATCTGACCTAGCCCCTTGTCGGTTAGTATCAGTTGTTAAAACAAACCACACCAGACCCATTGGTTGCAAGTAGTTCAAAGATTTACTACTTATCAGGGTATAAGTGAGGAGAGTCCCTGGATGGCAGGACCACTCAGCAAGAAAGCTCTCTGATGTTTGGGTGGGGACAGAGATTGAGAGAAAGAGGGAGAGTTGGTGAAAGAGGAGAACAAAAAGGTCAGGGCAGGTAAACTTGCATGTGACAATTTGGCATAGTATGAATGAGTACATCAGGGGTGGCTGATGTTTTCCATCTGGCAAGTGTTAATAGTTTAGTCAAATGTCATTTTGCTGGGAGTGACTTCATGTGTCCCAACTCTTCCCTCCCCCTCTCCATACACTGTGTATCTTCTTTTTTTCTTTTTTTTTTTGAGAGAAAGAGGGAGACAGAGAGTCCCAAACAGGCTCCATACCCAGAGCAGAGCCTGATGCAGGGCTCCATCCCATGACCCTAAGACCAAGACCTGAGCCGAAACCAAGAGTTGGATGCCTTAACCTACTGAGCCACCTAGATGCCCTCCCCCCACAGTGTATCTTTATTTTTTAATTTATTTTATTTTTATTAAAGATTTTATTTATATGAGAGAGAGAGAGCATGAACTGGGAGAGGGAGGGGGAGAAACAGACTCCCTACTGAGCTGGGAGTTCAATGTGGGACTCAGTCCCAGGACCCTGAGATCATGACCTGTGAGCCGCAGGCAGACACTTAACAAACTGAGCCACCTAGGTGTTCCTCACACTGTGTATCTTTAAAAAAAAAAAACACCTGGATCTTCAGGGTTGTGAGATTGAGCCCCATGTTGGGCTGTGCACTCAGCATGGAGTCTGCCTGTCTTTATCCATCTGCCCCCGACCCCCGTGCGCTACCCCTATGCATGCACTTGTGCATGTGCTCGCTCGCTGTCTCTTTAAATAAAATCTTAAAAAAAAAAAAAATCAGGATCAATTCAAGTTCATATGCTACATTTGGTGTTACGTTTCTCTTAATCTGGAACTGTTTTCCCATCATTTTTATTAATTTTATTAATTTTTTGAAGAATATAGATTAGTTGTCTAGATCAGAGTCTAGTTTCTTATCTGGGTTTTTCTGGTTTTCTTTTCTTCATACATCTTTTAACTTTTGCCTTTATTCAGCCTCCCCTGTAAGCTGGAAGTAAAGTGAAAGCTTGATTTTATATTCAGGTTAAACAGTTTTGGCCGAAGTACCCTCTGGGTGATAATGTACTTCGTACTGTGTAACATCAGGAGGTATATAATGTCAGATTGTTTTAGTACTAATAATGCTTAGTTTGATCACTTGTTTGTAATGGAAAGTTATATTCCAATTGTAAAGGTATCTTTTACTCCGTGTAATTAGTAATATGTGGGGTAGTGCTTTAGCAGTGAACAAGTACCCTTTTCCTAATAACCCACCTAATACTTTTTTTCTTTTAAAGATTTTATTTATTTTTTTGACAGGGATCACAAGTAGGCAGAGAGGCAGGCAGAGAGAGGGAGAGAAGCAGGCTCTCTGCTGAGCAGAGAGCCCAATGCAGGGCTTGATCCCAGGACCCTGGGATCATGACCTGAGTGGAAGGCAGAGGCTTTAACCCACTGAGACACCCAGGTGCCCCTACTTTTTTTTTTTAAGATTTTATTTATTTATTTGAGCGAGAGTGAGTAAGAGAGAAAATACAAGCCACGGCGAGAGGCAGAGGGAGAAGCAGATGCCCCGCTCAGCAGGGAGCCTGATGCGGGGCTCCATCCCAGGACCCTGAGATCATGACCTGAGCCAAGGCCAGACGCTTAACCAACTGAGCCACCCAGGCGCCCCTACCACCAAATACTTAAGAAAATACTTAAGCCATACCTTTTAGGAAATACTAAGATAGCCTTTAGAGCCAAAAAGTACCTAAGAGATCATTTGTTCCCAACCCTTATCTAATAAAAGAATCCCTCTTTGGCAGATGGGTCATCTAACTTCTGATTAAATATCTTAAAAACTCTATTAGTGGGTTTGAAATTTTCTTTTATAGTCCAACCAAAATCCAAAGCCTTTACCACAAAGGTACTACGGGTCATCCCCATGGTACTTCTCTGACCTCATCTCATCACTCTTCCCGTGCTTGTTTTGGCTACCCTAACCTACTTGTTACTTGAACATAAATATACTTCCACACAAGACCTTTGCACTTGCACTGTTTCAGGTGTTCGTTCTTTGTACCACACGGCTTCCTCCTTCACTTTATTTAGGTCTCTTCAAATATCACCACATTACAGAGGTCTTTCCTGATCACCCTGTATAACTAGCTTACCTTTCTTTCCCTTTACTCTCTGTTCCCTTGCCCTGCTTTATTTTTCTTTATGATGCTTATTACTATTGGGCATTTTATTTTATTTTTATTATTATTTTTTTAAATATTTTATTTATTTATTTGACAGAGATCACAAGTAGGCAGAGAGAGAGGAGGAAGTAGGCTCCCTGCGGAGCAGAGAGCCGACGCTGGACTCGATCCCAGGACCCTGAGATCATGACCTGAGCCGAATGCAGAGGCTTTAACTCACTGAGCCACCCAGGCGCCCATCTATTGGGCATTTTACATATTTGCTTATTCATTTACGGTCTATCCCACCTCATCCCCACCAACCCCACCCCCAGCACTAGAATGAACCTGCATGAGAGAAAGGACTATTTACTGCTGAAACTATAGCATTTACTATAGTCTCTGGCAAATACATAGAGGACACTCAGTAGCTATTTTAGATGAGGGGCTTCTGGCTGGCTTAGTCGGTAAAACATGCGACTCTTGATCTTGGGGTTGTGAGTTCAAGCCCCATGCTGGGTATAGAGCTAACTTAAAAACAAACAAACAAACAAAAAAACCAAAAAAAAAACCCCAGAATTATTAGATGAATCCCTTCCTGTATCTTCTTCATGTTGATCTTTTTGCTGTCTGGTGAAGTTTTACAGAACAAGCAATTTTTAGATATGTAATAGTCCTCTAAAAGTTTAAAGAGATTTATGTCTTTTTGTTTTTCCACTCAAGCTAACTTTGACTCTTTCAGCATTTCCTCAGTTTTTCACTACTTTATCTTTTCTCTGATGCTCCAGTTATCTCTTAAAGCATGATGGTTAGAATGAAATATATAGTCTTTACAGAAATACAAAGAAGAATGGTTCTTTCAGTGATCTGTAAACATTAGTCTTCTATTAATATAGTTTTAAAGAAGTTATTTTTGGGACCCCTGGGTGGCTCAGTCGATTAAGCATCTGCCTTCAGCTTAGGTCATGATCCCAGGTCCTTGGGATCGAGTCCTGCCTCAGGCTCCCTGCTCAGTGGGGAGTCTGCTTCTCCCTCTGCCTGTGGCTTCCCCTGCTTGTGCTCTCACACACACACACTCTCGCTGACAAAATAAATCTTTATTTTTAAAGATTTAAATCTTTAAAGATTTAAAATCTTAAGTAAAATCTTTATTTAAGAAAAGTTACTTTTTTTTTTATTTTGGCAGCCACGTTATACTGATGGCTCATGAGAAATGTACAGTGAAGTCATGAAGGGCTGCAGAGTTGGAACTTCATTGTCCTCTTGCTGCTGCTTTTTTTCCAAAGATAATGTGACTTTTATTTCTTAAGGGGTTTGTCACCATGACTCTGGAAAGCCCAGAAGAAATAGAGGATATCAGCTGTGCATGGAAAGAACTTAACAGAAAGCTGAGTAGTAATGCTGTGTCCCAAATTACCAGAATGTGCCTCCTAAAAGGAAATATGGTAGGTTTTTCTAGACAAGTCAAAAGCTTCTCAGTCAGCTACTGTAAATGTCTCTAAAGACATTTATTCTTTGTTAAAAAAGATTCTATTCTTTCCTTCTTTTTTTTTTTTTTTTTGAAGTCTAATAGGATGAATAATGCAGTTTTCTCTGAGTGATAGTTTGTTTCCTCTTGTAAATTTGGCGGAGTTATATAAGTTTACCCCTTTGGGTAGAAAGCTGTAAATCATCCTGCTTAATTTGTGTAATAACCAAGTTATCTAAGTTTCTGCTCTTGGATACATATTGTGTGATTGTGTGTGGTGTTTTATTCTATGACTAAGTAACTTATGATTTCAATAGCTAAACAGCTCTATTACTCAGAGAATACTCAGTATTGACTTTTAAATGGCCTGCTCTTGGTTATTAAAGAGGATAATTAAATAAATTAGTATTTTAATACATTTTTGAAATAGCAAAGATTTCTAATCTTAGTGACTCTGTTTCTTTAATGGATTGAAAAAAGATACTATATTTATTCTTCTAAATTTACTACATAGGCTTATTCTAGCCTAGAGTTTATTAGATTGTTTATTAGAAAGAATCATTTCTCTCAAAGTTTACTATTACCACAAGAATGTTTTGTGGCAAGTATGAGACAAATATATGCATGAAGAAAAAAATGTGGAGGGGAGGGAAAAATAAAACAAGAAACTTAGGCCAAACTAACTGCCACAGTTGAGAAGTAAATTAACTTTCAATTTATTGGCAGCCAGGACCAAAAAAGAAACATCATGTTTTATACCATTCTTATTATCTGATAAACACTGCAGCTCCTCAGGATAGAGACTTTCCAGTACTAAATTTTTCAAGAAATTTATACTTTAAACATTATAGTGTCAACAAGAACTTTTATAGAGAACACTCTAGATTCTAGGTAGTAGTAATAGTAGATTCCTGTTAGATATTGTGTTTACTTTTCAGATTTAGAAAATACAGTAAGCAGCTACTCTGTGTCATGCATTATTATATGTTAGCTGTTTTAATCTTGTAAACATTCATGGGGCATGCCCTATCTTTTCTTTTTTAGCTTCTATAAAACTACCACCAAGTATTAGCGTATTGGTAAAAAATCAACTCATCTGCATTTGAATAAAAATGTTTTCATTTTGCTTTTAGGGTGTTTGCTTTGACGTTCCCACAACTGAATCAGAAAGGTTACAGGTATTTTTAAAATTTTATGTTAAATTGAGTAGGTTTCTCTAAAAAATAGGAATTTTTAAAAAGTGACAATATCCTTATGATGTCTTAATCAATTAACATTCCTTAATGTAATATATCTAGTCTATATCATAATTTAAAACATTTTTTATTATAAATTCAGATATAAAAAACAGAATTGTGTAATGAATATTCATGTACCCATCACTCAGCTTCAACAGTGATCAGCTCATGGCCAGTTTGTTTCGTGGTTTCATGTCACTTCCATCCATTTTCCCACTCTCCTATATGTATTCTTTTTTTCCCCCCAAACTCAGCTTTGATTTTCTCTTCCATATTATACTAGGAGAAAGTGACAATAATATTTTATTTAATGCTTAAATAAACTTAAAAATTCCAGTATAGTTAACATGCAGTGTTATATTAGTTTCAGGTATACAACACAGTGATTCAACACTTGCATACGATACCCAGTGTGCTTAAATAAGTTTTTATAATTTTTTATTTTACACAAAGTAAGATTAAGACAAAAACAAATACTATATGACTTTACTCATACTGGAATTTCAGAAACAAAACAAATGAACAAAGGAAAAAAGAGCCAGGAAAAAAACAGATCTTTAAATATAGAGACAAACTACTGGTTGCCAGAGGGGAGGTGGGTGGCAAGTTAGGTGAAATAGATGAAGGGGTTTAAGAGTTGTATGTATTCATTTGAAACAAATTGTAGGTATTTTATCATTTCAACCATGAATATTTCCATATACCTAACTATTAGGGAAACTTTTTTGTTTTTTTTAAGATTTATTTATTTATTAGAGAGAGTGTGCGAGCAGGGGTAGGGGCAGAGGAAGAGGGAGAGAGAGAAACCTCAAGCAGACTCCCTGTCGAGTGTGGAGCCCAGCTCGGGGTTCGATCTCACGACCCTGAGACCATGACCCGAGCCGAAATCAAGAGTCGGTAGCTTAACCAACTGAGCCACCCAGGCACCCCTCAACAGGGTATTTTAATATTCACTTTCCTTGGCAACTCATGATCACAATGAATAATAGTTAATTTAGCAGGACATGATAGAGTGATGTGCTTATGAGCTGCTGATTCACATAATCTTGAGTTGTTTACTCTGATACCAAAGTATTTCCAGTGGTTACATATTTTCGACAGGTGTTTAGTCCCCAGCATTAGCTCTCACTTCTTGCTTCTGTCACTGTAACCACTGAAAGCCATGCACTAATTAATGGCCTGTTTGTTTCATGCCAAGAAAGCAATGCTCTCTTTTATTTTTTTAATTTTAATTTTTAAAAATATTTATTTATTTGAGAGGTAGAGAGCATGTGAGAGTGGGGGTGGATCAGAGGAAGAGGGAGAGAGAATTTCAAGCAGACCCACCTTCAGGGTGGAACCTGATGCAGGGCTTGATCTCATAACCCTGAGTTGATGACCTGAGCCAAAATCAAGAGTTGGATGCTCAACTGACTGAGCCACCCAGGCACCCCAGTGTGCTCTCTTTTAAAATGTATAAATTGAGTATGAAATTATGAGCCTCAAACTGAGCCTGAGAGTTTCTCCTAAGACTAAAATTTAGGAACTTTAATGAATGAGCTTCGAATATGTTTTTGTTTTTGTTTTCTGGTTTTCAGTTTTGCTTCAGATACTTTGAATTTAAATGGATAGGTGGCCTTTAGCTAATAGATGATGGATATTAAAAAAGAATCTTCTGTACTCATATGCTTGCGCTTATGGTTTCCATTTTGCATTTATATTAATCCTCTAAATTCCCCCAACAGGCAGAGTGGCATGATTCAGACTGGATACTTTCATTGCCAGCCAAGTTACCTGAAATTGAAGAATATTATGATGGAAACACATCTTCTAACTCCAGGCAGAGGAGTGGCTGGTCAAGTGGCCGGTCAGGCCGGTCTGGCCGGTCAGGTGGTCGATCTGGTGGCCGGTCAGGTAGACAGAGTCGACAGGGAAGTCGGTCAGGAAGTCGACAAGATGGTAGACGACGAAGTGGGAATAGAAATCGATCAAGAAGCGGGGGCCACAAACGGAGTTTTGACTGAGTATTTGATAGTTAAGCTACCAGTGTGAGCTTGCCTATTTCTGCCTAATCATGTACATATCCACCCAAATTAGGTCATCGTAGTTGAGGTATGTGTCTGCTCTTTGCAAAGAAGTTGGTCATATTTTTTTAAAAAGTATTTCACAAGAATGGTTGTAAACAAATCTACTTATCCAGTTATACCTTTGAATAAAAAAACTCCTTTTATTGTCTCTTTTCACTATGTGTTAAGAATTCTGTCAATGTAATCTTCTACAGGTTCTTCTAAGACATAACAGTTAAATTAGTCTTAAGATTACTCGCATTTTGCAAAATGTAGTGTATTTGTATTCAGATCATTCCTTCCATAGGATGTGTAGTAGAAAATAAGAAATCTCTTCTACATTAAAGGGCTATAGAAACTGGTGACTTGATTGGTTAGGTGTAGTGTTTAAATTCTATATATAGTTCACTAAAAGGGTGTGCAAGCACTGTACACTCAATAATTTAGTCACCGATAATGACTAAAGTCAGTGTGCCTATCACTGTGTTAATTATAAGGGGTACAGTGGTGCGCAAAGGCACAGCACTATCGATACGGAACTTATAGTCTAAAGACAATCAAGCAATTATGAGTGAGATTAACCTCTAAAGGGTAAAATAGGTAGGTATGGAATGCTAAGGACCTATTTGGAGAGTCCCAGACCAGTCTTGGAGATAGAAGGGCTTCGAAGTTTAAAAAAAAAAAGATCTTAGAAGTGGTGATACCCAAAAGAAGATCTAAGCAAGTATGTGTATGGTGGGAAGAAGAGTTTAGAAGAGAGGTTTGCAGGCAGGGAGAACAGCATATGCAGATACCCAGAGCCAAAGAATACCATAGGAAGTCTGAGGACCTACAGTCAGTTCATTGTGGTTTGCATATGGCAGACAGAGGATGGGAATAAGAGAGAATGATTAGTATTTAATCAGGGACCAGATCTTAAAGGTCTTGTGTGCAAACATTCTCTTGAAAAAAGATTTGAAGTAAGGAGTAACATGATGAGATCTGTGTTTTAGAAAAGATGACTGGCTGCACTGAGGAGACTGGATTGGAGAAGGGCCAGACTGGCGGTCAGGAGGCCTCTTAAGATGATGTTGGAGTAATCCAAGGTAGAGGTGACGGTCTGCACTAATGTCAGGGAACATATTTTGACTGATAAGAACTGAGGCATTTGGGAGCTTATTACTTGTCCAGAATCAGAGCTGGATAATATGTAGTGGATTGAGGATTTAAACCCCGGTAAGTGTTGCTTCTGAACCAGCATTCTTAACCACTGTGCTAAATAGCAGTGGTGACATTGAGAAACATGAATAGATTTCCAAAGTTTTGTTTTGTTTTCACGATTTTATTTATTTATTTGACAGAGGCATAGCAAGAGAGGGAAAACAAGCAGGGGGAGTGGAAGAGGGAGAAGCAGGCTTCGCGCTGAACAGGGAGCCTGATGCGGGTCTCAATCCCAGGATTCTGGGATCATGACCTGAGCCGAAGGTAGATGCCCAATGACTGAGCCACCCAGGCGCCCCAAGATTTACAAAATTTTTTGTTTTAAGTTTTCTTTTTCCTTTCTTTCTTTACTTTTCTTTCCTTTCCTTTTCTTTCTTTCTTCCTTTCTTTCTTTCTTTCTTTCTTTCTCTCTCTCTCTCTCTCTCTCTCTCTCTTTCTTTCTTTCTTTCTTTCTTTTTCTTTCTTTCATCCCTACACCTAATGTAGGGCTTGAACTCAGTGACCCCAAGATCAAGAGTCACATGTTCTTCCAACCAAGCCAGACAGGCCCCTCCAAAGTTGTAGGAAATAACATTGTTAGGACTTAGTGCTTGATTGAACTGGAAGATGAGAGAGGTGCAAAAGAAAGAGATTTTTGTCACTGAAATAAGGTAGTAGGAGAAAGAACAAAGCAAGGGGAGGGAGGGCATGGTTAGTTCAATATCAGATATATTTTAATATTGAATAGCCCATGAGATAATAAAAGAAGATTTAAGAGGAAATAAAGAGTAGACACTTGGATTTATAGATTTGAAGGAGAGACATCTGTTCTCAAGGTGTAAAAATTTGGACATAGTTTTTAAAAAGGTTAATTGTAAGAAAAATTAAAAAAATTAAAAAGGTTAATTGTAGTTAAGGCAGTGGAAGAGATTATCTAGTGAACATATAGGAAGAAAAGAGGACTAGGGAGGAACTCAGAGACAGAAAAATGTATTTACTGCATAGCAGAGGAAGGGAATCCCATTACCATCAAGAAGAGGTGAGAAGGCAGCAGAAAGCCCAGGAGTATGAGGCTTTCCGAGGAACCAGAAGATGAACCTGAGATGCCCACTGGATTTGGCAAAAAGACATGTGACATGGGGAGCAACCATATTAATAAAGTATGGAGAGTAGAAACCATTTATCAGTGGGCTCAGCAAGAAATGAGAGAAAGCACTAGGGAGAGCAAACATGTCTTCCAGAAATTTGGCTGTGAAGTAAGGAAGAATAAGCTAAAGCTGGATGTAAAAGAAAGGACATGAGATGACAGTTTTTTGTATGTGTGTGTTGGGGGAGGATGAGGGAAATCAGAGGATGAACTACTATGGGAAGGAATTAGAAAGGAGGGATGAAGGGAAAATATATGATGGAGCAAGATCCCTATGAAGACCTGGAAGGATGAGCTTTAAGCACACACTGGAGATTTTGATCTTAGGTGGGAGAAGCACATCTCTTAACATTTTGCCAAGAAGAAATGTTTATCATGTAGGTGAATTTGCAGGTGTTAAGGTAAAAAGTTGACAGATTCCTGCCTGATGTCTTTTTTTTTTTTTTCCCCTGTGGTATTCTTTCATGGTCGTCTGCTGAGGGTGAAGAGGAAAGTAGCAGGCTCAGAGATCTGAGGAGATGGGAGAAATGCTGAGGCATCAGCTGTAGAGCAAGATGGAGAGCTTACTAGGCAAACTGGTGTTAACAGGCAGCTTTGAGGGTCCAGGTGACGTTAGAGACTGAATGTGTAGTGGCAGCAATTAGAGCACTTGAGGGATTTCCTGTGGTGATACTCAATATTCTGTTGTAGGGGTGGAGATGGGAGATGATTGATCTAGGATTGGGGTTTGCTCTGCGACATGAAAGGATGACAAGGTGGATATATTAAGGACTTTGGCAAAAGTTACTGGAGTAATGGGCTATGGAGTCTAGACTGCCTCAGAACTGAGGCGGAGGTGGAGTTGATGACAGGGAGAATGTGGAAGGGACAGGGGACTGAAGGTCACTGAGAGCTGTCTGAATTTGAAATTTCAGGAGTGGAGCACTTCGGGACAAGACAAGTGTGGGGTTTGGTAGTAGGCCGATGGGGGTGTAGGTCATTTCAGTTGAGATGGTTAAAGAACAGAGAAGCTAGCACAGGTGGTTTTATGGACGGTGAAGTCTCCAGACCGAGGAGGGAGGGGAAGAATAAGCCAGGTGCCAAGCTATCAATGAATGGTGGAGGTTAGGTTACCAGAATGAGGACTCTTCCTCATAGGGTGATATTGCCACATGTCCTCAAAGGGACAAGGGCGTTTACATGATACTGAAGGAGTATTAGTTTGGAAATGGTTTGGAGGAGAAGACTAATACCAGGGTACACGGGATGTAGGGAATGAGCAACATATACATGGGAAAGTTGCAGGAGGAGTATTTTTCAAGAAGGGCCAGATTGCAGTTAAGCTGGGGAGTTGTAAAGGACTCAGTTCTAGATAAGATTAAGAAAGGGAGAAATTTTGATTATGGGCAATGGGGTTCCAGATAACTAAGGGAGAAATTTTGATTATGGGCAATGGGGTTCCAGATAACTAAGGGAGAAATTTTGATTATGGGCAATGGGGTTCCTGATAACTTTCTTTGGGGGAAGAAAGTCTCACCTCTGCATTTGAGTAGTAGTGAGCTCTGGATTTATATGAAAGGTGAAAGGGGCTCCATTCCTACAAGGGTGCACGAATACTGGTAATTTAGTCTGGGTAAGTCGTATACCTACAGTATCCCAGGCACTGTGTTTGGGGTACAAAGGTAAGGTGTGTCTGGTCTCTGGCCTCAGGAGCTTAGAATCTAGTGAAATCGATGGACACATAAACTTAGGTCCACGGCAGTGACTAAGTGCAATAATTTGAGAGCTCTACACAAGGGCACCCAGCCCAGTCCAGGAATGGGGGTGGGAGTTTAGAGAAAGCTTTTGGGTGTGATGATTGAACATGAATTCAGTCAGGTAAAAGAAGTGGGAAGTGGGAATGGACATGAGAACAAGACAAGAGTCATTATCTTGGAAGGCCTTGTAGGCCTTGTTTAGGACAGACATTGAAGAGTGTCAGGGAAGTGAGTGAAGAAGAAAAGCATGTAGGTAACCACTAGCAGAGTGGAGGTAGATATTAGGGGTCCACTTGCTAAAGGCTGGTTTTCCTATGAGCACGGGAAGTGGGGCAGGTCCTGACAAGATTAGTAATAGCTTTCCATACCTTCCAGAAGAAGGGGGGGTGGGCGTGGAGAATTCTCAGCTTTGGGCTGCATTCAGCCCTTCATTTTGCTCCTATCTCACAGAGCCCAGCACCTTCATGCTTCCTTTTGGCGATTCAGAGCCTCCTGTTTGGTATTCTGTGCCCTAGTGTGGTCACTTAACAGCTATTAGAATTCAATTAAACCAGTTACCCTGATCTTCAGGTTTTAAATCTGTAAGTATCTGTTTTATTCCCTTCAGCATTAGAAATTTAAATGAGTTCACATTTAGGTGTGAATGTCTGAGAGCTGCTTCTCTCATTGTTTTTGTTTCATATGTTTTGTGGGCAGTGCTTAGTAAGTATCTTTAACCATATTTTTTTCATATTAGTAATGTGCATCCACTGTTGAAAATTTGAAAAAAAATAGAGAAGCAAATGGAAGAAAATAAAGCTATCCATAATCACATCACTCAGATAATTACTGATATCATATTGTTGTGTAGATTTCTGAATCACTGTAGGTATGCGTGTTATGTATGCATACTTTTTGAAACAAATTTTCCCCCAATTTTATGAAAATACTACATTTTCTACATCAGAGGAAACTGGTCTGGCAGAATCAATATCCAAACAGAACTTCACATTTCCAATCAGATGTATATACGAGACTCATTTTTTTCCCACTTGTTACTGAATTTTATACTGATAACTAGATTTAATACCGGCCTTTGGCTGCCTTTAAGCCAGAGGGAGCCTTTGCATGCTTCCTCTTAGATTTTGGCCTCATGCCTGTGTGCAGGTATATTACAAAGGAATTTACATAGTTCGTAAGCCTTGATAACAATTTTCCATTAAGTAGCGTTCCAGGCTTACCCTCTTATTGATAATACAAATGCACCTGTACTATTTTTAGCAGTATCATGGCAGTATCACAGAGGTTCCTTGAGGCAGGGACTGGGCCTTCACTTAGGTACTCCGAAGTCTGAAGTACAATGCTGAAGTCCTAGATGTTAAGCCTTTTTTGTCAGTTGGTTGATTGCATTCATGCTTGCTCCCCCTTATCCCACACCTAATACCAGGATGACTGAATTGCTTTCCTGCCTGGGCATATAGCTAAAATTCATCTCAAGGAGTTCCTTCCTCACCCCTGCCCCCAACATTGCCATTTTAAAGGTCAATCAACATTTAGTGTCAATCTGTGTGCCTATGTACCAGGCGCTATTTGAAATCTTCAGGATACAAAGATGGATAAATCAAGGCTCCTAGCTTAAAGATATCAGAGTATAAGTTAAAGCATTGCTGTAGTACATAATTTGTTAAAAAACTGAGACTGTGAAACATCAATAGTTTATGTGAAACATGAAATTTTCCTTTAAACTGTCATTTAAAAATGTGCAGTAAAAATTAATAGTATGAAATACAGAAATAAAACTTAATAGCATTTTCCTTTGATTTCATTTTATGAAAATGATTATATTTTAAGCTGTCTTTCTAAATACGTACAAGTTTTAATAGCTCTCAATTATCGTGCTTTATGTCCTAGGCACTACTAAACCCTTTTCATTCATTATCTCAACGTTCTCAGCCCATGAGGTTAAGTTTGTTATCCCCATTTCATGCATAAGAAATTCCGATTCAGATTAAGTAATGTGTGCAAAATCACAGAACCAGCAGGTTTTTTTGAAAACCTGCACGTTTTCAAAGCCAGGCACTATTTCAACTGATTTCCAAAAATGATTTTGTGTGGAAGTGGCTCCCAATTCTTTGGATCACTAGTTCTTCAGAGAAGTTTAGCGACTTTGTCACACATCATTCAATGGACCATTTTTCCTCAACTCCTTGAATTAGTGTATTGCCCACATATGCAAGATTTGGAGCCCTGTATTTTCTTATAGAGGTCCGTGTGGTTTGGGCGCCCTTTCTACTGGTCCCAAAGGCGATTCCGGTGCCTCCGTGTGTCTTCGGAACAGCTGATATCCGTCCATCTCCCACCAGTCTATAAAGTTTCTTGATGACACCTCTTGTGTGTTGTCCGTTACTGGGTCCTAGCCTTGTTTCTCACCTGACATCACAGTGAATGCTCAGGGGATGTCTATGTGCACGAATAAAGGAATGACCAAAGCCCGACTGAATTCTAGTTCTTACCCAGGCTGTGAGTCTGGGTGTTTCCTCTCAGTGTCATTTCCACAAGGTGATCAAGAATACACACTTGCGGGGCGCCTGGGTGGCTCAGTGGGTTAAAGCCTCTGCCTTCGGCTGGGGTCATGATCCCAGGGTCCTGGGATCAAGCCCCACATCGGGCTCTCTGCTCTGCAGGGAGCCTGCTTCCTCCTCTCTCTCTCTCTGCCTGCCTCTCTGCCTACTTGTGATCTCTGTCTGTCAAATAAATAAAATCTTTAAAAAAAAAAATACACACTTGCCGCGTCTGGGCGTGAAAGATCTTGCAAACTCTAGCAATGTTACATAAAGCACTGAAGAACACTACGTAAAAGCAACAGGTCATTTAACAGGCCAGGGCTAGGGAGAATCATTGGTTGCCAGCCTTTGCGGTTCCTCCCAGTCCGAGCTTTCAAGTCCGGGAGCGGTGAGCGGGGAATTCACCACCATCCCTCACCAGGCGGAGCAGCCACTACTCTTTGGCGACCACGTGGGCTCCCGCCGCCCTGGGACTTTCTGCGTCCGCAGGAACTGCTTTGCTACCGGAAGTGACGAAGGTGGGCGCTCCAAACGGGTGGTACCGTCTCTTCCTCTCCACGCGGTGGACCTGGCCGGTCGGCCTCAACTGCTTGCGCTGAGCGATGCCGGGCAAACTCCTCAGTGACGCGGACTTGGACTCAGACACGGCCATGGAAAAAGTGGAAATACCGCGAAAGCAGGTGAGAGGGTGCCACCGAGGCCCTCGGTACCCGGGACGCTGAGAGGAGCTGGGTACGGAAGCGGGGTGGGGTGCCGGGCTGGGAGCCCGTGGCGCGCACGCGGACCTGGCGCGTCCGGAGCCCAGCGTGGGGCCGACCGCTGGAGTGCCAGGGGGCCGTACCCTCCGCGGGCGGGGGCCGAGCGAGCGGCCGGGGCGGTCTGGCGCTACGCTGAGCGCCGCTCGCACGTGGTTCGGGAGTTTGAGTGCCCAGCAGTCGGGCACTCGGATGTGCAGGCTCGGGCCCCACGTTGCTGGCTCAGGCCCTGACCTGATTCCGGGCGTGAGCGTGTGCGGAGGGAATTGTCGGTCAAGGTAGGCACTGAAGCTTTGGACTAGACATAGCCGCACTTCAGTTCCACCTGCACACGTGAGCGGCGTCTGCAGTGACGCTTGAGTAGTAAGGGAAGTACAGAGTTTTCCGGCCAGCAGCCTTTAGAACATGAAGTAGTCGTCTTAATGTGTACGGACCAGGTTTTCCCGTGGAAATAGAAAGATGTGTTGCGGTGCTGAGTGTACACCGTATTTTTGATAGAGGTCGGCAGTGTGTAGTGGTCTTAAGTTACCTTGATTGCTGTCTACATCTTTACTGTTACTTCCTTAGTGATTCAACTTGTGACCGATTCTGTTCTGAGATAAGGTCAGTCAGTGAGAGCAAAGATTGTCCCTGAACTCCTATGGTGCATGACTTAGAATTCCCTTTCCTTGGCTGTGCATGGGTCTTTTTGATGGAGAGCTTTTACAACAGCAATATTTTGGCATTGTAGGAAGCGGGGGAGCACAGACTTGTCCCCACAGGTGGAGAGGTCCTGGCTCTACCTGCTCCGATTCAGTGAAGATACTCAGTTGTGGAATGCTCAAGTGAAGAGGCACCTGGCCAAACCCCATTACATTCCAGAAGAGACCCCTGGATTAGGGGTGAAAAAACTGAAGTCTTGTGGGGAGACCAGATTATTTTTCAAATGTTTGAAAGATGATGATGTGGGAAAGAGTACCCTCATTAATGATTTGAGAGCAGAAGTGGGGCCTGAAACTTTAGGGGGCAGATTTTAGCTACATGTAATAGTCATCATACTTCTGGGATTGGCCTTTCAGAAAGGTTTTAACAGAGGCTACAGCACCTGTCTACTTAGTTTCCGTAGTATTAAGTAGTTAACTTTCAATAAGTTAATTATGTTAATTATGAAAAGTTGGAAAAAGTCAGACATTTCAGGTGGGCGCTATCGTCCTGGGTTTGGTTTAGTTTGGAGGTTTCACCCATTCCATTTCCTTGTAATGGTGCTTACCCCCCCTTTTTTTTTTGAAATTTTCTCCCTTTTTTATTAACATATAATGTATCGTTTGTTTCAGGGGTACAAGCCTGTGGTTCCTCAGTCTTACACAATCCACTGTGCTCACCATAGCACATACCCTCCCCAGTGTCCAGCACTCAGCCACCCCTTTCCTCTTACCCCTCTCCCCTCCAGCAACCCTCAGTTTGTTTCCTGAGATTAAGAGTCTTTTATGGTTTGTCTCCCTCTCTGGTTTCATCTTGTTTGATTTCCCCCTCCCTTCCCCTGTAATTCTGTCTTGTTTCTCAAATTCCTCATATCAATGAGAACATATGATAATTGTCTTTCTCTGATTTTGCTTAGCATAATAGCCTCTAGTTCCATCCACATCATTGCAAATAGCAAGATTTCATTTTTTGATGGCTGCATAGTATTCCTTCGTGTGTGTGTGTGTGTGTGTGTGTGTGTGTATCTGTCTATCTCACATCTTCTTTATCCATTTGTCTGTTGATGGACATCTAGGCTCTTTCCATAGTTTGGTATTATGGACATTGCTGCTATAAACATTGGGGTGCATGTGCCCCTTCAGATCACTATGAAATTATGTCCTTTTTGATATATTTAAAAAAATTTTTTTTCACTGTTCCAAAATTCATTGTTTATGTACCCTTCATAATACCTACCACCAGGCTCACCCAACCCCCCACCCTCCTCCCCTCCAAAACCCTCAGTTTGTTTCTCAGTCCACAAGTCTCTCATGGTTTGTCTCCCCCCTCCGATTTCCCCCAACTCACTTCTCTCCATCTCCCAAGGTCCTCCGTATTATTCCTTATGCTCCACAAGTAAGTAAAACCATATGATAATTGACTGTCTCTGCTTGACTTATTTCACTCACATAATCTCTTACAGGTCCATCCATATTGATACAAAAGTTAGGTGTTCATCCTTTCTGATGGAGGCATAATACTCCATTGTATCTTATCTTCTTTATCCATTTGTGCATTAAAGGGCATCTTGGTTCTTTCCACAGTTTGGTGACTGGCCATTGCTGCTGTGAAGACACACCCCCCGCCCCCCGCTTAAATTAGATACATCTCTTTTACACATGGAGTGATATATTGTGGGGTTTTATAGATTTTTGGTTCGTGAAGTGTCTCTGTAAATTCACTTGCACTTGTCAGATAACCAAGACAGGTATTAATGGATCCCTGTTTACCTGTACAGGAATTCTAGCAGAGAAAGAAATGTGTTGTCCATCTGTGGAGGTATATGGCCTTAATACTCTATTAGAAATAAAATGTACTTGATCACTTTCTGTAGTCATAGATAAGTAGTTTAGAGCCTTGAGGATCCCATGAGCCACCCCAAATCCCCTATGAAAGCTTGACAACTTATTTAACCAACATGAATTGAATAGATAACGAGGCATTCTTTTCTAAGCTGATGAAATCATTGATATACATGGTACTTATTTCCAGATAGCTAAGAAATGGTACTAAAAAGCAGTGTTTTGACTTAATTACAAGGTCAAAGTACAGATGTTGAAAAATGCCCCCAAATTGTGTTCTTCATAATTATGTGATCTTGAAATAATCCAGAATTGATGTACCCTACAAATGTATACATGCTTTGCTCAGTAGTTTTATTTTCTTTATTAATTTTTTTAGAAAGGTAGAAAAGAGAAGCCAAAATCTAATAAGACTGAAGAGGCAACAGAAGTAAAGGAAGAAATTATTTCCCCCAAAGCTAAAAAAGTTAAAAAGAAAGCCGAGTCTAATGAGGTTGACTTGAGTTCTCCTAAATCCAAAAAGGCAAAAAAGAAAGAGGAGCCATCTCAGGATAATATGATTTCTCCTAAAACCAAAAGTGTGAAAAAACCAAAGGAGACCGTCGAAAAGAAAGTTGTTTCTCCTAAAATCAAAAAGGCAGTAAAAAGTGAAGAACCTTCTGAAGAAGAAATAGATGCTCCTAAGCCCAAGAAGATGAAGAAAGAAAAGGAAATGAATGGAGAAATTAGAGAGAAAAGCCCCAAACTGAAGAATGGATTCCCTCATTCTGGACCTGTCTCCAACTCCAGTGAAACCCCAGGGGAAGAAAGTAACAGTGAAGTAGAGCAGGTAGGTTGTATTTCAGTGTGTAGAATGTATCTTTCATTATTGTTTCAGATAAGCAAGTAGGTAATTGCTACTGGTTTTATTTAAAAGTGGGAGAGGGAGGGGCACCTGGGTGGCTCAGTGGGTTAAATAAAGCTTCTGCCTTCGGCTCAGGTCATGATCCCAGGGTCCTGGGATGGGCTTCGGGCTCTCTGCTCAGCAGGGAGCCTGCTTCCCCCATCTCTCTCTCTCTGCCTGCATCTCTGCCTATTTGTGATCTCTATCAAATAAATAAATAAAATCTTAAAAAAAAAAAAAAAGTGAGTGAGGAGTGCCTGGCTGTCTTAGTCAGTAGAGCATGCAACTCTTGATCTCCACTCTTTTTGGTTTTTGTTTTTTAAGATTTTACTTATTATTTTAGAGGGAGAGAGAGTGAGTGTGTGCTAGCAGAGGGGAGGATCAGAAGGAGAGGGAGAGAGAATCTCAACCACTTTACCCCACTTATAAATATTAAATATTTTTATGCTTTCATAATCCATCATATAAATGTTTAGAAATCACTTAATTCCACTATTGGACATTTAGATTTTTTACTTTCAAATAATGCCACAGTGACCACTTTGTCATAAATGTTTGTTCCTTATTTTCTGTGGATGGATGTGAAAGATGTGGCTGTGGAAAAGAGTTAGTGACCTGTGCAGCAGTACAGTAGTCCCCCCCCCCCCCCCAATCTGATGTCTTGCTTTCCTGGGTTTCAGTTTCTTTTCTTTTTTTCTTTTCTCTTCTTTCCTTTCCCTTTCCCTTTTTTTTCTTTTTGAAGATTTTATTTATGTTAGAGAGAGATACAGAAAGAGCATGAGCGGGGTTGGGGGTTTGCAGAGGGAGAGAGAATCTCAAGCCAACTCCGTGCTGAGCACAGAGCGGAGGCAGGAATCCATCTCCTAACCCTGAGATCATGACCTGAGCTGAGATCAAGGTTGGATGCTCAACCAACTGAGCCACCCAGGCGCCCGCTCTCCAGGGTTTCCATTACTTCCTGTCACCGTGTTCAGGAGCAGATGGTTCTCTTCCTGACACACTGTCAGAAAATGTTAATAGTGCCTGCCATGGCATGGCGATGTCTGTGTCATCCACCCCACTTCATCTCATCACTTAGGCATTTTATCAGCTCACATCATCCCAAGAAGGGTCAATGTTGCACAGGAAGATACTTTGAAAGAGAGACCACAGTCACATAATTTTTATTATGGTATATTGTTATTATTGTTCTATTACTATTGTTTGTAGTCTCTTACTGTGCCTAATTTTATAAATTTATCATGGGTATGTATACGAGGGCATATGAAGAAGCATATGAGAATTTGTTGCCAGCTGTCTTTCTATTATAAGAATGGCCAAAGGAAAAGATGTCCCAATTCATCTTTCTTTGTTGCTTATATTTGCTGTCCTGTTAAAAACTAAGCAAATTTACCCTATTTTGAAAAAAACTCTGCCTCCAGTGTGGGGCTCAGACTCATGACCCTGAGATCAAAAGTCACATGCTCCATCCACTGACCCAGCCAGGAGCCCCTGACCAAGCTTAAAATAACTGAAATCAATCTGTTCCTGAAAATAGTAATCAGACTAGAAATAATAGAAAAACAACAGAAATCTCTGAAACATTTGTAAAGCAAGCTATGTATTTGTAAACAATCTATGGGTCAAAAAGGATATCTCAAGGGAAATGTAAAAATACAGGGATTTTAAAAATATTTTTTAGCTATTTATTTGAGAGAGATAGAGGGGGAGAGACAGAGAGAGAGCCCGGGTGAGCACCAGCAGGTGAGCTGCTGAGGGAGAGGGAGAAAATGGAAAAACATGCTCCCGGTGGAGCAGGGAGCCCAACACAGGGCTCCACCCCAGGACCCCACATACATAATTGTTCTATTATTATTGTTGTTAGTCTCTTATTGTGCCTATTTTATACATTTATCATGGGTATATATAGGAAAAAACATAGTATATATAAAGATTTCATACTCCTCTGACAGTTTCAGGGGTCTTAGAACAAATCCCCTGTGGATAAGGTGTTGGGGGATACTCTATATTGTTGCTGTGGGTTGGCAACGGAATAGTTCTTGGTTGAGACTGAATCTGCCTTCACTAGCCACACATAGTATATGTACAGTATGTATTTGCTACAGATTTTTTTTCCTTAGGGTTTTACAGATTATATTTCTTTTCAGATCTTGATTTACCTACCAGAGTTTCTGTGCCTTTTTGGTTGACTTACAGCAGATGTTTTAGAATTGGTTCTTTTGTTTCTTTCTCAGAAGATTTCTCAATGATTACCTGTAGGTGTGAAGTTACTGATTCCTTTCTGTGGCCCTTTCCTTGATAGGAAGTACCTGTGGAGCAAAAAGAAGGAGCTTTCTCTAATTTTCCCATATCTGAACAGACTATTAAACTTCTCAAAGGTAATATTTTTGGGAATACTGTATAATATTAGAATATTTATCTGGAAGTACTCCACTGTTTTTGTTGAGATAAAGGACAATATATGCAACCATACAATGCAGTAGATCTGTAAAGACAGTGTAGGACTGTACTAATGATGGCTTTGCTGCCCTTTTTTTTTTTTTTTAAGATTTTATTTATTTGAGAGAGAGAAAGTGAGAGAGCACTAGTGGAGGGGGAGGGATAGAGGGAGATTCCCCACTGAGCAGGGAACCCGATAATGTGGGGTCTCTGATGCAGACTCAATCTCAGGACTCTGGGATCATCACCTGAGCCAAAGACAGACGCTTAACCAACTAAGCCACCCAGGCGCCCCTCCTTACTGCCTCTTAAATAGGTGATTCAATTTTATTCAAACCAGTATGTGTATTCAGAGACGTGAGGACTGATTGTACTGGTGCAAGTAAACGGTTCCTGCCATGTTCATATTTTCTTTTTATCCTCTCCACTTGGTGAGACATCTCTTCATGATACCAGCCTTGCCCAGCACTCAGCCTGGCAGTGTGCCCGTGACTGAGCTGGTTAGTCACAGACGCTTGAGTAGGTGTTTCCTGAATCAGGTGTGGCGTAGTCTGGACTGCAGAGCACCTGATCTGGGGGTTTCTCTTGACCTATGGATGAGATTCATGACAAGTGACTAAACTCTTAAAATAATATTTACTCTAATTTGGTGCTTTAAAGTTTGTTGATATTCTTTAGTCCAGCAGATTCTTCACTACCAGAATGCGTTGGAACCTGACTTTGTAGATTTTTATTTTATTTTACTGATTTTTTTTCTTCAAAGATTTTATTTTTTTGACAGAGACAGACACAGCAAGAGAGGGAACACAAGCAGGGGGAGAGAGAGAGGCAGGCTTCCCGTTGAGCAGAGAGTCCGATGGGGGGCTCGATCCCAGGACCCTGGGATCATGACCCAGGCCGAAGGCAGACACTTCATGACTGAGCCACCGAGATGCTCCTGACTTTGTAGATATTGAACAGAAGGTAGAATTCCTTAATTCTGCAGGACCAGAAGCATGGCCGGGATTTTAAGAACTGCAGTGTCAGATAACATGGTTAATTTGTTCACAGCCCGTGGGGTGACCTTCCTGTTTCCTATACAAGCAAAGACATTTCACCATGTCTATAGTGGAAAAGACTTAATTGCACAGGCACGGACAGGAACTGGGAAGACATTCTCCTTTGCCATCCCTTTGGTTGAGAAGCTTCAGGGAGAACTGCAAGACCGGAAAAGAGGCCGTGCCCCTCAGGTAACTATCTTTAACGTAGACCCCAGGCTCCATATCTGCACAGGAGAAAAACTTTTTAGGCATTGCTTACATCATATACTATAGTTTTTTATTGGGTTCTCCTTAAAGTCTTTTTTTTAATCTGTTACAGGTTTTTATTTGACGTTAAAGCAGGATTGTTCTTTTAAGATTGTTGGCCACAAACCCTACATATTTAAATACTATAATCTGCCCCATGGTTGTGATCACCTGTATTATTAATGCTCATTGTGTTCCCTTTAAACTATTAGATGTCCCTGGGGCTTACAGGTTTGCTCAGGTGTCTTTGACCATTTTTACCTAGATGGTGAAAGCAATTTTAGTAGAGAGGCATGACTAGAAGGAGGCATACAAGAGGTGAAGAGGCCAAGCTTCTTTGTCAGGATGGTACTCGTTGGGTTCATTTCTGGAGAACCTGGCATTTGGCAAACCTTAACCTCACTGAAATGCCTATGTGTTCCTTTTGGTTATGGGTTCATGCACTTGACTTTCAGGTCCCGCCTCGCTTGTTTACTGGCCTGCCACCCCTCATTCATTCATTGCTTATTGCTCTAAACAAATGCAGCGTTAAACAAATGAATTATGCCAGCACTGGGAATTATTCCAGCTTGGCACATAGTGGGTATTCAGAAAATAGCTGTTGGATGAATTATCTGATGAATCTGTGAATATTCTGAAATCATACTTGTTTCATGCTGTTACCATACTTAAGGATCTGTAGTAGTTTCATATTGTGTGTCCTGTTGGGTCAAAATCAGACTGCTCTGGGATTCAAAGCTCCTCACCATTTTGCTCCTGCTTAACTCATCTTTGTTCTACTTTGAGTTTACTATCGTGTAGAGGTTCAGTCTATTGGTTTTGGAGCCCAACTGTCTGATTTTAAGTCTAGGCTTTGCTTCTTAGCTTTTTGGTTCAAAATCTTTTGTGTGTTTATTGTAGGTACAATTGTACAATACAATTGTAGGTGGGTCAGTAACTTGTGAGAATTAAGTGAGAATAATGCATAGTAAGCATTTAGTAGAGCCTGGGATGGTAAAAGCTCAAAGAATAGTTAAGGTTGTTATCATCAGCAGTGTTACTCCTTGCTCAAGTTGTTTCTTTCCTGGAATGCTATTTAAGTAGTAGCAGCTCCAGAAAACCCTTGGGCCTGCTCTGTGCAATCCTCCTGGAGCATGGCATGCTGGGGCCCTATGTCCCTTGGCATTGGTAGGATCACAGACTTTTCTTCTGAGTGGATTTGTCAGGGACTGTATTACATTTATGATCCTTCCCCACACAAAGTATGTTGCAAAGCATATGATAGATTTTTTAAAATACTTGGTAGGATGAGTTGAGCCTTCTTGTCAATTCCAGATTTGTGAAGAAATACTGCATAGTACTTTGAATTCAATAATTAGTTTTTCCTTTCCAGGTGCTGGTTCTTGCACCCACGAGGGAGTTGGCAAATCAAGTAAGCAGAGACTTCAGTGACATCACAAGAAAGCTGGCAGTGGCTTGTTTTTATGGTGGAACTCCCTATGGAGGTCAGAGTAAGTAAATCCAAAAGTGAGGGAAGGAAAAATGCCAACCATTTTGGATGCCCTGGTTGGATTTCTCAGACCTCGACATCTGGCTTTCCCTGGTTTAGTCATTTTTCTTTGTCATTATTGTTTAAAGATGGTCCAGAACACGGTCATAACATGATGATGTGTCAAATCCCGCATATAGATACTTGGATTTTTGTATTACTTACCTATGTTTATCTAAAGGCCATAAAGATCTGTTACTGAACCTAAGAGGATAGAGTCCATTTGGGCCCTTGGCACTAGAAAGTCACGATTCAGAGTTACTCTTTTTATCTGTCAAGGACGGTGAATCTGCCTCTTCTGGGGTCTTTGTTTCTTTCTTGCTGCAGGTGGGCCTTCCTTCTTCTGGGCCCAGGGGCCAAATGTTGCAATGTAGGCTTCTATCGAAGGACTCCATTACTTAACCAATTCAAGATCTTGAAACTTCATTATGTAGAGCAAATAAATAATTTCACGAAAGGATTTAAGGCATTAAAAATGTTGCAGTTGGCACGTAAAGCTCATGATTATTTCTTCTCAGCTTTGGTTAAATGAACTGGGCTTTGGCATCAGAAAAGTCTATGTTTGAATCTAGACTCTGCTCACAGTGTAATTTTAAGTTCAAGGTGTTTGATTTTTCTGCACTTGCTCATGTGAAAAAACAAGGTTACTAAACTCATCTGGTAATGGTGTTGAGAGGTTGAATTGGCTAAGGGGTATATAGAGTACCCAGTGTGCCCCCTGGACTGTAAGGACAATTCAACAAAAAGCTGCGTCATTATCCTCTCACCTCATTATACTGGACTCCATTTTCCTGAACATCTCTAGACCTTCTGGAAATACTTGCCCTTCTGCCTGGTCTCATTCTCTCCATACCTGCTTACCTTATATAAAGTTCTTTAAGATCCTCATTCTCACTTTGTTTGTGAAACCTTGGCACTTTCCACCACCAAGGAAGTAATTTCTTTCCTGGTGCTTCCATCCTGCACCCCGTGTTTTTCTGTTATGTCACACAATTCACTGGACTGTCACTTCTTACCTCTTCCCCCTAGATTATCTTGAGTTTCCCCTTGAGTATCTTTATCTTTGATACTTAGCATATTACCTCGTGTTTTTGGTTAATAAGTATTTTAGAATAAAAATGTATTTAACTGGTACCCCGGACTAATAAAAGGACTTAAAAACCCAGCATGTTTTATTATTGATGTTCTTTATAGTTGAACGCATGCGGAATGGGATTGATATCCTGGTTGGGACCCCAGGTCGAATCAAAGACCACCTACAGAATGGCAAGCTGGATCTCACCAAACTTAAGCATGTTGTCCTGGATGAAGTTGACCAGATGCTGGATATGGGGTTTGCTGATCAAGTGGAAGAGATTTTAAGTGTGGCATACAAGAAAGGTAAGCTCCAAATTCAGGGAGCTGCTGGAAGGGCTTAGAGGAAGAACGGTGATTAAGCAGGCTTCTAAATGTTAAATGAAACCTTAAATCGGGGAGTGACTTATTTTATTTAGGAAAACTTAAAGTTTTTAAAAATCATGATTTATGACATATCTATAATGGGGACAATTTGGGAAAGTAAGAGAAGAAAAATTTCATATCTGCCAGTTGGTGTGCTTTGCTTTTGGTTTCTTTTTTTTTTTTTTTTTTTTTTAAAGATTTTATTTATTTGTCAGAGAGAGAGGGAGAGAGAATGAGCACAGGCAGACAGAATGGCAGGCAGAGGCAGAGGGAGAAGCAGGCTCCCCGCCGAGCAAGGAGCCCGATGTGGGACTCGATCCCAGGACGCTGGGATCATGACCTGAGCCGAAGGCAGCTGCTTAACCAACTGAGCCACCCAGGCGTCCCTGCTTTTGGTTTCTTTAATCCTGACTTTGTACTATCGTACATATGTATGTATGTTAATTTTAATTTTACTGTTCATATAAAAATTTGGTATTAACACTCCCATGAAGAGGTTGTGCCATGATTTAATTCCATGTATATATTTTAATTTTGAGATGATACAAATAATTCTGCTTACACATGTTTTTATGCATATAGCATCCTTCACATCTCAGTATATGGAATTTGTTCTTTAGGATGGGTGTCCAGTAATGGAATTACTGAGTTTAAAGGTATAAATAGTTCGTGCTTCTCAATGTACATGGTTAATTTGCTCTCCAAAGGATTCTATCTACTTAAACCACCATTTGAAATATATGAAAATGCAGTATTATTCAAAGAGCAAACTTAAAAAATAGAGGCGCTTTTTAGTACCTGACCTTAAAGAATGAATAGGCTGAAACTCTAAAGACTGAGGAGCTGCTGGAGAGTATAGATGAGTCTAGAATCTATTCCGGTGTTTATGGTAGGATGTTTGCTTAGTGATCTAAACCGGATGGTTACTGGGCTTGATGAACAGGTGTTTTCCAGTTATATCTCATAATAGATAGATTTCCCTTATGGTTCATGAAGGCCAATGGTCAGGAAGCAAAATTACTTTAAAGTACCATTGGTGTTTCAAGTCTCCTTCACATCAATGACTTGGGCAGTATTTCTTTGCCCATTAGGACTCTGTGTCTTTCATTTTTTCCTCAATGCTTGGTGTGGCCTCCCGTGGTCGCTCTAGCATGTTGATGGACTCTGGAAGAACTGGGTGAGGTGGAATATGGGTAGGCTGATTCGGGTTATTCATACCGACTTTTTCCCCCCAAAGATTCAGAAGACAATCCCCAAACATTGCTTTTTTCTGCCACTTGCCCTCATTGGGTATATAATGTTGCTAAGAAATACATGAAATCTACATATGAACAGGTGGACCTGATTGGTAAAAGGACCCAGAAGACGGCAATAACTGTGGAGGTGAGTGATTCATTCAGCTGCTAGAGTTAGTAATAAACTGTATGTCCTGTTTTCCCTGTGTGATGGTATTAGGACTGGCAAATATACACTGGTTTCCAGATAAACACTAAATCCACATGAAGAGCCAAGTAAAGATCTGTTTCTGTTTGAGTTGTATGTGGTATGTGGGTTTTCTAATTTCATAATCTGATAGTCTGCCTTCAGAATCCTTTTGGAATCTGTATCTGTCTGAATTATATAAGTAAAAAGAAATTATACCTAGAACTTAAACACTCTGAGGGCAGCAGAGAAATCTAATACTTTGTGTTAAAGCCGTTTTCATTTTAGGATCCATAGCATAGAATTCCTTTCATCCAAGTAATAGACAGACCTACAGGCTAACAGACTAACCACATTTTTAAGTGGAGAAAAGGACAAAACATGCAGAAATTTTTCTCTTGCCAATTACTTGGCTTCCTGTAGGAATCAAGGGAATGATGTTTCTTTTTCTTCATTTTCCTAGTTAGTTCAGAAAATGGAGGAACCAGGAGCTCCTGGGTGTCTCAGTCTGTTGAGCACCCAACTCTTGATCTCAGGGTTGTGGGTTCAGGCCCTGTGTTGGGCTCTGTGTTAGGCATGGAGCCTACTTGAAAAGAGAAAGAGAAACGAAGGAAGGAAGGGAAAGAGGGAGGGAAAAGAAAGGAAATAGAGAAACCAGAGAAAGGGGGAAAAACTCTCTGCATTTTCTTTTCTTTAAGATTTATTTGTCGGAGTGAGTGAGTTTGGGGGCAGGGTGGGGGAAAGAGGAGAGCGACTTCATGCTGTGGGCTGAGCCCAGTGTGGAGCTCGATCTCACAACCCTGAGATCATGAACTGAGCCAAAACCAAGAGAGAGACTCTTAAAGGAGGTCCCCCCCCCCTTTTAAAAAGACTAACTTTAGAGAGAGAGAGAGATGGCTCTCTGCTTCAGTGGTTTGTGTGTGTGCGTGTGTGTTGTCCCTACACGGTGGTGGCAGTGATCTGCTCTAGTTAGGCTTAAAAATTGCTTCTAGCCCCAGTAGCATTGAGTGGGTGATTTCAGGGTCCAGGTAGGCATCACTAAATACATCTTTTTTTCCCTCTCTCATAAGCACCTGGCTATTAAGTGCCACTGGACTCAAAGGGCAGCAGTTATTGGGGACGTGATCCGAGTATATAGCGGTTTTCAGGGGCGCACTATCATCTTCTGCGAAACCAAGAAAGAAGCCCAGGAGTTGTCGCAGAACGTGGCCATAAAACAGGTTGGTTCTTCCCCTCCCTTTCCTTTAGGGAGGAAGCCTCTTTCAACTGATAGGCCCTGGTTACATGTTAGAGCTCACCTGATCAGTCGGTCTTGTCTCACAGGTGAGGAAAGGGTGGCTCACACCTAAGGCTACATGGGCAAAGTAGGTTTGATCACTCTTGTCTGGGGTCCTTCATCTAGTGAGTATAGGTGGACATTCATTTAATGACCACGGAGTGGGAAAAAATTTGAGGTTTGTCCATGTCAGGGACATGTTTTTCCCTTTGCTGTATTTTCAGTGGAAGTATCACCAAAATACAAAGATCAAATATCTTTACAGGCCTGATGTGTGATGCTAATAGGTCCTGTATTGTTGCATCTGGTGTTCTTAGGCCAGTTTCTTTCTTTGGCAGGATGCCCAGTCATTACATGGAGATATTCCTCAGAAGCAGAGAGAAATCACTTTGAAAGGCTTTAGAAATGGTGATTTTGGAGTTCTGGTTGCAACCAATGTTGCCGCTCGTGGGTTAGACATCCCTGAGGTTGATCTGGTTGTACAGAGTTCTCCACCAAAGGTAAGTGTTCTGTACTACGATTTTACTGCGTTTTGGGGTACTAAAACAAAGAGGAGGCTGTATCACTTACTTTCATGTGGTGAGTGATAGCTGTCTCTTGAGTGCTGGGATGCTACGGTGATTTTCAGAACAAATCTCTTCTGAGGTCCTTCCCTCAGAACTGACTGTTCAGTGGAAGCATGGCCAGTGGCCACAGGTTGGAAAGATGGTTGCTGGTTGGAGGGAGTTTTGGTAGGCTCACGCAGGGAGTGTTTGAGTGGACTTTGAAGATGGGTAGGGCTTAGGCAGGGTGGGGATAGGATAAACTCATGAGCTAGAGGATAGCGAAAGGAAAGAAAAGAAAGGCCTGTAGTTAATAGTCTCCGTGGTTAGAACTGCTTGGCTTTGTGGGTGATGGGAACTCTGAGGGAGGGCCCTGAAGCACGAGTTACGTGGTGAGGACAGTGCCTCGCGTTGATAAATGTTGGTCTGAAGGAGCCTGTTCTGTTCCTGTCACTTCCAACATGAGGATCCCCACAAATTGGCAGATGCCTCAAGATTAAAAGGTTGTTGACAATGATAGAGAAAAGTAACCTGATTACTCTGGAGGCTCCGATTCTTACAAAGGCAGTCCGATGGGTTTGTGACACAGATGCTGTTTAAAGGAGCCTCTTGAGCTGTGCTGTCCGGTACGATGGCCACAGCCACGTTAGCGGTCAGGCTCTGGGAGTTGTCGGAATTGACGTGTGCTTGAGGTAGAAAGTACACGTTGGGCTTTTTTTATGTTTTAAACTTTCTATTATGTACACTGGATTTTGAGGACTTAAAAAAAATGTAAAATATCTCAGTGATAAGCTGTTTCCTGTAGATAGCATGTTGAGGTGATAAAACTTGGAGATATATTAAGTTATTGATTGAAACTTCTAGCGGATTACTAGAAAATTGAAGATCGAAATTACATGTGTGGTTCTGTAGCATAACACTATGTAGATGCCTTTTGCAGATTTGCCCATAGGTTAGGGACCACTGCTACAGAGATTTTAAAAATTGTGACAATTTCTTACTTTAGCAATGCTGGGGAACCACCATACTTGCCTCTGCGTAGACCACTCAGGTCTTTGTCTTTTTTTTGTTCAGTGTCACTCATGTATTTTACTTCAATAGGACGTGGAGTCCTACATTCATCGTTCTGGGAGGACAGGTAGAGCTGGAAGGACTGGGATTTGCATCTGCTTTTATCAGCACAAGGAAGAATATCAGTTAGCACAAGTGGAGCAAAAAGCGGTAAAACTGTTTTCTTAGCCTTCTTTCAGCAAATGTCGAATTGAATTCTAAAGTCAATCTTTGTTTTTTTAATTCAGTTTACATTAACTTTAAATTGTATGTATTTCTAGCATGTCGCCATAACTGGAAACTTGTAGGTGCAATTGTTGTTGTTTTTCTTTTTAAAGATTTTATTTATTTATTTGAGAGTGAGCGAGAAATCGCACTAGGGCAGGAGGGGCAGGCAGAGGGAGAAGCAGACTCCCTCCTGGGCAGGGAGCCCTATGTGGGACTCGATCCCAGGACTCCAAGATCATGACCTGAGCCGAAGGCAGTTGCTTAACCAGCTGAGCCACCCAGGTGCCTGCATGTTGTTTTTTATACACTGTCCTACAATATAAAGCCCATTTTGAAACATGTTTGCATTAGAAAGCAGTGGTTTTGTTTTCTCATATTTACAATTACATGGGCTATTTTTATGTTTGAAGGCAGTTTTCAGACAATGATAACATGAACACACCCCAGATAGTTTTAAATCCAGATTAAGGGGTTATAGGAATTGCTTAAAAACCAAAAGGATGGGGCACTTGGGTGGCTCATTCCGTTAAGTCCCGGACTCAAGATTTCGGCTCAGGTCATGATATCTGGGTCCTGGGATTAAGTCTGGTGTTGGGCTCAGTGGTGAGTCTGCTTCAGGATTCTCCTTCCCTCTCCCTTTTCCCCTTTGCCCCCCTATCAAATAAATAAATCTTTAAAAAAAAAACCAAAAACACCAAAAGGATAAATTTAAAATGGGAGAAAGGAGACTGATTTTTCTGACAGATTAATCTCTCCTCTTCCCCTTGAGCTGACTGTACTTGGTGACTTGGTAAAGGAGCAGGAGGCGGGCACTTTACTGTGCGGAAGGCAGGCAAGCACTCCCCGGCCAGGGTGATTGTGGTTAACATCAGGGATAAGCATATGCCTTGAGAATGATGTGATGAGACCGCATTTGCCTCTGGTTTTCTTCCCCCAAACCCATAATCTCAGTCTAAGCATGCAAAAAACCAGAGATAGCCTCACAGTGAGGGACAACATTTTTCAAAATACCTGACCAGCAGTCCTTAAGATCAGCACTCCTTAAAACTGTCACGGGGCATGAAAAATAAGAAAAGGCAGAAACTGCCACAGATCAGTGGAGACTGAGCACACATGATACCTGATGTTGTGGTGTCACTGGAACAGAAAAAGGACATTAATAGAAAAGCTAGTGACATATGAATGAACTCTGGAATTCAGTTAATAGTGATGTGGCCGTGTTGGTTTCTTAGCTATGACAAATGTACCGTAGTAGTAATAATAGGGAGACTCTGTGTAGTGTACAGGAACTCAGTGGAGTAATACCTTTGCAACTCTTCTATAAATCTAAAACCGTTCTAAGATAAAAAAGTTTGTCTTTTTTTTAAAGTTTATCTTTTAAATGTGTAATAAGTATGTTTGGTAATATAAAAAAAATTGGGGGATTTAATCTCAATGGAAACAGTTGATGGCCAGGTGGTACATTAAACTATGGCTCATTTTCTTGTAGGGAATTAAATTTAAGCGAATAGGGGTTCCTTCTGCAACAGAGATAATAAAAGCTTCCAGCAAAGATGCCATCAGGTACGTTTCCCACCACTGCTGTGGTCTATGGTAGTGCTTACTCCATTTATTGCCTGACTTTGTGCAGTAATGAGATTCAGTCTTTTGGATTTTATTTTATTTATTTCTCAAAATTATTTACAACCTACTTGTTATACTCACACTGTGCTGAAGTAAAATTCTACAAAATAAAAATCCTAACTTGTACTCATCCCTACCCAATCCTGTTCACCAGAGGACACCACTACTGATAGTTGGGTTTGTCTGGGCATTTTAAGGAAGCGTACATTAGATACAGTGTGGATGCTTCCCATGTGGAGGTAGAGTTTAGGGCCGGAGATTATATTCCACGTCGTCATCATTCTAGTCCCCCAGTTGGTAGGAACGAGTCGATTATTTTTTTAAGGTATCTCTGGTTGGTGAAGATTAGATTAACTAGCAGTGTTTGTCACTGGCATTGGGGGCAAGAGAACTATTTGGTGAGATTGTGCTACAAGTTGAAGGATAGTTAGTTGTTTAGCATCTCTGGCTGTGTGGTATATTCTGGAGGGGGTGTGTGGGCTTGGTATTATGAAAACCAGAAGGTGCTGACTATATTCCAGTGTTTCCAACTGGTGACCTACATTCCCTGCTTAAGAACCACTGAGTCCAGGGGTGCCTGGGTGGTTCAGTGGGTTAAGCCTCTGCCTTCGGCTCAGGTCATGATCCCAGGGTCCTGGGATCGAGCCCCGCATCGGGCTCTCTGTTCGGCAGGGATCCTGCTTCCCCCTCTCTCTCTGCCTGCCTCTCTGCCTACTTGTGATCTCTGTCTGTCAAATAAATGAATAAAATCTTAAAAAAAAAAAAAAACCACTGAGTCTGAGCATCACTTTTCAACTATTTTCCATAACTATTATAAATATGTGTAATGCTTATCTTAAAAAATAGGGGGAGGGGGCGCCTGGATGTCTTAGTCCGTTAAGCAGCCCACTCTTCTTTTTTTAATTTTTATTTTATTTTTTCAGTTTTCCACAATTCATTGTTTATGCACCACACCCAGTGTTCCATGCAATTCATGCCCTCCTTAATACCCACCACCAGGCTCACCCATCCCCCACCTCCCTTCCAAAACCCTGTTTTTTCTCAGAGTCGTGCAGTCTCTCATGGTTCATCTCCCCCTTTGATTCCCCCCACTTTCACTTTTCCTTTCCCTCTCCTAATGTCCTCCATGTTACTCCTTATGCTCCACAAGTAAGTGAAACCGTTGATAATTGACTTTCTCTGCTTGACTGATTTCACTCAGCATAATTTCCTCCAGTCCTGTCCATGTTGATGCAAAAGATGGGTGTTCATCCTTTCTGATGGAGGCGTACTATTCCATTGTATATGCAGACCATATCTTCTTTATCCATTTGTCTGTTGAAGGGCATCTTATCCTGGCTCTTTCCACAGTTTGGCGACTGTGGCCATTGCTGCTATGAACACTGGGGTACAGATGGCCCTTCTTTTCACTATATCTGTATCTTTGGGGTGAATACCCAGTGGTGCAATTGCAGGGTCATCGGGTAGCTCTGTTTTTAATTTCTTAAGGAATCTCCACACTGTTTTCCAAAGTGGCTGCACCAACTTGGATCCCACCAATAGTGTAAGAGGGTTCCCTTTTCTCCACATCCTCTCTTAATCTCTGCTTGGGTCTTGATCTCAGGGTCATGGGTTCCAGCCCTGCATTGGGCTCTGCACTGGGCATAGAAATGGGGGAGCTTATGATTAGAGGAAATGATAGACATTGGCATATTAATTAATAGGTCAAGAAAGTTCTCCAAAGGAGAATAATATAACTCAGTAATTTTCAAGTTTATTTTCACATGGCCTATTTATTTATTTATTTCAAATGATTTTATTTATTCATTTTGACAGAGAGAGGAGACAGAGCCAGAGAGGGAACACAAGCAGGGGGAGTGGGAGAGGTAGAAGCAGACTCCCCACTGAGCAGGGAGCCTGGTGTGGGACTTGATCCCAGGACTCTGGGATCTTGACCCAAGCCGAAGGCAGATGCTTAACAACTGAGCCACCTGGGTGTCCCTCACATGGCCTATTTAAATAATTCTGTAGACAGGGTTCCTTGTGACACTAGATAAGGAAATTTGGGGTTAGGTGGCCAGGAAGGAGAAAAGAGACAAAATGCCAAGAGATATCTTGTAGAGGGGCAGCCCTTCCAAAAGAGGCTGCCTCATCTGGCCTTGTTTATCCTTGTCGTGGTGGACCTCCTCTGAAGATGTGACATTTATTATCACCAAGATAATAGTAACTCTCTAACAAATGTGTGTTCTCATAAAAAGTTCATATCATTTTTAACATGATTTGGAAGTCTTTTTTTCCTTTTATTTCAGAATGGAAGTAGCTGTAGTGTTTTCTGATTCTAAAAGGAATACGTGCTTATTGTAAGAAATGTTCAACATTTATTAACAACACTCTCAGTGGCAGCATGGACTTACTTCTGTTGTATCTGTTCCATGGTTTATTTAATCAGTCCATATCGATGCACATTTTATGCTCTGTATTACAATTAACACTGGTGAACATCCTGATATTTGTTTTGTTATTTTCTTGGGATGAAACTTTTTTTTTATTTGATAGTAAAGTCAGATTAGACATAATCAAAGGAGTGGATTTATCTGTACAGAAATGTGATGATTCTGTCTGTACCTCGCATTGAAATGACGTGTTAGAGATCGGAAAGATTTGAAAGTTCCTGGTTTATCTTGAAATGCTGTTGCCTTGAAAACGCAATCTGTCCACTTCTGTCCTTTCTCTTAACAAATACACTCAATCACACCATAGGCTTTTGGATTCTGTGCCTCCCACTGCCATCAGTCACTTCAAGCAGTCCGCAGAGAAGCTGATAGAGGAGAAGGGAGCCGTGGAGGCCTTGGCAGCAGCTCTGGCCCACATTTCAGGAGCCACGTCGGTGGACCAGCGCTCTCTGATCAACTCAGACGCAGTAAGACTTCCTGTCACTCTGACCCTTGGTATTTGAGTGTGAGCAGGGTTTGAATGGGTTCAGTTAGACGTCTCTGTTGTTTTAGCTTTTGTATGAAGATAGATGGACGTAAACAAATCCCATAAAGATAGAAGGTAGATTCGTAGTTTTCAGGGTCTCAGTTAAGGGGGATGACATTGAGTGCGGACGGGCATGTGGTTTCTTTTTGGGTAATGAAATATTTTGGAATTCTAGACAGTGGTCATGGTGGAAGCCTTGTGAGTATACTGAACTGTATACTTCAAAACGGTGAATGTTACGGTGTGTGGATTACATGTCAGTGTTTTTAACCCTGAAAGAAAAACCCCAACCATATAACCACATAAATGCATATGATACATTTAGCCAATCTCCCTAGAAACTTAGAAAGATACATGCTTTTTTCCTTAAATGAAATTTTTTTTAAATGAAATTTTGGAGACAATTTTAGGTTTACGTGTAGTTTTAAGAGATAACAGAGAGAGGAAGATCCCTTTTACACTTTGCCTAGTTTCCCCCTCATAGTAACATCTTGCAAAGCTATAATATCACAGCTGAGTTGGTACTAACATTGACACAATGCATCCATTTTATTCTGAGTTCCCCAGTTTTACTGGTACTGATTTGTGTGTATGTGTCAGTGGAGGGGAGGTATAGGCTTTTAGGAAGAACTTTTCTGGAAATATTTTAGAAACATGAGGGTAATTTTTTTTATCAGTTAGATTTGTTTTTGAGACTGAGTTTTGTTCTCCTTTCTTCTGTAAGGGCTTTGTGACCATGATCTTACGATGCTCAATTGAAATGCCAAACATTAGTTATGCTTGGAAAGAGCTTAAAGAGCAGCTGAGTGAGGATATTGATTCCAAAGTGAAAGGAATGGTTTTTCTCAAAGGAAAGCAGGTAAGGACCGTTGGGGCCTCTGTTGTGACCTTGCTTTGGTTCAGTAGCTTAATGTGGTTGATAAAGCACCGAATGGAGGCTTCTCCCTGTTCTGTGAGGTGCTGCATCTTTCTGCTCTCTAGATAGTCTTCTCCGGGCATGTCATCCATGACCTTCAGTTGCCACTAAGTCACTGACAGCTACCCCATCTGTGTGTCTACCCTGATGTATGCATGGCATGCCGGACGTGAATATCCAGCTGCTTCCGTGACGATTTCTACCCAGCTGGGGTTTTTGGGCAACTGAAAGTCATTCAAAATTGAATGCAAAATTTTTAATTCAAAGCTGAAATTTAAAATCTTGGCTTTCCGAACCTGATGTTCTTTCTTTTGAGTCCTGCTCTCAGTTAGTGGTATGCATAAGCACAGCAGTTCCCAAACATTTTGGTATCCTGACGCTTTTATGTGCTTAATAAATGTTGGGGATCCCAAAAAGCTTTTATTTTTGTGGGTTATATCTGTTAATGTTTACAGTATCAGAAATTAAAACTGGAGCTCTAAAACCTAAGCCTGTCATTCCATTAGCCATCAGAGCAGTGACACCATCACATGTAATACAGTGTCTGGGAAACTCCGCTGGGTGCTTGTGAGAGAAGGAGAGTGGAGAGGACACCTAACATTTTCGTATTGTTACGAAAATAGTTTTGACTTTGTGGAACCTCCCTGAAAGATCTCAGGTTTCCAGCACTTTGTGGACTATATTTTGTGAGCCACTGGCGTAGTGAACCAGATCAGGTGTATTGTCAGCTGGCTGCATGTCTGTGTTCATCTTCTTAAGCCACTCCACATACTGTATGAGTTAGTCTCAGCTTTCACATGGAGGATAGGAGTCTCCATGAGCTGGCTTCTGCTCCCCTGACCACCTTCCTCTCTGTGTCCTCACTGCCAGTACCCTCTACTCCAGCCGTGCCAAGCACACCTTGCTTTCTGTCATCCTAAGTGTAGGCTCAACCCAGTGTTTACAGTCTCTCTTTCCCCCACGTTATCCTTTACGACGTGGCTTGGCCCTAAGTCTCCCTGTGCAGCTTCCCTGGCCACACGGTGGAGTTAGGCCATCTTTATCTGGACTTCAGAGTCCGTAGGGCATGCCTTTATTGAGCTAAATCTTACCTTGCTATGCTTGCTTTCTGACTGAGAGCCTCAAGAACACTCTGATGTACTCATGGGCAAAAACAATATTCTAGTTATCATTGTACTCCAGTGAGTGCCTGGTGTTAAATACTTAGTAAATATATGAAGGGGTGCCTGGCTGGCTCAGTTGGTAAAGCACGCGACTCTTGATCTTAGGGTCGTTAGTTCAAGCCCCACGTTGGGTGTAGATATAATAAATAAATGAACTTAAAAAAAATAGATGAATGAAGAATCCCACTAATTGCAGAATCCATCAGTATCTCATGTTACCTGGGGTTATAATTGGATAGAAATGAGGTGTTCCTCATAAAATATTTTAATTAAGGCAGCCAGGAGGGAGGAGTGCCTGTGACATGCAGGGTAGTTCAGTTATATTTGTGAAAACCAAGAAATAGGATCTCCTTAACTGGAGGTGATGGCACTGCTACTGTCCTATAAAGTGTTTTTACTTTTTTTTTTTTTTTTTTTAGATTTTTTTTTAGCAGGGGAGGGAGTGGCACCTGGGTGGCTCAAGTCAGTTAAGAGTCTGCATTTGGCCACAGGTCATGATCCTGGAGTCCCAGGATCGAGTCCCACATCAGGCTCCCTGCTCAGTAGGGGGTCACTTCTCCCTCTGCCCTTCACCCTGCTCATGCTCTCTCTCTCTCTCTCTCAAATAAATAATTTTTTTTTTTTTTTTTTTGAGAGAGAGCATGAGTTGGGGGAGAGGAAGAGGGAGAAGGAGACTCCTCACTGAGCAGGGAGCCAGATGTGGGACTTGATCTCGGGACCATAGGATCATGGGCTGAGCCAAAGGCATACACCTGACTGACTGAGCCACCCAGATGCCCCTAGTTTTTTTAAAAAACTTTTTTAGGGGTGCCTGGGTGGCTCCGTGGGTTAAAGCCTCTGCCTTCAGCTCAGGTCATGATCTCAGCGTCCTGGGATCGAGCCCCGCATCGGGCTCTCTGCTCGGCGGGGAGCCTGCTTCCTCCTCTCTCTCTGCCTGCTTCTCTCCCTACTTGTGATCTCTGTCTCTCAAATAAATAAATAAAAAAATCTTTAAAAAATAACAAAATTTAAAAAATTAAAAACTTTTATAGCAGGATGAATTGTGAAAAGCTAGAAAAGTAACAATAGAAGATAATTATTTGGGGGCTCCTGGGTAGCTCAGTCGGTTAAGTGTCCAGCTCTTGGTTTCAGCTCTGATCATGATCTCAGGGTCATGAGATCAAGCCCCGCTTTGGGCTCCCTGCTGGGTGTGGAGCCTGCTTAAGATTCTCTCTCTCTCTCTCTCCTTCACCCACCCCTCCCTCCCTTTCTCTTAAAAAAAATCATTTATTTTTCTACTTTTAGTAGGTCATCCTAAAGATACTTTCTTATGGAAGGCAGCATATTTTAATGTAGACCATTGGTTTTGGAGCCATACTGACCAGATTTTTAAAACCTGCTCTGCTGGGGCACCTGGGTGGCTCAGTGGGTTAAAGCCTCTGCCTTTGGCTCAGGTCATGATCCCAGAGTCCTGGGATCGAGCCCTGCATCAGACTCTCTGCTCAGCAGGGAGCCTGCTTCCTCCTCTCTCTCTCTGCCAGCCTCTCTGCCTACTTGTAATCTCTGTCTGTCAAATAAAATAAATAAAATCTTTAAAAAAAAAAAAACCTGCTCTGCTCATGAGCTGGGGACCTTTGATAAGTCAGCCTCTACAAACCTCTGTTTCCTCAGCTCTAAAACGTAGCTAATGGCTGCTTGAGGAATTAGCAAAGTGTGATAGCCAAGAATGATCTCTGGTCAGTTCTGAGTCATTTTGAGTACTTTTTTGAGGATATTTGAGTCCCAGATATCCTTGGGTTTTTGCTGTTGTGCCTTTGGGAGGTATAATTTATTGGTCTTATTCTAAAGTTTATCAAAAATTAATACTCGGAGTCTTTGTTTCTGATTTTTAATGTTAATACCTGGTCTTTTGGAATATCACTTAATGTACATACACAGTTCTGGTGAAAGGCTGGGTTAACTTGCATTTGTTTTGATTTTTAGGGTGTTTGCTTTGATGTCCCTACTGCAGCAGTAACAGAAATACAGGTATTCTTATCTCTTGGATTTTGAATATTTAAATTATAAAATGTTCATTACTGGGGCGACTGGGTGGTTCAGTTGGTTGAGCATCTGACTCTTCACTTGGGCTTGGGTCATGATCTTGGGGTCGTGGGCTTGAGCCCGTGTAAGGCTCTGAGCTCAGAGTCTGCTTGGGATTCTTTCCCTTCCCCGCTCCCCTTGCTCATGTTCTTTCTCAGAAGAAAAAGAGGGAGAGAAAGAAAAAGAGGGAGAGAGGGAGGGAAGGAAGATCTTTTTAAGAAAATGTGTTCATTGCTGAAAATACAGAATAATGGAAAGAGAAACAAGAGCTCTAGTCCCTTTTCTAAAAGACAATTAGAATTAATGAATTTTAGTATTTTTTCTCCTAGCCTTTTTACTCTGATAGTTTTCTTACTCAGCCTGCCTATTTTCCTTCTTTCCTTTCTGGTGCACAACATCTAGCTTTTTTTCCCCTGTGTATGTTGTATGGGGCTTACATAGACATTTTTTAAATTCCTAGATCTTCATTCAGTACTGCTGTGAGAAATGGGTTTATATGTGGTTTATTTGCATGTTTTACTCTCTTATTGATAGCTGTGGATACCTGGGAGTAATTGAATTGAATAAATGATACAGTGATGAAGGTACCTCTCATAGTGAAACTCTCTTACACTGCCAGGACTGGCTTTCAGGCCATGAAGGTGGTATTTTTTCCAACCAGTGACCTTTTAAATACTTAGGTTATCAGTCAGGTTTTTCTTTAGAGAAAAAGCAAAAAAAAAAAAAAGGATTTTCTGTTGTTTTTTTTAATAACTGAATTCAGTAAAAGAGCAGGTAAAAAGACGACCATCTCTCTGCAGGAAAAATGGCATGATTCACGGCGCTGGCAGCTCTCGGTCGCCACGGAGCAGCCAGAGCTGGAAGGACCACGGGAAGGATATCGAGGCTTCCGGGGGCAGCGAGAAGGCAGTCGAGGGTTCCGGGGACAGCGGGAAGGCAGTCGTTTTAGAGGACAGCGGGAAGGAAACAGAAACTTCAGGGGACAGCGGGAAGGAAATCGAGGCTTCAGAGGACAGCGATCAGGAGGTGGCAACAAAAGTAACAGATCCCAAAACAAAGGCCAGAAGCGGAGTTTCAGTAAAGCATTCGGACAGTAATTTGAAGTAGAGGATTTATGCAGCAACATGGAACCGAACACTCATTTTCCTACAAGGTGAAAAGCACATGGGTTTCCTTCCTGACCACTTGCCTTGTCCCCATCTCTCCCAGAGAGACAAGCTTTGTGGAAATTATTTCATCTGATGATAATCACTTATAATGATTGCAACTTCTGTATCCAGTTTCTTTTTTGAAAAGGTGTATGAATTCATTACATTTTTATTCTGATACATTGTCTCTAGATTATAAGATAAAAATCAAGCATGTGTTGGCCCATATTTTTAAGTTGACCGTCTCTATACTTAAATGGTGTCCTTCCCTGGATACCTGTGGGGAAGGCTGCGGTCTCTGGAGAGGCGATGTGCGCAGTCCAGCCTCGGCTCTGTAATTGGCATTCCTCAGCCCCCTGCCTGCCAGTGACTCAGTGTTCCTGTAGCCTGTCTTCGGAGAATTAGTCCTGAGCCATGTTTGGAGGCAAGGTTTCAAACTTAGCTGGTAAGTAATGCATTTATGGCAGCACATGCTCTAAGTTTGGACGATGGTGATACATTTGATGGGAGACATATAGGTTAGCCATCCTTATGTATGTTTTGATGCATTTTTAACTTCTTAATGTAAGGTGTGATTCATGCTTTGGTGAATTCTTCACAGATTTTATCTATCTATCTATCTATCTATATATATATAGAAAATATTTTAATAAAAAGCAAGTGTCTTTAAGGAATTCCAACTGTAGTAAGAAGGCTCCAGAACTTTCTTTGTAAGTAAAGAGGCTGAATAATATAGGCGCTCAATGACAAGGTACTCCACTTCCTATTGGAAGCTTAACATTATTTACCAAGAAGGAATTAAGGGAGTGGGGGGCAGAGATTTGCATCGCTGACAAGAGTCAGGAAACCACCAAAAATGTTTTTCACCTGTGAGAAGGAAACCTACATCTCTGAGAGCAAAGAGAGGAGCAAGTGAAGACACATGATAAAGCATTCTTTTCCTGTTAAAAACAGCAGGTCATTAATGTTTCTAGAGATTAACTTCTATTGGGTAAACTGGGGTTCTAGGTAGAATGATCCAGTGTGGTTTCTCAGAGGCCTAGTTCCTATAACCACTGTATAGGACCTGTTTCTGTATGACTGCTATTCCATTGAAAGGTTTTAGCTGCTTGGAGACTTCCTTTTAGGACAATCTCTATGTGGTTATTTTAAGTTGTTGCTTTGAGGGAACTGAAGAACTTAATACAGCCCCTTGCCATGTAACTCCGAGTTCTCAAATATTACTTCCTCCAAACTTCTGCACAGTGCAGGAGCTCAAGAATGGCATTGTTTTCTTGCCTTAATTCCTAGAAATTCTGTACTGAGAATCTCAGGGAATAAGCTGATAGGAGAAGTTAAAATAATATGGCTGGTTCTGTTTTCATTTGATTACATTTGAAAAATTGAAATCTTTTTAAGCCCTGGTTTCTCTCACTGGATCGCGTTTTTTTTTAACCTAACTCTGTGTGACCTTTGCAGTAAGGCGTTCGATAGCCAGCTCAGCTCTCTGATGCTTGAGGCGGTGTGTCCTTACTCGGGACTTCAGTTCTGTCCCTCAGTCCTGGGATGTTTCTCTTATTTTCTTGATCAACTTGTCCATTTTACCACTTTTTCCTCCCACTCCTCATGGCTTCCTATCAAGCCACAGGGATTCAGAAGTTGATGACTGACCACTCACATGCTGTGTAGATGATAATTTATTAGATTCTGGTTTTGCTCAAGTACTGAGCATATTTTAATAACAACCAAAGTATTTCAGTTTGGATAGGAATGGATACCTTATCAAGCAGATAAGGTATGGTACCTGTCTTTTAGGAAGGAGCAGTTAAAACCTTGATGTGGATTATGGATTAGCCTACAGAAAAATATTCAAGCAGAAATCGAGAGTAAGGGGAAGATTCATGAGAATTTCACTTCATACAAAGAATACATGGATGTTTCATTAAGTGAAGCTGAACTTTCTCCTGGATCCTGGAATCCACACCATATTTATAAATCTGTAATCCCACTATTACTTGATTTTAATGGGCTTGTTAGGCTAGCCTGGGAAGTGTGGTTTTTACTATTTTCTACAAAGAAAATATTTTCCAATGTATCAAACTCAATGAACTTTTAAAGTACGATCCATTTTTACATTGGAGCTATCTGTGCAACAGTTTCTTTACAATTGTACATAAAATGCTTTTTCTGTAAAATTGAGTTAATGTATAAAATACTGCTTTATGCCAGAATAAAGATAATAGTATTTCGTATGTATGCTTTTGGTGGCTTTTTTCCTAAAATTGAGACTTACTGTGAAAGAAAATTTTTTTAACGACTTTATTTATTTATTTGACAGAGAAAGAGACAGAGAGAGAGGGAACACAAGCACTGGGAGTGGGGGAGGGAGAAGCAGGCCTCCCACTGAGCAGGGAGCCCGATGTGGGACTCAATCCCAGGACCCTGGGAACATGACATGAGCTGAAGGCAGGCACTTAATGACTGAGCCACCCAGGTGCCCCTGAAATTTTTTAAGAGTAATTAAATTATGAGTGTAAAAATCCAAACAGAAAAAGTAATAGTCCCTACATATATAACCTTTTTTGTGAGCATCTCTTCCAAGAATTCATTTAAAAATTTGAATCATTCAGTTTTGTGAATTGCTTTTTCCTTGTCTACATGTGCATGCTTTTCAGTAAGTACAGATCTTAAAACATTTTTGATGACTACATGGGATCCCATAGTATGGGTATGCCACTTTCTATTTATTTAAGATTTTATTTATTTATTTGACAGAAATCACAAGTAGGCATAGAGGGAGGCAGAGAGAGTGGGGGAAGCAGGCTCCCTGCTGAGCAGAGAGCTCGACAGGGCTGGATCCCAGGACCCTGAGATCATGACCTGAGCTGAAGGCAGAGGCTTAACCCTCTGAGCCACCCAGGTGCCCCGCCACTATCTAAATAGGACTGTAGATGACCATGTTAGTTATTTACAATTTCTCACTATTATATATAAATAACTCTAAAATGAATGTCCTTGTGTAAATCTTTGCCTGCTTGTCCATCACCTGGAAATGCGTAAGACCTCCCTGGGACAAAGCTTAGGAAGCAATCCTGAGGAACATTAATACTTGAAAGACAGACATTTTCATTTCACTGATTCCTTAGAATAATTCTGTTTTCCCAATGGTAACATTTTTTTTTTTAAAGATTTATTTATTTATTTGACAGAGAGATCACAAGCAGGCAGAGAGGCAGGCAGAGAGAGAGGAGGAAGCAGGCTCCCTGCCGAGCAGAGAGCCCGATGCGGGGCTCGATACCAGGACCCTGAGATCATGACCCGAGCCGAAGGCAGCGGCTTAACTCACTGAGCCACCCAGGCAACCCCCCAATGGTAACATTTTATGTAAACATAGTACAAGGATCAAAACCAGGGTATCAACATGAAGGATGTTATCCTATAGACACTTCTTCACACCTTGCTGTTTTTTCCTTAATGGCATATTCTGGAAATGACGTCAGTTCATAGAAATCTTAACTCCTTTCGTTTCATAACCACATCGTACTCCATTGTGTGGAACACTGTAGTTTATTTAACCCTTTTCTTCTTACTAACATACGGGCACGTAGATTGTTTCCAGTATTTTGCAGTTAAACAAGGCTACAGTGGGGAACCTTGCGTATATGTATTTTCATACTGTTGGAGGTGTATCTTCAAGGTATATTCCTGGAAATGGGATGGCTGGCCAAAAGGTAAGTGCATATGTAATTTTAAAATTTTATTTTATATGTAGTTTTATTATATGCTGGCAAATTTGCCTCTAGAGGAATTCCTACCTTGCAACTTATTTTGTGTAGAAGCCAGGCCATGTGTTCTGTAGGTTCTGCCACATTCTGAATTTTGCTGATGCATCTCCGTCATTTAACAAGGTCCTTTCCCGCCCCTGTATTTAATGTAAACTGATAATCAGCTCTAGAACGGTACACAATGTCTATTTGTTGCTCTGTCTTTTGATGTTAGCAGCAAAATATAATTTCTGCCTACATGTATAATTTCATTGGGATTCTTGCAAAATGTTTATACTCTATCATTTCTTTTTCATTAGCTGGAATACCTCTAAAGAAGGAAACTTGTCTTAACACTTGGTATCCTGAATACTATTCCTACAGAAAAGGCAGATAAGTGCTTGAGTCTTTCCACTTATTTATTTATTTATGAGACAGCAGGGTAAGGGGCAGAGAGAGAATCCTCAAGCAGACTCCCCACTGAGTGAGGAGCTGGACTCGGGGCTTGATCTTATAACCCTGAGATCATGACCTGAGCTGACATCAAAGAGTTGGATACTTAACCGACTGAGCCACCCAGGCACCCCCTTCCCCTTTATTTATATACACATTTTCAAAAATTATAATTGGTTCCCTAGCTCTCTCCAAAGGTGGCCAGTAAATATGTCATTTTTAGTGTTGATTCATGATAATTTGGTGGATTTTAACATACTTGATATGCTTTTTTATTTTTTTTTAAAGATTTTATTTATTTATTTGACAAACAGAGATTACAAGTAGGCAGAGAAAGCAGGCAGAGAGAGGGGGGAAGCAGGCTCCCCGCTGAGCAGAGAGCCTGATGTGGGGCTTGATCCCAGGACTCTGGGATCATGACTTGAGCCGAAGGTAGAGGCTTTAACCCACTGAGCCACTCAGGCGCCCCTTGATATGCTTTAATTGATGGCAGTTATTTTACTGATGTTCAAATTGTTCAATTTTTGGCCAGCAAGAGCCTCTTTCTAATCTGGTACCTTCTCAGTCCTTTTGACTTGACCCTCCTAGTCTTTGGTAGTTTCCTTGATTTCTGGTGTGACAAGACACCTGGATGCATCCTGCCCCAAAATCAGAATGACCATTTCCTCCAAGGAATTGTGTTTCCTTGTAATAGGAAATGCTGGGGCCCCTCGGTGGATCAGTCAGTTAAGCACTGGACTCTTGATTTTAGCTCAGGTCAGAATCTCAGTCTTGAGATTAAGCCCTGCCTCCAGCTCTGAGCTCAGGAAGTCGGCTTGTTCCTTCCCACCTCACCTCCCCTTTCACCCCTGTGCTCTCTTTTTCTCTCTCTGTCTCTCAAATACATACATACATACATACATATATACATACATAATCTTTAAAAAAAAAAAGGAAATTCTGTTTAGGGCCTGCAATCTGGAAACCGAGACTTATATTGTGTCCTGTATTATGATTGTTTTTTTATCTGACTCATTAAATAGCTTAAGTTTGTTCCCTATTGTTGTCATTGTTGCTATTATAAAAGTGATCCTGGGGGCTTCTGGGTGTTACAGTGGGTTGAGCGTCTGACCCTTGGTTTCGGGTCACATCCTGATCTTGGGATCATGAGATCCAGCCCTGGGTCAGTGTTCAGGCTCCAAGCTTAGTGCCAGTCAGCTTGACATAGCTGTCTCCCTCTCCGCCTGCCCCTTCCCCTTGTGTGCACATGTGTGTGTGCATGCACTCTATCTCTCAAAATAAATCTTTAAAAGTGATCTTTTTCTTCACGGTCTCGTTCCCTCAATGAAAAGTTGTTGATTTTTATTTGTGAGTGGCCTGGCCTACTTACTGAACTTCTTTAGTTTTTGCGTTCACTTGTTTTACTTCACTTTTTCAGGAAGACAATCATACCTAATTTGTAAATAATAATTTCCCCATTTCCTTCCCAACCATTATCCCTCTTATTTCGTTCTTCTGTCCGGCTGCATTTTCTGACACTTTCAGATCAATGTTATATACTAAAGATGATATAGTTACACTGGTCATTAAGGAGTTTTCCCTTAAGTGGGCTTTCTGATGTAAAAGACAAAGAAATTAATGAATTTCGTTTTTGTTGTTTTCTTTGTTTTCTGAAGTGTGGAGGGACAGAGAGAGAGAGAGAATCTCAAGCAGACTCCATGCCTAGCACAGAGCCAGACATAGGGCTCAATCTCACGAACCTGAGATCACAGCCTGAGCTGAAATCAAGAGTTGGATGCTTAACTGACCGAGCCCCCCAGGTGCACCAGAATTAGTGCTTTTAGTGTGGAGCTTTTACTACAATGAAGGTAACTGGTAGACATTAGCTGGGCCAAGCAAGTTAAGTCCCTTTCACTACAGATGCCTTCCACTTTTCTGTCTCTGTTGTCACCTTCCGGGAGACAGAGCTCAGCTCACTGCTCTGTGGTGAGCCGTGCTCTGCTACCCACTGCACACCTTTCAGAGATAGTTTTCAAATGTTTCATGGGGCTCTTAAGAATGCTCAGCCCTCAAAATACCTCTGTACAAAGAAGACTGGGAAAAGGAAAATACTCCCTCTATGGCAGCCAGAGTTCTATTGCAAATTTCCTACTCTCACGTTTTTGTGTTTTTTACTATGTCTATGTAAGGATTTTCCAAAAATCCTCATTTTAGTTTTCATCTGGATGTTCTTCCAGTTAGATATGTAGAGGTCAGCACCATGGGTCATGGAGGTTTATTTTTTGAGCTCCTACTCTGACAGCATAACATACTGATCGAAAGTGTGGGCCCTAGAGCAAAACTGCCTACGTATGACCTTGGTAAATTATTACTCTCAATGGACCTCAATTCTCAATGTGCAGAAGGGGAATAATAATAGTTGCTCACAAAGTTGTTCTGGGATTAGATGATTTTTCCCCCAAGTTTTTATTTACATTCTAGCTAGTCAACATACAGTGGAATATTAGTTTTGAGAATTAGATGATTTTAATATATAGAATGTTATTTGGCTTGTGGTAAGCAATTAGTGACCATTATTAAACTGTGCCAGTTGCTTTCCTATTCATGAACAGCTAGGTACCAAGCACCCCCCAGTTGTTTTAAAAATAATCCTGTAAGTCAGATTTTGTCACTCCTTCAAAACCATCCAATGGCCCCCATCTCACTCAGAATAGCCAAAGTCCCTACAGTGGCCTTAAGAGCCCTACATGATTGGGCCCACATTGCTTCTCTGACTTCATCACCTACTGCCCTTTCCATTTTCTACCCCAGGCTCTTTAGAAATCTTCCTGTTCCTTGGACACACCAGACATTCCTATGTCAAAGCCTTTGTGTTTGCTCTTCCTCTTTCTGGGATATACCTCCCTTAATGTCTTGATGGCTCACTGTCTTACCTTCAGATCTTTACTCAAAAGACACTCCTCAAAAGGACCTTTCCTGTTCAAAAATAACAACCTTGCTTCACCTGCTAACACTCCTTATTTTCTCTTTTGTTTCCATGACACTCATCTTCTGACATTGCTATGTAGTTTTTGTTTTGTTTTGTTTTAAGATTGTATTTACTTATTTGACAGAGAGAGAGAGCACAGCTGGGGGTACAGCAGGCAGAGGGAGAGGGAGAAGCAGGCTTGTGGAGCAGGGAGCCGGATGTGGGGCTGGATCCCAGAACCCTGGGATCATGACCTGAGTGGAAGGCAGACGCCTAACAACTGAGCCACCCTTGCACCTTTGCTATATGGTTTATTTAATATACCGAATGTCTTTCCCTATAGGAGGGCAAGACTTTTGTGTTTTTAACTGCTGGATTCCCATAGTGCCATTCTCAGAGATGCTGAACATAAGAGTTAAAGTGGTGTGGGAGGGAGAGGGGGCATAGGGAGAGGGGGCATGTGAAGAGGAAGAGAATGAGTTCCGGTTTCAACATACCGACATACAGTGGAACATTCAGGTGTGGTGGTTCCAGCAGGGAGATGGACATTACAGTCTGGAGCTCCAGAGAATCATCGGGCCTGGAGACACAAGTTTTTGTAACAGAGGCCATGGAAATGCATAAGATCTCCCTGGGACAAAGTTTAGGAAGGAGTCCCAAGGAACATTAACATAAAGGATTGATTTTTTTTTTTTTTTAAGATCTTATTTATTTACTTGACAGAGATCACAAGTAGGCAGAGAGGCAGGCAGAGAGAGAGAGAGGAGGAAGCAGGCTCCCTGCGGAGCAGAGCCCTATGCGGAGCTCGATCCCAGGACGCTGGGATCATGACCAGAGCCACTGAGCCACCCAGGCGCCCCAAAACTTAGACATTTAATTTCACTTCTTCCTTAGGATAATTCTGTAGAGATAAGTAATAGTATCCCTTAAGTTTTACCGTTAGAAACCTGAAGGTTAGAAAAGTTATCTTGTCAGTTAGAAGCAGAGCTGAAAATCAAACTATGTGTATGAACTGCTAAAATCCCCGCTCCTCTGTGTATCTCCAAGCGCACCCCCGAGCTGGCTAGCGCCCAAAGGTTAGCACCTCCGCCCCGCGCCTTCTACCCACATTTGACTTGCATTTGTCTTCATAACTTACGGAATGGAAAAAGCCACGCCTCAAGTGGCTTATCACAGGCCAGGGACTTCTGTGTCACTTTGGGAAGTTGTACGCATACCTACAACCTATTTCAGTGAAAACACCGGTCGATCACAGTGCTTTTTACGTAGTGAATGCTTTCACTCAAGAAGCTACATATTAAATGAGTCCTGTGACGGGATGAATATCAGCAGGCTTCTGTCATTCAGATTAAACCAACTAACGGGAGTAGTTAGGTATGTTTCTAATGTGTTCGGTTAAAGGCAGCCGATACTACTAAGCAGAAAGAACTTCCACGGGTCCCGCAAGAGAACAATTAATCACCGCAGAGGGTGGGGCTGGCAGTGGGACCACCCTTATGGAGCGCTTCGTTTCCGTGACAACGGTTGCTGTGGCGCCTTCCACGCCTTTCCATTGGTTACGGCCGAGCCCATTGCCGGTCCTCTGGCTGACCTGATTGGTTACGGTTCTGCAGTGTCGGAAATCTGCCCGGGGCCGTAAGTGAAGTGTCGCAAAGCAGAACGAAGGCGCGAGTCCCGATTGCAAGTATTGAGGACGCCCAGGCTGTAGAGGCCGTTATGGCGAATCCTCCGTGGGCCGAGATTCGTGAGAAATTCCAGGCCGCGCTGGCACTGTCACGGGTAGAATTGCATAAAAACCCGGAGAAAGAACCCTATAAGTCCAAATACGGCGCCCGAGCACTGCTGGAAGAGGTCAAGGCGCTGCTGGGCCCCGCGCCTGAGGACGAGGATGACCGGCCTCAGGCGGAGGACGGCTTGGGCGCGGGGGACCACACCCTGGGGCTCCCGGCCGATGTGGTGGAGGCCGAGGGGCCCATCGCCCAGGGGGCAGTGAGGCTGGCGGTGATCGAGTTCCACCTCGGGGTGAACCACATCGACACCGAGGAGCTGTCGGCGGGGGAGGAGCATCTGGTGAAATGCCTCAGGCTGCTGCGCAAGTACCGGCTGTCGCAGGACTGCGTCTCCCTCTACATCCAGGCGCAGGTGAGAGCGAGCCCGGCCCACGGGTGTAGGCCAGAGGCGAGGGGTGGAGAGGGTCCCCACTCTCGCCAAGGGCGAAGGCAGATGTTATCAGGCACAGTTTGGCCCCGTGTTTTTGAAGCTTTGGAATAAACAGCTTGCCAGCTCCGACAACATCACTTGCTGTTTCTCTCGGTCATGGTCAACGCGTTGGTTTCGTGACACCCTGTTACATCGTAAATACCTTTTCCAGCTCTTCTCCACCAGTCCAGCTCCTTTCATTTCATTAAGAAACCCACAGTAATTTAAATCTGAATTTAAGGTCTCGAGGAAATTACGGAGGATGATCCGAGTGCATGCTTAATTTAAAACAAGGTTGTTTGAAAATCTTCAGTTGCTGTTTTTACCCTATATGTATGTGTACGTTTGCTCCCTAGGGAATTCCTGCTCATTCTTCAAACCCGTCTCAAAACAAACTTCATACTTTTAGTGACTTTCTTTGGATCATTTTGTTTTGAACTTGTATCTTTGAATTCTTATAGTGCTTATTGTTTCCCATTTATAGGGCCCCTGGTTTATTAAGAAATAAATCTGACATTCCCTTCCAGAACATAACACTTCAAAATACAGATTTGTATGAACTCCTTGTATGGGCCAGGAACTTGGCATAAGCTCACAAACCTTTACATCCAGTAGTTCCAGTTTTTAATACATGTGATCCAGGGAACATTTACCAAAATTGATCCTATGATACGTAGGCCTCAAAGAAAAACCTCAGAACTAAAAAGAAAATTGTATAGGTCATTTTTTTTAATCATGATCCAATAAAATTAAAAGCTACACAATAACAGGAACTATATCTCTTTTTGCACACTGTTTATAACCTCCGTACCTCCTGCATATTAGGCCATTCCAAATATTTGTCCAGTGGATGAATAGTCTAATGAAATTCATAGAATGCTGAACTCAAACAAAACCTCAGTTACTTGAAATTTTCTTTAACCATATGGTTGCCTGAAATCTTAATAATTTCAACATCTCAAGAATAGAATTAGCAACCTTTCTAAATGTGATATAGAATGTCCAGTATTTACTGTATTTTGATTTTAATGTGCACATTGTTTCATATCTTAATATTTCTAAAATCAGGATGCATCTTACAGCTGTGTCATAATTTACTTGGCAGTGTTTTCTTGGTGATAGGTAAAATAATTGTGTCTTACAGATAGGACATCTTACATCTTGAAATACAGTATTTCAAGCAGCCAGCGTTTTCTGAATGGTGAATTATTTTAGGTATTCTTACCAAAATCAGGAACAAAACCTTGATTAGAAGTTCTGACCATTGCAGGGGCATCTGGGTGGCTCAGTTGGTTTAGTGGCTGACTCTTGCTTTTGGCTCAGGTCATGATCTCAGGGTGGGTCAAGGGATCCAACCGAGGTGTTGGGCTTCATGCTCAGCAGGGAGTCTGCTTCTTTCTTTCTTCCCCCCCTCTGTCCTTACCCACTGCTCATTCTCCTTCTTTCAAATGAATAAATAAAATCTTTAAAATAAAATAAAATGAATGGGTGAATCTTAAAAAAAAAAAAAGTTTTGGCTGTTAAATAGTATAGAAAGCCAATAAGAGTTACTAATTTTGGGAAAAAATAAAATAATTTCTAAAAGTAACTATTTGCATATGTGATCCTGGTATAACTAAAAACTGAAGGCATCAGCTGAAAAACTAATAGAACTGTGATCAGTTCAATAAAGTGGGAAGATATAAATAAATGTATTTATTTAATCAGTAGTATTCATGTATCTAAGCAATACTGGTTAAAAATACTATTTTTAGAAATTACTTTCACAACAGCAATATTAGGGATAATAGAACTGATAATCCTAAAAGGAAAGATATAACAGTTTCCTGGGTGGCAAGAATTAAACATAAGTGTCATATTCTGATATTCGTTTGTAGGTTTGATGAAGTTTCTGCTGAAATCGTAATAGTTTTTCTGGAGCTTGACAGAATAAATATGTGTATCTGAAAGAATAAAGAAAAGTGAACATAGGAAAAAGAAAAATGCACTGAGACTAGCTTACCAGGTATTAAAACTATACAGCAATAGTAATTTAATTAGATTAGATTAAATAGTAATTTAATTTAATTAGCTAGTACCTAGCTTACCAGATACCCAAACTATACAGCAATAATAATTTGTCTATTTGTGCTAATGTGTTTCTTTGTTTTTTTTTTTTTAAGATTTTATTTATTTATTTGACAGAGATCACAGGTAGGCAGAGAGTCAGGCAGAGAGAAGTGGGGGAAGCAGGGGCTCAATCCCAGGACGCTGGGATCGTGAGCTGAGCCAAAGGCAGAGGTTTTAACCCACTGAGCCATCCAGGCGCCCCTGTGCTAATGTGTTTCTAACTCTACTGTTCTGTTGATCTGTTGTTTCCAGTGGCATTACCGTACTAGAATTTTATTACATTTAATATTTGCCATACAGGATGAGAGTTTATTATTTATTTATTTATTTATTTAAAAAATTTTTTTAAAGATTTTATTTATTTATTTGACAGACAGAGATCACAAGTAGGCAGAGAAGCAGGCAGAGAGCGGAGGAAGCAGGCTCCCTGCTGAGCAGAGAGCCCGATGCAGGGCTCCATCCCAAGACCCTGGGATCATGACCCGAGCTGAAGGCAGAGGCTTTAACCCACTGAGCCACCCAGGTGCCCCAAGAGCTTTTTTTTATTTTTATTTTTTTTATTTTTATTTATTTTTTTTAAAAGATTTTGTTTATTTATTTGACAGAGATCACAAGTAGGCAGAGAGGCAGGCAGAGAGAGAGGAAGGGAAGCAGGCTCCCTGCTGAGCAGAGAGCCCGATGCGATGCGGGGCTCGATCCCAGGACCCTGGGATCACGACCTGAGCCGAAGGCAGAGGCTTTAACCCACTGAGCCACCCAGGCGCCCCCCAAGAGTTTTTTTTTAAAAGATTGTATTGATTTGTTTATTTTAGAGAGAGAACATGCAAGCAGGGGTGGGGCAGAATGGGAGGGAGAGGAAGGGAAAAAGAATTTTAAGCAGACTCAGTGCCAAGTGTAGAGTATGGGGCTTCATCTCACAACCCTGAGACTGTGACCACCACCAAAACCAAGAGTCTGAAGGTTAACCAACTGAGCCACCCTGGTGCTCCAGTGATGAGAGAGTTGATCTCACTAATAATAAAACAAACTAAAAGAATTAGAAAAATTGTATCAGATTGGCAGAGATTATTAAAGATATTGCTTATACTTGTTATTGGAGAGACAGATACTACCAAAATTTGTATTTGAAATACAAATTCACAGAACTTTTCTGAAGATCCGTAGGTGTCAGAATTCTGGAGTCAAGACTTTGACTTTAAAATTCCATATCAATATCCTAAAATAATATTGGGACAGGTATGCAAAGGTACTTCAACGTGGATATCTTCAAAAACCATTGAAATAAATATCAGTCAGTAGATACATGGTTAAATAAATACTGATAACATCCATTCAGAAAAACAGTGTGCAGCCACTAAAAAATAATGATTTATATTTGTTAACCAAAAATATCAATATTAAGGGGGAGACGGAAGACCCTAAGGCAGGTTTGGAATTAGGTAGAATGATTCTGTTTTGTAAAAGACTGTGTATGTGTAGGAAAAAATTTGAAAGTAACAGCTCATGGGAATTTATGATATTCTGACTGCTTTATCTCAATATGGTGTTTCCTTCTTGGGAAATTATAAAAATACAAAACTGGATCCACATTAGAGGCTCATGGCCTTAAGAATGATTTTTCTTCTTGGGGCACCTGGGTGACTGAGTCAGTTAAGTATCGACTGTTGATTTCAGCTCAGGTCTTGATCTCAGAATGATGAGATCAGGCTGTGTGCTGGATGTGGAGCCTGCTTAAGATCCTCTCCCTCTCCTCACATTTCCCCATCTTGAGCATGAGCTCTCTCATTAAAAAAAAAAAAAAGGAACTATTTTTCTCCAGTGTTCTTACCAATTTTTGCTTTCAGCAAGATACACTTGCATTATCATCTTGTTGTTTTTTTTTTAATTAAGAATATGTTAAGTAGGCTCCACACCCAGTTTGGGGCTTGTACTCATAACCCTGAGATCAAGAATTGCGGGCTCTACCCACTGAGCGAGCCAGGTTCCTTTCATTTTGAGTGAAATTTAACTGCTTCACCTTAGTAAATTTCCACACAAATTAGTAGATTATTGAGGGTTGCTGGCGGGGAGGGGAGGGGAGGGAGAGGGTGATGGTGGGGTAATGGACACTGGGGAAGGTATGTGCTATGGTGAGTGCTGTGAAGTGTGTAAACCTGGCGATTCACAGACCTGTACCCCTGGGGCTAATAATACATTATATGTTAATAAAAAAATAAAAAAATTATATATAAAAAAGATTAGTAGATTATTCTCCCCACTCCCTGGATATATATGTATGAAGAGTAGCTTTTGTGTGTCTTTATAGCTTTATTGAGGTATAACTGGCATACAGTAAACTGTATGTCTAAAGTACATGATTTGATGAATTTATATACCCATGAAACAATCACTCCAATCAAGGTATTGACCATATCCATTAATTACCACTACAGGCTTCCTGTGCTCCTCTGTAGTCTCTTTCTCCCTCCCTTTCTCTCTCCCTTCTTCTTAGTCCCTCCTCCACATTTTCTAGAATTTCATAATGGAATCATTCAGTGTATCTCTTATTTTGGTCTGACTTGTTTCACTCAGCAGCATCATTTCATTGCTGCATCTGAGACATTCATGTTTTTTTCTTTTTTAGTCTGTTAATATAGTGAATAACCTTGATTGATTTTCCAGTGTTAAACCAACCTTTCCTTCCTGTGGTAAAATACACTTGGTGTTTTTACCACATAAAAACTTGGGTGAAGTATTACCCTTTCTATATATTGTTGAACTCAGTTTGCTAAAATTTTAACATTTTTTTCATATCTATGTTCATGAAGCGTATTAGGCTATGATTTCCTTGTTATTGTCTTTGGTTTAGAATGAGATGGAAAGCCTTCTTTCCTCTACTGGAATAAGTTGTACAGAGTTGGTATTATTTCTTATGTGTTTGGTAGAATTCGCTAGTAATACCTTTTTAGCTGTTTTTATTTTTTATTTTTTAAAAGATTTTATTTATTTGTTTGACAGAGAGAAAGGGATCACAAGTAGGCAGAGAGGCCCACGGAGGGGGGGGGGTGGGAGAAGCAGGCTCCCTGCTGAGCAGAGAGCCTGATGCAGGGCTCGATTCCAGGACCCTGAGATCATGACCTGAGCTGAAGGCAGAGGCTTAACGCACTGAGCCACCCAGGTGCCCTGCTGTTTTGATTTTTATTTTTTACTTTTTTTAAAGACTTAGTTATTATGGCACCTGGGTGGCTCGGTCGGTTAAGTGTCTGCCTTTGGCTCAGGTCATGATCCTGGGGTCTTGGGATCGAGCCCTGTGTTGGGCTCCCTGCTCGGTGGGGAGCCTGCTTCTCCCTCTCCATCTGCCTTTCCCCTCCACTTGTGTTCTCTCTTTCTTAAATAAATAAATAAAATCTTTTTTAAAAAGATTTATTTATTATAGAGAATCTGAAGCAGACTCTGTGCTGAGCATGGAGCCTGATGCAGGGCTTGATCTCATGGCCCTGAAATCATGACCTGAGCTGAAACCAAGAGTCAGATGCTTAACTGACTGAGCCACCCAGGTGCCCCAAATGTTTTTATTTTATATTTAATTTTTTTCCTACCTAGTCTGGTTTCTGAGGGCAAGTACATGATGATGCTCTGTGAATGATATAATAGTTTCTGGTGTATTTTAGGATTTATATTATATTTAAGCATAATTTATGTATATTGTCAGTAGTAGTTATTTTTGTGGAGTGAACATTTTAAAGAACCAGTAACATTATGTGTCAGTTATATCTCAGTAAAAAGAATTACAAAACTAAAAAACAAAACATTATTGATTTTTAAAAATCAAATGAATTCTAGATCTGTTGCATAGTCTTTACCTTTAAGACCTCAATAGGTTATGGTTCAAAAGAAAAATATTAGTAATTTCTAGACATGCTTTAGGGTTCTCTCCTTGGTTTAACATTTATCGTACACTGCAGTCGTTGATTTCTGTAGCACAGGCTACCCTGGATCTAGCAGGTTAAATATATCACCATACTATCAAAATAGAGCAAATGTGCCAACCAGTTCCTGATACTAGGGAAATCTCTAGACTCTGTAGGCTAGATACAGTATTCTCGGGTTGAGCTTATTGGTGTCATGGCTAAGTGGAGCTTCTCAGGGACTGTTGTCAGGAAAAATAAATTGAACTAGAGAGTGAGACGAGGTGACTTGTGGATCCATTTCTAAGATCAGGAAATGAATATTAAGGGAGATTATATTCCTCGAGCCTGGTGGGCAGAATAATCAGTAAGTTGGTCGTGGGCCAGAGCCCTTCAGGTTTCCCCAGGGTCCTGCAAAGAACCCTCATAATTAAAAAGGAGACAACTGTCCCATCTCTGTACATTATCCTTATGACCTACAGTCCCTACTGAGGACTGATCACTTAACTTAAAAAAATGATAGAAACATTATGTGAAACCAGAAGACCAGAGGTCTGTGTTTCAGAGGAATGATCGGGTCAGCTTTAAACTGTAGGATTTCTAAACATTTTTGTGCCTGTGCCTGTATTTTTTTTGCAGCCTGTATTTTATAAAACAAGATTATTTTAAATGTATAATAGAAAATGTAAAGGATTAGAAAAGAAACCAATAATATAGAGGTTTATCGAAATGTTTGCTTAAAAGATTTATTTATTTATTTAAGGGGTGGCACAGGGAAAGGAAATCTCAAGCAGACTCCCTGCTGGGACTGGAGCCCGAAACAGGGCTTGCTCTCATGACCCTGAGATCATGACTGGAGCTGAAATCAAGAGTCGGATACTCAATGAACTGAGCCAGTGAGGCGCCCCTGAAAGTTACCTTTACTGGAAGATTTATATTGTCATTATTTATTTCTCTTTTCTTTATTTTCCAGAATAACCTGGGCATCTTGTGGTCTGAAAGAGAAGAAATTGAAACGGCACAGGCTTACCTAGAATCATCAGAAGCACTGTATAACCAGTATATGAAAGAGGTATGTTGGATGTCAGATACATTTAAAAATTTTTTTTTGAAGATTTTATTTATTTTACAGAGAAAGAGAGAGACCGCGTGCGTGCACAAGCAGGGGGAAGGGCAGAGGGAGAGGGAAAAGCAGGCTCACCACTAAACAAGGAGCCCAATACAGGGCTTGATCCTAGGACCCTGGGATCATGATCCGAGCCCAGGGCAGACGCTTAATCGACTCCGCATCCCAGATTTTAAATTTTTATTGAAATGAGTCAAGTACCTGGGTAGCTCAATTGGTTAAGCATCTGCCTTGGGCTCAGGTCATAATCCCGGGGTCCTGGGATTGAGCCCCTCATCAGACTCCCTGCTTAGTGGGGAGCCTGCTTCCCTTCCTCTGCCTTTCCCCTACTTATGCACACGCACTCTCCCTCTCTCTCTAAAATAAATAAAATGTTAAAAAAAAAAAAAAACTAGTCAAGATATGAAGGCTCTGATTTGTCATTTACAATGTTAGTACATGACTCTTTAGTTATAGTGAGGAATCTGTTGATAGGGGGCTGTCTAGGTGTTTACCTAATAGGGTTCTTAAAAATAATCCTCAAATGGGGCCTAAGGTCGATCTTAGTCCAAATATAATTATATAATCTTAGTCCAAATATAATTATATAGAAAAATATTCTGATACTATCCTAAAATACTGATATTGGCATATTTTCATTTATAATCTAAAAATTGTATTTTGAGCATGCCTGGGTGCCTCAGTTGGTTAAGAATATGTCTTTGGGGACGCCTGGGTGGCTCAGTTGGTTAAGCAGCTGCCTTTGGCTCAGGTCATGATCCCAGCGTCCTGGGATCGAGTCCCACATCGGGCTCCTTGCTTGGCAGGGAGCCTGCTTCTCCCTCTGCCTCTGCCTGCCACTCTGTCTGCCTGTGCTCGCTCTCGCTTCTCTTTCTATGACAAATAAATAAATACAATCTTTAAAAAAAAAAAAATATGTCTTTGGCTCAGATTGTGATTCCTGGGTGCTGGGATCGAGCTCTGGATCGGGCTCTCTGCTCCGTGGGGAGTCTCCTTCTCCCTCTCTCCCCCCTACTCATGCGTGAGCTCTCTCTCTTTTTCTCTTGTAAATAAATAAAATCTTTAAAAAAAATAAAAAAATTAAAATAAAAATTGTATTATAAAAATAAATAAAAATAAAAATTTTATTTTGATTTCCATGAGAATAGCAGTGCTTACAGGAAAGCAAACAGCTGCTTTAGCAAAATATCTGATGTTTTTGAGTCATGGTTCTCAAATTTCAGCATTATCAATCTGGAGGGCCCTGGGGAGCTTGTTAAAACAGAATGCTTGGGGCGCTTGGGTGGCTCAGTCGTTAAGCAACAGGTCTTGGTCCCAGGGTCCTGGGATTGAGTCCTGCATCGGGCTCCCTATTCAGCAGGACGCCTGCTTCTCACTCTCCGACTCACTCTGCTTGTGTTCCCTCTCTTGCTGTGTCTCTCTTTGTCAAATAAATAAATAAAATCTTAAAAAAAAAAAACCAAACCAGAATGCTCACAGGGCACCTGGGTGGCTCAGTCATTAAGCCTCTGCCTTCGGGGCAGGTCGTGATCCCAGGGTGCTGGGGTTGATCCGCACATTGGGCTCAGCGGGAAGCCTGCTTCTCCCTCTCCCACTCCCTCTGCTTGTATTCCCTCTCTGGCTGTTTCTTTCTCTCCATCAAATAAGTAAATAAAATAAAATCTTAAAAACAAACAAACAAACAAAAACCCCAACAGAATGCTCACCCCAGACCTTTCAGTAAGTCTTGGTTGGGGCCCAAGAATTTGCCTTTTTAACAAGATGCCAGGTGATGTCGATGCTGCTGGTCCAGGTACTACATTTTGAGAACCACTGCCTCAGAGAAAGGATTTTCAGTGATTTTTTTTTTTCCACTTGTGAAATCCCTTTGAAATATAGTTTGTAAAAACTGAGCCACTGTGGTTAAGCAGGTCAGAATCCATTCAGCCCAATCCTCTAGACACCTTCTTCCCACCCCACCTTGGTAGTACAAAAGACGTGCCATAGATCTTTCTAGGGCTGTAGGGAGCTTAGATCCAAAATTTCAACTTTAGAGGTTCACAACCTTGAAAAGGTGGCAGATCACTGTTACCATCCATTTCTTAATTTTTTAAAAATTTTTTAATTTTTATTTTTTTTAAAAGATTTTATTTATTTATTTGACAGAGAGAGAGATCACAAGTAGGCAGAGAAGCAGGCAGGGAGAGAGGAAGGGAAGCAGGCTCCCCGCTGAGCAGAGAGCCTGATACGGGGCTCGATCCCAGAATCCTGGGATCATGACCTGAGCCAAAGGCAGAGGCTTTAACCCACTAAGCCACCCAGGTGCCCCGCCATCCATTTCTTAACAAATTTTACTTACTAAAAATTGGCAGTTTATAAGGAGATTACCCATGTGTGCAGGCAAGGGGGGGATAAGCTATTTCTGTATTGTCAGCTTAACTTTTCTTTCTTTTAAATGTTGTCAGTCTTCTAAAATTACAGTGGATTTTAGTTAATTCTGTATCGAGGCTATGTGTAGCACTCCTTTAAATAACCAGGTATTTTGAGATTTCTCATATGCAGAGTTCAGAAGCAATGCCTTACTTGGGCACCTGGCCAGCTCAGCCAGTAGAATACGTGACTCTTGATCTCAGGGTTGTGCATTTAAGCCCCATGTTGTGTGAAGAGATTACTTAAAAACAAAATCTTAGCACTCGTGTGTGAAGCAAGCAGAGCCAGAGTCAAGACATGATGGCCTGGCTGCCCCACAGGATTATCAAGGGAACCCAGCATTTGCTGGCAGAAGAAGTTCCTGGCATCCAAGCAGAACCAGATGAGAGCAGTGGGCATTATTTTCATGTGGTCGTTGCTGGCCCACAAGATTTCCCTTTGAGGGAGGGAATTTTATTTTATTTTATTTTATTTTATTTTGATTTTAATTTTTTTTTTTTGAGGGAGGGGGACTTTTAAACTTGAATACTCCTTCCAGAAAAATACTTGATGGTAGCCCTTAAACTATGTTTCAAGACCAAAACTTATCATTATAATGTAAACATGTTGGGAAGAGTATGTTTAGATGTTTAGAAAGACAGTTGGTCCCCAGCACTGAGAGTCTGCACAGTTTTGCTACCGATCCAGGTTTTACTGAGTGTAGTTTGACCCATGGTGACGAAGCGGAGCAGCAGAAGACCAGTGAAGCCCCATGCACTAGGCTGTATACCATGAGTAATTCTTAAAGTCGATCTGATCGTTAAGCGTGCATCACTTCTCCTTTTCTGCCAAGACTTCTTCCTTTTTTGTTTGCACTTAATGGACACAGTCTTAGAGTCCTTACGGAATAAAAGCCCGGACATCTTCAGTCCTTTGGTGATTAAATGCACATTAGCAGATCTATGTCTTGTCCTCTTTCACTGTTGTAAAGCAGGAGCAGGGGCTAGAAATACCATCTGAATTGTTGTGAATTGTTTAAAAGCAGTCCTCTCTGCTTTTATTCATTTCCCCCATCATGGTCTAAGTGTAAAGCACTGTGGATGAAGTTGTCAGGATTAGCTCTAGGGGAGTGGGTGTTTTCACTTTTTTGGGGGGGGGCAGAAAAGTAGTTCTAATTTTATGGGTTCCTTTCCCTCTTTTATGGTGGTCTAATTGCCTTGGATAACAGCAGCTAACCAGTTCTTTAGAATATGCTCTCTAGCCAAGTCTAACTTTATTTAGATGCTACAGATGGGCAAGCTTGATTGAACCAAAGTGGGAACATTAAACAAACATCATAGCCCTCACTGATAAACATTATGACTTTGCTGTCAAGTGTAGAATCCTTCCTTCAAGAAGAAGCTAATGACCATTTTGTATGGCTTGTCTGGAAACTTCTGTAATCTTATGTTTTAGTAAAGTATTTTTTGTTATTCTACTTTGCCTTTGTACAGTATTTATTTCATTTTTCCAATGTGACAGTCGTATTTAAAAATTAAAACTGAGGATGCCTGGGTGGCTCAGTCGGTTAAGCATCTACCTTTGGCTCAGGTCATGATCCCAGGGTCCTGGGATCCAGCCATGTTGGGTTCCCTGCTCGGTGGGAAGTCTGCTTCTCTCTCTGCCCCTCCCTCCCCCAACATGTGCCCAGGCTCGTTCTTGTTCTCTCAAATAAATAATTAAAATCTTTGAATTTTAATGATGGAACATTCTGTTTTGGTCTTCACCATCTGACAAGTTGAGTGGCAAGCAGTGGATTTTGCTAGTTTCTCTTCACCAGTACAAATGTGGAATATTTATAAGCTGGCCCTGAGTGAGCATAAAGCATCGGTGTCTGGTATTTTTTTTAACCTCCTAGGAACTAGAAATAAATGTGTGTTTTCTGAAAAAAATTCTTAAAAAAGAAAAAGAAAAAAATCAATGTCTTACTAAGTTCACCAGTGTTTTATATGTTGCTAAAATCACTGGTAAGTTTTTAGTCCTCATCTTATTAGACTTCTCATTAGCATTTGGCAGGTTGTTAGTCTTTCTTCCTAAAACACTTCTTTAACTTAGCTTCCACCTCCCACTTCTCTGTGGTGCGCCTTCTGTGGTTCCCTAGCCTCTGAACACGGGAATACCCAGAGTGGTCTCTGGGCGTCTCCTCTTTCCATCTGCATTCATTCCCTTGTTCTAAATGACATCTCTTCGCGATGGCTCCCAGTTATATCTCCGGTCTCTACCTCTCAAATTCCAGACCTGTCTGTCCCACTGCTGCTGTGATATTTGCACTTTTTAAGGAGTAGGTGTCTCTAAAACCACTGTCTAACACTGAGCTTCTGATAACCTTCCTCTCCCCACCTCTCTTACGGTAAACACCAACTTCTTTCTTTAGTTGCTGAGGCCTAAAGCCTTGGAGACTCCTCACACTGTATCTTACTTACAGTTGGCTTCACCTTTAAATTATATCTAGACTCGGACCACTGCTATCCCCTGGTGCAGGCTGCCACCCCCTCTTGCTGAGGTTAGTGCTGTAGTCTCTGAGCTGGCCTTCCTGCTCTCATGCCCCCTTCGGCCTGTTTGTAGCCTGTTCAAAGGCAGATCACATCACACCACTGCTTCCCTGGGGCTCTGCGCTCAGAGTAGACCCCAAAAACCTTATAAAGACTACAAGTTCAGTATCTTATTTGGCTATCCTTACTTCTGTAATTTTTTTAAGACTTCTTTATTTATTTGAAGTGGGGAGGGGCAGAGGGAGAGGCAGTAAGAATCTTAAGCAGACTCAGCGTTGAGCACAGAGTCTGACCCAGGGCTCGATCCCAGGACCCTGAGATCATGACCTGAGCCGAAGGCAGAGGCTTTAACCCACTGAGCCACCCAGGCACCCCACTAGCAATGTACTCTTATTTCACTAGTATATGAGAGTTCTCATCTCCTTCAGAAGTTATTTTTCATAGCTTTTAAAAAAATCTGTGCTGTTATTGCAGGCGAAATGGTCTTGTTTTAACTTGAATTTCTTTGATTATTTTTAAGTGTTTATATTCTATTTTTATCTTTTCTTTTGAAAGCATTTACTTCATGCCTTTTTACGTATATTTATTTAAGTTTGTGTTTTCTGGCTGATTTGTTTGCTCATTTATATTAAATTTTTATTTTAAACTGTGATATTGAAATATAACATTATGCTAGTATAGGATGTACCATGTAATGTTTCAATATATGTATATATTGTGAAGTGGTCATCACGAGTCTAGTTAACGTCTGTCACCACATACATTTATGGTTTTTTTTTTTTTTTGTGGTGAGATCTTTTAAGATCTATTCTTTTAGCAAAATTCAGATGTAGAGTACAATAGTAGTAACTGAAGGCACCATGTTGTATAGTACATCCCCAGGATTTATTTGTTTTGTAATGTGAGGTTTTTGTCTCTTGACCACCTTCAGCCTTTTCTCCACTATCGCCACCTCTGGAAACAACTAGTTTGCTCTCTGCTTCTAGGCATTCTTTTTTCTTGTGCGTTTTTGCTTTTTCTTTTTTTCTTTTTCTTTTTAAAATTCCACATATAAGTGATCCCACATGGTATTTGTCTTTCTCTGACTTACCTCATTTTCCATAATGTCCTCAGAGTCCATCCATATTACAAGTGGCAGGATTTCCTTCTTTTTTTTTTTTTTAATGGCTAAATAATTTCCTGTATGTATGCGTATTTTTTTATCCATTTATCCCCTGATGGACACCTAGGTTGTTTCCTTGTCTTGGCTGTTGTAAATAGTTCTCCAGTGAACATGGAGGTGCTTTTATCTTTTCGAGTTAGTGTTTTTATTTCCTTTGGCTAAATACCCAGAAGTGGAATTGCTAGTCTTATGGTAGTTTTATTTTTAATTTTTTGAGAAATCTCCATACTGTTTTCCATAGAGGCTGCCTAATTTACATTTCTACCAACAGTGCACAGGGGTTCCCTTTTCTCTAACTTTGCCAACACTTGTTATTTCTTGTCTTTTTTGGTAATAGCCATTCTGACAGGTGTGAGGTCATTTCTCATTATAGTTTTGATTTGCATCTCCCTGATGATTAGTGATGCTAAGCATCTTCTCTTGTATTTGTTGGCCATCTGTATGTCTTCCTTTGAATAATGTCTGTTTAGGACCTCTGCCCATTTTTTAATTGGGTTGTTTGGGTTTTTTTGGTACTGAGTTTCATGAATTCTTTATACATTTTGAATATTAACCCCTTCTCAATACATGATTTGCAGAAACTTTCTCCTATTTGGTAGGTTGCCTTTTCATTTTGTTGTTGGGTTCCTTTGCTGTTTAGAAGCTTTTTATTTGTTATTTTCCCACTGTTCATATTTTACTTATTTAACAAACATTTATAACACTTACAGTACCTTCAGGCATTGTTATAAATATTACCAATTTTAACTCACTTAATCTTCATGACAACTCATAAGGTAGATACTTTTATTATTCCTATTATATAGATGAAGAAAAAGAAGCACACTAGATTGTGACTCACCCAAGGCCACACACTAGTAAGTGGTGAAGTTGGGGTTCTGACCCACATGATCTGATTCCAGAATCCACTATACTCCATTGTCTCAGTAGTTGGACTTAGTCTAAAATACAAGTTTGAGGTGCTCCTTTAAGAACTGTGTAGTGTAGGGGTGCCTGGGTGACTCAGTGGGTTAAAGCCTCTGCCTTCGGCTCAGGTCATCATCCCAGGGTCCTGGGATCGAGCCCCACATCGGGTTCTCTGCTCAGCGGGGAGCCTGCTTCCCCCTCTCTCTCTGCCTGCCTCTCTGCCTACTTGTTATCTCTGTCAAATAAAAAATTAAAAAAAAATAGAACTGTGTAGCGTAGGGGCACCTGGGTGGCTCTGATGGTTAAGTGTCTGCCCTCGGCTCAGGTCAGATCTCTGGGTCCTGGGATCGAGCCCCGCATCTGGCTCCTTGCTCAGCGGGGAGTCTTCTTCTCCCTCTCCATTTGTCTCTCCCCCTGCTCGTGCTCCCTCTTTCTCTTTGTATCTCTCTGTCTCAAATACATAAATTTTAAAAATGTTTAAAAAAAAAAAAAAAAGAAGAAGGGGATGCCTGGATGACTCAGTCGGTTAAGCATCTGCCTTCAGCTCAGGCCATGATCCAGAGTCCTGGTATCAAGTCCCACATCAGGCTCCTTGCTCATTGGGAGTCTGCTTCTCCCTCTGCCTGCCACTCTCCCATGCTTGTGCTCTCTCTCTCTCTTTCTGACAAATAACTAAATAAAATCTTTAAAAAAACAAACAAACAACTGTGTAGTATAGAGAGGACTTCCGTATCTATACCAAAATGATAATAAGTAAAAGGAGTGTGCTGTGAGCATAATGCACAGATGGAACATTTCTGTTTGCTTTGTCAGTTTAATTCACTAGACATTTATTGTTTTTACTATGTGACAGATATTGTACAGAATGCTAGGGAATCAAATAGGAAGGAATAAAATATGTTCCCTAACCATAACAAGCTACCCCTAGAGTATAAAGATTGGAGCAAATCAGCATGTTAATTATACCCCCAAGGAATTTTTAAAAAATATTTTATTTATTTTTTTGACACAGAGAGATCACAAGTAGGCAGAAAGGCAGGCAGAGAGAGAGAGAGAGAGAGAGAGAGGAGGAAGCAGGCTCCCTGCCGAGCAGAGACCCTGGACCCTGAGATCATGACCTGAGCTGAAGGCAGAAGGCAGACACTTAACTGACTGAGCCACCCAGACACCCTCCCTCTCTGCCACCCACGCTCCCTATCAAGGAATTTTAGAATGTACATTTTTTTAAAAAAAGGATTTTAGGGGGCGCCTGGGTGGCTCAGTGGGTTAAAGCCTCTGCCTTTGGCTCAGGTCATGATCCCAGGGTCCTGGGATCGAGCCCCACATCGTACTCTCTGCTTGGCGGGGAGCCTGCATCTGCTCCTCTCTCTGCCTGCCTCTCTGCCTACTTGTGATCTCTGTCTGTCAAATAAATAAATAAAATCTTAAAAAAAAAAGATTTTATTTATTTGTTAGAAAGTGCACAGGCAGGGGGAGCAGCAGGCAGAGGAAGAAGCAGGCTCCCCCCTGAGCAAGGAGCCTGATGTGGGACTCCATCCCAGGGGCCTGGGATCATGACCTGAGCCTAAGGCAGACCCTCGGCCATTTGAGCCACCCAGGCGTCCTTGGATTGTACATTTTAAAAGTCATGGTGCTTCTTCTTGGTGTTTTAACTTTCCTCCAAATGAACTAAGAGGAGCAGAGCACCACAAAGCCAAAGGAGATGTTACTCTCTGTTCTGAACAAAAGATTCACAACAGCCAATGTTTAGGTTTTGAAAAGTAAAGAGAGCTTTATTAATTATTATAGAAACCTAATAGAAACAGAAGAGGAAAGGAATCTCTACATAGATGAAGGTAATAGGCAATAAGTGAGAATGAAGGAAAATTATATCACACTGGGTGCTTAGAACATCCAACCTCCTTAGCTGGGGAAGCCCCGGGGAAACAGCCAGGTGGGATCCCGATGGGGAGGCCTGGAGGAGTGTCCTCCCCTTAGATGAGACTTCGAACTGACTGTCCCCAGAAGGGCCATATTTATAGAGCAAATGATGGGGTTTAAAGTTAAACATTGTTTGCTTACATGAAGCTTGGAGTGAGCTGCATTTCTGTGTTATCATGTTTTTATATTTTCAAGGAGCCAGGGCTCTGTGCATCTGCCTCCCCTCCCGGGTTCTATTCCAGGAAGCCAGCCCAGCCTGGAGCAGGAGGGGATGTGAGACAAGATTTATAGAACAAAACAGAACAGAAGGGCCAATTCTGATCTGGAGGTCAGATAATATATTTTAATCAACAAGGCTCTCAAGGTTGTCCTCACAGCATGAGTCTCAAAAACATTAGCCTGCCTGTGTATATGCAGGTCTAGGTGGTCACTTATGTGGGACAAATCACAGAAACAGCTATCCATATGGACCACCCTCCTTTCATGATTTTAGGCTCACACTCTTATACATGGAATTCTTCATTTAAAATGTTAAGATACAGACTGCCTGGGTGGCTCGGTTGGTTAAGCATCTGACTCTTGATTTCAGCGTAGGTCATGATCTCAGGTTCATGAAATTGAGCCCATGTTGGGCTCTGCACTTGACATGGAGTCTGCTTAAGATTCTCTCTCTCTCTCTGCCCCTCCTCCCTCAGAAATGTGTAATACCAAAAACCTATGATATTTCATTAAAAATTAGTATTAATATGGAAACATAAAACATATCAAACATTTTGTACTGAGTCATACCTGTGTTTTAGTTCAGAGAAGAGAGTGGTTTGATTTAGGGTCATTTATGACGTGGTAGCTGTAACGATGAAGTATGTATAGAAAATAATACATTGATTAATTCCCTTCTTCAAAAAAGAGTAAGTATATATATATATATATATATATATATATTTTTTTTTTTTTTTTTTTTTTTTTTTTTTTAAAGAGTAAGCATAGGGGCGTCTGGGTGGCTCAGTGGGTTAAAGCCTCTGCCTTTGGCTCAGGTCATGATCTCAGGGTCCTGGAATCGAGCCCCGCATCGGGCTCTTTGCTCAGCAGGGAGCCTGCTTCCCCCTCTCTCTGTCTGCCTGCCTCTCTGCCTACTTGTGATCTCTCTGTCTGTCAAATAAATAAATAAAATCATAAAATAAAGAGTAAGCATATAAACAGCCATCAAAATTATTGAGATCTTGAAAGAATTACTTATCTGTTGTGTTTGCCTTGGGCATTGCTTCCTGTCTTAGTCATTTTTACTTTCTGTAAATTCTAGGAATCCAAGTTGTGATGCTTTTAGCATTTACATCCAGAATGTAAGATCACATTTTTTAAAAACAGAAGAGGGATTTTTGCTATTTGAAGTCCAGGGAATTCACTTTAAAGCAAGGCTGGTCTTGCAGATGTGTCTGTCCTCGTAGAAGTAGATGGACAGTGGTGCTGTTTTGGAGGGCTGAAGATGGTATCATAAGTGATTTACATGTATTAACTTACTGAATCCTCATTAACAATCTTATGAAGTAATTTTATCAACGAGAAAACAGAAGTGCAAGAGATTGGGTGAATTGGCCATAGTAATGCACAATAGAATCACTGATTTTATTGCCTCTGTATTAAAAGGGGGTAAGCTATATGCTTTTCTTGTTACGTTGAGAAAAAAATTATTGGAGCAGGGACGCCTGGGTGGCTTAGTTGGTTAAGCAGCTGCCTTCGGCTCAGGTCATGATCCCAGCCTCCTGGGATCGAGTCCCACATCGGGCTCCTCGCTCGGCAGGGAGCCTGCTTCTCCCTTTGCCTCTGTCTACCACTCTGTCTGCCTATGCTTGCGCTCTATCAAATAAATAAATAAAATCTTTAAAAAAAAAAGTATTGGAGCAAATATTTGAATATTTTAAATGTTTTAAATATTTTAAATTTAAATATTTAATATTTAAAACTTTGATTTGATTTTCACTAGTGGTCAGTTTAGAACAATATCACTCTAAGGATGAACATACCTTTTTATTTGTCATAATTATGTAGGTTTTTTTATTTTTTAAGATTTTATTTTTTTATTTTATTTTATTTTTTTTAAGATTTTATTTATTTATTTGACAGATCACAAGCAGGCAGAGAGGCAGGCAGAGAGAGAGGAGAAAGCAGGCTCCCTGCTGAGCAGAGATCCCGATGCAGGGCTCGATCCCAGGACTCTGAGCTCATGACCTGAGCCGAAGGCAGCGGCTTAACCCACTGAGCCACCCAGGCGCCCCTAAGATTTTATTTTTAAGGGATGCCTGGGTGACTCCGTTAAATGTCTACCTTTGGCTCAGGTCATGATCCCAGGGTCCTGGGATCAAGTCCCACATCAAGCTCCCTGCTCAGCAGGGAGCCTGTTTCTCCTCTCTCTCCCCTGCTGCTACTGCTCTCTCTCTCCTCTTACACTCCCCCCTGCTTGTGCACTCTCTTTCTCTCTCTCTCTCTCTGACAAATAAATAAATGCAATCTTTGAAAAAAAAGATTTTATTTTTTATTTTATGTATTTTTTTAAAAGGGTTTTATTTATTTATTGATAGAGAATTCACAAGTAGGCAGAGAGGCAGACAGAGGAGGAGGGGGAAGCAGGCTCCCCACATAGCAGAGAGCCCGATGTGGGGCTTGATCCCAGGACCCTGAGACCATGACCTGAGCCGAAGGCAGAAGCTTAACCCACTGAGCCACCCAGGTGCCCCTAAGATTTTTTTTTAATTTTTATTGATTTTTTTTTTATTTTTTAAGATTTCATTTATTTATTTGACAGACAGAAATCACAAGTAGGCAGAGAGGCAGGCAGGGCGTGGGGAGGCATGCTCCCTGTAAGATTTTATTTTTAAGTAATATCTACACTTAACATGGGGCTTGAACTCACAACCCCCAGATCAAGAGTTGAGTGCTCTACCAACTAACCAGCCAGGTGCCCCACTTATGTAGGTTTTGAAAAGATTTTCTTTTTACTGGACAAAATTAAGACTTGAAGGCAAATTGGTAGGTTTTTTTTTTTTTTTTTTTTTTTAGTGTATTTGAGGTTCACTTTCCACAGCAGTTAAGATTCTGTCAGTTTCTAGGCAATCTCCTTTCATTGTTTGACTCTTTAAAAACTTATGGTTAAGAAAATTACTTCTTGGGATGCATGGGTGGCTCAGTTGGTTAAGTGTCTGCCTTTGGCTCAGGTCATGATCCAAGGACCCTGGGACTGAGCCCCACGTCAGGCTCCTTTCTCAGTGGGGAATCTGCTTCTTCCTCTGCCTGCAGCTTCCCCTACTTGTACTTGCTCTCTCTGACAAATAATTAAAATTTTAAAAAAAGAGAAAATTACTTCTTGGGTAACATGAAAATGAGCTAGTAAAAAATGAGGTATACTGAGCTTTAAAAATTTGTTTTGTCCAGTTTCTCCAGAGGAGGGCGCTTGGTGTTTACAGTTTAAAATTTTAGAGTTCTGTTAAATTTTTAGAGTTCTGTTTTTCTTTGATTGTAGATTGGGAGTCCTCCTCTTGATCCTACTGAGCATTTTCTTCCTGAAGAAGAGAAACTTGCTGAACAGGAAAGATCAAAAAGGTGAGTAAGTACAGAAATCTGCTCTCACAGGTAAATTCCACGTAGTGTAGGTAAGATGATTGTTCCAAAAGGCACAGTATTTTCTCTTTTGAGATGCTCCTAAAGTTGTAGAATGTGGATTCTGACATAGATTTAAAAATGTCCGTTTGCCACTTACTAGAAATGTGACCCTGTTCAAATCTGAGGCTCTGTTTTCCTCATCTCTCAGATAGCTACCATAGCCATACCCAACTCCAAGGGCTGGTGAGAGGACCGAGCTATATGAAAGTTCCATATCAATTGTAAACCTATACAAATATTCACTTCTTCTTCACAGATTTGAGAAGGTTTATACTCATAACCTCTATTACCTGGCTCAAGTCTACCAACATATGGAAATGTTTGAGAAAGCTGCTCATTATTGTCACAGTACCCTAAAACGCCAGCTTGAACACAATGCCTACCATCCCATAGAGTGGGCTATTAATGCTGCTACCTTGTCGCAGTTTTACATCAATAAGGTAAGCTTCTCAAATAGTTATCTAACCAAAAGTTACTGTACATGTGTATAAAAATAGAACCAGGAGTACCTTGAAAATGTCATCTTTTAAAAACAGGTAGCTTGTATTTTATGATGTAAACTGGACAGAAAAATGCAGCCCAGTTTGCCAGTATACTAGACTTATGTAGCTTTTTATTGCATTAATCCTTTTGAATGGTAAGATGCTGAATTTCGTCCTTGTCTTACATGCTGCTCTCCCCTAAAATTACATGTTAGTTACCTAAGACCAATTCGTTAATACAGAACATGATCATTCATTCTAGGGAGATGTTACCTTAAATTGCGGAGTTTATCTTATAGACACAGCTTTATCTTTATGCAGTGGTAATCTGTAACTATGAGGATTTGTCTGAGGAAGTTGACTGTTAAATGTGGGCTTCGATAAAAGCATGTGATGCATTTCAGTTATTCTTTAGAATTAACTCCTCCATAGTAATTTTTCTCTGTTGGAAATGTCTCTGCTCAGTTCCTGAGCTGTGACTCTCTATGATACACTTCTTCTGGAGGATTACACAGAATAACCTTGAGCTTCTCAGTTGTTGATCACAGTTATTCAGAATCACGTTGGTATATTTTTAATTAACCCATTTATTCCTTTAGTTCCTAAGAGTTTTAATGCTTAAACCCTTTCAGCCACCTTTCCCGGCCAGATTTTCTATTAATCCTCAGTAAGATACTCAGCAATAGAAATTACTTCTATTTGTATTTCTGATTCGCTCTGAAATTTTGGTACTTCTTTGCTGATCAGAGTTCCTTCTTTAAATCTCTTTGGTTACCTGCTGCTGTATGCTTCCTGGGCCTTTATCCTTTCTAAGCTTTTTGTTAGTGCTGGTTCTGTAAATGCGCCCTATGTTTAAAGTATTGTCCCACAGAATTTCATTCAGAAAAGCTATTAGCAGGCGAGAAAGGGCTGTGGTGACTGCAGCATCGCTTCTAGGACTTTGGTCTAAGATCAAGCGTGTAAGTAACGCTGTCGCGTCTCTTGGAGCATTCAGTTAAACCTGACTCATGAATCCATTCCATTGTGGTCATCATCAGAAGTGTTACCCGGGGCCTCTGTTTGTGGCACCTTTTTTTATAGCTTCCAGAGGCCCCTTATTTGTTTTGTTTAGCAACTTTAAAGCCACATATTCACTGTGATTTTAACTAATGCTTAAAACTCCATCGATATTAATAGTACTAAGATATTTAGATATTAATTTAAAGTATAATAAAAAATTTAAAGTTGTTAAGCATTGCTTATGTGGAGCATGCAGTAATTTTCATGAGTATCTCCCCCACCTTGTGCCTTTTTTTTTTTAAACTGAAATGTTTTCTAAGTTTTTGTTACAACTAGCTTAGTTATATTGCAAATAGAGATTTGAACCATTTTTTTTTTTTTAAGCAATGCAGTTGTCATTTTTATATCATTCTCATCTTCCATCTGGTTCCAATGATGAGGTTTTGCTACTCGATGTGTCCCTACCTGGCAGATGCTAAAGTCCCACATTTACCAGCCACCTAGAGGGCACAGGGCACTCACTGCTGTAGCGGTGGCTGCTTGCGGGCAACAAAGCCAAATAAAACTGAAAGATGAGGGGTAAGGGATTGCAGGGGGACTTTATGTAAACTAACTTTCTTTGGGCTTCTGAGGTTTAACACCAACATTCTGATCTGTAGATGTTGCTGGGCTAATACTGTACACAGTACCTAGCTAGTCTCGAGGTGGCTTCTGAATTTGCTGTCATGGAGAGATACATTTAGTGCTGAGATTTTGAAGTCATAGCCAACCATGAAAAATCTTCTCAACGAAATGAGGTATTATTAATATGAACTAGACATTTAACTAATGAGGGTGGCTTCCAACTAAAAGTTGGACTTTAACTTTGTATCTCTGCTGGGTTGTTCCTATGACTTACATGATAAACGCAAAGTGTTTGCGATAACTTTGCCATCCCCAAATTTGAATTAGGAAGTCTTCGAGTGTATCGGTAAAGCAGTTCCATAAAGTTCATCTGTGAAAATCTGTTAGCTTCAAAAGTTGATGGGAATCCTCATTCATGATATGTGAATTCCCCAAATTCCAGAAGACAGGAGTCTCTTCCTATCTATATTTACCCTTTTTGCCTTTGAAGTAGGATATATAGAGAGATCTCTGAAAATTAAATCTTCCAAGTCCTCGGACAGGGGACACATTTATCCCAGATGGCATTTTGGCTATGTGGACTGAACCTAAAAGCCTATGGGAAGCGCTCTCAGTCTAGGATGATCGCCGTTCTTGAAGCATCCTGAGTGATAACCCGAAGAGAGCTTTCAGTTCAGTCAGTAGTTGTCTCTCAACCAGTTTGGATTATTATGAAGAGTTTGGGGGGATTGTCATTTTAATCTGTGAGGTAGCTTTTTAACTAGAGTATACGTGTCATATACCTTCTTAATGTTCAGCAACTGTACAGGGTCTCCTTAGTGGTTTTTACCCAATTTTATAGCTTTTCTCATACTAGAAGTCTTTATGTAAAAGTGTTGACTGCAAATAAGGCTGGGTGATGATTGCACTTACTCTTGTTTATTTCCTCCACAGCTATGTTTCATGGAGGCCAGGCACTGTTTATCTACTGCTAACGTCATTTTTGGTCAAACTGGAAAGATCTCAACAACAGAAGACAGTAAGTTTGTATGTGCATGTTTTATTACATAGCTTTTAGAAAACATTTTCAAATCCTTTTAAATTTTAGAAAATTCACGAACAGAACAAGGAACTACTATAGCCCTTTTCAATTCACCAACTTTTAATAATTGCCTCATTTGCAATCACATTTTATTGTTCTTCAGGAGCATTTGAGAGAAGATTGTGAACGCTAGACTCCTTTATCCCTTTAGTACTTCAGTGCATATTTCCCAAGAATATTTTCTTATATATCATAGAACAGGAAATGTAACATTGATACAATTCTTTATCTATAATGCATATTTCTGTTTCATTAATTATTCCCATAATGTCTTTTCGAGTACTAGAGTATCCAGTTCATGATTTCCTACTGCATTTACTTGTCACATCTCTTTACTGTCCTTTAATCTGGGACAGTTCCCCAGCCATTCTTTCTCTTTCACCACATAGACATTTTTGAAAAATCTAAGCCAGTTATTAAATTAGATTTCCATCAATTGGTGTTTGATGTTTCCTTAAGCTAAGAATCAGATGACACATTTTTGGTTGGAATACTGCATAAGTGATGTGTCCAAATGTCTAGTTTTTAATTACAGTGTTTTATTTGGTTTTTAAAAATCACAGTTAACATGTATATTTGAGAAAATCAAAACCACGGTGAGGTATCATCTCATTCTCATGGCTTTTATGAAAAGGATAAGAAATAACAAGTGTTGGTGAGGATGTGAAGAAAAGGGAACCCTCGTGCACTGTTGGTGAGAATGTAAATTCTCTCACAGCCACTGTGGAAAACAGTATGGAGGTTTCTAAAAAATTAAAAATAGAAATAATATATAGTTCAGTAATTCCACTTCTGGGTATTTTCCCAGAGAAAAAGAAAACACTAAACCGAAAGATATATGCATCCCCATGTTCATTGCAGTATTATTTACAGTCACCAAGATATGAAAACAACTTAAGTATCCATTGCTGGATGAGTAGTAGAAAATATGGTGTATATGTCAATGGATTATTATGCAGGAAAAAAAGGAGAAAAAGAGAAATCTTTTTTAGGGGAGGTATAAACTTGCAGTTATAATTAAGTTGTGGGATGTAATGTACAGCATGGTGATTGTAGTAAATACTGTATTGCATATTTGAAAGTTGCTAAGAGGGTATATCTTTACAGCTCATTGCAAGAAAAATTAAACTGCATATGGTCATAAATATTAACTAGACTTCCTGTGATGATCATTTTGTAATAGTAATATATACAAATATCAACTCATTATGTTGTGCATAAAAAAACTAGTGTATAGTTGATCCTTAGTAATGTGGTGGGGTTAGGGGTCACTATCCCCTGTGTAGTTAAAAATCCATGTATAAATTTTGACTCCCTAAAACTTAATTACCAAGAGCTTACTGTGGACCAGATGCCTTACCATAACAACACATATTTTGTATGTTATATCTATTAATATTCTATCCTTACAATGAAATAAGCCAGCTAAAAGACAATGTTGGGAAAATCACAAGGAAGAGAAAATACATTTACAGTGCTGTACTGTAAAAAATTCATGTGTCAGTGAACCTGTGCAGTTCAAACCCATGTTGTTCAGGGTCAACTATAATGTCAGTTGTACCTCAATTTTAAAAAACAGTTGGAGCTTTTTATTATTATCAAATCAGTAACATATCTACATGGGGTCCCTGAACACATTTTACAAAGGTATCAACCCAATAACTTTTGCTTCCAAACCTTAAGGAGGTCAAGTACCCAGTTCCACCAGCTATTTCTGAAAGAGAAAAAAAGGACTTCATATCTAAGTACAGGTTCCAAAGTAGAGTCCATTATTTGTGGATTCTATATTTGTGGATTCACCTATTGCTACCATTTACTTGTGACCCCAAACTTCGTACGCTAGGCACTTCTGTCGTCATTTGTTCAGAACAGAAAAGAAGTTGGGTCACCTGAGGTACACGTTTCCAGCTGATGTTGAACAAGGCAACACTCGCCTTCTTGTTTCAGCTCCCATAGAGTGAATAAGTGCCCTTTTTTGGTTTATTTAGTACCCTATTCTTCACATTTTTGTGTTTTTTGTTGGCAATTTCATTGTTTAAAATGGCCCCCGAGTGTAGTGCTGAAGTGCTGTCCAGTGTAAACAGGTGACGGCCGTGACGTGCCTTATGGAGAAATGACAGTGCAGGATATGCTTCATTCAGGCACAGGTTATAGTGATGTTGGTCCTGAGCTCAGTGTTAATAAGCCAACAGTAGATACTAAGTAAGGGATCGTTAAATAGAAACACACACAAAATAAAGTTACACATATTGATCAGGTGATGAAAATGTGACCAGAAACTCATGGCAATCTAACCCTGTATTTTTCCAAGTTGTTTCAGCATTTGCTGATAATTCCATGTTCACGGTGACTATAGAAAGAACATAACTATCACGGATAATGAGAATCAACTGTATGTTGTTTCTTTAGTTTTACTGTTGGAGATAAAAAATCCACCTTTTGGGGGCACCGAGGTGGTTTAGTTGGTCAGGTGTCTGACTCTTGATTTCACCTGAGGTCATGATCTCAAGGTTGTGGGATTGAGCCCCACGTTGGGCTCCCTGCTCAGTGGAGGGTCTGCTTGAGATTCTCTCCCCCGTCCCCGTTCCACCCCCCACTTTCTCTCTCAAATAAGTAAATAAATCTTAAGAAGGAATAACAAACCCACTTTTTCTACTGAAACAAATGTTCATCTAAAGGAGACCATCAAACCCACCAGTGACTTGCTTCAGTGCCATGCTTCTGTGTTGTTTGGGAGGCTAATGACTTGATTCTCTCCCTGTAGAGCTGGGCACTGTGTCTGTTATACTTGGTGTTGGTGGTACACCTATGATGATGGAAAAGGTAGCCTACAGAGGAAGGTTTACATGGATTAATAGCAGTACTTCATTAAATCTGATAGGGTGATGGAAGGTGTTATTTCATGTTACTAAGGATTTTTTCTCAAATAGTGAAAACCAAAATAATTTAAATGATGAAAGTTATTTACTTATTTACATTGTCATTTTATTTATTTTTTAAGTATTCTCCATGCCCAGTGTGGAGACCAGTATGGGGCTTGAACTCACGACCTGGAGATCAAGACCTGAGCTGAGATCAAGAGTTGGATGCTTAACAGACTGAGCTACCCAGGTGCCCCAAATCATGCAAATTCTTAAGATAAATTTTTTTGCAAAAAGGAATGCCCTCCACAGGTGTAACTTAAGTATTTTGGTAAAACTGGATATGGGACTTGCATTACAAAATGAAATAATTGGGCCTTCACTAAATTGCCTCCATCATTCTGAACGTTAGTTTGGGGGAAGCTTTGCACCCAGGACTAACTTTTAATTAATGAGAACTCCATTTCATTTTGAATTTCACTAAATTGGAATTTTTGACAAATTGGTTAATAGTTATGCTAACTTTCACCTTGTTTGACATATTTCTCTTCTTTTCTTGAGAGAGAGACCATATATGCGTGCACAAACTTAGGGGAGGGGCAGAGGCAGAGAGAAAGAATGTTTCTCTTTATTTTAGATTTTATTTATTTATTTGGAGAGAGAGAGAATGAGCGAGAGGGAGAGGTAGAGAGAATCTGAATCAGACTCCATGCAGAGCCTGATGTCAGGCTTGATCCCACAACCTCGAGATCATGACCTGACTTTGTGTAGATTTGTTTCTTATAGAAGAAGTGGAAACAACAGAATTAGAAGATGGTTATATTACAAGAATGGTTATATAACCCAGGGAACATCTATTTAATCATATGTAATGCTATACTTAAAAAATGTTAAAGAGTTGATAATGATATGAGTGAAGTGTTAGTGGTAGAATATGTAAAAGAAAAACCTGTATTCAAAATTGAGTATACATTGTGACCTTAGTTTTTACAGACAACACACAAGAAAAAAACTAGAAGGAAATCTACAAAAATAATAACATGAGTGCCTCTGGGTGGTTGGAATTTTGGGTGGGTTTCCCCCCCATTGCTTCGGTGAGAATCTGTTACTCTTAAATTCAGGAAAAAGTGCTTTAAGAAGAATGTAGTACACAGTGAAAATTGTGATGGTGACCATTAAATAAATAACGTTCTGTGATTTTAGCTACTGAAGCTGAAGGAGATGTACCAGAGCTTTACCATCAAAGAAAAGGAGAGATAGCACGATGCTGGATCAAATATTGTTTGACTCTCCTGCAGAATGCCCAGCTTTCCATGCAGGTAATGTAGTCAGAAGTTGCCTTTTTTTTTTTTTTTTTTTTTTTTCCTTAAATAAGCAGGAAGGAAGTAAAAGCTTAAAATGGTAGTTATGTTTGTTGGGCTCACTGCATGTTTATTATGCACGACGTGCAGAATGCTCTCAAATATTTCTTGCTCTCCCATCTGCTTTTTAGAATCTTACTTGTTTAAGGTCCATCCCAAATACCACTTCTTCCTTAAAGACTTTCCTTTGGATAGACTATAAATTCCTGGAGAGGTAGGGGTTGCATCATATTCATATTATTATCATCAGGCACAGTAGATTCTCAATATATTATTTGTTCAGTGTGCAATTCTTCATAGCCTAGATGTACCATTTCCCTTCTTTTTTTTTTTTTTTAAGATTTTATTTATTTTATTTGACAGAGATCACAAGTAGGCAGAGAGACAGGCAGAGAGAGAGGAGGGAGCAGGCTCCCCGCTGAGCAGAGAGTCCGATGCGGGGCTCGATCCCAGGACCCTGGGATGATGACCTGAGCTGAAGGCAGAGGCTTTAACCCACTGAGCCACCCAGGCGCCCCTACCATTTCCCTTCTTTAAACACCATAAAACTTTCCTTGCCCATCCTAAATCACTTAGATTTTGCTTTCTATTATCTCTTTATATTCTTATTCTTATCTTTTTCCTTTACATCTTTTTAGACGATAAGCAACCTAATCTTTATATACTTTATACAGTACATATATTTATATTTATTTTATAAAAATCAGTATCTGGAAATAGCCCTGCCAGTTTATAGTAGTTGTATGTTTATGGCATTTTACTTAATCTCTCTTTGTCTCAATTTTCTCACAAAGGAGGTGGAGTTGATAACAGTACTTAACCTAATAATGTTATTGTTATCAGAGTTAAATTAACATATATATGCTAATCCATACTGAATCCTACTTTCTTTTTTTTTTTTAATAAAGATTTTATTCATTTATTTGACAGAGATCACAAGTAGGCAGAGAGGCAGGCAGAGAGAGAGAGAGAGAAGGAAGCACGCTCCCTGCTAAGCAGAGAGCCCGATGGGGGGCTTGATCCCAGGACTCTGCGATCATGACCTGAGCTGAAGGCAGAGGCTTTAACCCACTGAGCCACCCAGGCGCCCCTGAATCCCATCTTCTAACCACTAAGGAGGAAAGTAAATCATTTGGATGCAGTATACTAAACATAGATACATAGAAAACTTTCCTGGAGGAGTTAGGCTTTTTTTTTTTTGGACATGCATTAAATACAATAATTTTTACTAGTGATAATATAGAACTTAAGAAATTACTAAACAAAAGAAAACCAAACCACAAAACCCCAGAAGCATATATCGTGCAAGGATGAGAACATTTTAGAGGTAGAGGGTAAAGGTGAGGCATATTTGGGAAAGAAAGGAAATAGGGAGAGCTAGATAGTTTTAAGTCTAGAGAAGCTGGAGCTAGGAAAAGCCATCAACTTGCTTCTGCTCAGAAAGCAGCCAGGAAAGCATGTAAATAAGCAAACAGCCGGGGAGCAAGTAAGTAAGTAAGATTTGGGAGACTTAGGGCCTGCATTTGAAGTAATTGTGCCAAGCGAAATAGACTGTCATTTAACTCCTACCCATCACTTACTTGATGCTTCCCAGACTGGGCACCAGGACTTACACCTGATTGCTTGAAACTACGTTAAATAGTCGCCTGCTCTGAAATGACTCCGATTCTTCTTAATCTGACTTTGCTACTTTAACTTCCTCCTTTGATTATCTGTTCCCCTGAAAAACTTTCTTCAACTCAAGTTTAAGACCTACACAGATGTACTTACGCCAGCTTTGTGCTGGTCGTTGTCCAAGGAGGAAGACGAGTAGACTTGGGGTTTTCCTTCATGTAGAAGTGTACCTTGGGTCAGTTCCACAAAGGAGAGACACCATGCCAGAGGACATGTAAGGGGAAGTGGCATGTGAAGGATGCTCTGGGAATGAGTCGGAATTAGCTGGACTGGAAAAATGGAAGTTCAGCATTCCCACGAGCGGAAGCAGCACAGGGAGCGTAGTATTAGATGGGGTGGACAAAGGCCTGTGAGGCTGGGCAGAGTGGGAGAGCACGTGAGCTAAGACAGAGTCAGAAGGGGGCTGGCATAAGCAGGGCCTTTGAGGAGTGGAGGCTTGAAGTGTTTTGGAACAGTCGCTTGGGGGGCGAATTGAGGGGAAGTACCGGGAGAGGAGGGAGATTAGGTAGAAGAGCACTGTGACAGTCCGGGTGGGAGGTGAAGGGAGCTTGGTCTGGGGTGGTGTCAGGACAGATGGAAGAGGAAAGAATGGATTCCAGAGCTCTTCGGGAAGCAAATGTAAAGGACTTGGAGACAGACTGAAAGTGTGGGGTAAAGGGGAGCAAGGAGGGACAGCTCAAGGATGATTTCCGGGCTGTTGACTGTCCAGGTAGACGGAGGCTTCTTCACTCAGACAGTACTAGGGTAGGAAGCAGCGGAAGAAGAACAGGAGTTCTGCTGCGGACATCCTGCGGATGAGTTGCCTTTGGGTGTTCTGACAGGAGAGGTCTGTGGGGGGCTTTGGCTACGGGGCTGCAGCTCGTGAAGGGGTGTGGGCTGTAGCTGTAGCGCTGTGAGGCATCCTCACATGGGTAACGGTTGCAGCCGTGGGTGCTCACAGTCACCTGGAGGGCAGCGCCGTCCAGTAGAAATCGAATACCAGCCGTGTATGTAATTTTCAGTTTTCTAATGGCCACATTAGAAAAGGAGGAAGGGTGAATTAACTTTATACCTTTTATTACCCAGATTATATTTTAAAAATTGTCACTGATATTAAAGAGATTTAAAATTATTTTTGAATTAAGTCTTAGAATTGGGTATATCATGTGGATACAGCCCACATTTCAGTTTGAACTTGCTGCATTTCCAGTGCCCAGGAGTCATCCACGTGTGGCCACTGGCTATTGTTTTGAACAGTGCAGATGAAGAGACAATGTTGAGTGACAGGAAGAAAAGGCTTGGGCGGGGGGAGCATAGAGGGATCTGATGTTCAGTTTTATTGGCCAGGAAGAGGAAGATGAGTTTAGTATTTTTTTTTTTTTTTTAAGATTTATTTGAGAGAGAAAGAGAGTGGTGGAAGTATGAGTGGGAGGAGGGGCAAAAAGGGAGGGAGAGAGAGAATCTCAAGCAGATTCTGTGCTGAGCTAGGAGCCTACCGCAGGGCTTGATCCCAGGACACATGAGATAATGACGTCAGCTGAAACCAAGAGCAGGACGCTTCACCAACTGAACCATGCAGACACCCTGAGCTTTAATCTCTCTCTCTCTCTTTTTTTTTTTTTTTTAAAGATTTTATTTGAGAGAATGAGAGAGAAAGCATGTACGCACAAGCAGGGGAGCAGCAGGCAGAGTGAGAGGGAGAAGCAGGCTTCCTACCGAGCAAGGAGTCAGATGTGGGGCTTGATCCCAGGACCGTGGGATAATGACCCCAGCTGAAGGCAGACACCTAACCAGTTGAGCTAGCAAGGCACTCTGCTTAGTCTATTTTTTAAACCATTTTACCTTTTTTTTTTTTCTTTTTCCTGTCCTGAGAGGTAGGGGGAGATATCTTTGACAGTAGATTTAACTGTGTCTTCACTTGAGTGTCTTTGAGACCTAGGACATTTCTCTGTATTTCTCTAAATAACTTCTAGCATAGACACCATATCATTAATCTTAATGGCATCTCGGTGCAGTATTTTTAGGATATAGATTACAGTCGCGTTCTAATATTAAAATATTAATATTGCATGTGTATAATGTTTCACAGTCTCTAAGGTTCTTTCATACGTATTTATCTTACCTGAAAAGAGAAACTATAAATGAGTTTTAGCTCCCTGAAGAGGAAAGTCATGTATAAGCAGCTTATTTGATTTAAATATCTTTTTCTTGTTCTTACATTTTTAATACAATTGAAATATAATTAGAAGAAAGGAGTTTTAAAAGATGTGTAAGATTATGGTACCTCCATAAACCCAGCTGAGAAAGAGGGCTTTCTTTTCTTTCTTCTTTAGTTTGCCATAATATTATTTGACAGCAGGAGATCAGTGTGCTGTCTCACCATAATGTATTTTTTTCTTTCAGGACAACATAGGAGAGCTTGATCTTGATAAACAATCTGAACTTAGAGCTTTAAGGAAGAAAGAATTAGATGAGGAAGAAAGGGTGAGGAAGAAAGCTGTACAGTTTGGAACCGGTGAGCTGTGTGACGCCATCTCCGCGGTGGAAGAGAAAGTGAGCTATCTGAGACCTTTAGATTTTGAAGAAGCCCGAGAACTTTTCTTACTGGGTCAACACTATGTCTTTGAGGCAAAAGAGTTCTTTCAGATTGATGGTTATGTCACTGACCATATCGAAGTGGTCCAAGACCACAGTGCTTTGTTTAAGGTGCTCGCCTTCTTTGAAACTGATATGGAGAGACGGTGCAAAATGCATAAACGGAGAATAGCCATGCTAGAGCCCCTCATTGTGGATCTGAATCCACAGTATTACCTGTTGGTCAACAGGCAGATTCAGTTTGAGATTGCACATGCGTACTATGACATGATGGATTTGAAGGTTGCCATTGCCGACAAGCTGAGGGACCCCGATTCACACATTGTAAAAAAAATAAATAATCTCAATAAGTCAGCGTTGAAGTACTACCAGCTCTTCCTAGACTCCCTGAGAGACCCAAATAAAGTCTTTCCTGAGCACATAGGGGAAGATGTTCTTCGCCCTGCCATGTTAGCTAAGTTTCGAGTTGCCCGTCTCTATGGCAAAATCATCACTGCAGATCCCAAGAAAGAGCTAGAAAATTTGGCAACATCGTTGGAACATTACAAATTTATTGTTGATTACTGTGAAAAGCACCCTGAGGCTGCCCAGGAAATAGAAGTTGAGTTAGAACTTAGTAAAGAGATGGTGAGTCTTCTTCCAACAAAAATGGAGAGATTTAGAACCAAGATGGCCTTGACTTAATAATCCTTGTTTTTAATGAAAGTGCAATATTAAAGAGAGATTTCCCCTTAGTCAAACAAACCCCATTCCATTGTGATGTTTACCTTTCTAGCCAGATGAGTGCAGTTTGAACTTGACATAACAGACCAATTGTCTTTGCTAGGACCTTAATCAACATAAAGATAATTTATACCTAATTATGTAAATTGCCTTGTTAAGGTGACATGTGATTGGTATGTTAGATTGCTTGTTTCCTATTTAAGTAGAAACCTTTCCTACCTCAGTTTCAAAAGGTAGGTTCTTTGTTGGCTAGTACTTGATAGATTTGTTAAGAGGAACAACTCCGGAGTTACATACCTGGTAGATAAGCCTGTTAATTAAAAAGTAACTTCTTGTAGTTATTCTTCCCAAAATACTTACTTTCCTAATTCCCGGAGAAATCGCTCCTTTTCTGAAAACATCAAAAAACTAAGTTATATTGTTGTAAAGTACTGTAGTTTATCTCATTTATAGAGGAAAAGGCCTTGTTGGAAATAAATTGACTTGTTTCACTAATAAAAGCTTCCATTTACTCTTTTGTTTTCTTGTAAGAATTCATTTTATTTTTGGCACTTCGAATGTATTGCTCTACTTGAAGCCAGAGAAGAATATTTCTTGGGCCTCATCTCACAGTTAGAAAACATTAAAACCTCATTCCAGATCGTCTCTGTGCTGGAAAAATCTACTGGCTGAGTTTCTTACAAGAGCATTTTGGTGTATTTATAAACCTTGAAGCACTTTTGAAAAAGAATATGTACTTCAAAATAACATCATTAATATACGTTAGTCAATTCAAGAAATGAAGAATTGAAATGGAGTCCCTGTGAAGCACAAAAATCAAGATCGATTGTAAGGTTTGATACAGAGAATCGCTGTGTCTGTTGGCTTGCCTATTAATTTGCTTCAGAAAGCCTAGGATTCAGTCGACTATATGTGTGATAAACACCCTGCTTTTCCTCTGACATCAATTTTTCAGAAGAAAAAAGAATCAGCATGACAGCCATGTATAACTCACTCCATATTTAATATTGATTGTTAGGTGTTGGCTGTGGGTCAGGTACTGTTCTCGCTGCTGTTAGCATAGAGGACACCGTGATGAACAAGATCAACAAGGTCCTGCCGTCACGGAGCAACTGAACCAACGAGCAGAGTGATGTCGGGTCAGGAGTGCTGTTAAGGAAGGAACCAGAGTGATACGGTAAACATTTAATAGGAAGGGGTGCCTGATTTAGCTACGGTCATCTGGAGAGGCCTCTGAAAATGTAGAAGGTGACATTGAGAACCAGACGGGGGAAAAAGGCGGTCAAGATCCTGTGGTGGCGTATTCTGGAGCGTGCTGGGCGCTCAGGCTGGAAGAAGTGGAGGAAGCCATTTGGCTTTAGAAGATAGGAAAGGCTGGTGTGGCTGCAGCAGATGAGGATTGTGGAATGGGGTCAGTCAGGCACGGACAGAGAGTCCAGACAGAGAAGGTTTTGTAGAGGAGGAGAAGGAGTTTGCATTTTATTCTACGTACAGTGGGAAACCTTTGTAGAATTTTTTTTTTCTAAGGTTTTATTTATTTATTTGACAGAGATCACAAGTAGGCAGAGAGGCAGGCAGAGAGGAGGAAGCAGTCTCCCTGCTGAGCAGAAAGCCCGATGCGGGGCTGGATCCCAGGACCCTGAGATCATGACCCGAGCCCAAGGCAGAGGCTTTAACCCACTGAGCCACCCAGGCGCCCCACCTTTGTAGAATTTTAAAAGGAGAGTGGCATGATCTGATTGGCATTTATAAGAAACCACTCTGGCTCCGAGGGAGAGAGTAGATTGGAAGGGAAGGGGCGGGCACAGGGCTGGGGGGAAGGTAACAGGGAGACAAGCTGGTTCCATTAAAATTAATCTTAGTGGTTTGAACTAGAATGATAGAGGAGGGATGGAGAGGAGTGGATAAATTCCATATGTGCTTTGCAAACAGAATGACAGGACATGTTAAAGGATTAAATGGAAGGCATGAGCGGAAGAGAAGAATCAGGAGCCATATTAAGTTGGAGTGCGCAGGAGAAATGTGTTGTTATGAAGGAATGAGGGGTTAGAGTTAAGAGTTTTGTTTAGGATGTTAAGATGCTTGAGATGAAATGATGGCTAATAAATCCAGTAATCTGACTTTAAAAGTGAAGGGGCTCGAGATGGGAGGGAGTGTTCTTGGGGACAAGTGATAATGACTGCATCTCAGCTGCTTTCATTTCTTCAGCTGTCTTTTGAAAACTGATTCTAGAACAAATCCCCCTGTTATAAGCCTTTCTTGATAGAGCTGTTCTGCTACCAACTGACTCAGTTTCATAACTGCATTTATCTAGTCATTCACTATTCCTTTAACAACTGCTGAGCTCCTTCTGTTTGCTAATCATTGTTTTAATCTCTGCGAAGATGGTTTGTAAGACACAGCCTTGTGAACCTTGAGCACTTTTTTCCTCCCAACTGTGTTATTCAACTTGAGTTCAAACGATAATATTCAGGTATCACAGGCACTGGTCTTGAAACCAGTCTTTATCCTTAGAACCGTCCACATACTCTGCTGTTTATTGTTTGCTGTCTGTGGTGACTGTTCATATTTTAAGACTGTGTCTTTGGTTATCAGCAGAGCAGCTGACCGGCTGTCTCGCAGTCCTGCATTCTGTTTGCATACCTGACTCTACAGACGGCTTTTCCTGAGCCTTGCTTCCCAGAGACAGCTGTCCTCCAACCCTGCGTTGCTTCTCTATAGTAGTTCTCAAACTTTGTGGTCTCAAGACCTCTTTGCACTTAAAATTATTGAGGACGCCAAAAGGCTATTGTTTATATATAGTATAACTTTCTGTATTTGTCCCATTGAAAATTCAAATTAAGAAGATGTTAGCAGTGTATGTTAAAATGGCAATTAAACCCATAGGATTGAAACAAACTTTTATGAAAATTGAAGTTTTTCCCCCCCAAAAGTGGCATATTTTATATTTTCGCAAATATCTTTTTAATTCCAGTATCCTTAACATAGTGTTACATTCGTTTCAGGTGTACAGTACAGTGATTCAGCAGTTCTGTATAGCCAGTGCTCATCAAGATGAGCGTGCTCTAAATCCCCTTCACCTTTTTCACGCCTCCATACACCTGCCCTCTGGCAGCCGTGTTTGTTCATTAGACTTAAGGGTCTGTTTCTTGGTTTCTCTTTAATTTGTTTGAGTGTTTTGTTTCTTACATTCCACATGTGAATGAAATCATAAGGCACCTGTCCTCTGACCAACTTACTCTACTCAGCATTAAACTCTCCAGATCCATCCATACTCTTGCAAATGGCAAAACTTCACCTGTTTTTGTTTTTGTTTTTTAAGATTTAAAAAATTATTTTTAGGGCGCCTGGGTGGCTCAGTGGGTTAAGCAGCTGCCTTCGGCTCAGGTTGTGATCTCAGGGTCCTGGGATCGAGCCCTGCGTCGGGCTCTCTGCTCAGCGGGGAGCCTGCTTCCTCCTCTCTCTCTGCCTACTTCTCTGCCTGCTTGTGATCTCTCTCTGTCAAATAAATAAAATCTTAAAAAAAATTTATTTTTAAGTAATCTCCACACCTAGAGTGGGGCTCAAACTCACGACTACGAGATCAAGAGTTGCACGCTCCACTGACTGATCAGTCAGGCTCCCCCAACGTCACCCTTTTTAATGGCTGAGTAATATTCCATATTCATTTTCTCTCTCTCTCTCTCTCTCTCTCTCTCTCTCTCATTCTTTCTCTGTCACATCTTTCTCATTCATCAACTGATGGACACTTGGGCCGCTTCCTCCCATGGCTGTTGTTGACAGTGCTGCAGTAAACATACAGGTGTGTAAATTTTCAAATTCTTTGGGTAAATACCCAGCAGTGGAATAAGTGGCTCATAGAATAATTCTAGTTTTTTTGAGGAACATCCATATACTTTTCCACAGTGGCTGCACCAGTTTGCATTCCCAACAGTGCGAGAGGGTTCCCTCTCCACATCCTTGCCAACACTTGTTTCTTCAGTTTCTGAGTTGTAGCCATTCTGACAGCTGTGAGGTGATGTCTCGCTGTGGTTTCGATTTGCATCTCCGTGAAGGTGAGTGATGCTAAGCATGGAAACAGGTTTGTTTAAATGCTGTTCTTGCTCCTTTGCTGTTACTCTCAGGAAGACTCTTCCTCTTCCCTTGCAAGTCCTCAGAGAAAGTTTTCGCAGTTGTCTGTAACCTAGTGGAGTGTTCTGGGTCATGCACATGTCATTCATCTCTGCTTCTCAGGTCACAGCTTGAGGCGATGCTTTCAGTTTCTCCCATGATGATGTGAGAGGAGGGGCTTGATGTGTATTTTTCTTTTTGGTTTTTGACTTGAAAATAGACCTGCCCACACTTCAAAGAATGATTTAATTATTTAAGTACTGTCTACACCCGGCGTGGAGCTTGAACTCCACGACCTCGAGATCAAGTCGCATGTCCCATAAGCAGCCGGCCAGGCTCTGCAACCTGTCCACACTCCCAAGGCTATTTGTTTTGGACAGTTAAATTTCTTCTACTCAGGGGTTGGCAGGCTTTCTGTAAAGGGCTTTCTGTAAAGGACGATCATTATTTTAGACTTTCTGGATCATATGGTCGGTTGCAATTCTTCGATCCTGCTGTAGACAAGACAAGAATAAATGGAGCTCTGCTCTAATAAACCCTCACTCACAGAAATGGGGCAACCAGGTGGGCGTGGTTTGCCAACTCTTGCTTTTACTGTTTACTTTTGGAGTTTCTTCATATGTTATATATAACATACCTACAGAAGCTAGTGTTACTTAGCACTAATGTACTCCAGGCACTCTACTAAGTACTTTACATATGTAATTTCACATATTTGCCTCAAAAACTTTAGGACATGTGTACAATTACACCCCTTTTCCAGAATGTGAAACAGGCTTGGAGAGTAAGCTTCTGTGATGTACCCAAGGTCACGTGGCTTGCCAGTGGCAGAGCTATTAACTTGAACTAAGGTCAATATTCACATCTTTTATAAAGTTCACAAGCCGCTAGTTCTAGGACTTTTAGTTTCAGTGGACAACTACACTTCGAGTAAAATTGCTGACAAGCCATCAAGTTAGCCAGATTAACCAAAAATCACATATTGTCCAAACCATAATTATATCTATATATATTTTTAAAGGATTATTTTGTACCCAAGTATCTGTTGCAGTATTTCCAAACTTTTCATAGCTACCCACACTGCATGTCTGCTTTTGATTATCACAGTTAGCTACTAGTTAGGAGATATGAAGAGAGAAAACTCAAAGATGTCAGGACAGCAATATTTTCTAAATGGCCTAGTAGGTATAGATGTACCCTTGTTGTAGGAGGCCATACATAAATGGGCCTTTGGTCATTTTGTACTCTAGAGACATGGAATCTTAGGGAGGAAGAAAAAAAAAAAACCAATTGGAAGCCATAGTATCCATTCAAATTGTTTTTATCATGACTTTTTATTATTATTAGACTTGGGGAAAACCTAGAATGGGAAAAAATTCAAGAAGGCAGTCAGGAACTATGTGTCAAGGAGGAATCTCAGAAAAAATATAGTTCTCATGAACTCACCCAGATAACCCACACAACACATGTAATCCAACCAGACTCTAAGGCAGTAACTTCTTTTTCAGAAAGGCCATGACCTAATATTAATTTTTTATCTACAGGAAGTAACAAGAAGGCCTTGATCATGCCTATATGAAAATAGGGTTCAAAATTACAGTTAAGAAAATTAAAAAAACCAGGGTGCATGGCTGACTCAGCTGGTAGAGCACATGACTCTCGATCTTGGGATTTAGGTTCAAGCCCCATGTTGGGCGTCGAGGTGACTTAAAGTCTTTAAGGGGTCTCTGGGTGGTTCAGTCTGTTAAGCATCCATTCAACTCTCGGTTTCAGCTCAGGTCATGATATCAGAGTTGTGAGATCGAGCTGCACATTGGGCTATCCACCCTGTGAGGAGTCTGCTTGGGATTCTCTCTTTCCCTCTCCCTTCCCCGCTGCCCCTCCCCCCATTTGTGTGTGCGTGCTTGCCCTCTCAAATAAATAAATAAATAAATAAATAAATAAATGTCTTTAAAAAAAGAAGGCCAAAGAACCTGCTGGATAATAATGAGTTTCTCAGTCTGGCATGACCCACACAACCACATACCAGCTATCAGCACAGAGCTCTTTCCCCCCACTTCCTTCTGAATTATCTCACTCACTTTTTCTCCACTGGTTATCTTAATCATTTGCCTTTCCTGTTAGCACCCTCAGGCAGATTTGGTTATCAAGAGACTCATCACCCTTGAAAGTCATCTATTATCTCATTCGGATGCTTTTTATGCTTTTAATTTTCAGCCGAAATCTATTGCTTGGACACTGAGAAAATGGTACAGTCACGTAAGAAATCCTAACAATGAGAACGGAATAATTTCAATCTGCTCTACTGATTATGCAAAACCGTGGGCTGGCTTTACATTAGGAACTTGTCCTTTTAGACCCAAGAGTTTTAAACTCTGCTTCTGAGTATTTAATCCTTCTTATGATTTTCTGTGCACAGAGACCATAGAATCTCATTACCTTTCATTAACAAGTACGGAGAGATGATTCCCAGGCTCCTCTGGAAGAGAGCTTAAGTTTCATTCCCTGAGTATGTGCAAGAGTGTTCTAACTTGTAATTAATGGGCCCGCTTTTACCTCCTTAATTTGAAAATAATACGCATTATCTTACCTTGTGAAGTTAATGGAGCACGTATACCAAACATGGAAGGTATGATTGGAATGATCTATGATTATGCATTATAAATGTCACTTTGGGAGTCCTTGGGGATGCTTCAAGAACTAGGCAGACGCCCTCCAGGGCAGCTGATAAGGTAGGAGAGGCTTGGGTGAAGCTGTTCAGCAGAGATGGGTCTAAGCTGCCAGAGACAAAATCACTAGGTTGCAAATAAGAACTCCCAATTCAGGTACTGATTGGTAATTAAACTGCTTCTCACATGGGCTACTGTGTTGTTCCAGGACCAGCAGCAGGAATTTAATTTTTAATGATGGTTCATGACTATTGGATAATTAGGGTAATTATACTTAAGATCATATTTTTAATAACTGGTTGCATTAGCACAAGCTATAGGACAGTGTTTCCTAAAGTCCCAGCACAACCTGCTTCAGCATCATTTATAGGCACCTAGTAAAATGTAGATTCCCAGGCTCTGGCTCAGAACAAATGAGAAACTCTGGGGATGGGATCCAGGAATCTACATTTTAGTACAACCCCAGTGTGATTCTTACGTATAATAAATACAAGAACCCCTGCTCTTAGAATTAAGAGAAGGAAGGTGAGCTAGAATGGACTGGAACAGCTTTTTAGAGAGAAGCTTCCAGAACCAGAAAACTACTCTGTGCCTTTGGTTCCCAAGAAAACCCAGCCTGGGGATAGAGGGACAAAATGAACATTCTCAGCAATTTTAGGTGGCCAAGAAGCTGCGACTGTCTCGTCCAGCTTCCCTAAGCATCCCCCTTCACCAGCAGAATTCTGCCGGGTGCATGCCAGTGAGGTGCCCAGCCTGGTAACCACAGCTGCAGGTCTCTTGGGGCCCAAGGGGAAGCCTCCAGGATGAGAGGGACTTTCTAATGACCCCTAAAGAATATTCTAGAATGCCTCAAGGGTGGCAAAAAAAAAAGGAAAGGTTGTTTGCCAAGCAGCAGTTCTTGGAAGATTTGAATGGAAATACCCAAATCATTTCCCCAGTGGTGTGGTACTAGCTACTCTGCATATAGAGCCAGGCCTGTGGCTCAGGAAACTGACAAGTTTAGGGTGAAACAAATACACAGGTTTCTTCGCTCTCACACCCTAAGAAAGACTGTGTTCTGGCAACTTCTGGTTAGAAGAAAAATTGAGTGCATGCTTATGAAGATGCAGTCCTTCCTCCAGTAGTAGAGATTGTGGCCCTTCCCTTGGGAAACCCCCAACTTGCAGAATGGAGACAGGTTTGTACTTGGACCTGCCATTAATACTGCCTTCTTTTTGGAGGGGAGGAGAGTCACATGCCAGGTGGACGAGAACTTGAACTCTGTGAATGAGAAAAATACAGTCATCCCTTCGTAATTCTGTAGTCAGTCAGTCCAAGATACCAGTATACGTATGTATAGGGCATATAATCTAATGTACCTGTACATGCGCATGTCGACTGAGCCACTGCCCGGAAGTCCTAGGACCTCCATGCAGCTAAGGAGGTTCCATGCACAGTGGAAATCTGTCAGTCCTTGTCACTCCTGCCCGTCCTTCCACCACACTGCACTACTTCTACCTTGCCAGCCTCTTATGTTTTCTTTAATAGCCTTTCAATCTGTCACTTAAATATGATGATACTTGGGATTTGACCTAGGTTCTCAGTCTCTCCAGGCTCCCTGGGGCAATGTCATCCGTTTCTAAGGTACTAATTATCATCAGTGTGTAAGTTCACTAATTGCCAAATGTTACTTAGACACACACACAATTGCATTCATTTCCTTTAAAAAAAAATAATTTAGGGACACCTGGGTGGCTCAGTCGGTTAAGCATCTGCCTTTGGCCGAGGTCATGATCCCGGGGTCCTGGGATCTGAGTCCCACATCGGGCTCCTTGCTCAGTGGGGACCCTGCTTCTCCTGCCTGCACCTCCCCCTCCTTGTGCTCTCTCTCTCTCTCTGATAAATAAATACATAAAATCTTTTTTTACAAAGTTAATTTATTTTCTTTTTCAAGTGTTTATTTAAATTCCAGTTAGTTAACATACAGTGCAATATTAGTTTCAGGAGTAGAATTTAGTGATTCATCACTTCCATACAACACCCAGTGCTCATCACAAGTGCCCTCCTTAATCCCCATCACCTGTTTCACTCACCCCCCTGCCCACCTCCCCTGTGGTGACCATCAGTTTGTTCTTTATAGTTAAGAGCCCGTTTCTTGGTTTGCCTTTTTCTCTTTTTCTTTTTTCCTTTGCTTATTATGTTTCCTAAATTCCAGAGACGAGTGCAATCATACGGTATTTGTCTTTCTCTGACTTATTTCGCTTAGCATAATACTCTCCAGCTCCATCCTCATTGTTGCAAATGGCAAGATGTCATTCTTTTTATGACTGAGTAATATTCCATTTGTATTATGCCATTTATCCATTGGTCGGTTGATGGACACTTGGGCTGTTTCCATAATTTGGCTACTATAAATAATACTGCAATAAACACCAGGTGCATGTATCCCCTTGAATTAGTATTTTTAAAAAGTTACTTTAAATACTATTTTTTAAAAATCTATGTAAGAAACATGCTTCATTTAAAAATGGTTTCAAGGGGGTTTTCTGGTTGGCTCAGTCTTAAGTCTCTGCCTTCGGTTCAAGTCATGATCTCAGGGTCCTGGGTTTGAGTCCTGCATCGAGCTCCCTGCTCAGTAGGGAGCCTGCTTCTCCCTCTCCCACTGCCGCCCCCCCACCCCAACGTGTGCTCTCTCTCTCTCAAATAAATAAAATCTAACAAAAATAAAAATAGTTTCAAGGAGTTTAAAATGGAAAGTAGCAATCCTGGTACTGGTCTTCCCCACACACCCCTTCAGCCACTCCCAAGAGGGAACCTGTGTAACTGTCTTTTGGTGGCTACTCAGATACGTGATACTAATACCTTCATATCACTGTTTCTTGATTTATCAATTTTTAGCCTCGTCTTGGCTTCTTCCACTTACAGTCCCCTACTTCCCCTCCTTGCCTCTTTAATATGTCTCAATACTGATACTGTTTTTGGTTAGACTATATATGTAGTACAGATAAAGCTCAGACATTTCATGGGTTCAGTTCCAGACCCCCACAATAAAGTGAATGTAGCCATCAAGTGAGTCAAATGAATTTTTTGGTTTCCCAGTGCATGTAAGAGTGATGTTTATACTGTCCCATAGTCTGTTAAGTGTGCAGTAGCATTATGTAAAAAAAAATGCCACATCTTAATTGAACAATATTTGATTGCTTTAAAAAAAAAAATCTAGCCATCAGCTGAGCTTTCTTCGAGTCATCTTTCTGCTGGTGGAGGGTCTTGCTTCAGTATCAATGGCGGATGACCGACGGGGATGGTGGCTGCTGAAGGTTGGGGCGGCTGCAGGGATTTCTGAAGACACAACGCATGTTGCCTCACTGATTGACTGTCCTTTTCATGGATGATGTCTCTGTTGCGTGGGATGCTGTTGGATAGCATTTTTTCCACAGTAGAACTTCTTTCAAAACTGGGGTCCGTCCTCTCAAGCCCTGCCCCTGCTCTGAGTGGATGTAATATTCTAAGTCCTTAGTTGTCATTTCAGCCGCCTTCACGGCGTCTTCACCAGGACTAGTTCCCATCCCCAGAAACCACTTTGTCTGCTGATCCAGAAGAAGCAACTCCCCAGCTGTTCAGGTTTGGTCATGAGTTTGTAGCCACGAAGCCTCAGCTCCAGGCTCTCCTTCTAGTTCCAGTTCTAGTTCTGGTTCTAGTTCTAGTTCTCATTCTAGTTCTCTTGCTGTTTCCACCACATCTGCAGTTACTTCCTCCACCGAGGTCTCCAACCCCACGAAGTCCTCCATGAGGGCTGGCATCAACTGCTTCCACACTCCTGTACATGTTGATATTTTGACCACTTCCCATGAGTCATGAATATTCTTTTTTTTTTTTCAAAGATTTTATTATTTATTTGACAGAGATCACAAGTAGGCACAGAGACAGGGGGGGGGGGGGGGGGAGCAGGCTTCCTACTGAGCAGAGAGCCCGATGCGGGGCTCGATCCCAGGACCCTGAGATCATGACTTGAGCCAAAGGCAGAGGCTTAACCCACTGAGCCACCCAGGTGCCCCGTGAATATTCTTTTTTATTTTTGAGATATAAAAAAAAATTTTTAAGTGACCTCTACACCCAATTTGGGGCTCGAACTTACAAACCCCGAGGTCGAGAGTCACATGCTCTACGGACTGAGACAGCCAGTTCTTCATCATGAATGTTCTTAATAGCATCTAGAATGGCGAATCCTTTCCAGTACTTTTCAATTGACTGTGCCCAGATCCATCAGAGAAATCACTATTATGGCAGCTATAGCCTTAAGAAATGTATTTTTTTTTTAAGATTTTATTTATTTGTTATTTGAGAAAGAGAGAGAGAGACTGAGAGATTGAGAGAACAAGTGGGAGGAGGGGCAGAGGGAGAGAGAGAGAATCTTAAACAGACTGCCCCTGAGTGAGGAGCCCAACATGGAGCTAGATCCCAAGATCCTCAGATGATTACTTGAGCTGAAACCAAGAGTTGGATGCTTAACCAACTGAGCCATACACGCGCCCCTATCTTTTTAAGACTCTAAAAGCTGGGGGCGCTTGGGTGGCTCAGTGGGTTAAGCTGCTGCCTTCGGCTCGGGTCATGATCTCAGGGTCTTGGGATCGAGTCCCACATCAGGCTCTCTGCTCAGCGGGGAGCCTGCTTCCCTCTCTCTCTCTCTCTGCCTGCCTCTCTACTTGTGATCTCTCTCTGTCAAATAAATAAATAAAATCTTTAAAAAAAAAAAGACTCTAAAAGCCGGTAAATAAACTACATTGCAGTGATTACGTAAATATCATCCACTGCAGAATTAAGTAAAATAGACCATGATAATATTCATTTTGGGGGGGTGCAGATTTCTGTCCTTTTGGGAGTTTCTAACTGCCTTGTCCCTCCTTCTGTATCTGCCCTTATTGTTCTGCTTGTCAAACTCACTTTCATGATCCCATATTCCTCCTCTTCCCCCTCAAAGCCCTCCGTCCAGGAGCCCTGCTTCCTGCCTCGGTCCCGCACAGGTGCTTCTCCAGATGTCATGCTCAGGTCTCTTCCCAGGACTTCCTTTTGGTGCATTTTCAGGGTGGAGTCCCTGTTTCTTAGGTCCTATATCTGCTTCTTCTTGGTTTATTAAATTTTTAAATTAAAGTAATAATAGATGCTTGTTATAACCAGTCAAGTATGGAGACATACGAAAATCTCCCCTCATTTTTCTCCACCCTTGCATTGCAGAATCTAAGTTAACTGTATGGGAGGTCCCCTTCTTCACCTTTATCTATTCTTAAATACATATATTTAAACATGTGAACACAGATACGAGTTCCTTTTTTTTTTCTTCTGCAAAAACGGACTCAAAATCTTACTCAGCAACTTGCTTCTCTCCCCAATTTAATAATTTATCATAAACCTTTCTCCAGCTCAATACAGATTGGTATGACTTTTTTTTTTTTTTTTTAGAGATTTATTTATTTTAGAGAGTGAGCAGGGGAAGGGGCAGAGGGAGAGAGAGAGAATCCCAAGTCAGTTCTCCACTGAGCAGGCAGCCGGATGCAGGGATGGATTGCACAACCCTGAGATCATGACCCCAGCCGAAACTAAGAGCCAGACACCTGACCAACTGAGCCGCCCAGGCATACCTGATACAACTTTTTTAATAAGCAGCTTCTAACGCTATAGTCTATTCACTTATTTCCACTGATGAACAGTCATGTTATTTTCAGTTTTTATGTGACTATAAACCAATAAACATGCTTGTGAATAAATCCTTACTTATCGATACATAATGTTGCTTTTACGTTTATAGGATAGACTGCTAAAACTAAAATGACCAGATCAAAGGAATTGCATATATAATTTTAACTTACTATTGAAATACAACATATGTATCAAAAGGTGCGTCATAAAAAATGTACTGATTAGGAGTGGGGGCGGGAGGGATGGGGTGGCTGGGGGTTGGACACTGGGGAGGGTATGTGCTATGGTGAGTGCTGTGAATTGTGTAAGACTGATGATTCACAGACCTGTACCCCTGAAACAAATAATACATTGTACATTAATTTTAAAAATGTACTGTTTAATAAATAATCACAAATAGAACACAAAAGTGTGATCAGAACTCAGGTCAAGAAACAGAACATTGATTCAATGCAATCCCTTTCAAAATACCAGTAGTATTTTTTACACAACTGGAATAAATAATCTTAAAATTTGTATGGAACCACAAAAGATCCGGTTAGCCAAAGCAAATCTTAGGAAAGAAGAATAAAACTGCAGGTATCACTACCTCAGATTTCAAGATATACTACAAAGCTATAATAATCAACACAGTATGGTACCAACACAAAAATGGACACATACATTAATGTAATGGAATAGGGCCCAGAAATAAACTTCTGCTTGTGTGGTCAACTAATCTATGACAAAGGAGGCAAGAACATTCAATGGGGAAAATGGAGTCTCTTCAACAAATGGTGTTGGGAAAACTGGACAGTCACGTGCAAAAGAATGAAACTTACATCATACACAATCTTACATCTTACATCATACACAAATATTACATCATATGTCACATACATCACTAATCTTACATCATACACAAATATTAAATCAACATATGTGAGACTTGAATGTAAGACCTGAAACCATAAAGCTTCTGGAAGAAAACATAGAAAGTAATCTCTTTGACATCAACCTTAGCAACATTTTTCTAGATAGGTCGCCTTAGGCAGGGAGGAAAAACAGCAGAAATAAGCTATTGGGACTTTACCAAAATAAAAAGCTTTTACATAGTGAAAGAAACCATCAACAAAATAAAAAGGCAACCTACTGAATGGGAGAAGATATTTGCAAGTGATATATCCAGTCAGGGGTTAATATCCAAAATATATAAAGAAGTCACCACCAAAAAAAGCAAATAATCCAATTAAAAACAGGCAGAGAACCTGAACAGACATTTTCCAAAGAAGACATACAGGTGGCCAAGAGACACATGAAAAAATGTTCAACATCACTAACCATCAGGGAAATGCAAATCAAAACCACAACAAGATATCGCCTCACACCTGTCAGAATGGTTAGTATCAAAAAGCCAAGAAATAACAAGTGTTGGCAAGGATGTGTAAAAAGGAATCCTTGTGCACTGTGGGTGGGAATGTAAATTGGTGCAGCCACTGTGGAAAACAGTATGGAGGTCCCTCAAGAAATTAAAAATAGAAATGCCTTATGATCCAGTAATTCCACTACTGAGTATTTACCCAAAGAAAAGAAAAACAGGGTAAATGCACCCCTGTGTTCATTGTGGCGCTATTTACAGTAGCTAGGACATGGGAGCAACCTAAGTGTTCATGGATAGAGGGATGGACAAGGAAGGTGTGAGATGTGTATATATATATATATATATATATATATATATATATACACACACACACACACATACACATACACATACCATAAAAAGAAGGAGATCTTGCTGTTTGTAACATGGATGAACCTAGAGGTTATTATGCTAAGTGAAATAAATCAGATAGAAAAAGACAAATACAGTATGATTTCACTTATAGGCAGGATCAAAAACAAAAACAAATGAACGACAGCAATAACAGAAAGCAGAATCAGACCTGTAAATACAGAGAACACACTGACGGGTGGGAGGATGGGCAAAATGGGTGAAGGGGAGTGGGAGGTACAGGCTTCCATTTGGGGAATGAGTAAGTCACAGGAATGGAAGGTTCAGATAGGGAATACAGTCAGTCATATTATAACAATGTTGTTTGATGACAGATGGTAGCTACGCTTGTGGCGAGCACAGCGGAAGATCTGAACTTGTGGAATCACTAGGTTGTACGCCTGAAACTAATGTAACATTGTGTCAACTCTACTTCAAAAATAAAACAAACCCTCAGAACATGGCCAGCCCTGGAGGAGCCTGCCTCATGCCCCTGGGGTACCCTCCCAAAGCTGCCTCTATCCCTATTTCTAACAAGGCACGTACTTTCATTTTAAGATATTGCCAGCTCTAGCTACAAGAGTTGTAGCAATTCACATTCCCACAGGAAATGCACAAATGCGTTATTAGTGTCCCCACGTCCTCTCTAGCTTTGGAGGTCACTTTTGCAACTTTTTGCTTACCTGATGGATCAAAAGGGGATCTCATTGTTAATTTAATTTGCATTTTTCTGACAAAGCTGTGAGGTTGAACACAGCAGCACAAGCTCCTTACTCTACAGATGGGAAAACCCAGGCCCAGGGAAGAGCTCCGGTCCTCCCAAGTCACTCTCACTCCAGCTTTGTTCTGGGATCAGTGGTGTTGTGGGACTCAGGAGGAAAGAAAGATCACCCCCAGTTTGCAAAGTTCCTTAAGCATCTGTCATTCAAGCAATAAAGGGTGCAGGGGAAGAGGACATGCACAGACCTCATTTTACTGTTGGGCCTGAGAGACACACCCTGTTCTGGGCAAACCTCTGATTTCGTGGACTTGGCCAGTTTGGGGGCACAGATGAGCTTGGTCTCCACAGAGATTGCTAGGCTGGTCTGAGCCTCACGTGGAGCTGCTAGGGCTGCCCTGTCCCCTTGTGGTTAGAGAAACTTCCAGAGGGCAGAGGTGGCAGGAGGAAAGCGGAGCCCAAAGATACAGTCAGATTCCTGATGGTGGTGGTGACACCTGGACCCAGGTGTTCCTGAAACCCTGACTCACCCAACACATCACCTCTTCTGCTTAGATCCATTCGAGTATCTGTCATTGATAATTAAGAGTGCAGACTTTAGGGGCACCTGGGTGGCTCAGTCGGTTAAACATCTGACTCTTGGTTTTGGCTCAGGTCTTGATCTCAGGGTTGTAAGATTGAGCCCCACATCGGGCTGCCCGCTTAATATGGAGTCTGCTTGAGACTCTCTCTCCCTCTGCCCCTCTCCTGCCTCCCCACAAAAGGACTCTCTTATACCACGCCCACAGAGGAGGACATCAACTCTCAGTCACTGACCTATCTGAGCTACCCAAGTGTTCTCGCTAAGCTTCCCAGGTCCCTATGCCCACCTTGAATGAAAAGATGTGAATCGCTGTGCACATGAAGCTCGTGTGAAGCAAACTCTGTATGGGGAGATTCAATTATATAGAAAATATAAGTTGGGTGTCAGGGTGCTTGCGTGGCTCAGTCGTTAAGCGTCTGCCTTCAGCTCAGGTCACAGTCCCAGGGTCCTGGGATAGAGCCCCACATTGGGCTCCCGACTCAGTGGAGAGTCTGCTTCTCTCTTTCCCTTTGCTCCTCTGCCTACTTGTGCACACACACTCTCTCTCCCTCTCAAATAAATAAATGAATAAATAAAATTGTTTTTAAAAATTGGGTGTTAGGTCCTAAAAACATTGGTTTCTCAAAGTGTGTTCCCTGGATCAGCAGCAGCAGGAGCTCCGGGAACTTGGAAATGCAGACTCCTAGGCCCCACCCAGGTCTGCTCAATCAGAAATTCTAGGGGCGGAAGGGGGCTGCAATGTCAATTTTCACCAGCCCCCCAGGGGACTCTAATGCCATCTCAGATCTGAGAACCGCTGTCTTTTAGAGGGTTCTCTGTTGTGTAGCTCTCCGGGGTCCCTTACACATGATTCACTTTGAACAAATAAATTTAACTCTGGATTTTCAGGGGATATAAAATGTTTGTGGTTTTTTTTTTTTTTTAAGATTTTATTTACTTACTTCTGTGAGAGAGAGAAAGAGCACAAGCTGGAGGAGGGGCAAAGGGAGAAGCAGACTCCCTGCCAAGCAGGGAGCCCAAGGCGGGGCTCCATCCCAGGACTGTGGGATCACTACCTGAGCCGAAGGCAGATGATTAATGGCCGACCCAGCCAGGCGCCTGGTATAGTACTTTTTAGATGATGCCTTAGTCACCTGGGGCTGCTGTAACAAAGTAGCACAGCATGGGGGGCCTTTGAGATGTAGAAATTGATTTCTCAAAGGTCTGGAGGCTGGAAGTCTGAGAGGAGGCTGTGAGAGCCTTCTTCCAGGTTGCAGGCCTCCATTTTCTGGCTTCATCCCCAGAGCGAGCTGCTCTCTGGTCTCCATTCATGAGGGCTCCGCCATCATGATTTCCTTACCTCCCAAAGTATCCCCCTCCTAATACTCTTGTACCATCACACTGGGATTAGGGTTTCAACATCTGACTTTTGACGGGTACATAACTGGTTGATTGCAGATGAGATTAATACTTAAATCAGTAGACTTTGCAGAAAGCAGATTCCCTTCCATAATGTGTGTGGGTCTCAACCAACCAGTTCAGGTCTTAAGAAAAAACCAAGGTCCACCAGGAGGAAGGAATTTGTTTCTCTGGAGAACCTTGACTAGTACCGTACCTGAGAAGGGACCCGAGCGCAGTGTGGATGCCAGTGCCCTGGAGTTTACTCACTATCCCATTCCGCCTTCCAATTGCTGATAGTGCTTATTGACTGAAAGAGTAATCTAGGCCTCAACTGAGCAAAAATGCTGGGAGTAGAAAGTCTAGAGACTCCCATGGCCTTGCCTGGTGAGAGGCACCCTGGGTGCGGACCCCCATGTCTTGATTCCATGGCGGCTCCAGCTTTCCCTGCTGGCGGATTCCAATGTTCCAGTCATCTAAGTGTGAATCTTCTACTTCATCCTGGATGCAAAGTGGCCAGCTTACTATTTTTTCCTATTTCGCTGTGTAGCACTTATGTAAGCACGGCTCTATTGGAAAAGGTAGGGCCTCTGTTGGAACCCATGGTCTGAAAGTGTGTGTGTCTGTGTCAAGTAAGTGATCAGAATACATTTGTGTGGGCTCGGGTGTAGCTGTCTTCGCGTGCTTGCGGAGCATCTGTGAACTTGCTTATTCGTTTATTAGTTTAACACCTATTAGGAGGGCCTTCTTTGGGCCAGGCACCATGCTGGGCTCTGGGGACCCATAGGAACAAGACGCAGGTCTTGCCCTCAGGGGCTGTGCAGTTCCAGTCACCCCCAGGTCTGGATTTGGGAGGAATGCGTGGCGTTAGAGGTGGGACCCACAGGCTCTTTCGATCTTAGCTATTCGTCATTAGAATGCTGGTACCAAGAACCTAATGATATTCTCCACGAGAGTTAAAGATCCTGGCAGTTTTTAGAGTGGGCTGGCCAGAAGCAACCTTCCTAACCCTTAATTCCACAGACTTTCTGTGAACACCTATGGCTCCTTCACTTACATGTGATTTGTAGACTTGGTGCCTATGAGCCCAAGCTTTGACGTCACACCCTTCCCCAGTGATCTGATCCTGACCTCTCTCAGTTGCCCATTCCTCATCCATACTAATTTAGGGAAAATAATACTTCTATACTTACCTGCTGGTTCTATCTGGTAATTTAGTGAGATGATATGTACCATAATGCCTTGCATACATGCTACATAAATGTTAACTTCTGTAATAATTTCATTATTGTTACTTATGTTTTTATTCTTGATTCCTCAAGGGTAAGGACCATTTCCGCCCCCCCTCCCCCTCCTCCTTATTCTAAATAGGACTAAAGGCAATTTTCAGCAGGTTAATGAGAAAAATGGAGGAAAAATGAATGTGGGAACATGAAAAGGAGCCAGAGAAGAGACTAATACAGAAATGGACATCCTTGCTTTGGTGGGTCACGTGATGGATCCTGAGCTTCCTAGGAGCCAATGAGAAAAGGGAAACTAGATCAGTTACACAGTTCCATACCAGGTCCAAGAAGTAAAACAAACTGATGACAGGAAAAACACACCCTGGGCAGGATTTTTCCCTTCTCATTATGTTTCCTCCTTGACTTTGTGATACATTTTACTGAAGGGAAGCCCTTTTATAGAAAAGTGTTTCTGAGTGTGACAAAAGTCCTAACCCTTAGAGAGGCCCACCCCTCACTGCCCCCAGCTGATCCAATAGAGAAGACCTAGTTCCTGGCCCAGAGTACCAATCTTGCAACAGGCCTGTGTTCCTGAAACCAAAGGTGTCACATGCAGATTACAAACAAGATGAGTGCACGCTGTGGTTAGGCTGTTTTGTAGTAACCTGTTTCCTCTCTTTTGCAACTTCAAGTTCAGTAGGCCTGGATGTAAACATGAGTCATACAGACCCAGTTCTTAGGCTGATATAATTTATGTCTAGGCCCCAAGTTATTTGAATGTTCACTTCTAGCCCTTGAGGCAGCATATCGAGTAGTGATAAATAAAACCATGTTGGGTATTTCTTTTGTGCAACACCCCTACCTCCACTGGCCCTGCTTGGGAACCCAGGCTTCTAGCTTTCTGCACAGAAGCCAAGGAGGAGGTGCAGGTAGGTATTCCAGGCTTTGGAAAGTCTAAGGAGGGAGCCTACAAACTTGAGAGCTGGAGAAGCCTGAAAACTTCCTGGAGGAGGTGGGACTGGAGGCTGAGACAGGACAAAGAGGAAAAGGGGGATGGGTGGTGATGAGGGCTCAGGCTAGGATGGTCCAGCAGTGCTTGGGCACCAGGAAGAGCCCAGCCCACTTGGAGTGAAGGTCCACGAAGGGGGAAGGGGAAGAGAGTGGGGATGTCGGGATGTTCCAGGAGGCCAAGCCTGCTAGAGCTGTTCCCTGTCCCCTCATCCTCCACCCAGCAAGGGCGGAATCCATGCTTATCCCTCATATAAAGCCCCTCAGAGGATCTTTCTGAAACTTGGGAATTTATTGAACTTTAAAAAGAAATCATCCCTAATTGTGGCTGATGGTCAAAGGTAACATTTCTGTTGATGGAAATGGTAGTATCCCAGACCTTGGCTTTGTGGGAAATCTGTAGTGTGGTGTTGTTTGGGGTCATGTCAAGACTATGGCATTGGTCGCAAGAATATTCTTTTCCCATCCTTTGGGGGAAAATAAGTAGGGTTATCTTTCTTTTGATATCTTTGGAGGAACTCGAGGAAGTAGCTTGACCGTAAATGTGCTGGTGTGGGCTTGAAAGTAACTTCCCAGTTAGGTGGGGAAGAGCAGGACGTCTGGGGTGAAGACAGGGGTGAGGTGGGGGTGGGGAGGCCAGGGGTGGAGAGCGGGACCTGGAAGCTGGCATCGCAGGACTGGGCAGGACTTCTACAGGTGTGGATGATTTAATCTCATGGTATCTTCCTTCTTCGTGTAAGGACATGGAGAGGCAGAGAGGTTAGAAACCGCTTGCGGAAATTCACGGAGCTGGACAGCGACAGGCGTCCCGCTTCAAAACTCAGGTGTCTGCAAAGGCCGGCTCTCACCCTGCCAGCCACCTTCCTCAGCAGAAAGAAGCAAGGCCGAAGGCAAACAGGAGCAGCGGCCCTGGCACAAGTCCGCATCGTGGAGGACCCCTCCCTGGCCCCTTTCCCCATACACCGGCTTTGATGGGGCCGCGGGCCAGGCACAGACATTCCCCTCCCCATCCCCCACCCCGCCCCCAGGTGATTCTGATTTGGCGACCGACCCCTCACTGTAAAGAACCCTCCCTGTAGGTCGGCCTGGGGGTGGTGGGCTGGGGTCCCTTCCGGGCGGAGACGGAGGACAGGCTCTTAAGGAGGAAGAGGAGGCCAGAGCAAAGAAAGAGGAAGCCGTTCTTTCCGTGGAAAGTTGTGTGAGAACTAGGACGAGCGCGGAGGAGTGTGTCACAGGTGTCGCAAGAGACCGGGAAACTGCCGCCTGCTGACTTCACCTCCGGCCCGCGCCCCACCCCCGCTGCTGACGTCACCGGCGCGGGGGCGGGAGCGAGGGCCGGGGGCGAGAGCCCGGGCTGGGGGCGGTCAGCCGGGTCCCCGCCGGCCAGGGCGGCGTGGCTGCCTGGGCCGAGACGCCCCATTCCCGCCCGCACACTCCGGGGCTGCAGGAAGGGGCCGGCCTGGGCTCGGGCCTTGAGGTCAACACAAACTACGGCGCTTCCTAACCGGCTTGGGGCCCCTTTGCAATGCTGAGCTGGCGAGGGGCGGTGGCGAGGGCGGGGAGGGGGATTGGAGAGAGAAGCACAGACACTCAGATTTTGGCTGACGGTTTCAGGGAAATGAATGGACTTCCCAAAGTGCATTCATGAAGCCCTAGGGGGTCCGTGGGCCCCACGTGAAACACCGCTGGTCAGTCTGGAGCTTCTGTGACTGTGCTGGCCATTGTTCGGCTAGGCTGAGGCAACTGCTGGCCGCGTGTGGTCACTGAGCACTTGAACTGTGGCGGGTCTAAATTCAGATGGGTTCTAAGTGAGAAGTGCACCCTGGATTGAGTATGAGTGAAAGAAAATCTCTCATTAGTAATTTTTATGTTGATTATGTATTAAAACATATGTTGGATATTTGGGGTGAAATAGAATATTTGATGAAAATTGCTTTTACCTGTTTCTTTCTGTTTTGTGAAACTGTGGTTAGACGGGCACCTGGGTGGCTCAGTGGGTTAAGTGGCTGGCCGTGGTCTCAGCTCAGGTCTTGATCTCAGGGTTGTGAGCTCACACCCTGGTTGGGCTCCACCGTCGGGATGGAGCCTAGTTTAAAAATTAATAAATAAAATCAAAATGCAGCCAGAACATTTGAAATGACATATGTGGCTGGAGCGATGTATCTATTGGACAGCACTGCTTTGTGATGAGGTCCTGTTGGCCGAGACTCACGGACCTCTCCCCTGAGTCAGCCAGCAGGCAGGAGCTCTTTACAACTCCCCTGTGGTTCACTGCAAGCCCAACCCTTCCTCTTTCTGTAGGAAGCAGTTACCAGAACGGGCAGGGGAATCTTGGCAAGAAAAAGCTATAAATCGTGTCTTCCCAAAACTAGACTGAAAGCTCTTTGAGGGCAGGGGCACGTCTAATGCTTCTGGATCCCTCCAGGGATGGACACCCAGCAAATGGAATGCCACTTTTGAAATCAGAGCTCCAGGTAACATTGGTGTGCTCATTTTCCAAAGCTCCATGAGCTGGTTGGCTAAAAGAAGTGTATCCTTTCACCGTTCTGAAGACCTGAAGTCAGAAATCAGGTGTCAGCAGGGCCTGCTCCCTTTGAAGGCTCTAGGAGAGGATCCTTCTTTCCCTTTCCCTAGCTTCTGGCGGTGGCTGGCAATCTTTGGCCTCTAGATGCATCAGTCCAATCTTTGATACCGTGAACACATGGCCTTCTCCCTCTGTCTCACATCTTCTTTCCTCTGTGTTCAAAATTTCCTCTTCTTGTAGGGACAGTTGGATTAGAGCTCATCCATATCCAGCATGACTTTATTTGAACTTGATTACATCTGCAAAGATCCTATTTTCAAGCAAGGTCACATTCTGACCTTTCAGTGGACACGAATTTTTTTTTTTTTGGGGGGGGACACTATTCAATCCAGTGCAGTTGGAGGGTATCTTTTGTGAGGAAAGTATTTCCAAAGAATCTGATTAGTTCTTGGGTAGTTTCCGTAACATCTCTTAACGCCAGGAAACTCGGAGTGCTGAGTGTATGCCAGGCACTGGTCTAGACTCTAGGCACACAATGATGAATATGACACAGTCTTTGTCCCCATGGAACTCACTTTCTAGTGATGGACATAGATGATCAGTACACTGGTATATGATATAATGTTGGGTTATGGTAAGCAGTGTGTGAGGAGGGACGGAGGGGAGTGGGTGGTGGAGGTGGTGGGCTGTTTTTGATTGGATAGGATGGGCAGGGAAGACCATTCTGAGGCAACACTTGAGAACAGAACAGAGATTTACAGAAGCATGTGGGGTCAGAGATTCAGGGCAGAGACAAGAGCAGACACAAGCCTCCTCTCCCCCCAAATTAGGACAGTGCTTGATGAGTTCAAGGAACACAGGGAGGGCACAAGTGATATGGGTCACCCACCCAAGCTGCTGGGGCTCAGGCCGAGCAGAGAGGCCTGGGCTGAGGGCAGGGCATCCGGCCTCTCCATCCGGAGCTGCCGGCCTTTGGTGGGGGTGGCCGTGGGGAGGGGCCTTCCAAGGCTTCTAGTTCAAGGGTTTCACTTCCTCCAGCCCCACTTCCCCCATTGTTTGACTGGGCGGAGGCTGGTTATCCCTGGCTATTGCCACAGTGATCCCACGTTCTTGTCATATTTTCTTTTCCAGACAATAAGAATGGAATTTGGTTTTTTCTTTGCTACTTAATCTTGAAGCTCAAGGTCCTAAAACCTCTTCTTCCATTTCTTCCCTGTTTCTTGCAGCAACAGGCCTGAGACTTTACACTCTGTCTCACCAGAGTTTGAGGCTGGTGTCTGCTTTTCTCGGAAAGGGGGGCAAGTAACCCCCAGGCCCCGGCGTCGGTGGGCTCTCCATCCGGCTGACTCCGTCCCCTCCTTCAAGTGTTCACTCAGATGTGCCCTTCTCCGGTGAGCTCCCCGACCACCTTATTTAAGAGGAGAGCCTCCCACTTCCAGCTGCCCTCCCTCTTCACTTTTGTCCACTTCCGCCTCCCACAGCACGCGGGGGAGTTCCCGAAGCATCGCGTACTGCTCAGTGTTTTCCCTGACCCTACCCCCAGCCCACTAAATCCTAACCTCCACAAGGGCAAAGATTTGTACCTTTTCTTCACTGAGGTAGCCCAAGCACCTGGAATAGCCCCTTGCACATAGTAGGTACTCAGGTATTTACAAACTGAAATGAATGAACCAAAGCGAGTAGTTGTGGAGAATAATTAGACGGTTGAACTGGAGAGCCCAGAATGACTGATTACTCCTCTGTGTCTTCCTGGACATGGGCCCTGAGATGCAGAGAACAAAAAGGAGTTCTTTTTTTTTTTTTTTTTTAAGATTTTATTTATTTATTTGAGAGCGAGAAAGAGAGCACGCGAGCTGCCCGTGGGAGCAGCAGTCTCCCTGTTGAGCAGGGAGCCCAACATGGGGCTCCATCCCAGGACCTTGATTCCAGGACCCTGGGATCGTGACTTGAGTCGAAGGCAGACATTTAACTAACTGAGTCACCCAGGCGCCCCCCGAAAGGAATTCTTTAGAGGACCTCTAGAGTATGCCAGGCTTGGTGCAGGAAACAGAGAGGCAGCGCGGAATAGAGCTGGGGACAGACCTGGGCAGGCAGTTTCCCTCTGTGCACAACTCCAAGGGGTGTCATTCTCATAGAACAGAAAGCATATGGTGCCCCTGGGATTGTTTAAGGTGGTGGCCTAGGGGTGAGATAGGTGGGGAGAGACTGTGGACGGACCAGGGTAGGGAGCTTAAAGAGAGAGTGGACACAACCATGCAGGGTGTGGCAGCTCAGAGGGAGAGCCCAACCCAAGAAAGAGCATCAGCAGCCAAGGCTGGGGGGAGTGCGGGTCCAGGATGGCCGCCATGATGTTCTCTATGCCAGACTTGATGAGTGGGCAGCTCGAGTCCTGGGGCCAGAAGTTCAGGCTTCTCTCAGGCCCAGCTCTTTAACCCAGTGGGGTTCACTCCCCTGACTCTATACTCTAGCCACTGGCTCTTCACCCTGGCTGATGGTAGACTCTGGGGAATTAACAACCAAAGCAAAACAGGATGCCAGACACCTGCCCCCCAATGTTTATAGCAGCAGTGTCCACAATAGCCAAACTATGGGAAGAGCCCCCTTTTATGTATTTTAAAATAGAATTCTGAGGAGGGGTCTACAGACTTTCCCTGATGGCCAAAATGATCCCCAACTGAGGTGAAGATATACCTTGCTGTTCCCTGCTGACCCCCAAGAGAAGACAAGTGACATCTAGTAGAAATAGCAACTCTCTCTCTTGTCCCATGTGATCTGCAGACAAAGGTCACACCGTTTATAGTTAGGGTTGTCTGGCCTCTTTTTGTGGTGGGTCACTCACTCTGATTCCCATCTCTTGGTAAAAGTGCCCCTCCGGCCCCTTGGCAGCCTGGGGAAGGCCCTCCTGTGTCACTGGGACTGGAGGAGTGACAGTGCTGGAGCCTGTGGGGGCTGGTGCAGGCCACTGGCTCCCAGTGCCTTCTGGCCCATCTCCCCCACCCTGCCCCCACTATCAGAGAAGGAAACAGGAGACTGGTGGATTCCCATCCGTGCTCATTTAGATCTCTTCTTCAACTTGACAGGCTCAGGGGAATGGCAGCATGGCCCAGACATGGTCCCTGCCCTGGGGAGCTCACCGTTGAGGAGAGGGAAGCAGAGCTTAAAACTCAGAGGAGGATGAGAATGAACAAAACCTTAGGAAGGTTTGGGGCTGGGCCTGGTATCGGAGTGTAGAGCAAATCAGAAACAACTGGGTTCATTTTAAATGATGCTTCCAAGTTCCCCCACCGGCTCCTGGGCTCTCAGTGGGTTGACCAGAGCATTGAGCCTGTTTAGAGGAAACAGGAAGTAGGAATTCAGGGAAGGGCTGGGGCAAGGAGTCTGGGCCCACTTCCTGGGTGGCTCAGCTCATGCCGGGAAGACACCTGTTCCAGGCAGCCTGGATGCAAAAACTTTTGGCCTACTTTCCTTTCAGAGTTCAGTGAGAGCGAACACTCCAGGTCATGGTGGTTTGGTTCTTGTTAAAATCCTGGAACCTTCTCCCTGCTTGAGGAGGAAAGCCTTGGGTGGAGCACAGCCTAGGGTGTGAGCTGCCCAGAGCTCAGCAGTGACCCTGGGACCCAGCCCCCACCCCATGGACACACTCACTGGTGACCTGCTGGTGAGAGGTTGCCCTGTCACTCGGGGAACTTGACTTCCCCACTCAGCAGCCATAAACAAGGCTTTGTTAAACAAAAGGAATAGCGGCTGTGGGAGGCAGGAGTCCCGAGGGGATCAGAGGGCTCTGGGCGGACATCTGAGTGGGAAGTCACTGAGGTAAGAGCCTGCATAAAACTCGACAGAGGGCAAGCCCAGGAAATGACCCCCTTGGTCAGAGAACAGGCTCCTCAGACATGACCTTTTATCCTCATGGGGTCAGGGAACTCCTTCGGCCACTGGCAAAAGCCACAGACTCTTCTCCCCAGGAGAATGCGTGTGTATCATTGAAATTCTACACACCGTTTCAGAGGTTCTCACCCGGAGGGTAGAAACCTTGTGTCTGGGGGAGAAAAATATAAAGCTAGAAATGTGCAATGAATCCTCCACTACCCATCGCACAGCTGGTGGCAGAGCCAGGCCTCCAGGTCCCTGCTGGCTGAGTCGGATGCCCTCTCCCCTCCTTGTCAGCAGCAACCCTGGAGGGGAGGAAGTGGGACGGAGGGTAGGCTACACTTCCGGTTCCAAACCAAACCGGAGACACTAATTGGTAGAAATGAGCACAGGATACCACAGGTACGGAAGGCGGCAGAGGCCTCGAATTCTCTCCAGTTCTCACCCTCCCTCTCAGTTCTTGATTCTACTGCTAAAGAGCAGGTTTCATACCCTGGGGGAGTTACAGAGTTTTCTAGCCTCTTCAGTATCAAAGACCTTCCTCCTCAAGCAGAGAAAAGGTTCAGGATTTTAACAAGAACCAAACCACAGAGGGGCGCCTGGGTGGCTCAGTTGGTTAAACGTCTGCCTTCCACTCTGGTCATGAACTCAGGGTCCTGGGATGGAGCTTCGGGCTCCTTGCTCAGCAGTGAGTCTGCTTCTCCCTCTCCCTCTGCTTGCTGCTCCCCTGCTTGTGCTTGTTCTCTCTCTCTGTTAAATAAATAAATAAAATATTTAAGGGAAAAAAAAAAAAAAAAGAAAAAGAGCCAAACCACAGAAACCCAGAGTGTTCACCCTCGCTGAAATCTGAAAGGAAAGTAGGCCAAAGGCTTTTGCATCCAGACTGCCTGGAAGTGGTGTCTTCCCGGCACGAGCTGAGCCGCTCAGGACAGACCCCTCACCCCAGTTACCCCTTGGCAGTGGTGGAGAAGCTGCTGATGACAGAAGGAAGCTACTGGAAATAAGGATAGGGTGACCCACAACCTCCCGACTGCCGTTACCTACAAATAAGGAGGAACGGTGGGGAGTGTACTTCTAGTGAGCTGAAATCAGGGCAGACCCTTGTCCCCAAAGGGATTAAGAGCGAATCAGGCTGCAGACATCCGAGGCTGGGGTTTGAAAGAGCTGTGCCTACAGGCTCTGGTGATCTGAGTCGGTGTGCATTTCAAATATGCTGTTCCCCTTCGGTTATTGGTTCAGAAAGTCTGGGGGCAAAGCCCTGGGGTGTCCGGTGTGGGCAGGGCTCAGGAGAGCATGGATTCCAGAGTTCAGTCCCCAGCTTTCACTCTCGGGGCTGATTGGTTTCCCTTTAATACCAGCTCAGTGTGGACCACAGTATTCCTCTTCTCTGCTTTCTCTCTTTCTTATCTCCTTCTTTCTGTGTTGCCCAATTCAAGCCACTGCCAAAGGGAAGCCAATTCCTTTTTCCTGCCTCCAACCAATTTTTTATTTCATGGTCAAATTTGACCAATTTGGGGCAAAACACGGATTAGTGAAGAGTCTGAGAGAATATTTGAAAAAGAGAATCTAGATAAGAATGGTTTATAATTGGCCTGTGCCTTGACCATACTGGGGTCTTAGAAGAGTTTGTTCTCAAGTTTTCATCAGTCAGGGGCGCCTGGGTGGCTCAGTGGGTTAAAGCCTCTGTCTTCGGCTCTGGTCATGATCCCAGGGTCCTGAGATCGAGCCCCGCATCCCTGCTCAGCAGAGAGCCTGCTTCCACCTCTCTCTCTGCCTGACTCTCTCCCTACTTTGTGATCCCCTCCTCTCTATCAAATAAATAAATAAAATCTTTAAAAAAAAAAAGTTTTCTTAAATCATAAAGCCCTCCCGACCTCACCCTCGCCATCCCCGCCCCCCACACAGCACACACACTTGACCTTGTTTGCACAGTTCATTCACTCTATCTCAGGGGTTTGCTAAGTAAACTTGAACTTCATATCTTCTCCTACCAAAATGGGAGATTTCTCTGAGTCGAAAATTACATTTGGGCGTTCCTTCTGTGCAAAATTCTCCTGGTTTATAAGTGCCTCTGAATATAAAATGGGCATGAAGTTTGTGGCTGGCGGGGCCTCTTTTTGACACCCCAAGAAGTTCAGGTAACACGAGATTGCAGGGACAATAACCCTCCCCACATAGGTGCTGCCTCTTGGAATTGCCATGGGAAAAAATGAGAAACCATTTATAAGATAATATATATAAAGGCGCGCCTGGGTGGCTCAGTCAGTTGAGCATCCAACTCTTGGTTTTGGCTCTGGTGGTGATCTCGGGTTGTGGGATCAGCCCTAGTCAGCCTCTGAAGTCAGCAGAGTTTGGGATTCCCTCTCTCTCTCTCTGCCCCCCCCCCCGGCCCCCCCCCCCCCGCCCACCCTCTACCTTAAAATAAATGAACAAATAAAATCTTAAATATATATATATATAATCTCCAAAACTTGTATTTTTGGATCCTTGCTCCTTGCAGTAGACAAATTCTGTGCCTTTTTTGATATAAATAAACAGCTCATCCTTAATGAAGACCACTTTAAGAAAAGTTTCAAAGGCAACATGTCACTATTCCTCACACATTTCTGAAGCTTGATATGGGACATACACTGCTGATGTGTGGTCACTTTTGCAGGACAGCATGGAATGAGAGGAATTTATTTTTATGCTTCTTTTTTAATGAGAGGAAATTTTTGTTTTAACTACCCTCTGTCATACTCTTTTAACTACCCTCTGTCATACTCTTTTGAGTAACATGTTAAAGCCAACCCAGGAAACTCCTTAGGAAGAGCATAAAGGTCAGGAATTAGACTGTCTCTCTGGGTGGTGGGCTGACGAGGTCGCATGGCAGTTTGGGGATTGCGCAATTCCTGATCATGTCCTTTCTTAATAATTCACTGGGTAGGATTACACGAATACTTTCTGTTGCCTTCTTAATGTCATAAAAATAGCAAAAGAAGCACCTACAAGGTAAGAAGAAGAGAAAAGCTCAAACAGCAAATTCTGTTCCTTCTACCCAATGTACCTGATAGTGATCAGAGGACATCTCTGAGAGCTGGTTCTCCTTTTGACCTTGTGTACTTCCTGTACTTGGCTACGTGTGCAGGACGTGCTGGCCCGCAGGGCTCGGTCTCCCTGTTGCACTGCCGTGATGCAAGGGGCGGCAACCACCTGCTATGGAGAACCTACTGGGCACGAGCAAGGCGCTCCTGTGGCTCAGTGCTGGCCCCCAGCAAGGGGAGAGGCAGTGGCCCCTGCCTGCATTTCACAGAGGACAAAAGGAGGGTCTGAGGGTCTCGGCAACCTACCCCAGGTGAGGTAGCTCTACGTGGCAGAGCCAGGCTTGTGCCCCAGATCTGTCTGGCTCCAGAGCCCGTGTTCCAAAGCCTCTACTGCCCACCCAGAGACTTTGCCTCCATTTCTTTTTCTGGCCCACACATTTTAACATTGCAGGAGTGAGACAGATTGGCTTCCAGGAGCTTATAATCTAGGTAATCTTATAATCTAGGTATCTTTTCTAAGGAGAAAAGATGACATATCAAAAGCATCTCCTTCTCCTGGTTCCACAATGAACCAGGCAGTCAGGGGTTCTAACTGGAGCATCAAACCCCTCGAGCCGCTCTGCAGGACGTTTTAACAGAGCACCGCGGGGCTTCCCCTTGATTCCGGCCAGGGCCAAGTGGACAGGGTGGGGTGAGCACTGCCAGTTGAAACAGTGCAAGATGGAGGAACCGGGATTCATGTTGCTGGATGATGGGTAAGGGGTAGAGAGCCTAACAGCAACGTCAACACTTGTTACTTCTTCAGGGGGCTAACCAGGGCTAGCTTTGAAGTGCCTTACAGGCTTTGATGGGCCGAATCCAGCTGACCCATTCAGAGTGGATACCGTTACTCCATCCATTTCCCACATGAGAAATGAAAGCAGGGGGGCTTGGGAATTTCCTGGGTCCACCAGCTAGCATGAGGGGCACAGGATCTAAACCCAAGCTGGGTGGCTCTGAGCCCAGGCTCTTACTGCACAAAGGACAGGGTAAGTTGAGGTGCACCCTCTCTCGGACTTCCCCACTGCACTGTCAAAACTGTAATTCTGGCTCATCGTCTGTTTTCCCCACTAGACTGTGTCTCTGAGTGGGCAGGGGTCATGTCTCTCCTGTTCTCAGATACCTCTAGTATCTCTAGCACCCAGACTAGTGATGGACACACAGAAGATGCTCGAAAGTTTGGAAGAATGGGTAAAATGCATCACAGAGAAGCGGAGGATTCCTTGGTATGAGCAGCACTCCTTTCCGCTCCTGCCCGCACCATATTCGGTACCTCGTGAACATGAACAAGTCACCTCACTTCCTCCCCAACTTAGCAACATGATGATAACAGAGGTGAAACTTAACAAAACAGTCTGCCCTTCCTCAAAAAGTTCCACATAGAGCTACCTTGTGACTCAGCAGTTCCATTCCTGGGCATATGCTGAAGAGAACAGAAATATAGTCCATGCAAAAACTTGCACAGAATGCTCAGAGCTGCACTCCCATAATAAAAGCAGAAACAACTCAAATGTCCATCCTCAGATGGATGGAGCAAGAAAGTAAGGTGCATACAGGTGAATGTCATCCAGCCACAGACACATGCTGCATGGGAAGAGTTCAAAAACATTATGCTAGTCTGCAAGAGACTCATTTTAGACCCCAAGACACTTCCAGATTCAAAGTGAGGGGGTGGAAAACCATTTATCATGCTAATGGACATAAAAAGAAAGCTGGGGTGGCAGTCTTTATATCTGACAAATTAGATTTTCAACCAAAGACTATAATAAGAGATCAGGGAGGACACTATATCATACTTAAAGGGTCTATCCAACAAGAAGATCTAACAATTGTAAATATTTATGCCCCTAACATGGGAGCACCCAATTATATAGGCCAATTAATAACAAGATCAAAGAAACACATAGACAATAATACAATAATAGTAGGGGACTTTAACACCCCCCTTCACTGAAATGGACAGATCATCAAAGCAAAAGATCAATAAGGAAATAAGGGCTTTAAATGACCCACTGGACCAGATGGACTTCACAGATATATTCAGAACATTCCATCTCAAAGCAACAGAACACACATTCTTCTCTAGTGCACAAGGAACATTCTCCAGCATAGATCACATCATGGGTCACAAACCAGGTCTCAACTGGTACCAAAAGATTGGAATCATTCCCTGCATATTTTCAAACCACAATGCTTTGAAATTCAAACTCAATTACAAGAAGAAAGTTGGAAAGAACTCAAATACGTAGTGGCTAAAGAGCATCCTACTAAGGAATGAATGGGTCATCCAGGAAATTAAAAAATTTAAAAAATTTATGGAAACAAATGAAAATGAAAACACAACTGTTCAAAAACTTTGGGATGCAGCAAAGGCGGTCCTAAGAGGAGAGTATAGAGCAATACAAGCCCTTCTCAAGAAAGAAGAAAGGTCTTAAATACACAACCTAACTCTATACCTAAAGGAGCTGGAGAAAGAACAGCAAATAAAGCCTAAACCCAGAAGAAGAGAAATAATAAAGATCAGAGCAGAAATCAATGAAATCAATGAAATAGAAACCAAAAGAACAGTAGAGCCAATCAACGAAACTAGAAGCTGTTCTTTGAAAGAATTGATAAGATTGATAACCCCCTGGCCAGACTTCCCAAAAAGAAAAGAGAAAGGACCCAAGTAAATAAAATCATGAATGAAAGAGGAGAGATCATCTTAAAAAAAAAAAAAAAAAAAGAGGAGGGATCACAACCAACACTGAAGAAATACAATTATAAGCAGATGTTATGAGCAACTATTTACCAACATATTTGACAATCTGGAAGAAATGGATGCATTCCTGGAGACAGATAAACTACCTAAACTGAACCAGAAGAAATAGAAAACCTGAACAGACCCATTACCAGCAAGGAATTTGAAGCAGTAATCAAAAATCTCCCAAGAAATAAGAGCCTAGAGCCAGACCACTTCCCAGGGGAATTCTACCAAACATTTAAAAAAGAATTAATACCTACTCCTCTGAAACCATCCCAAAAATAGAAATGGAAAGAAAACTTCCAAACTTATTTTATGAGGCAAGCATTACCTTGATCCCAAAACCAGATAAAGACCCCATCAAAAAGAAGAATTACAGACCAATATCCCTGATGAACATGGAAGCAAAAATTCTCACCAAAATACTAGCCAATAGGATCCAACAGTACATTAAAAGGATTGTTCACCACGACCAGGTGGGATTTTTTTTTCCTGGGCTGCAAGTTTGGTTCAACATCCGCAAATCAATCAATGCAATACAATACATTAATAAAAGAAAGAACAACAACCATATGATACTCTCAATACTTGCAGAAAAAGCATTTGACAAAGTACAGCATCTTTTCTTGATTAATACTCTTCACAGTATAGGGATAAAAAGGTACATATACATCAATATCATAAAAACCATCTATGAAAAACCCGCAGTAAATATCATTCTCAATGGGGAAAAATCAAGAGCTTTTCCCCCAAGGTCAGGAATACAGCAGGGATGTCCACTATCGCCACTACTATTCAACATATTAGTCTCAACAATTAGACAACAAAAAGAAATGAATAGTATCCAAATCAGCAAAGAAGAAGTGAAACTTTTATTCTTCACATATGACATGGTTCTCTATTTGGAAAGCCCAGAAGACTCCACCCCCAAATTACTAGAACTCATACAGGACCTTCAGCAAAGTGGCAGGATATAAAATCAATGCAGAGAAATCAGTTGCATTTCTATACACTAACAGCGAGATAGAAGAAAGAGAAATTAAGGAGTCCGTCCCATTTATGACTGCACCCAAACCCATAAGATACCTTGGAATAAACCTAACCAAAGAGGCAAGGGATCTGTACTCAGAAAACTATAGAACACTCATGAAAGAAATTGAGGAAGACACAAAGAAATGGAAAAACATTTCATGCTCATGGATTAGAAGAACAAATATTGCTAAATGTCTATGCTACCAAGAGCATTCTACACATTTAATGCAATCCCTATCAAAATACCATCAACTTTTTTGCACAGAGCTGGAACAAATAATCCTAAAATTTGTATGGAAACAGAAAAGACCCCAAATAGCCAGAGGAACGTTGAAAAAGAAAACCAAAGCTGGTGGCATCACAATTCTGGACTTCACGCTCTTTTACAAAGCTGTGATCATCAAGACAGCATGGTACTGGCACAAAATCAGACACATAGATCAATGGAACAGAATAGAGAGCCCAGAAATGGACCCTCAAATCTATGGTCAACTAATCTTCGACAAAGCAGGAAAGAATATTCAGTGGAAAAAAGACAGCCTCTTCAACAGATCGTGTTGGGAAATTTGGACAGCCACATGCAGAAGAATGAAACTGGACCATTTTTTTATACCACGCACAAAATTAGACTCAAAATGAATGAAAGATCTTAATGTGAGACAGGAATCCATCAAAATCCTTGAGGAGAACACAGGCAGCAACCTCTTCGACTTCAGCCACAACAACTTCTTCCTAGAAACATTGTCAAAGGCAAGGGAAGCAAGGGCAAAAATGAAATACGGGGACTTCATCAAGATAAAAATCTTTTGTACAGCAAAGGAAACAGACAACAAAACCAAAAGACAACCTACAGAATTGGAGAAGATATTTGGAAATAACAAATAACATAACATAACGATAAAGGTCTAGTATCCAAAATTTATAAAGAACTTATCAAACTCAACACCCAAAGAACAAATAATCCAATCAAGAAATGAGCAGAAGACATGAACAGACATTTCTGCAGAGAAGACATCCAAATGTCCATAAGTCACATGAAAAAGTGCTCAACATCACTCAGCATCAGGGAAATACAAATCAAAACCACAGTGAGATACCACATCACACCAGTTAGAACGGCTAAAATTAACAAGTCCAGGAAATGACAGATGTTGACAAGGATGCGGAGAAAGGGAAACCCTCCTACACTGTTGGTGGGAGTGCAAGCTGGTACAGCCACTCTGGAAAACAGCATGGAGGTTCCTCAGAAAGTTGAAAATAGAGCTACCCTATGACCCAGCAATCTCACTACTGGATATTTACCCCAAAGATACAAATGTAGTGATCTGAAGGGTATGTGCACCCAAATGTTAATAGCAGCAATGTCTACAATAGCCAAACTATGGAAAGAGCCTAGATGTCCATCAACAGATGAATGGATAAAGAAGATGTGGTGTATTACACACACACACACACACACTGGAATATTATGCAGCCATCAAAATTGAAATCTTGCCATTTGCAACAACATGGGTGGAACTAGAGGGTATTACGCTAAGCAAAATAAGTCAATCAGAGAAAGACAATCATCATATGATCTCACTGATATGAGGAATTTGAGAAACAAAGCAAAGGATCATAGGGGAAGAGAGGAAAAAAATGAAACAAGACAAAACCAGAGAGGGAGACAAACCATAAGAGACTCTTAATCTCAGGAAACAAACCGAGGGCTGCTGGAGGGGAGAGGGGTGGGAGGGATGGGAGGGATGGGATAGCTGGGTGATGGACATTGGGGAGGGTATGTGCTATGGTGAGTGTTGCAAATTGTGTAAGACTGATGAATCACAGACCTGTACCCCTAAAACAAATAATACATGTTAATAAAAAAAGAAAGAAAGAAAATACATGGCCAACCCCCCCCCCAAAATAAAAAACAAAACTATTATGCTAGGTAACGAACCCAGCCACAAAACGCCCCTTATTGTATGATTTCATTTATATGAACATGTCCAGAATAGACAAACCCATAAAGGCAGAAGGTAGATTAGTGCTTGCTGGGTGGTGGGGTAGGAGTCTTTGATGGGGAGTGATTGCTAATGGTATAAGGTTTCTTTCTGGAGTGATGCAAATGTCCTGGAATTTTTAGTAGTGGTGAATATACGAAAACAAATCAAAACAAAACACAAACTGGGGTGCCTGGGTGGCTCAGTGGGTTAAGCCTCTGCCTTTGGCTCAGGTCATGATCCCAGCGTCCTGGAATTGAGCCCCATATCGGGCTCTCTGCTCAGCGGGAAGCCTGCTTCTCCCTCTCCCACTCCCCCTGCTTGTATTCCCTCTCTCGCTGTGTCTCTCTCTGTCAAATAAATAAATGAAATCTTAAAAAAAAAAAAAAAACCTACTGAATTTAAAAGGGTGGGTATCATGGAATGGGCATTACATCTCAAAAAAAGAGAAAACAATATACTAAGTTTTGTTGTAAATTTTGGTAAGGTTCTTATTTACATTTTTAAAAAAAGATTTCATTTGTTTATTTGACAGAAAGAGAAAGAGAGAGTGAGAGAGAGCACAAGCAAAGGGAGCTGCTGGCAGAGGGAGAAGGAAAAGCAGGCTCCCTGCTGAGTAGGGAGCCTGACCTAGGTCTTGATCCCAGGGTCCTGGGATCGAGCCCCGCATCTGGCTCTCTGCTCAGCAGGGAGCCTGCTTCCTTTCCTCTCTCTCTGCCTGCCTCTCTGCCTACTTGTGATCTCTGTCTGTCAAATAAATAAATAAAATATTTTTTAAAAAAGATTATTTTAGAGAGAGAGAGGGAGAGAGAGAGAATCTCAAGCAGACTCCCCTCCGAGCACAGAGCCCAATGTGGGGCTCGATCTCACGACGTTCCATCCAATAAGCAGATATTGGATCTCAGATCCAGCAGATCATGATCTCAGCCGAAACCAAGCGTCCGATCCTCAACCGACTGAGCCGCCCAGCTGCCCCCTATTGACATTTTGTAGGAATTTAGGGGTCTGGAGTCAAAAATGAGTTTGTTGGTTTTTTGCCTCTGATCTAGTTCAGGTTGATGGTAAATTAAAAGGCAAGAACGAAGGTGGTGAAGTGCAGGTCTGAGATGGGGCCCAGCATTTGGGGCTCTGCAGGCCTACTACGTGGTCATAGCAAAAGAGCTCGGGCCCCCAACCAGCCAGCTCCAGCCTTGCACAGCCTTCCAGAATTCTCGCTGCCTTCTGCCCCCATCTCCTCGGCCACCATCCTTTTACAAGCCACCATCATCTGTGTCTGAACTACTGCAACCGCCTCTTCCCTGCTTCATTCATTCCAGAAATAGTTACTGGGCACCTGCTAGTGTCCGGCACTGTTTGGGTCCTGGGGAGCAGGAGGGAACCAAACACAAGGAAGTCCCTGCCCTTAGGAGGGACATTTCGGCAGAGAGACAGCCCTAAACAAAGGAACCCGCAGATTATTTCACATGGGAGAAAATAGTGAGTATGCAGAAGAAAGCGGGGAGGGAGGGTTTTTTTAAAGATTTATTTGAGAGAGGGAGCCAGCACAGGCTGGTGCAAGCATGAGCAGTGGGGAGGGGCAGAGGGAGAGGGAGAAGCAGGCTCCTGGGCAAGCTGGGAGCTAGAGGAGAATGCGGGGCCCAGGGCTCCATCCCAGGACCCCGGGATCATGACCTGAGCTGAAGGCAGACGCTTAACTGACTGAGCCACCCAGGCACCCCAGGAGGTACAATTTTTAAGTTTGGAGGTGAAGGTGACCTCATTGAGAGGCTATGGTCTGCATCTGCATCTGCGCAAAGGTTGACACAGGAGAGGGAGTGAGCCCTGTGAGTACCCGGGGGAGAGGTGTTTCGGGAGGACGGAATGGCCACTGCAGAAAAACTCAAGGGAAGAGTGGCCTGGAACCGTCCTGTCTCTTGAAAAGCAAGGAGGCCAGTGTGGCTGGGGAAGAGGGGGAGGGAGGGACGCAGTGAGGTCAGAGGGGGAAGGGGAGAGGAACACTTGGAGGCATTTGTTCTCTCCTTTCTGTAAAACCTTCCAGTGGCTTCCATAAGACCCATAAGACCCCCCCTGCCCCTCAGACACCAGTGCCTCCCACTGTCCCCCTCACTGCTTCGCCAAGCTCCTTCCCACCACGAGACCTTTTCCCTTGTGACGCCCTCTGCCCGGAAAGCGCCTCCCCCACCGTCTCCAGGCTGGCTTGTTCTTAACATTCTGATCTAATCTCAAACGCCTTTTTTGGGTGGACCCCTTGTCAAGTAGCCCCCACTCCTTGATTATCCCCGTACTCTCTGTTCTCTACGCATTTATGACTACTTAGAATGATCTCGCTTGGTTTGCATATGAGTGGTCTGTCTACTCCTCCAGAAAGGAAACCTCACGAGGTCAGGGGCCTCCTCTGGCTTGTTCACCTTGATCTCCCCAGAGCATTCTCAATAATTACTTGTTGAATGGATGAGGGATTTGGTGACCTCATCCTCCTGGGAATTCCTCTGATTAAAGGGGTGGCTTCTGGGGGTCATCTTAGCACTGGGACTAAACTGTCTTAGCAGTGGGACTGAACTATTGCCCCATCCGGATGACTTTTGTCCTAGTGGAAGACTGATTGTATGTCGTGCTGGGACACGAGTCTTCTTTCCTTCTGTCTCTAAGGAAATGCTTTGTACCTTCTACCTTCTGTTCACTCTCAGGTGATTCCAAGGTCATGCATGCTTTCCTTCTCCTAATATCATTTCAGTTGGCCGGCTCTCTCTCAGAACTGGAGGGTGGGGGGTGGCATTTCTGAAATCAGTGATTTCTGAGATTTGGGAGGTCCTCAGGGACCATTTGGCCAAAGGAGTCCAGAGAATCCATGTGACAGATGGGGAAACTGAGGCCTTCAGTAGGGAAAGAATGTGTCCAGGAGAATTGGTGTCAGATCCCAGGGAGAGAAGTCATCAGAGTGGGAGTTGCAACCCTGGGGGTTCACTGATACTCCTAACATTACATAAATAATATTTTAAAAAAGATTTTATCTATATATTTGAGAGAATGAGAGCTAGAGCACAAGCAGGGGGAGCAGCAGAGGGAGAGGGAGAAGCAGACCCCACTGAGCAGGGATCCTGACACAGGGCCCATCCCAGGACCCTGGGACCATGGCCTGAGCCGAAGGCAGCCACTTAACCAACCGAGCCACTCAGGTGCCCCTAAAATTACGCAAATAATGTTCTGATTAGTCATGTTTCTGAGAAGAATGTTCATCATTGTCTTAAGGGGTTTCTGTAATGCCTTAGAAGTTAAGAACATTTTAAGGGGCATGGACTGCTTTGAGAAAACTAGAACTGAACTCCTTGGGGTGTCTTGTTACTGTTCTTCTAGTAAGGAGCAGTGCCAGACTCACAGCAGATGGCCCCAAACTAGCTACTGAACGAACGAATGAATGAATGAATGAATGCATAAGGAATGAATAGAGTAACGGATTGATAAATGAGCCCATCTCCTCCATTTAATTCCAGCGCTCCTTTGACCGAGTCACAAATGCAAGAAGCTAACCGTAGCCCAACAAGGACGGAGGATCTTGAATTCCTCCGACTGTTGAATGTCGTGCCCCTCCAGGCTGCTCTCCCAGACTGGCTGCCTGTAAGTGCTTTCTGGGTTGGGGGGACCTTAAGAAGCAATTTCTGAGCCCTCTATTGGACAGACTGTCAGCTGCCTGAAGATAGTCCTATTGTATGTAAAAGACTCAAGCTTTCCAGGTCCCACTCCGCCCAACCTCTTGCTCAGCTCCAGTCCTGGGCCACTGCAGCTTGGACTGGGACACAGAGAGGGACAGAAGCCGGAGAGGGGTGAGTAGCTAGAAGGCCCAACTTTCCTGCCTTTTCTGAGCGTGGACTAGTGATTCTTCTGGCGGTGGTTTGGTTTGGAACCCAAAAGGTCTATTTCTGGGACAAATGAGAAAGGAAGAAAGAGCTGGACCTGGTTGGGGGGGGGAGACGGAGAGGTGGGGAGTGCATGGGGGCCCCAGCGGCTGCTGACTTGGAGGTGTCACTGTCACCACACCTATTCTGATAAGAGCTTGGTGACTCTCATGGGGAGCTCTGAGACCTTCATGCATTATCCGATAGCAGCTCCCAGGGAAGAGGACTGCACGTGAAATCTGGAAGCTTGGATCGGAGTCTTAGCTTGGCTACTTAGGAACTGAAAGGGCCGGTCTTGGAAGACAGAGCAGGGTTCAAACGCTCGCTCTCTCCTTGCCTGCTGTATAACCTAGTGGAAGCGGCTTCATTTTTCTGAGCCTCTGTTTCCTCATCTGTAAGAGTGGGACCCTGATCCATGTTGGCCCCCACCAATCTGTTAGTGCCTTCGCTGGTATTTGGCAACATGCTCAGGAGGAGGGAATGTTCCATGTCGCATTGGATCGTCCCGAGGGCAGTGCGTGCCTCCGACTGCTTCGGGATCAGGCAGGCTACTGTTTCTCCGTCTAACCTCGAGGCCTCCTGCTCTGGCTCTGGGCTTAGGGGAATACAGTGCTTGCTCTGGTGTTCCCTCCCCTCCCCTGGAGTCTTTGGTCTTTCTCCAGCTTAGATCCCACAGATGCAGCTGGTTCATAAAGTAGATGGAGCAAAATGAGCGATTATCAGTCACAGAAATCTTGTCTCACCACCTGCCAGAGGCTGGGTGCAGGCCCGGAGAAAGGGGGATACGGTAGAGATGGAATGATACCAGAGGATGTTTCTTGTACCCCACTGAAGGCTTGCTGGATCGTTGAAAGCTCCCAGGGGATTTCAAAATGCAGCAAAGCTCGAGCTCCAGGAGACTCGAGGAAGGGAGCTCAGAAACCCGGGATCTCACAAGGACAGCTGATTGGCATAAATAACAGGCACCATAGGGCAGCTGTGCAGCACGGGGCCCAGAGCTGAGAGCGCTGGTCCTAGTCCTCCTCCTCTGGGATTCTGTGCTGCTATGGCCAAGGGCCAGCCCTCTCAGGGCCTTAGCTTCTGGCTGGCATGAGGTGGGGCTTAAGCCCAAACCATGGTTAACTCAAGAATCACTGGGGTGCTTATAAAAACGGCTCCAGAGGCCCTGGAGTGGCTCAGTTAGTTAGCGTCAGACTCTTGATCCCAGTTCAGGTCATGATCTCAAGATCATGAGTTCAAGCCCTGGGATGGACTCCATGCTGGGTGTCAAATCTACTTTAAAAAAAAAAAAAAAATACAGACTGCTGGGGCCTAATTCAGGGGGTCTGGAATTCAGACCAAGGAGCCTAGTGTACTCGGTATGTGGCCCTCTACTGGCAGGGAGGGTCCTACTGTCATTCTGTCAGCAAGACCCACCTGAAATCTGGATGTGACTCATCCTGGATCCCCTGTCTCACAAAGACTGGGAGGGGATGAAGCTTCCAGAGAAGGTTCCTCATTCACTGTTCTGGGGTTCTGACACCAAGCTGTCACTGTGGGATCAGTGCCTGCCCACAGGGCTTTGTAGGGAGAGGGGACTGCCCTTCTCAACACAGCATAAACCCGTGTGGTAAGTGATCTGCCAAATCCCCTGACATTTGCCAAGCACCGTGGAGATAGGCTAAAGAGTTCTGCTGAGCAGAAGCTTCCAGAAGGGCAAATTTGACCAGTAACCATCCCTCCTCCTACACCACTCCATGGTGGTCTTGAGAAAAGGAAGAACCTACAAGCATATGAACTGAACCTTAGTTTGCCTGAGGCCTGGGGTTTCTAGCCCACCCATGTACCTTCAGTTTTTTTCTGCATCAGTTTCTGGCAGCTAGGGCAGGGTGGGGACCCAAGAGTGGGATTTTATGGGACTTGGTGGGGTAGAATAAGTGAAAGTTCTTAGAAAGTTTATTTCTAAGGAAAGAGTAGGAAAGTCAGTCGGTGGGGGGTTGGGGGGGAGCCAAGCCATGGGTCTCCTTCTAGGTTCCTTCCCTGCCCTGCTAGGAGTGAGAAGTGGAGGAGAGTAAGAAAGGTCCATAGACAGGCCAGACCGTGCAGTAAGCCCCGCATGCTGGACTCGGGCCTGAACTCCCTCTCCGCTCTGTAGGAGGGGATCTGGGCTTTCCTGGCCCGTTCAAGGGTTCGGGAATTCCTTCTGAAATACAGGTGGGATTTCCCTCAGTTGCCAGTGAAATCAGGAATCGCCATCTAGAAACACAGTTTCTGTTGTGGGGCTTTTAGGTCGGCTGGGGACCAAACCTTGGGAGCTGCTGGGACTTCCTCAAACACTTGGTCATTGTGAAAATGCAGAACCCCTCAGCTTCTGGTCCCTTCTGGTGGGGCTTTTAGCATGATGCCCTTTGTCTGTCCTCCAAGCAGTCTTTACCTTTTATTGAAATAGTTGGCTGGTATTCCTCCAAGGACTTGAAGGGCCAATGGGACCTTGAGCAAGCTCCGTGAGGACGGTGGCTGGCCGGCGGCTCCTTGGGCCTCGATGCTGTCCACATAGGACCTCGGACACTCCGTAGACATTATTGCTAAGTCAGTGAACCCGGCGCCATCCTCCGAAACTCCAAAAATCCCACAGAAACATGAAAGTCCAACAGTAGGGGATCGTGACTCCAGCATGGTCATCACAAGAGAACAGCACGTAGCCCTTTGGAAAAGCTAATTATGAAGGCTTGGCAGGAATACAGAAAAATACAAATGATGTAGAAATAGTATCCGGTCAGTGTGTTGTGATTGCTTCTGCTGTCAGACACCATGTGTGGGTTGTAGTAAGGAGCTGGAAAGAAAGACAAATGGAAACGGGTGTGCTAAGACAGTGAGATTATGGGCGGTGACCGGGGAAGGTTTATCTTAAAAATTTAACTGTTGCAACATCATTATAATATAAAAACCACACTTAAGCGGTGGTGTTCATGATAGGCCTGACTGGGGTGTGGCTGGCTGGAAGTCCTTTAACTTGACCGGGCTAGACAGAGCTTCTCAAGGGCCATATTCCATTTGTTCATGCCTCACCCCAGGGTGCATAGTAGGTGGTCAGTAAATACTCCTTCAGCTCGTGACTCAGCGGGAAGCTTGAAGCAAAGGCTGAGGTTTTTTTCTCCAGGCTCCCAGAAGTAGTTTGACTGCAGAAGAAAAAGACTTGGGAAAAGAAACACATCTGATCCACACTACCAACCAAAGGGAAGTTTAAATACCGTGACTTTTGTCTTGAGTTCATGTAAGTTTGTTCCTTTCAGTTAAAGTGATTTAAGTACATGCATAATCAAAAAAATTTCACTTTTTTTTTTTTTTTTGATCTTCAGCTTTTCATGGGTGTGAATAAAATCACAAAAAAAAGAGAGAAAATCCTTGTCCACATGGGGATCCCTTTCTAGGCTCGGGGTCCTGTGAGGGTGGTAAAGACCTGCCTTCAGGGAGAAGTGGTTCCCTCATTGACTTCCCCCTTGGTCTTCCATTTGACCTCCGTCTTGCTCCAAGTAGAGGCCTCTGAGGAGCTGGGAGGCAGGGCACTTGCTGCCACCATTCCCTTCCCGGGGTCCTGGTGCATAGGGTCAGACTCGGCCATTGTCACCGAGGCCTTTTTGTCAGCACACGGGAGGACTTGACTTGTAGACAAAGAACAAGTAGGGTGTTTTTGGTTTGGTCTGGCCTTTGCTAACTGAAGGTCCTGCCTTAGAACATTCCCTCACTAACCACCCTGCATCTAAAATACAACCACTAGTTCCTCCTTGAGGGTAAGGTTTTGAAAGCTCCTGGTCAGGCACGGATCTGGAAAGGGAGACTCTGAGCCATTTCTCCGGCGGAAGAAGAACGACAAAGTGACTCAGCTCCAGGATAATTAACCACCAGATTACATTGGGGGATATTGTACCTGGGAGCTGTGGGGGTGTCCCTATTGGATGGGGGCTGGGGGCATGGGCGGTGAAAGGATTCACCCAAGACACAGCAAAGAAAATACTCATGGTGTGCCTGTAGCAAAGGATGCCCAGAGCAATTCTATTTTTTTTCTAGAGAGTCTCCCTGGACTACTAATATTAAGTAATCTATCCAGCCAGTTGCTCCCTCAACTAGCAAGACCCCGAGAGCGTGAACCCAGCACAGCAGATGGTTGATTTCTTACCCATCATTTTCTAAGCTGTGCACTAAGGACCCTGCCCACACGCGGTAGACCCTCAGTCCTCCAACCACTCTGTGAGGCAGGGAACACTCCTACTTTATGGGGACAAAAGCCAAGGCTCAGAAAACGTTATTTGCCCAGGATCTGGCAGCTAACTCTAGTAATGCTAATTAACAGCCAGAAATCATGAGCACTTCCTAGGAGAGGGCTTCCTGTTTGAACCCACTCAATCTTCACAACATCCTTGTGAACCAAGGTGACATCAGCCCATCGTAACAAGTGAGGAATCTGGAAGGTTCTCTGAACCGTCACATTGTGTATGATGAGGGTTGGCTCCGCCTGTGTCCAGTCCACAACATGTGCTGAGAGCCTGCTGTGTGCCAGGAACACCAGGCCGCCCTGGTGACCAGAAGCAGTCCCTGTCCTCGTGGAGCATCCCTGCTGGTGTCCCCATACCAGGACTGTGTGGAAATGGGCCAGAGTAGGGAAAGGGGTGGGACAGCCAGGAGTAGACCAGCCAGAGGTCATGGGGCACAGGTGGGGAGTGGCCCTGCCTCCTGTCACTCCTGCCTGGGGAGGGCCATGGAGTGGCCCTAACCTCATCCTTTGTGGCCTCCGCAGGTTATGATGATCCTCTTTGGGGGACTGAAGCAAGAGGTCAGGTGTCTCGAGAGCCCCATTATCTCTGGGCCTTGGACCTCCATGAGCTCTTGCCTCACATGCCCATTGTGGGGTTTCTCCCTACCTCTGTTTCACAGACACACCGTAGAAGAAGAGATGGCGCCAGTGGATCATATTAGAGAAGCTCCTCCCAAGGAGACATTGAGGCCAGGATTACATTTTGGCTGGGAAGGAATCGTGCCTCATAGGTGGCCCTGGCTTTGGAGGGTCTGGCAGGCTGTGATCTGATCTGACTTGGGTTTTAACAAGCCAGCTGTGGCTGCTGAGTGGTGACAGGATTGGTGGGGAGGAGTGTGGACTCCCCCCCCCCCACATCCCCTACGGCCTCCCCAAGGGTCAGCGCCATGGGAGCCCACCTTGGCCCGAGTTCTGGAGGCCTGCCCTGGAATGGAGATGTCGGCTCTGTTCAGCATCCCTGGAGCATGGCCTCCCCTGATCAACTTCTAGTCTCAGCTTCCTCTTCGGGGCAAGTCTCAAAGGATTAACTGTGTTCATATGGGAAAGATGCTTAGAGCAGCGCGTGTCTTCAGTTCCCACATCTAGTGTGTCTCCTTGTAGCTTCTGTCTCTACTAAGATAACCCTTTCGGTCCCTCTTCCAGCCCTCTGCCTCTGGGGAATCACGTATACTCCCAAGGACTTCCAACTGTACCACACCTCAATGGTAAGGACGCCTATTTACTGGGTGCTGACTCTGTTCCTTATTGTCATCTGCCAGGTCTTCACATGCATACCCTTGTTTGATCCCCAGTGTTCCCAGGAGTTTGCAATCCTCACCCCATTTAATGATGGAAAAACTGAGGCATGTGTGGTTAACCCACACGCCTGACATCATGGCTAGGAAGAGTCTCAAGCCCTGACTTCCAACCATCCATTTTTCTGCTACCGCACGACCCTAATGTCTAGAATCCACAGGAGAATTGGGAGAAGGAACGCAGACTTGGGCCTGTGAATGTCGGAGTTTATTTGTTTGCTTTTTTAAAAAATCAAAAGATGACTTTCAAGTTGGACATCTCAAATTTCCCCTGGTTCTGTTCTTGCTCGTGTTGCCTCTCTTAGGGAAGGCATTCTTGCTAAATTTCGCTGAACTCTCTTCTACTCAGAAAGAGGCACATTTTCTCTGGCTCAGTCACCTGTAGAGATGGGAAACTGCTGATCAGTCAGTTCTTTCAGGTGCTGGAGAAGAGTCTTGTGAGGTCCCAAAACCTCTCTGACCCTGTTCCCTAAAGCAAGAGGGACCTGGCCCCTTCCCACTAGATCGGTTTCTGGTCCGAGCCGCAAGAAACCTATTCAGAGATTTCCAGGCTCTCTCCTTCCTCAGGGTTTTATTTTACCTTAATTTGTTATTTTCATATTCTAGAACAGTTAGAAATGAAATTAAAATGTAAAGAAGTAGGGGAATAAAATAATCCCCAAGATCTCCTCTCCTGACCTTTTTATATGGATTAGACTTGACTTTGAACCTGAGGGAGGGCCTACCAGGTATGCTTGGCACGGCTGGGGCCTGTGGCAGGGACACAATCCTTGCCCTGAGATTCTTTCAGTCTGAGCTGGTGAACATGGAGAGCAGCTTTCAACATTTTCCATTTCAACCAGTGTTTATAGAGCACCTGCTGTGCCCCGGGAGTCTTCTTCGGGGGCTTGGTGTACATCAGCAAACAAAAGACCGCTATCTTCGGGAGCTTATATTCTAATGGGGCAGGCAGACCACAAGTTGATAAATGCCATAGGACAAAAAAAAAAAGGAAGTGGGCTGGGGTAGGGGGTGTGTGGGAGGTGGCTGCCGCATGAAATGGGGGTCAGGGTTAGCCTTCCTAAGGTCATATTTGGGGCGCCTGGCTGGCTCAGTCAGTAAGAGCGTGCAACTCTTGATCTTGGGGTCATGAGTTCAAGCCCCACGTTGAGTGTAGGGTTAAAAAAATAAAAAATCAGAGTTGAGTCCAAGCTTGAAAAGATGAGAGATTTAGCCATTGGGGTATCTGGGAATAGTGTTTCAGGCAGCGGAATAGCTAAAATCTCAAAGAAACAAACTCCAACACGAACATCAGGAAGGGACCACCCGGAAGATAAGTCTGAAAAGGGGCCAAGGGGAAGAAGGAGGGCTTGTGCGCCTGTGCACAAGCGCAGTGGCTCTGTTGGGTGGGGTGATTTATCCGACCTGGAGACCCGGCTCTGCCCAAACCTCCGGGCCAACGGAAATCAGCTCTGACCCCAGCTCTTTCACTGCTGGGACACGGCCTTGCATGAGCCGTATACTCCCTGGGCCTTAGTGGCCTTGACTGTAAAAGAAGACAGCGACCCCCTGACCGCGCTCTGGTGTCCTGCCTCCTCTGTCCCTAAGTGCCCTCGGTAGTACCAATAGTACTAATAGTACTAACAGTAATAACGGTAAAGTCACAAAGAAGATGGGCAATTGCAGCATCCTTCTGGGATGAATAAGTTAATTATTCTTATGATAGAGACTTAAAAACCAAAAGCAAAACCATTTGGCTTCTGTGGTTTCTGAGGAAAAGAGGGGTAAGAGCCTGGCCTTTAGTCAGGAGAAAAAAAAATGAGGTAAAAGAGGCAGAAGGCTTCATCGGATGAGCATTTAACCGTCTTCCCTTTTTGTGGGAACTGCGTCCCAAGAGAGCCCCTCTTGGCTGCTCTGGCCTTAGCTCAGGCTCGGAACAGCTGCAAGCAGCCAACTGTCAGTTTGGGAAGGTTTGGGAAGTATTACGCAAAAGGTAAAGAAAAAAAACAACAACAACAAAAAACGGTCATTGAGAACTGTTAAAAAAGATAGAACCTGGTAAAGTTTTCCAGCCCTTAGGCTGTAGGGGCCAGAAATATAAAACTGTGTTCTCACAATCCACTGAGTAGCTAAAAGGGGGAATTTGAGAGCACCATATCGTCACCACACTGTCAGACACTTGGTTTTGCCCCAAACTCCAGGATTTGGAGGGAAGGACTCTTCCTACTCATGACAGACAAGAGTGTTTGGGTTTTTTAAAGACAGGGCAGAGGTGGGATGGGCTTGCTGGGGATGTAGGACTGAATAAGAGAAGATTCCCCCGCAGAAAGTACATCCAGAAAGGAGAGCTCATGGGAGGGGTCACAGGAAATGGGCTGGGGTATAGGGTGTGAAGTGAGAGTCAGGGTCTAAAGTCAGATTGCCAAAAGTCAAATCCCACCTCTGTGCCTCAGTTTCCTCCTCTGTAGAATAGATTAAAAAATGATGCTTACTGGGGCGCCTGGGTGGCTCAGTGGGTTAAAGCCTCTGCCTTTGGCTCAGGTCATGATCCCAGGGTCCTGGGATCGAGCCCCACATCGGGCTCTCTGCTCAGCAGGGAGCCTGCTTCCCCTCTCTCTCTCTCTGCCTGTCTCTGCCTACTTGTGATCTGTCAAATAAATAAAATCTTAGAAAAAAAAATGATGCTTACTTCACAGGGCAATTGTAATAAGCTAGTGAATTAATACACGTGAAGTCCTTAGTATAGTACCTATATCCTAATGAAACAGCCAATAGTGGGTGCTGTGGGTTGTATGAGGGTTTTGTTGTTGTTGTTATTTTTGAGATGTACTTATTTATTTGTCAGAGAGAGAGCACAAGCAGGGAGAGTGGCAGGCAGAAGGAGAAGCAGACTCCCTGCTGAGCAAGGAGCCTGATGCAGGACTCAATCCCAGAACCCTGGGATCATGAGCCAAGGTGAAGGCAGGTGCTTAACTGACTGAGCCACCCAGGCATCCCTGTATGAGTTCTGTCTAAGAAATATCTGAGTGTTTTTCATTGAGGGCTGGCTATTCAGGGAATGTTTTCAATGCAAGCATACTTTCAGACTATGTATCTCTCTTCTTTCGAACCTAGATTTTCCTTAACCTTGAATCGCCATTTTTTTTAAGTCAATGCTGTAGAAATATAATTCAAGTTTAGGGGCCAAGAGCAGGTGACTCCCAAATGTGCCACTTTGACATATCAATTATTTTAAATAAAACTCACTTAAGAAAGAGTGAATGCAAAAGGAACACTGTGGCCACCACCATTTGTCTCCAGAAAGCAAAGAATAAATCTCCCATGTGAAGTGTTCCCTCCCTGTATCAAGAGGTAAAAATACATCCTTATCACAAGAGAGGGGAAGTTTAGAGCCAAGAGGGCTGTGTTTATACCCTTGTTATGACTTCTTGCTCATTTATTATCCCAGCCCAAATTCCCATTAGTGTTCCTTACCAACCGAAGCTCCCAAAGTTAAGTTTTCTTTGTAGTGTGAATTCCTCATTGGTTTATTGTCTCTATGTCTAAAAAGTATAAAAACTGCCTGCCTTGAGCATTTCGTTGGGTCTCAATTTCATTATTGGGCCTCCGTGTGCACAATTAAACTTTGGGGTTTTTTTTCCTCCTATTAATCTCTCATGTCTATTGAATTCTTAGACCAGGTGGAAGAATCTTGAAGGGTATTGGGACATTTTTTCTCCCTACACAGCCACAGGTGAACATCATTATATGTGATTTCAAATTTTCTAGTAGCCATATTTTATTTATTTATTTTAAATTTTATTTATTTATTTGGCAGAGAGAGAGAGAGAGATCACAAGTAGGCAGAGCAGCAGGGAGGGAGAGAGAGGGGGAAGCAGGTTCCTCGCTGAGCAGAGAGCCCAATGCGGGGCTTGATCCCAGGACCCTGAGATCATGACCTGAGCTGAAGGCAGAGGCTTAACCCACTGAGCCAGCCAAGGCACCCCTAGTAGCCACATTTTAAAAAGTAAAACAAAACAGGCAACATTAATTTTAATAATATATTTTAACCCAATATATCCAAAATATTTCAATATACAGTTAATATAAAAATTATTAAGATTTTACATTTTCCCTTACTGTATCTTTGAAATCCAATGTATATTTTACAAATATAGCGTATCTCAGTTCAGATTAGCCAAGTGCTTACTAGCCACATGTGGCTACCATGTTGGATAGTGCGTGCAGTTCTTTTTTTTTTTTAAGATTGTATTTATTTATTTGAGAGAGTGAGCAGGAGAGATAGTACAAGCTGGGAAGAGAGGCAGAGGGAGAGGGAGATGAGCAGCGAGCCTGATGTGGCCCTCGATTCCAGGACCCTGGGATCATGACCCAAGCTGAGGGCAGATGCTTAACTGACTGAGCCACCCAGGTGCCTGGACAGTGTAGCTCTAAGTGATGGGAGAGGATGGTTCTGGGCAGTGAGCTAGGGTGGGCTAGTCAGCTTGGGCCCTGAGTTCCTCCCAATCACCGGTATGATATCCAGAAAGGCCTCGGGGGCGGGGGGGGGGGGGGTGTCTTCTGGTCACATGGAATGAGGAGGATCTTGATGCAAGCCCTGAAAGCTCAAGAGTGTGGTTTTGAATTGTGATCTATTGAGCAAGCTGTTGCTTGCCCCCAACTGTCTTTTCCTATCTCCCCACCAATCCCATCCTGTCTGAAAACTATAGGAGTCCCTAGAGGCAGGGATTTTGCTGAATTGTTCTGCCTGCATTCCCACCAGCCAGGAAAGAGAGACCACCCCATGTCCCCTTGGGAAAGTGCCCTTTGGTCCAACTCAAGGAGATTTCAGTTTGGTCTTTAAAATAGGGTGTGCCTTGGGGAAGGCTGACTTGATTTTGAGGACAAGACCTCTTCACCTCTTTAGACATGAATTTGCATGTCTTTCCTCCAGTTCGTTTTTTACAAGGTTGTTTGAAGAGGGTCTCATGTCCTTATTTTCAAGTTTTGGGATAGAGTGGAAGGGACCTCACTCTCATCTCCACGAGCCAGAGGTATTATTACCTCCGTGGATATTCTAAAACCCAAAAAGAAATTCTACTCTTGTTTCATCTGTGATGAAATTGCACTACTTAACCTACAGCTGTTCTCCTTCAGCCTTCCTGACTACTTCTTACAACGAGCCTTTAGTAGTCACAGTCCCATTGCCTTCAGGTAAATCGCTTTTATCAGGCTGTTCCTGAATGCTGATCTCTAACTCAACTTCTTTAGCCTCATTGTGCCCCAAGGGTGGTTATCCAAAGAATGCTCTCCATTTATGATACTTAAGTTAAATTTATGTCAACAATCAAAATATTTTTGAGTGTTTCTTCCTTAATTACTAACATGATAGACAATTTTAGAATACAAAATTTTGCATACTCTGGAAAAGAGGAAAAGGAAACATTATCCTCCTGTCTAGAAAACACCACTATTAACTTTTTGGTAATTGACAGTTATTTGAGCCCCATTATATTCTATATCCCTGGAATAATCTAGATGAGAAGACAAGACTAGCACATGCAAAAAATAAGAATTATTCAATACAGAATTAATTCATTTATTCATTCATTCAGTGCCTTGGGGTGACATGCAGGAAAATGCTGAACTACTGTAGAAGTTTAGTCCATTTGGGGAAAGCATCAAATAAAGGTCATCAGATGTAGAGCATATCACTTATGCCAGAAGAACAACTTATGCCAGCAGTAGATACTGTCTTTTTGAATGGAGGATGAGCAATATCCTTTCACTCTTTAGGAGGGGTTAAAAATTAGGATTGGTCGTAAGAAAAATTTTTACTGCCTCAGTGTAAACCATGACCAAGCCATGAAACTTCTAAACTGCATTTCACTAAGCGATTCTGTTCATCTCTCATGTTTGTGACCAAGACCGAAAAAAACAAAAGGCATAGAGTCTGGCAAAAAATAAGAACGAACTAACTAACGTGCTGTAACTTAATTGGTAAATGTGGTCAGCCTCAGGATTGACACCAAAGAGCCGTTGAAGATCTGGTTAATATTCTGTGGTTATAAATGAAGGGACAAAGACTTCCCTCTTCCTTAGTGACCAATAACGTTAACTAAAATTGCAGGTATGTGGCTGGAATTTCAGTGTGTGTGTTTGGGGGAGGAGGAGTGAGGTTGGGCGGTGAAGCTTAGGATATATTGTCACTGGGTTGGGGAACTTGGCTTCTCTGCAGAGGAAGCTCAGAGCCTTGAGGTGGTAAATTGATGAATGCATTATGGGATTGATGGGAATTGATGATTAAATTAGTTTTGGGGACACCTATGGGGCTAGGTAGTCCCATAAAGCAGGGTATAAAATAATGGGAATAAGGGAAAATGAGAAGGAACCCTGCGTTCTAGTGGTGTGTGCCACTTTGAATTACCAAAGGCAGGATGTAACAGTGGTGATCTCTGGATGGAAGGTGACAAGAGATTTGTCCTTTCTTTTGAGTCCCTCCCCCCATTGCTACTCCCCAGCTGCCTGCTTTTCCATGGTAAGCATGTATTAATTTTTAATTAGAAAATAAAATTTACTGAAGATATACAAAAATAACTTAGAATAGTATTGATAGATTGCATGTCTTGGGAAAAAGATAAGTCAAATAAGGACCTCCTTTCTTGATCATTTTCAAAAGACTCAGCTCCCCCTAACCTGCATGTATACTCCTATTCTCTTACGTTTGAAATTTTCCCTAAAAGATTTGTTTCCAATATTTTTGATCCCTGTGAAAATATTTCCAAGAGAAGTAACACATCCCACTGTTCCCAGTTATGTATTTATTTATTAAAGATTTTATTTATTTATTTATTTGACAGAGATGCAGCGAGAGAGGGAACACAAGCAGGGGGAGTGGGAAAGGGAGAAGCAGGTCTCCTGCGAGCAGGGAGCCCGATGTGGGGCTTGATCCCAGGATCCCAGGATCATGACCTGAGCCGAAGGCAGATACTTAACTGACTGAGCCACCCAGGCACCCCTGTTATTTATTATTAATAGTATCTATATGGCTCTTTTTTGTTGCAAATTTTGGTTTTTTCAAGCCCTATAATTTTTAGAATTGGAATGTCATTTTTGAATGGAGGTAGCATCTGAGAAATTCTTTTATGCCTTTTGAAATAGAATTTATTTTTTAGAGCACTTTTAGGTAGAATCTGAGGAGTTCTTTTATGCCTTTCTAAAATATAAATGGAATTTATTTTTTAGAGCAGTTTTAGGTTCCCAGCAAAATTTCGCAGAAGGTACAGGGATTTCCTCTATACCCACTGCCCCTTGTTTTTCTTGTCAAATTATAGACCTGAACTCTGATGGGGGAGCTCTGCGCCTCCCCCTTTTCCAGTCCAAGATGAAAACCCGGAAGTCAGCAAACTTTTAGATACTTAGCAACACCTGAGGAGGCTTCTGGATTAGCTCCCTGGAGTTCTTCAACAAGGAGGGACCCGGCTCTAGTAAACTGGGTGTGTGGCTTTAGTGATAAGAAGGGAAGAACTAGGGAAGGAGCCCAGCAGGGAGATGCCCGGGAGCCTGTGCCCTCTCTCAGAGCACCATCCTGCAGGCACCCATCCACTGACACCCTGTGAGAGGATTAAGAACACAGTAGTCGCTGCTCCCTTGGGACCGAGACTTAGTGACCACAAGACTCCCTGTCCATGAAAGGGGCAGAGGTGGAATGAGCGGAACTGAAAGAACGGGAAACTCGAAGGTTCCTGGTATCCGTGAATAAAGTGGTCACTTTTCATTTTTTATTTTTAAAAAGATTTTATTTATTTGTCAGGGGGAGAGAGAGAGAGATCACAAGCAGGGAAAGCAGCAGGCAGAGGGAGAGGGAGAAGCCGACTCCCCGCTAAGCTGGAGCCCGATGTGGGGCTCGATCCCAGGAATCTGGGATCATGACCTGAGCCAAAGGCAGACCCTTAACCGACTGAGCTACCCAGGCGCCGGAAAAAGATATATTTTTTAAAAGGCTGATTTTTTTTTTAAAAAGCATTTTGTTATGAAAATTCTAAAAAAAAATATATTAAAGTAGAGAGACTAGTGATTTTCTCACTGCTCACCTTCAGTGATCCACTGCTGTCCCTCTCTCATGGCCCTCCTGAAACTGGATTATTTAGAAGCAAACCACAGTCATTTTCTCATTCCAAACAGATGTACTTCAGTAGTACCTCTAAAAAAACAAGAGAGAAAGAAAGAAAAAGACTAGAAGGAAGACTACTGATGATTTATAAATCTTAGTCTTCACCTGTCATTGAGTTTACATGAGGAACCCTGAGTCCTACACCTGCTTTTGCCAATCACCAGCTGTGTGACCAGCAAGTTGTGTGCCTTTCTGGACTTGCAGTTTTCCCACCTGGTTGGGTGAAGGAGGTGATTCCTAAGGTCTCTTCCCATGCTAGAAATCAAATATTTATGCTAGGGTCAGTTTTAAGACTCTAGAGACATAGATTTGGAACAGGGTCTGTTTGACTTTGGTTTTTTTGGTGTAGTGCCCAGTTCAGAGTCGAGACCATCTCACTGAGGAGCCCAGGAGGTCCTAGAGGCTGCTGAGTGGCAGGCTTTTTAACTTAGAGCTTTAAAAAAAAAAAAAAAGAAGAAAGAAAGAAAGAAAGAAAGAAAGAACGAAAGAAAAGAAAAGAAAAGAAGAGAAGAGAAATGAGTCCGGGAGCCATCCCTCCAAGCAGTTTTGGGCTGCCCTCAGTATCCCTTCTGACAACCTCAGGTCATCTCAACGTCTTAACAAGTATTTTGCTGAGTTGTGATGCAGAGAGTTTCAAGTGCTCTAAAAGGATCTGCTTTTAGGGGTGCCTGTGTGGCTCAGTGGGTTAAGCCTCTGCCTTTCAGCTCAGGTCATGATCTCGGGGTCCTGGGATTGAGCCCCGAATCAGGCTCTCTGCTCAGTGGGGAGCCTGCTTCCCTCTCTCTCTCTGCCTAATTGTGATCTCTCTTTCTCTCTGTCAAATAAATAAATAAAATCTTTTTAAGAATCTTCATTTAAAAAGACCACCCCAAAACCAATAGCTAGTGAAAAGCCATGTTTGCATGAAGAGGGGAGGACGCGGGCACATTGATGGCTTTTTAAGATGTGTCCCTGGTGTGTGTGCTGTTCCAGGGCTATTGTTAAGGAATAAAGAGGCCCATTTCATGGGCAAATCAGTTGAGTGACAAGTAAAGTAGGTGCATTTCAGGTTGCCTGGTAAATGAAGGGTTAAATCCAGAACAGAACTGGTCTTTTTAAAATTATGGATTACAGGCTTATTTGTTGTAGAGGGTAAGGTTTGTGGACCAATAAGGATCGTCTTTGGTCAATGGAGGCAACTTTGGGCAAGAAGATGGTAGGGACCCAGCCCAGAGGAGGACTGCGAACGCAGCTGTGAGCTTTCACGGGCACTCTCTCCTTGGCTTCCCTCCCCATCGTCAGAACGAGAATGGCAGCACAAGTTGTCGGTGGCCAGCATCTCTGCCTGCGAAGTGAGGGAAACTGCTGGTGGTCAGAATAGTGGGAGAAGAAGGGATTGTTTGAGAACCCCAAACCATTCATTCATTCATTCATTCATTCATTTATTTATTTATTTTAAAGAATCACCAGACCGAGCTCTGAGCGGTCCTGAGGCTTTGCAGGGCTTTACTGAAGCTACTGATGGGGATTATTGGTTTTAGAAAACCCTGATGGTGCCAGGGTTTTAAATTGGGGATAGGGTTAAAAGGGACCGAGGATGAGGGCTGTTATTTCAAGCTGACACCATATTCATAGTAGGGAACCCACTGGGGTTGTGACTTGGGGGGTTCCTCACAGCAGAAAGGGAGTCCCTGGACGCACTCGCAGCTGGTTCTGAGGACGGTCAAGAGGGCCTTTCTTCATGACCCTCAGGGACTCGCACCACAGCTCCCCAGCGATTAGATTCCGAGGCCCGTCCTCAGCAGGAAATGGTAAAGGAATCAGCAGGAAGCTGAAGACAAGAGAAGGGAAACTCCTCCCTCGAGTCAGAGGACTGGAGAGTGAGGGTGCGAAGGGAAAGGGGGGCTGGAGGGAGAGGCCTTGAGATGGAGAGTGGCTGAGCCTTGAATAGAAGGAAACTGCGCGCCCCCAGGGCCAGAACACATGATAACCGCTGGTGTTTACTGTCTGTACGGGGTGTCCCACCGTCCTTCGGAGGTCTCGGCGCGATGCCCAGGACCTGGGACCTGGGACCTGGGGCTGTGGCGAGTGGGTTTTCTGAGCTCCCGCAGCCGGCTGAGAGGGCCGCTCGGCTTGTTTCTGATTCTCCGGCTCCTCCAAGGCCAGGGAGCGCCAAAACCAAGTTGAACAATCTTACCGGGGGAGCAGACGAAAGTGTACGTGGAACAAACGATGAGAGATACTTGGTGTGAAGGAGCAGAGGAACGCGAGATCATTTCTCTGAGCCGGTTCTTGCCAACCGGAAGTCCTCCCTGGGTTCTGGAGGCAGAGGGGAGGCCCCGCGGTCCAAGGGCAAGCAGCCGGTCCGAGGAGAGGACGCGGGCTCTCTGAAATCGGAGACCACTTCCTCCTAGAGGACAACTCCGCTCTGAACCCTCGCTTCTGGAGCTTGACTCAGTGAGCTAGGCTACCCCTGATGAAGGAGAACATCCATATTTTAGGTTGAAGGTCCCCGGTGATGGAAAGGCAGCCCCCACCCTCCCCCAGCTCCCTCTCGCCCCCAGGGCAGTCCACACTCTCTGGTTAACCATCTGGTGTTTAGGTGGTTCACTGAAGAAAGGAAAAAACAGACTATACCGAATGCTGATTCTGCTGCTTTAGTGGGAAAAAATTACCAACAGGCAAGTGGCAAACAACAAAACTTTCGAAAAAGCAGACCCGGGAGAGTCCAGAGAAGTTTCATAACGGGTATGAATAGAGCTTTTGCTGTCTTCTTCTTCTTCTTCTTCTTTTTTTTTTTTTATCTTGCTGGGTTTTGATGTGGATCTCTATTTGTTCAGGAAATCATGACGTGGGTTCTGGGCAGGGTTTGAGGTTTTGGAACTTTTTCTAAAAGGGACAGAGTGCACCCTGCTGCATTTCCTCACCGTGAGGTCAGCGTGCAGGCAGCAGAGCTGACGTGAGCCCGTCGCCATGCAGCCGCTCCTCTTGGGCAGTAGGCTCGCCCTGGCTCTTGCCCTCCTCCTGGTTTTGGATTCTTCAGTTCAAGGTAAGACCCAGGAATCTCGTCCCCCTCCCCCTCTATTTTTGCAAGCCCCGGGGTCCACACAAATGATTATAGTCACTTTAAGGTACAGAATGTATTATATCATAGGCAAGGAGGCAAAGAGAAAGGATGGAGGGGGGATGCTGAACTCTTTAATGTGAGTTTAGTTAAGAAAAATGACACGCTGAGACAGGTGTGGCCTCGTAAACTCTCACCGTGCTCGAAAGGTGTTCTTTTATTTTTTGATGAAGAGGTATAGTTTGGGGCGCCTGGGTGGCTCAGTCGGTTAATTTGCCTCAGGTCATGATCCCAGAGTCCTGGGATCGAGCCCCACATCGGGATCCCTGCTCAGTGGAGAGTCTGCTTCTCCCTCTCCCTCTGCCTGCTGCTCTGCCTACTTGTGTTCTCTCTCCATCTCTCTAATAAATAAATAAATAAATAAATAAAATCTTAAAAAAAAAAAAGGTATAGTTTATAAACTTCTAAAACCTCAAGGAAGGTCAACTGACGAGTCCCTAAACTTTACCTCTGAAATTGAATAATATACCGTAGGTTAGTTAAATTGAATTTTAAATGAAAAAAGTTTTTAAAACTCCAGAAAGGAATACAGGAGAAGATGGACTGTTGAGAGAGTACCTACCTCTCCCTAAGGGTTTATATCAGTCCCAAGTTTTAACATATTATGGTAGTGTCATAATTATTCTAACAGTGGAAAGTGATATACTTTAAAAATCAGAGTAAACTTGACTGTGTATTTTTTCCTTTTTTTTTTTTTTAAAAAAAATTGAGTTCTTAGTGAAAATTCAACTATGGTTAGACATAGTACAAACCCTCTTGGTTTAAAGAGAGACCAGTGAATTTTAGTATTTGTGCTACTAGACATTACATTTGGAAATTTCTTGTTAGGTTTCTCTATCATTTAGGGTTGTTTAGTCAGACTGAAACAACTTAATATCCTTATGATGAAGACAACAGAAACGACCAGTTTGTAAGAAGAATATAGTTTCTTTTCTTTTGGTAAATATGGGATCATGTCTAAATAAGGCAGAAGGTCATGGCCTGATAAACACACGGGAGAATTTATAGAAGAAAATTCTTTAAATTTTCCCAATTTGTACAAGAAATAGTGACACACATGTCCTGGATTTGTTTCTTCGAAGTGACTTCTAGTTGTCCCATTTTTACTTCTGGTGGAAATGAAATCGTACAGATAATCTCAGATATATTCATTATATATTGGAAACTTATAAAATAATTTTCTTCTTGTTATGCAATTATTGAAGAAAATAACTGCAAATAATGTTGCTGAAACTTTTCTACTAATTATGTATTTAAAATTTTTTTATAATCTGTAATTTTTAAAACATAAAACAGTATTGATTTTAAGAAACAGTCTTGGGTCTTCTAGGGAAAATCTGGAGCTTGATGAAATAATTCCCTAATGTGTTCTGACAAGATCCTGAGTAATAAGGTCTACATCTGTAGCACAAACTCGAGTGACTAGTGGGGGGGGGTCCACCCCCGCTAGAGCTAAGTCAGTCTTTACATAGTCGAGATTTCCCCCAAATATCACATTGCCCACTAAAATTCAGTAGGTAAAACTGGAATTGAAACAGAAACATTCTTGGGCACCTGAGTGGCTCAGGTCATGATCCTCGGGGACCTGGGATCAAGCCCCGAGTTTGGCTCCCTGCTAAGAGGGGAGTCTGCTTCCCCCCTCCCTCTGCCCCTGCTCGTGCTCTCTCTCTCTTTCTCAAATAAATAAATAAAATCTTTTAAACAGCAAAAACTTTCCTTACGTAGTAGGTATTCATCAGAAAGTGAAGAAACCATTATGAAAACGTATAAAGTACTAGCATTTATGTCATTACCTGGTAGGTTTCACTCTTTGTTGGAAAAGGAACCAAAAAAGATAGAGTGAATGAACTGAAAAACGAGGGTATTTCCAAAGGAGAAGTGCCCTTGGTGTTGGAATTAAGGGCTTGTGCCCGCATCTGAATAAGAAGGGAAAGAGATGCCCACCCACGGCGCATGCCAGCAGCTCCGGGCAGCCATACCGAAGGCGCGCCACCATTTCCCATCCATCCATGGGATGCCAGGTGCAATTCAACAGCATTCGTCCCCCATCTTTTTAAAAAATGTTTATTTAAACCATTGATTTGACTGAACTGCTCAAACCTGGCTTTTGACTTGTTTTAAAAAACATATTCAAAACGTCTCACTGTGTTAGTTTGCTGAGGCTGCACAGTACCCAGACTGGTGTGGCTTAACAGAAATACATTTTCTCACAGTTCTGGAGGCTGGAAGTCCGAGATCAAGATGTCAGTGGGGCAGGTTTCATTCTGAAGCCTCTCTCCTTGGCTTGGAGAAGCCCATCTTCCCTCTGTCTTCACACGGTCCTTCCTCTGTGTGTGTGTGTGTGTGTGTTTATGTTAGTGTCTCTTCTTCTAAGGACACCAGCCATATTGGACTAGGGCTCATCTGTATGAACTCATTATCCCTTAATTACCTCTGTGAAGGCACGATCTCCAGATATAATCCCATTCTGAGATACTGAGGGTTAGGACTTCAACATACGAATCGATGGGACACAATTCAGCCCGTATCAGGTACAATAAGTCAAATCCAAGTCAAGACAGGATGTAAAATTGTGCCTGTCAGGTGCAAAGGATGGGAAATTTGGCAATGTGCAGGAGATCCTGAAGAGCACAGGTGGCTATCGATTTAATGTAGAGTGCCAGGGAATTATTGATTATTGATAAGGTCTGTTTTTTTTTTTTTTAAAGATACCCATAAAGAGAGAAAATGGAAGATCCATGAGCAGGTGTGGCCAGATCATGTGTTCACTCCACACTCCCTAGATTATAGTAGATACTGATTTCACCTGTGTGTGCTGCTGTTTGATTAAAGTAATTTTGTATCCATTCTCTCATAAATGATCATCACATTCCCTGTGAGGAGAAATTAACACCGATTTATAGACAGAAAATTGATCTTGCATTCACCATCTCATTTGCTCTTTAGATCAACCTCTTGTGAAATATTTGAGACTTGTTTTAGGCCGGTTACAGCTAGTTAATGCTAGAAGCGGTCATTTGGTTTCAGGGTCAGAGTTAACTTTCTGTTGCAGCTTGGCCGTCTTCTAGGTAGATTAGAGATTTTCTTTCTTTCTTTCTTCCTTCCTTCCTCCCTCCCTCTCTCTTTAAATATTTTTTCCTTAAGTAGGCTCCACGCTGAGTGTGGAGACCAACAAGGGGCTTGAACTCATGACCCTGAGATCAAGACCTGAGCTGAGATCAAGAGTCAACACTTCACCCACTGAGCCACCCAGGTGCCCCTTTAAGGATTTTATTTTTAAGTAATTGCTACACCCAACATGGGACTCGAACATTTTTTTAAAAGATTTTATTTATTTGACAGAGAGAGAGATAGTGAGAGACCACAAGCAGGGGGAGTGGGAGAGGGGGAAGCAGGCTTCCTGCTGAGCAGGGAGCCTCATGTGGGACACGATCTCAGGACCCTGGGACCCTGACCTGAGCCGAAGGCAGATGCTTAATGACCAAGCCACCCAGGGGCCCCTTATGAGACTTGAACTTATGACTTTGAGATTTTCTTTATATAAAACAAAAACCCTGGGGCTCCTGGGTGGCTCAGTGGGTTAAGGCCTCTGCCTTCAGCTCAGGTCATGATCCCAGGGTGCTGGGATCGAGCCCCGAATTGGGCTCTCTGCTCACCAGGGAGCCTGCTTCCTCCTCTCTCTCTCTGCCTGCCTCTCTGCCTACTTGTGATCTCTGTCTGTCAAATAAATAAATAAAATATTTAAAAAAATAAAACAAAAACCCTTGCTTTGACTATGGTAGACTTGCTATAAAGTTTACCACTGAATTGAAGGTTAGAGAGAGAGAAATTGAAAGTAAACTTGGAACGTTTATAGCTTGTCAAACCATGCAGGGTTGGGGGAACCTTACGTGTCTTGTGGAATTGATTTTCCAATAGGAAGCAACTGCAGCTTAGTGATGTGATGTCTGTTTCAATGCTACCAAAACAATGACCAAAAATGATCTTTTTTTTTTACCCACCCCCCCCCATGGCATTTTCCGCTTAAGTTGCTGTAACATACCTGTAGCAAATCTCCATTAAGAACAGGAATTTGGTAAATTGTGATGATGTTAGGGAAATTTTGGTATAACAGTATAAAAAGATACAGAGAGGAGCACTTGACTGGCTTAGTTCATAGAGCATGGTTGTGAGTTCGAGCCCAGTGTTGGCCATGGAGACTACTTTAATAAAATAAAAAGTAAAAATATTTTTAAAGAAAGTTGCAGAGGGATGACAGGAGTAATGTTCATTCTTAGAAAGCATTTTGGTAAAGCAGGACTAGTGACATTGTGTGTGTGTGTGTGTGCGTGCGCGTGCACGCGCGCGCATGTGCTGTGGTGGGGACAGTGAGGGAAAGGATTCTAAATAAAACCACTCTTTTCCCTGGAATCCACCACAAAATTAACCAGCAGATCCAGCAGGTGGGGCTTTTGAGGAAGATAACCTTTGTGTCCACTAGCATTCTCCCTTTTCTTTTCTTTCTTTCTTTTTTTTTTTTTCAATTACGGTAATCATAATACATTGCTCCCAAGCAAGATAGAGTCAAAGTAGTCCCATGACAGCAGAGGCTGACACTGTTGAATTCACATCATGCCAATACCCTTCAGTAGATACGTCAGGAACTTTGTGTCTGTAACCATGCTTTTTATTTTAGAGCTGACTGAAAATGATCAGCCCCAGATTAGATAAACTTTTTTTGGGGGGGAGGGGGGAGACTTCTACAAGTTTTTAAACAGCTTCATTGAAATAGGCTTCACAAACCATACGGTTCATCCATTTAAAGTGTATAGTTCAGGGACACATGGGTGGCTCAGTCGGTTAAGCATCTGCCTTCAGCTCAGGTCATGATCCCAGAGGGGGTGTGGGATCGAGTCCTGGGATCGAGTCCTGCATCTCGCTCCTTGCTCAATGGGAGTCTGCTTCTCTCCTGTCTCTTCCTCTGGCTTGTGCTCTCTCTCTCTCTTGCTCACTCACTCTCTCTCCCTCTCAAATAAATAAATACATTCTTAAAAAAATAAAGTGTACAGCTCAATGTTTTTTTAATGTATATTGACAGATATATGCAACTATCACCACAGTCTCCTATCATCCCCCCCAAAAAGAAGCCCCTCTTTTTAAAAAAATAGATTTTATTTTTAAGTCATCTCTACACCCTGTGTGGAGCTTCAACTTACAACCCTGAGATCAAGAGTCTCATGCTCCCCCAACTGAGCCAGCCAGGCTCCCCAAGAAATCCCTCTATAAATTTCAAAAACAGATTCTGAATTCTGGGGCGGCGGGGGGGTGGATTTTGTATTTTATAATTTGTTTTCACTAATTGGCCAAAGTTGTATTTGTTACGTGGGTGAAAAAATACAGTCTTTCACCTGGACGCTTCCTCCTAAAGTTTTAGTTTTGCTTTTCTGCGTAACTTCCTATCTCTGCAAACATTACCTCAGTTGCATGCACACCAATTGCATGTAAAGGAGAATGCCGAGACCTACCCTGTCCAGAACGATAGCCCCCGAGCACTTGAAATGTGGCAAAAGTCCAAACTGACATGTGCTGTTAAGTACAAAATAGACACCAGATTTGGAGACTAACATGAAAAGAAAAATGTAAAATATTAATAACTTGTATATTGCTTAATATATTTATATTAAATAGCAATATCTGAATACATTGGATGAGTAAAATGTGTTGACATTAATTTCGCTTGTCTCTTTTTACTTTTAAAAATACGGCTGCTAGAACACTGAAAATAACCTGTGTGGTTTGTCTTCACGCTGTTGAACAGCCCTGGTCTGGCCGGCACAGAGCGTGAAGCTGGCGCCCTCTGCTGGAGATGTTGGGTTTCTACCCCACGTACAATAACGGGGCTTCTAAGTAGCAACCAGATGTCAGTCTTAGGCTGTTTTGGGAAAGGATCAGAGACGGAGAAAGAAAACGAAAACATAGTAAATACCATACCTAAAGATTTGTGCTAGATGTTTTACATACTGTTATCTCGTTTGGACTGGAACTCTTTGGGGCTCTGTTATTCACCTTTGAATGATGAGAAATTGAGAATCAGGTACCAAATGGTAGAACGAGTATTTAAATTCTTGATCCCTATAAGCTGTCCACTAGCAGAGATTGGTCACCGTGGTCTTCCTCCTCATCAGAGAAACTAACATGGAGAGAGCTCGGACCTGGTGCCAGGTGTTATTCTAAGAACCTAGTGTTTATATCTCATTATTCGATCTATGGAGGTACAGGAAGGTTAAGTAAGTTGGTCAAGGATACATAGCCAGTAAGGGGCAGACATTGTGTGTTATCTTGCTACTTTACCTCCAGGCTCCAGGCAGTGACAGAACTAACCCATTTTGGATGACTGGCTGTCCCAGACCAGCGGGGAGTATGTGTCGCCTTCTGCCCCTCCCCCACTCATTCCCCCCCTTTCTCTCTCTCTCTCTCTCTCTCTCTCAAAAATAAATAAATAAAGCTTCAAAGGATATGCAGTAACGTACCACTGTCTTCTGCCTACCCATTCCCTCAGAGAGCCTGTTTGTTCTGTATCTGTTCAGAGGTTCAAGATACTTGCATGTAAGCATGTATGTAAATACAGTCTTAAAAACACACACACACACGTTACCACAATGCATAGTGTTCCTTACTTTTTAAAAATTTAATAATCTACCCTGGAGAATCGATATCAGTCTCCAGAGAGCTGATGCTCTTTTTTTTTTTTTTTAAGATTTTATTTATTTATTGGATAGAGAGAGAGATCACAAGTAGGCAGAGCGGCAGGCAGACAGAGGGGGAAGCAGGCTCCCTGCTGAGCAAAGAACCAGATGTGGAGCTCGGACCCAGGACCCTGGGATCATGACCTGAGCCGAAGACAGAGGCTTAATCCACTGAGCCACCCAGCCCCCCCTCTTTTTAAGAGTTATTTACTTATTTTATTTTATTTTATTTTATTTTTTTTAGAAAAGTACAGCTCACCAGTAGCAGAGCTGGGACATTACTCCAGGCAGCTGTTTGCCAAAGCCTATTCTTTTTTTTTTTTTAAGATTTTATTTATTTATTTGACAGAGAAAGACACAGCAAGAGAGGGCACACAAGCAGGGGGTGTGGGAGAGGGAGAAGCAGGCTCCCTGCTGAGCAGGAAGCCCCATGAGAGGCTCGATCCCAGGACCCTGGGATCATGACCTGATCCCAGACGCTTGACTGACTGAGCCACCCAGGTGCCCCTGCCAAAGCCCTATTCTAACCTTAAACTCTGGGCTACTTTTCAGGGTTGTTGTGAGGACAATGTGTATAAAAGGCTGGCACACAGCAGGTACATCTGTTATATTTACGGTCATAAAACCGGCCCACACCTTACCTTCTGTCAAATTTAGAATCAACTGAATCAAAAGTTTCTTAAGAACAGGGTGATTAGAAGCAGTATAAGAGATACGAATTAACCATGTGGCTTCCTTGTTTGGGCAGGTTTTCCTGTGCGCAGAGCCAGGTACCAGTGGGTACGCTGCAGTCCTGACGGCAATTCTGCAAACTGCATTGATGAAAAGGGACCCACGTTCAACTTGCTTCCAGGGGAATCCAAGAGAATCCTTCCTCTGAGGACCGACCCTTCTTCGTAAGTGAACTTTCCCCTTATTTTCCTTTCACCCACATCTGTTAAGATCTTGGCTTGGAGATGGGAGCGTTGTCCAGAAGGTCTTTCTTCAGCCTCTTGCTTTGATGGTTTGGTTCTCGCTGCACAGTATGTAATAAAACAGTACTGTGTTTACTGGCATTTGAGATGCGCAAGAATGCACGATTCATCTATACTTTTTAAAAAAGATTTTATTTATTTATTTGACAGACAGAGATCACAAGTAGGCAGAGAAGCAGGCAGAGAGAGAGATGGGGAAGCAGGTCCCCGCCAAGCAGTGAGCCCGATGTGGGGCTCGATCCCAGGACCCTGGGATCATGATCTGAGCCGAAGGCAGAAGCTTTAACCCATTGAGCCACCCAGGTGCCCCTCATCTATACTTTTGTAAGGTCTTTTTGTGGGGGCAGAGACAGACATCGAGTGCTTTTCACCAACAAGTACTGGAAATGAGTGAACATTATTTATGTAAGTAGAGCACAGTATCCATTGAAACCCAATCGGAGTATGTTAACTGAATGGGTAAACAAAACATAGTTTTTCCATTAAGTGGACTATTATTTGGCCCAAAGAGACAACAAACTACGGATACATGCTATCACATGAATGAGTCCTGAAAACATTACGCAATGTGAAAGAAAGCAGACACAGAAAGCCACACGTTGTATGATTCTGTCGACATGAAATGTCTGGAATAGGCTAATCTATAAAGGTGGGAGATAGATGAGTGGTCCTGGGGGGCTGGAGGAGAGAGAGGACTAGAGTGGGGAGTACAGGTGCGGGATTTTTGAGGGACGATAAAAATGTACTGAGATTAGATAGTAGTGAAAAAGAAATTAGGGAAAGGAAGAATAAATGGCCATGGCTTGTCAGAGAGCAAGCCAGACCTCTTCTTGATCAACTCAAACCTGCTTTAAACTTGCAAAAAAGATCCAACAGGAATTCGTAAGTAACCAAAATGGAATTGTCTTAGCATCAATTATTTCAATGAATATCAAAGTTATATAACATGCAGCAAAACTGTACTATGAAAAGGATTCTTGTAGAAGGCTTATTCCTTAGATTTAAAAGATTAGCTGTTGAAAGTCACTCTCCTTGAAGCTGGGTGGATCATCAAGTCCATGCCAGGTAAGACCATCATCCGTCTGAGGGTCCCGGTGACTCTCTTCATCACTGGCATTCACTGCATGAGAGATGACATCATCACCACCCTCAAAATGCCAGTCTGCCGTCCTGCTCCTGTGCTGCCGCTTTTAGCCCACAGCATTAAGCCTGAAACTGATTTCATAACATCCTCCTTGGTTTTAACTCAGGGGTTTCCATAGTAATTCATTTAAATCTAAAATGTTAGAGGAATAACCCAAGTTCTCCAAAACAACTGTTTTGCACCATTTCTTCTCTTCTTAAATCTCTTTGATCTTCCCCTTTCCCCAGCCAGGAAAGCTTCCTTCTTACTCTCACACTCCTGACACTTATGAATGAACCATCTCTGCTCTTGTATCAGTCCTGGGCCCATTTGCCCTCCTTTCCATCTTCCATTTCCCTTCTTGCTCTGTACTGGGTGGGGAGTGAGGGCTCATCCCACTGTCTGCCTTTCTTAGGCTCCCAGGTCTGTGGCTGTGTTTGGCCAATGGAAGGCACAGGAGGGAGATGGGGGAGCAAAGGAGGCAGGGGGAGACCAGGATATTTCTTCTCAAGCCCTACCTCTGTCTTATCCATGGCTTCTCTCCTGCCAGATGCTGGGATCAGATAATACCACCTTCTTCCATTACCCCTCTAGCCCAGAGAGCGAGGTATTTCCTTACTGTAGCCCAACTCTGAGTTTCCTCGCTATCCGCTAGCTGGCTTCACTTATCTAGGACGTCAGCTCTGCCGTTACTCCTCTGAGCCCAGTATCTTCTTGCTGTCGGTGTGCAAACATTCTCTAGCATCTTGTACAGTCAGGTGAACTCTCTTCTTTGACTCTGCATCCCTGCCAGCCATCTGCTCCTCTGCACAGGAAAACTTACCGAAAGGGATGCTTCCTATCTCCCCCGCTCCTCTACCCCTTCTGTTTGAACTTCTGTTCCCACCTTCCACTCAAGAGTCCTTGTTATGGTCGCGGTTACTCCTGCTTAACACATCCACTGTTTACTTCTCTACTCCTCTCCTTACTGAGCTTCTTAATTACCTTCAAAAACAGTTGACCGACCCCGCCCCCAACCCTTCTTTCCTCCCTTCGAAATGCGTTCTTCTCTGGGCTTCCATGGCCCCACCTTATCTTGAGTTTTCTTCTGCTTCCCTGATTGTTCTTTCTCCTCCGTTCAGTATTTAATAAGTTGTTGGTGTGGCCCTGACTCTGTCCAAGGCCCTTTCTCGATCTGCATCTTTGTTTAGGTGACCTCATCCTCTTCTATGGCTTCCACTGTGCGTGCGCATGTGCGGGCATGCATATGGCGCTACCGATCTGTGTTTCCAGCTCTGATCCCTTTTCCCTGACCTCACAGTGTAACTAACCCGCTGGTCACCCTCTAGTACATTAGTCTATTTCACTTCTCCACAAGGCATTTAGCACCGCCTCGTGTTTTCCTGATTTATTCATTTTTTATTGTCTGTCTTCCCCAACAAGTTCTAAATTTCTTGAGCAGGGACCTAATCTGTCAGTCCCCATTCTTAACTAGGCACTTAGAACAGGAATCGGATGTTCAATATTTACTGAATGCACGCATGAATGAAGCTCTAATCTGTTATATGGCCTGTGGATTGTTATTTTCATGGAAAACATGACCCATAGACTATAATATTAATTTTTGTCTCAGATGCTTAGTTGCCTTGTTCTACCACTGAGGGGTAACACCATTCCTCCCGTCTTTGGTGCTGAGTGGACTTCTAACCACCAAACTGAGCCCAGCTGAATGAATACACTTACTTTTTGAGAGGAAATTAGTTAATTGGTGGTAAACATAATGTTTAACTAGTTAGAGAATTTCTTAAGAATGAGTTTTGTTGATATTTTGTGAATTATTACAAGTTTTGTAGAAATTTTATGTTAGAAAAAAATGTCATCTATCTAAGCTAACTTACACTTGTTTGTCCTTTCTTTAATGGAAGAAAATGGGAAAGGCTGCTGCTTCTTCTTCTTCTTCTTCTTCTTCTTTTTAAATAAATGACTCCTTAAATTTACCAAGTACAGAATTACTATGCTAGTGGTAAGAAAAGTAGCATTGTTTATTATGAGTCTGCAATGCATAGATGTTGACTGATAAATAGAATGAGTTAAGTACAAGTATAGGCAAACATGTAGAGAGGTCTGCTTTGTTTTTTGTTTTAAAGCATTGAATAACTGGGAAACTTTTAACTTTTAATTTGAGCAACCAGCTGGCTGCATTAATTTTCTATCTTAAAAAATTTATTATGATTATATTCCTTAAGTCTCAAACTTTACTTTTTTTTTTTCCCTTTCATTTTTCTCTTACTTCAGAATGACAAGACCCCAGAACTTGAATAATGTCTTCCCTCTTTCTGAGGACTATTTTGTGTCTGGCTCTGGCTCTGGCTCTGGATCAGGATCTGGAAGTGGCTTAATTGAAATTGAAGAGGAATACCAACCAGTAGATGAAAACAATGCATTTTATTACAACTTTCGGCCTCTGAAGAGAAATCCACCATCAGACAACCAGGACTTGGTTCAAGATGGACCAGAAAAGAATTTTATTATGTAAAAGAGTGTAAAAGAGTTTCCATCTTGATGTCAGGCAGTGCATTCAATATATTTTATGTATCATAGTTAAATGATTACTTTTGCAACAAAAGGTCTTATGGAAACTTTAAAACATCTGAAAAAGAAGTTTAGGTTTTATTACCTTTTTTCCCTCGTGAATTCTTAAAGCTTCCTTTATCCTATTGTCCTGGAAAATACCTGTATTTCCTTTGTATCATATTCAACCAACGTCATTATGAAATTAACTGGACCATTCTTGTCTATAAAATTGCTTTAAAGAATAAATTATACTTATTTTAAAAGTTCAGTTTGAGAAGCAAGTTGGCAGGCAATATTTCATATCTAAGTCTTCAGAAACCTGACTCTGGTTGTGAATTATAGATATGCCTCTTTTCTTATGAAAAACCCAGATGCAACACATGATGAATTTATAGAGCAGCCGTTTGACAAGTCCAGTATAAAGTGTATTACTCTAATGTTACCACTGGATGTGTTTGCAGAGCTGGTGGACATTGTTCGTTGAGAAGTATGATTGCTGTTACAATTAGAAATGGAACACCCAAAGTAAAGCACAGTATGTTCTCAATAATTCATACTGCTTTACTTTTCTCCCTGGATATCTATGTATTTTCAAACCTTATCCTATTAAAGCAGAACTATAATCAACATGTTAAGCTGTCTGGGGTCTCTTGTTCTAAACTCAAGAAATAATTATTTTTGTTCAGATGTTTCTAGAAGTCTTATCAACAAAGTAATCTGTGAGATTATTTTACAGAGCAAATTTTAGAACTAGAATCCAATCCTATTCACTAGCAAATCAAGCAAACAGTTATGGGAGAACAAGAAGCTTGTTCTTGTCCAAACACTTCCTCTTCTTGAAGGCTTTTCCCATCCTGGTTCCCCTGAGTTCTGAAAAGCTTCTAAGCATCGTTTTCATGAATCCTGTTCTGCACGGTCCAGATCTCCTCGTCAGCACTGAGGACTTACGCAAATCAGTCTCTGCTGAAAAGAGCCACCTTGTCCAAGGCTCCACCTTTTCCCAGGGCAGCCGGTATCTAATGACTGGTTGGTGGGAACATATGAATGCCAGGCGCTTCCCCTGAACTTCGGGTAACACAGAAGGGCAATTGCAGATTTGAGCTCCCTGACAGGATCGTCAACACCTTGTTGGGCTGGCTTTGCGGTGCAGTTTCTTTCTTTGCTTAGTCTTGCTTCTTTCCAGTCTCCTTCCAGGTATCCTGAGAGAGCTCCCTTAGAAACTCTCTGCCTGGCTCCATGGAGAATCCAACCTGTGATAGTTGGTGCCAGGAAGGGTGGAAGGCAGATGCGATAATGGACTTGGGGGGCACCTGGGTGGCTCAGTTAAGCATCTGCCCTTGGCGCAGGTCATGATCTTGGGGTCCTGGGATCGAGCCCTGCATTGGGCTCCATGCTCAGTGCGGAGTCTGCTTCTCCCTCTCCCTCTGCCATGCACTCCTCCCCACACCCACTCCAGCCACAAGCTCGTGTGTGTACTCTCTCTTTCTCTCTCAGATAAATATGGAGCTAGATCCCTTGCTGCCCGGCTGGCAATGAGGACCCCATCCCTGGCCGTAGATGCAGCACAGTCCCAAGACAGGGTTACAATTGTTAACATTTTCAGATGATGGACTGGGTTGGCACACCAGTGTGAGGGAGGGCACCCCAGTGTGGAGTACGAGGTACTGAGACAGTAGTAATTATAAAGACAATAGTATTGGATGTCTATTGCTGGAAGCAATGAAGAGTTTTAAAAGAGACAATGAAAAATCAAGGATAATGAATTAAAAGCTAACTGTGAAAACAAATGAGATCCCCCCCCAGCAAGTTTTTAGGCAGGCCTCAGAGACCCTGCAGGTTCGGTTCCAGACCACCACCATAGAGTGAATAGTGCAATAAGTGAGTCAAATGAATTGTAGTCTCCCATTCCATGTAAGAGCTATGTTTCACTATACCATAGTCTATTAAGGATGCTATAGCATTGTGTCTACAAAAACAATGTACGTACCTTAATTTAAAAATACGTTATGGCTGGGGCGCCTGGATGGCTCAGTGGGTTAAAGCCTCTGCCTTCGGTTCGGGTCGTGATCCCAGGGTCCTGGGATCGAGCCCTGCGTCGGGCTCTCTGCTCAGCGGAGAGCCTGTTTCCTCCTCTCTCTCTCTGCCTGCCTCTCTGCCAACCTGTGGTCTCTGTCAAATAAATGGGTAAAATCTTTTAAAAAAAAATACGTTATGGCTAAAAAATGTTAACCATCCTCTTTTAGTGAATCATAATCTTTTTGCTAGTGAAGTGTCTTGTCTTGATGTTGATGTCTGCTGGCTGATCACAGTGACGGTTGCTCAAGGTTGGGGTGCCTGCAGCAATTTCTTAAAATCAGACAATTTTAGCCACATTGATCAACTCTCCCTTCATGGATGATGTCTCTGTTGCGTGGGATGCTGTTGGATAGCATTTTGTCCACAGTAGAACTTCTTTCAAAACTGGGGTCTGTCCTCTCAAGCCCTGCCCCTGCTCTAACCGTGGATGTGATATTCTAAGTCCTTAGTTGTCATTTCAGCCTCCTTCATGGTGTCTTCATCAGGACTAGTTCCTGTCTCCAGAAACCACTTTCTCTGCTGATCCAGAGGAAGCAACTCCCTAGCTGTTCAGGTTTGGTCATGAGTTTGTAGCCATGAAGCCCCAGCTCCAGGCTCCCCTTCTAGTTCCAGTTCTAGTTCTGGTTCTAGTTCTAGTTCCAGTTCCAGTTCTAGTTCTGGTTCTAGTTCTGGTTCTAGTTCTAGTTCTAGTTCTAGTTCCGGTTCCGGTTCCAGTTCCAGTTCCAGTTCCAGTTCTAGTTCTAGTTCTAGTTCTAGTTCTCTTGCTGTTTCCACCACATCTGCAGTTACTACCTCCACCGAAGTCTCCAATCCTTGAAAGTCATCCAGGAAGGTCAGAATTAACCTCTTCCACACCCTTATTCATGTTGTATTTTGACCACTTCCCAGGAATCACGAATGTTCTTAATGGCATCTAGAATGGTGAATCCTTTCCAGAAGGTTTTCCATTTACTTTGTGCAGACTCATCAGAGGATCACTATCCATGGCAGTTATAGCCTTAAGAAATATATTTGTTTAAATAATAAGACTTTCAAGTCTTGTTCCAGGTCTCCTTGATCCAGTCTGCAGGATGGATGCTGTGTGATGCGTGAAAATAACATTAACCTCTTTGTACATCTCCATCAGAGCTCTTGGGTGACTTGGTGACATTGTCAATGACCAGTAACATTTTGAAATATTTTTTTCTAAGCAAGCAGGTAGTAAACTATGTTGTAAACAGATGTGCTATCATTTAAGCTTTGCCCCATTTATAGATCACAGGCAGAGTAGGTTTAACAGAATTCTTAAGGGCCCTAGGACTTTTAGAATGGTAAATGAGCACTGGCTTCAACTTAAAGCCACCAGCTGCATTAGCCCCTTGCAAGAGAATCAAGTCGGTGCTGTGCAGCTTTAAAGCCAGACATTGACTTTGATCTCACTATGGAAGTTCTAGATGGCATCTTCTGCCAGCAGAAGGCTGTTTTGTTTATTTTTTTAAAAAAGATTTTATTTATTTATTTGACAGAGAGAGAAATCACAAGTAGACAGAGAGGCAGGCAGAGAGAGAAGGGGAAGCAGACTCCCTTCTGAGGCTGAAGCCTGATGCGGGGCTCGATCCCAGGACCCTGAGATCATGACCTGAGCTGAAGGCAGAGGCTCAACCCACTGAGCCACCAGGTGTCCCACTTTTATTTATTGAGTGCAGTACCTTCGTGAACGATCTCGGCTTGATCTTCTGGATAAGTTGCTGCAGCTTTGACATCAGCAGTTGCTACCTCACCTTATACATTTTTTTTCCTTTGAGAGAGAGAGAGAGAGTCTTAAGCAGGCTCCATGCTCAGTGTGTGAGCCCACACAGGGCTCAATCTCCTGACCCGTGATCATGACCTGAGTTGAAATCAAGAGTGGGACACTTAACTGACCGAGCCATACAGGCACCCCCACCCCTTGCATTTCTATGTTATGGAGACTGCTTCTTTCCTTAAACGTCAAGAAGCAAACTCTGCTAGCTTCAGACTTTTCTTTTGCAGCTTCCTCCCCTCTCTCAGCCTTCACAGAATTGAAGAGAGTTAAGGCCTTGCTCTGCATTACGTTTTGGCATAGGGGAATGATGTGGCTGGTTTGATCTATCCAACCACTCAAACTTTCCCCATATCAGTGTAAGGCTATTTTGCTTTCTTATCATTCGTGGGTTTGCTAGAGTACCACTTCTCATTTCCGTCAAGAACTTTTCCCTTGTATTCACAACTTGGCTAACTGTTGGGTGCAAGAGGCCTCGCTTTCAGCCTATCCAGATTTTCAACCTGCCTTCCTCACTAAGCTTAGTCATTTCCAGCTTTTGATCTAAAGTGAGACACATGCACCTCTTCCTTTCACTTGAACACTACGAGACCATTGTAGTGTTATTAACTGGCCTAATTTCAATATTGTTGTGTCTCGGTATAGGGAGGCTGGAGGAGAGAGAGACACACACGGGGAATTGCCTGATGAGTGGAGCTGTCAGAGCACATACAACATTCATTGATTAAGCTTGCCGTCTTTTATATGTGCAATTTATGATACACCAAGACAATTACAACAGTAACATCGAAGATCACTGATCACAGATCACCCTGACAAATACAATAATAATGAAAAAGTTAGAAATGTTGTGAGAATTACTACAACGTGACACAGAAAGTGAGCAAATGCTGGTGAAAAAATGGTGCCGAGAGACGTGTTGCCAGAAATCAATTTCTAAAAAACACAATACCTGCGAATCACAAGAACATGAAGCATCATCAGATGGTTATGCTTGTATTAAGAAGCTGTCTTCCACAGCAGAAGGGTAGAAGCAGCTGAGGACCAGGCCCGTGATGTAATCTGAAGACTAACAGGGTTCTCAAATGTTGTCAACCTAGAAGTCTGTTATGTAAAGTCAGGGCCCTGAATAGGAAAAAGTGTGGCCCTGAGAGAGGACATCTAGGTTGATACATTCAGATCTTGATGCCCTGGATTCCCTCAAGTCCTCTGAACTTAAGAAGAGGCCCCTTCCTTAAGAACTAATGCTTGGCTTGAAAATTATTAAGAGGCGTGTGCCCTTCGACATCACATGGATGCTCCCTCAAAGTCTATCCCCATCTTCCCTCCTACCCCTGAGGTCAATGACTACAGTTACAATAAAAACGAGCAGGGAAACATTGGGCCTGCTAAGAAAGAAAGGTAATATACTCTCAAGATTCTGCAGGACCCAGCCGTCATGTATCTCAGCAGCTGAGTATCTGTGGGACTTAATTCTAAGAGCACTAGATTAAGGGATAAAAGTAAAATGTAAAGTAGGATCAAGTAGCGTTTACCAACCTAGAAGTACTATTGTGGGATACACGTTTTAACACCCTGGCGAGAACTCCAGGAGAAGGTGTTGATGCATCGCTAAAATGGCTCTCAGAAGCTTGAAGGAAGTGACCACCCTTCTCAAGTGGATTGGAAATGCTACAGCCGCCAAGGCGGGCAGTGGAAGAAGGGATGAAAAGGTTTAAGGAAGTGAGTATGTTAAATGAACAGACTGTAAGCCTTGAAAACCCACCAGAGGACTTCGTTCTGCAGGAAGGCCCAAGCAATAAAGATATGCTGGTGAGAACGACATGTCTGAGCTCATTGATGAGCCACTGGTATGGCGCCATTTTTCAAGGAGACCTCTGTGGCAAGTTGACTGTATCAGGCCCTTTCCATCCTGGAGGGGCCAGGGATTTGTTCTAATAGGAACAGACATGTACTCTAGGTATGGATTTGCCTTTCTTACCTGCAGGGCCTCCAACAACACCAGTATCTAAGGGTTATTGATCCTTAGAATGTTTGACCCACAGATATGATTGCATCCAACCAAAGGAGCCACTTCACAGCAAAGACTTTCCGCAGTGGTACATGACCATGAGATCCACGGGTTCCATCACATCTCCTAGATGCCACCCACACAATGGGATGATTGCTGTTGAAGGTAACAGCCAAGATACCAGCATTGATATAATGCACTGAAGCTGGGATGCCAACTTCCAGGATGCAGTACACATGTTAAATCAATAAACTTTATATCATGCTGGGTCCATACTATGTAGAATACATGGTTCCAGGAACCAAGAAGTGGAAGTAGGATAGGATGTAGTTAACATCAAACCCACTGTGGGGAATTTGTGCTTCCTAGTCCTGTAATTCTGTGTTCTGCAGATTTAGATGTTATAGTTCCTTAGGGGAAACTTCTTCACCAGGGGACATAATAAGAATCCTACTGAACTTCAAGCTACGGCTGTCAACATTCGGGTACCTTCCAATTCTGCGCCGTTGTTGATCCTAAGAATACCCGTTGGTAAGTTTGCTCTACAACTTTGCTTCTCGTAGAACCCAACTCACAGAAATTATCTTTATAGCAATTTACTTTTGGTGACAGTTGTTACGTTATACCTTGATCTTTCCATTACTAAATCTACCTGTGATTATTTAACAGGAAATTTGTGAGTTTTTTTGCTCAGTAGGGTGTTACTCTCATGAGACCTATTTTTTGGCTCCCATAACTAGTATAGCAGAGGGAGAAAGGCATGTGTTAGAAAATATACATATTGCTTTGTGTTTTCTATTTAAGTGTTACGCTTTACACATCTGAAGAAAGAATATAGTGTAGGTTGTTTGTTTTTTTTTTTTTTGGTAGTTTCAAGTTTTTAAAAAAATTCTAGCTACTTGGCAGGCCTGGGTGGCTCAGTCAGTTAAGCGTCTGACTTTGGCTCAGGCCATGATTGCAGGGACCTGGGAGGGAGTCCTACATTTGGCTCCTTGATCAGCGGGGAGCCTGCTTCTCCCTCTGCCTGCCGCTCCCCCTGCTTGTCTTTTCTCAATCTCTCTCTGATAACTAAAATAAGTGAAATCTTAAAAAAAATTATAAATTTCAGTTACTTAACATAGAGTGTAATATTGGTTTCAGGAACAGAATTCAGTGATTCATCACTTCCATACAACACCCAGTGCTCATCACAACACGTGCCCTCCCTCACACCCATCACCCATTTAACCCATCCCCAGGCTGATTTTTATTTAAAAAAATGACAGTTTTATTGAGAAAAACCTTCAACTTGCCCCAAAGGAAATATGGATTATTTCTATCTTTAGAGAGGTAATTAGACTGCATGAAAAAGTATGAGCTTTAGAACTACAAAGTCTTGGCTTAAATACTAATTTCAGTCTTTATTAGCTTTTTTAAAAAAAATCTTTTTATTTATTTGACACAGAGAGAGAGAGAGAAAGATCATAAGTAGGCAGGCAGAGGCGGAAAGGGAAGCAGGCTCCCCGCTGAGCAGAGAGCCCGATGTGGGCCTCGATCCCGGGACCCTAAGACCATGACCTGAGCCAAAGGCAGAGGCTTAACCCACTGAGCCACCCAGGCGCCCCAGTCTTTATTAGTTTTTAATCAAGATAAGTTCTTTCTGCTAAGCTTGTCCAGGGAGGACACTATAGTGAAGGAGTTAACTGTGTGGCCTCTGAGGACAGATTACCTGGAATCACAACTCTGTCACTTACCAGCCAGGCAAGCTTAGATGAATTACTTAACTTCCCTGTACCTCAGTTTCTCCTTTAGAATGAAGATAACGATAGTGCCTACCTTCCAGCGTTATTGAGAAGATTAAATAAATTAATGTATGTGAAGCGTCATTGAGCAAGTGATCAATAAACATGGGTTATTATCATTATCTATCTTAAAGGTTAACAATATTTGCCCATAGGGTTGTGGTAAAGATCAAATGAGGCAAGATATGAGATATGATTAGCTCAGCGCCTGGCACATAGTTAGCCCCTAAGACAATTATAATCATGGAAACGTGTGTTACAGCTGATTCATAAGATTCAAAATTCCATCTATGTGCCAGATAAGGCGCTGGGGTTGGAGACACAAAGGGAAACAAAGACATACAAGATAGCCTTTGTCCTTGAACTTAGAGTCTCACAGAGATTGAGTGAGAAAGGATGTGTTAGTCTTGTCTGGCACAAAGGAAGGTAGACAGGTGGAAGGAAATATTCTCAGGCACATAAGGGTAGTAGGACCCTTGTAGGTTTTTTTTCCTCCTAATTCTCACTCTTTTACCTTTTGGGTTCTATTTGTCAGTAATTTGCTAGAATTACGGGGCTTTCTGGAAGGGGAGGCCTTAGGGTTCTAATTAGTACTTTTGAGTTATTAATTCCTGGTCACCTTTTCTCAAGTATTACACAATCAACCAGAACCCACAAAAGATCCAGTTAAACAGTTAAGAATACTCAGAGTTGGGGTGCCTGGGTGGCTCAGTGGGCCTCTGCCTTTGGCTCAGGACATGATCTCAGGGTCCTGGGATCAAGCCCCACATTGGGCTCTCTGCTCAGCAGGGAGTCTGTTTCCTCCTCTCTCTGTACCTCCCTCTCTGCCTACTTGTGATCTCTGTCAAGTAAATAAATAAAACCTTTAAAAAAAAAAAGAATACCCAGAGTTAAGAGTTAAGAGTAGTTAAGAGTACTCAAAATGGGGGCCTCGGTGGTTCAGTTGGTTAAGGATCTGACTCTTGATTTTGGCTCAGGTCGTGATCTCAGGGTCATGAGATTGGGCCCCTTGTCAGGCTCTGTGCTCTGTGTGGAGTCTGCTTGAATTCTCTCTCTTCTTCTCTGCCCCAACTTGCCCCACTCTCCAAACAAACAAACAAACAAACAAATAAAATATTTTTTTTTCAAATAAATAAAATCTTATCAAAAAGAGTACTCACGGGGCACCTGGGTGGCTCAGTGGGTTTAAGCCTCTGCCTTCAGTTCAGGTCATGATTCTGGGGTCCTGGGATGGAGCCCTGCATTGGGCTCTCTGCTCAGAGGGGAGCCTGCTTCCTCCCTCTCTCTCTGCCTGTCTCTTTGCCTACTTGTGATCTCTATCAAATAAATAAATAAAATCTTAAAAAAAAAGAGTACTCACAATGTAAATGGGGAAACATATAAATAGCTATAATTCACTTTACATTGTAGATATTTTTTCAAATCTATAATAATTATAAACAAAAAGCTAAGGTAGCAAAGAGACTGATTGATTTTGCAAAAGCTTTTGTCTCCATTCCCTCAGCAAGTAGTCTGTTTCATCATTTGAGTCACTGCTTAAAATATTAATACAATTGATCTTTCAGAACTCTATTTGTCTTCTTGGGTTTATACTAACCCAGGGTTTCTCAGCTTCAGCATTATTGACATTTCGGACAGGATGCTTCTTTGTTGTAGGGGGCTGCCCTGTGCTTGTAAGAGGTTTAGCAGCATTTCTGATCTTAGTAGCTCTCCTACAGACCAGACAATCAAAAATGTCTCCAGATATTGGCAAATGCCATTAGGGAGAAATACCCGCTCTTCTTGATATCCACTGCACTAAATCAGTGATTATTTTTAGACTTAAGCCTTATCAGTTATGTTTCCAGCTTATAATGGTATAGTATGATTTATCATTTATTATCAGTCCATAGAAACTTGGAACTTATCTATCACCATCACGTTGCTAGTTGATATGTGATTTGTTACAGGGGAAATTATTTCAGTGATTTATGGACAAATCTACATTTTAAATGTTTATATGTTGATTTCTGGATGTTTTATGTCTTTATCTTTGCAAGAACAAAATGCTAATAAAATGACGTGTTCAGAGAATAAGAAAGAGCTCTTGAGAATTAAAAATAAAGTAGTATCTTTTAGTGACGTATTGCTGTTAATAAATTACCTCAAAACTTATTGGTTTAAGGGGCACCTGGGTGGCCCAGTCATTAGGCATCTGCCTTTGGCTCAGGTCATGATCCCGGGGCCCTGGGATCGAGCTCCACAGTGGGCTCCCCGCTCAGCAGGAAGCCTGCTTCTCCCTCTCCCACTCTCCCTGCTTGTGTTCCCTCTCTCTCTGTCTCTCACTCTGTCAAATAAATAGATAAGATCTTAAAAAAAAAGTATTGGTTTAAAATAACAATAAACTTTAATTATTTCATAGTTTTTGTGGATTAGAAATCTCGGAGTGGATTACCCAGGTGGTTCTGGTCTAAACCACAAGGTGGGATTCTTCTCCTAAGATTGCAGTTAGGATGTTAGCTTGGGTGACAGTCCTCTGAAGACTTGGCTGGAGTGGAGGACCAGCTTTCCAAGACAGTTCACTCAAATGGCTGGAAAGTTTGTGCTAGCTGTCCACAGGTCCGCAGTCCCTCACTCTGTGGACTTCCCCACTGGAAGTCCACATGACATGACATGGCTGCTGACTTTTCTCAGAGTGAATGATCCAAGAGAGAACAAGTCAGAGCAGCCCTGCAAGTCACACACTACCACTTCCACCTTATTTGTGTTGGGCGTACAGAACGACCTTGAAGAATTTGAGAAGGGACTACATAGAGGTCAGGAACTTTGGGGGCCATCTTGGAAGCTGGCTACCATAACACAGAAGCAAAAAAAATTTTAAGTGTTGGAACATAAAATTGGGAGAAATACCCTAGAAAAGAGAACAACAACAACAACAAAACCAGAAAGGTGGAAAATAGGAAAGAAAAAGTATGAGACGGCAGGAGCTGGGGGGTGGAGGGACACAGAAGGAGTGGAAGAGGGAGAAGCAGACTCCCCACTGAGCAGGGAGCCCTACATAGGGCTTGATCCCATGAATCTGGAATCATGACTTGAGTCAAAGGCAGACACTTAACTGACTGAGCCACCCAGGTGCCCATCTTTCTTTTTTTCTTTTTTTTTTTTTAAGATATTACTTATTTATTGGGCAGAGAGAAACACAGCAAGATAGGGAACACAAGTAGGAGGAGTGAGAGAGGGAGAGGCAGGCTCCCTGCTGAACAAGAAGCCCGATGTGGGGCTCGATCCCAGGACCCTGGGATCATGACCTGAGCTGAAGACAGACACTTAACCAACTGAGCCACCCAGCCACCTTGCAAAGGAATATTTATTAGGGGTTCCTGGGTGACTCAGTCAGTTAAGCAACCAACTCTTGATTTTGGCCCAGGTCATGATGTCAGAGTTGTGAGATCAAGTCCCAGATCAGGCTCCACGCTCAGCATAGAGTCTGCTTGAAATTTTCTCTCTTCCTCTGCTTCTGTCCCTCTCCCCAATTGTGCTCACTCTCTCTCTCAAAATAAATAAAATATTTTTTTAAAGAGTACTTATTGCATGATTCCATTGCTGTGACATTACAAAACACTCAGCGTTAACCAATATTGAAAAAAATCAAAATACTGTTTGCTTCCTGGAGATGCAATGGGCTGAGAGGATATAAGAAGTTTTCTCGGCTTGATGGCAGCATTCTATACCTTGATAGAGGTGTAGGTTAAACAAACGTTTGCATTTGTCAAAACCGATCAGACTGTATACTTAAGACTTGCACATTTCACTGTATATAAATCATATCTCAATAAAAAAGAAAAGGGAACAGTGAGATAAAACATTAAGTATGAGTACATAAAGAAAAGAACTATATATTTTGAGAGAAACACTTGTCATTGACAATGGCAACTCAAAAAAGGACAAAAAGAGTATTTAGCATGATTACAGCTGTACTGGCTGAAGTTAAGGAGAATATATATATTTTACATGTATTTCCTACTACATATAGATCCTATAAATATATTTACATATATATTCTAAATGGAGTTTAGAATAGAATTCTGGATAGAATATATATCTATATTCTAAGTTGAGAAAAAGGTGTTTTTTATACTTAGCATAATTTAAATTAGATTTTAATTTTTTCATTCTTTTGGTGTATTTATACTTGATTCTCTTAGTTTTGGCTGTCAACTCTGCAAATAGTTGCTGCTTTACACTGTCACAGTTATTAACATGACTTTTTAGTTTTCATAAATTTCAATAAAGTACTATTTTTCTCCTAAGTGGTTCCTGGTAGGTATATAAAACTCAAATTACCTTCTTACCTAATACTTTTTTTTACCTAAACCTGGTACTTTTGTTTATGAAAGTCAATGCTTGTAAGTTAATTACATTTTCCCCTCTTTTTTTTTTGCAAAGGACAAATTTAGTGACGTCGCAGTCCTCACCTAGCAAAACACTGCACTTCTTACCGTCTAGCTTTAACATCCTGGCTTGCCAAATAGATAGGGAGTTAGATGGATAAATAAAAAACATGCTCAACAGTTCTGTTGCTCCTTGCATTAATTGCAATAGCACAGTTACTGGGTTTTTGATGAGTAGAAAAAGGCATTAGTATAAACTGGCCACTGTTGTGACCTTCTTTGCCAGCTTTTTTTTTTTTTTTTTTTTTGGCCAGCTCTTATCTATACTTGACTTCACTGGTATTTCTTTGCTGCTGCTACTTTTCTTTCATTTATTCTCTTTGATGTGTTGATATTTAGGCTCCCAGACAAAAGTAGGTGGGAATCAGAATAGCAGTCAAGATAACCGGGGAATTTAAGTTAAAAAAAAAGTCATTTTCCTCTTTCATTAAAGATTTTTTTTTTTAATTTAACAGAAAGAGAGGGGAATCACAAGTAGGCAGAGAGGCAGGAGTGAGAGAGGAGGGAAGCAGGCTCCTCACTGAGCAAAGAGCCGGATGAAGGGCTCGATCCCAGGATGATCATGACCTGAGCCGAAGGCAGAGGCTTAACCCACTGAGCCACCCAGGAACCCCTTCCTCTTTCATGAATAATGTCTTATTTCATGAAGAGTTGCATTGCTATAATGATTTTCTTCTCACAGCTCAAATGACAATACCAGTGTCAGTACAGTTATGAATAACATACTAATTAATATCTAATACGGCTTTAAAATAGCTTTTAGAAATTTAGAAATCACTGGACCCCATCCAGGTTCTATCTCACTTATTAAATGTACTTTGACTATACTGTCATCTACGAGTGTCAAGTGGGGAGTCTAGAAATTAAAAAGAACTGGAGTGGGAGTCAAGACATCAGGTGTTCTCCATTACTCAGTTGTATAGTCTTTTGATCCTAATAAAAGAGTTGCACTAGTCGATCTCCAAGTAGATGTACAGCTCTAATTAAAAATTATGTCAGGGGCACCTGGGTGGCTCAGTCGGGTAAGCGTTTGCCTTCAGCTCAGGTTATGATCCAGGGGGCCTGGGATGGAGTCCTGTGTTGGGTTCCCAGCTCAGCAGAGAGCCTGTTTCTCCCTCTCCCTCTGTCTACCGCTCTCTGTCAAACAAAATAAATAAAATCTTTTTAAAAAATTGAAAACATTGGGGTGCCTGGGTGGTTCAGTGGGTTGGGCCGCTGCCTTCGGCTCGGGTCATGGTCTCGGGGTCCTGGGATCTAGCCCCGCATCGGGCTCTCTGCTCCGCGGGGAGCCTGCTTCCCCCTCTCTCTCTGCCTGCTGCTCTGCCTACTTGTGATCTCTCTCTCTCTGTGTGTCAGGTAAATAAATAAAATATTTTTAAAAAATTGAAAACATTAAGTCAAAATATTTATTGTGGAATTAGTGGATTTTAGATATTGCTGTTGGCCAGAGGTATGGGGTGAATCTGTAGCTTTTGGTTCCTTCCCTAAATCTGGTAGGGAAGAGAGACTATTCAAAGGGAGTAAGTAGAGTCCTCTGGTGGAATGAAGATGGAAGGACACTCCTCAGAGCTGTGAAGGTACGCCCGCTAAATCGCAAAATGCTGCTTTAAAAATCTGACCCTACAATCCTCCTTGGATCTGGAGAGGAGAACAAAATCTACAGATCTTACTATACTGGACTGTTCTCTAACTGCTTTTCATCCTGTATTACTGTCCCTATCATTCATTCACTAGGCTTCGGCTACACTGTCTTGCCATTCCTGGAAAGAACTAAGCTTTTTTTCTAGCTCAGGACCTTAGCATCCGCTGTTCTGCCTGGGATGGACCTCTTCCTTCAGTTCTCCTAGTAGGTGACTCCTCCTTTCAGATTTCAGTTTAAATGTCACTTTCCTACCACCCTATCTAAAAATAGCTCTTTTCTACTCATGTCACCATGTTTATTTCTTCTTAGTGGTTTCTTCTAATTGAAAATATTATATTTAATTACTTGCTTATTGACCATTTCCTACACTACAATATAAGCTCCTTGGGGACAAGAACAGCTTACTCCTCCTCCTCTCTCTTTTTCCTCCTCTTCCTCTTCTTCCTCCTCCTCTTCCTCTTCTTCTTTTCTAACTGACTTTATCTCCACAGCCTAAAACAACATCTGCCATTTAGTGAGAACTCATTAAGTATATGTTTAATGAACAAATATTTGGATCCCTGTTTGGATCCTAGAATCCAAATATCAGCTCCAGGAAATACTCTCAGTTATTGGATATCTACCAAATATATATCTCTATATATCTCTATATAGACATACCACCTGGAAGGGGAAAACATAAAACACATTCCGTCTCCTTAGATTTATCCTTGCTTTCTTTGCAGCCATAGACTAAAAGTTTCTTTGTTTTCGTTTCATTTCACTTTATATTTTAATGCTGATTTGAACATCAACAATAACAGAGATGAACTTTATTTTTTAAAATTTTTAAAGATTTTATGTATTTGATAGAGAGAGAGAGAAAGCACTATCAGGGATTGTGGCAGAATGAGAGGGAGAGGGAGAGGGAGAAGGGTCTCTGTTGAGCAGGGAGCCCAATATGGGGCTCGATCCCAGGACCCTGGGATCACTACCTGAGCTGAAGGCAGACACTTAACCAACTGAGCCACCCAGGTGCCCCCTGAGAAGAACTTTAGAACATGTATAAAGATGTTGTTCCATTCCACTAACTAGGAATTCTATAGGTACACAAAGGAACACATTTAACCAGTGTGGGGCCAACCCACAGATCATGGTATTTACAGAAATTTCTGCTTTATGAACTTGGTTTAGGATTTTTGCAGCTAAGTATTTAATGAAGGATATTGATATACAGTTTTCTTTCCTGTAATGTCCTTGTCAGATTTTGGTAGCAGGGTCACGCTGGCTCAGAAAAGGAGTTGGCAAGTGTTCTCTCCTCCTATATTCTCTTAAAAAGTTTGTGTAGATAGCTTGGTATATTATTTCTTCCTTACATCTTGGTAGAACCCACAAGTGAATTCTGTAGCTTAGAGTTTTGGGGTGGGAAGATTTAAAATTTTCTATTTAATCTCACTGATGGAAGACTGTTCAGATTTTGTATACCCTCTTTTGTTTATTTCAGAATATTTATTTTTATTTAAATTAATTTAAATTTATTTATCCAGAATATTTTTTTAAAAGATCCATTTATTTGAGGGCACCTGGGTGGCTCAGTTCGTTAAGCAACTGCCTTCAGCTCAGGTCACAATCCCAGAGTCCTGGGATCGAGTCCCACATGGGGCTCCCATCTCCACGGGGAGTCTGCTTCTCCCTCTGACCTTCTCACCTCTCACACTCTCTCTCACTCTCTCTCTCTCTCTCTCTCAAATAAAAAAAAATAAATAAAAGATCCATTTATTTGAGAGAAAGAGAATTCACTCAAGTGGGGGAGGGGCAGAGGAGAGACTCTTCAAGCAGACTCCCTGCTGAGTGTGGGGCCCTATGTGGGGATCGATCCCACAACCCATGAGGTCACTACCTGAGCTGAAGGCAGACACTTAACCAACTGACTCATCCAGCCGCCCCTCAGAAAGTTGTTTTAATGGAAGGTGTCCATTTCCCCTAACTTACCAAACTTACTGGCATAAAAGTTGTTCATGTATTTCCCTATTATCCTTTTGATGTCTGTAGGATTTGAAGTGATGTCTTCTTTTCCATTCCTAATACTGTTAATTTACATTTTGTCATATTTTCTTGATTAGTATTCCCAGGGGGCTTATCAACATTATTAATCTTTTCAAAGAACCAACTATTGCATTCCTTGATCTTCTCTATTGCTTGCCTATTTCTATTCCACTGACTTCTGTTCTTTGTCTTCCTTCTTTCTGCTCTGAGTTTAATTTTTTCTTATTGTGGTAAAGAAGACATAAAATTTATCATCTTAACCATTTTTAAGTGTACAGTTTGTTAGCGGTTAAGTATATTCATATCGCTGTGAAAAAGATCTCCAGAACATTTCCATCTGGCAAATCTGAAACTCTATCTTCATTAAATAGTAACTCTTCTTTCCCCCTTCCTCCAGTTTCTGGTAACTATCATTCTATTATGTGTCTATGAATTGGACTTAGATACTTCATATAAGTGGAATCATATGGTAATTCTCTTTCTGCGACTGGCCTATTTCACTTAGCACAGCATCCTCTAGGTTTATTTATGTTGTAGTGTGCGACAGGACTTCCTTCCTTTTGAAGATGGATTAATAATATTCCATTTATCCGTCCATGGACATTCGGGTTCGTTCTACCTCTTGGCTATTATGAATGAATATGAGTGTTTGTATGTGCTATGAGCATGAATATGCAAGTATTTCTGAGACTCTACTTTCAATTCTTTGGGGATATAGAGCCAGAAGTGAGATTTTTGGGTCATGACAGTTCTATTCTCAATTTTTTGAAGAACCTCCATACTGTTTTCCATAGGGGGCTCACCATCTTACAGTCCCACCATCAGTGCTCAAAGGTTCCAATTTCCCCATGTTCATACCCATACTTGTTATTTTTGCTTTTGATAGTAGCCATCTTAATAGGTGTGAGGTGCTGCCTTGTGGTTTTGATTTGCATTTATCTGAATGTTGAGTATCTTTTCATACGCTTATTGGACATTTGTATAACATCTTTGGAGAAATGTTTGAGGCCTTTGCCCACCGTTTAACTGGGTTATTTGATTTTTTGCTATTGAGTTGTGGTCATTCTTCATTTATTCTAGATGTGAAGAATGTATGTTAAGTTGTAGGAGTAACATGTATTCTGGATATCTTATCAGATATAGGATTTGCAAATATTTTCTCCTATTCCATAGGTTTCCCTTCCACTCTGTTGTGTCCTTTGAAGCACTAACGTTTTTAAGTTTGATTCAGTTCCATTTGTCTATCTTCGCTTTTGTTGCCTGTGCTATGCCTGTCATTTTTGTTGAAATTATTGTCAAGTCCAAAGAAGATTTTCCCCTATGTTTCTCCTACCAGTTTTATAGCTTTAGGTCTTAAACCCACTTTGAGTGAATTTTTGTATACAGTGTAAGATGAGGGTCCAACTCCATTCTTTTGCGAGTGGATATCTAGTTTTCCCAACATCATTTGTTAAACTGTCCTTTCCCCATTAATTTGTCATGACACCTTTGTTGAAGATAATGTAACTACCCACATGAGGGCTTTTACTGTTTTTTAAATTATTTTAGAGAAGTTTTAAGTTCACAGCAAAGCTGAGTGGGAAGTACAGTTCCCATATACACGCTGCTCCCCTCCACATGCTAGTATGATTTTATTTCCTGATGTGAACTTACACTGCTGATTTAAAAACTCTTTTTAAATACATGCATTTAAAGCCACAGATCTCCCTATAAATACTTCAGCTGTATCGCATGAATTCTATTATAATTTTCTTTTAGTTCAAACTATTTTTAAGTTTCCACTGCCTTCTTTGACATAGAGGTTTAGAATTATGTTGCTTGGTTACCATATATTTGCGGATTTTCTCTTTTTGTTATCTCTAGTTGAATTTTAGTGTGGTTAGAGACCATGCTCTAATTTCAAGCCTTATACAATTTTATACTTGCTTTATGGCCCTGCTTCACAAACCTGATTTTGTTGTTATGATGGGATACTGATGGTGCGTTCAGATGATCATTTTTCTGCCTTGGTCACGTATACACTGCGGTGGTTCAACACTGCTTTTAAAAAACTGAAACAGCATCCCATTCATCCGGAGGGCCTGCCTCTAGGCTTAGACCACAGTGTCGGGATGAGGTCAAAGCCAGAGTACCGGCTAGCTGCACCGCCTGTTTTACGAAGCCCCCCAACCCCCTCACGTACTGGCAGGACAGCACAGTTTAGGTGGCTAGGTCGCAAGTTATCCATGTACTTTACAAAGCAACAGATGTACTACTCTCAAGTTTTTCCCACTGGCCGGCTCTTCAGGGTATGCTACAAAGCTAACTAGTTCTCAAAACCCAGCAGCTCCCAGTGGGAGAGGGAGCCGGGTAGAGTTCCAGAAAGATAAAAGAAGAATGCCTTCTCCGTGGATTAAGAGAATTTGTACCTTGCGAGGCCTAAGGAAGCAGCGCCTCGGGTGACAGCTCCCCTTTGCCTTGGCGGCCCCGTAACCCACCCGATTAGAGCTCCTGGCAGATCAATCCTTCCTTCCTTCTCCCTTTTCAGTTACTCAAACTTCCTAAGGAAGGGGAATTGGGCGTGGCAAAGAAGCCCGTCAGCGAACCGCCCCCCACATGACCGAAGAGAGGGCGAGGACGCCCAGAGGAGCCTGCGTCCACTCAGACTCCTCCCACTTTACGGCATCTCGGTGGCCCCGCCCCCCAGCCCCAGGGTGGAGCACGAGGCTCCGCCTCCAAACTGCCTCTCTAGGAGGGCCAGGCTGGCCAGTGGGGCGGGGCAAGAGGCCGGGAGGGGACTGGAGCAGGGGGAGGAGAGGAGAGGAAGGGAGGGGTCACGTGCGGCCAGCGGCTCGAGGTCACGTGACGGGCGCTTGGGCGGAGGGAATCTGGACTGGGAGTTCTCCTGAGGGAAGCGGAGTGAAGTGGTGGGGACGCGGTGGCGGCGCTGACAATGGTGAGTGCCCGGCGGGCCGCGCGCTCTACTCCGGCTCTGGCCTCAGAGCGCGCGGCGGGACGGCCAACCGCGGGCTCCGTGTCGCGGGTGGGGCGGAGGGCAACGGCAGGAGGCGGGCAGCGAGCAGGGCGGGGAGCCGGGTTAGGCCTGTCTGGTTGCCGCGGGATCGGGGAAGGGCCGGCGGCGGCGCCGCCTCTTCCCGGTCTCGTAGAGGCCCGAGCACCTGCGGGCGGCGGCGCGCTCTCCTGGCCATGTCGGAGGCTCTGCCCGCCTTCCTCGACCGGCTGTGGGGGCCCTGGCTGTGTCCTCGGACTCCGCCTGTGCGGGGGCTCAGCGCCGCCTCCCCTTCCAAGGTAGCCAAGTCCCTCCGCTCCTTCCGGACAGCCTCGCTTCCCTTCAGGTGGAGTGACCCGGCAGTCCCCCAGTTCCGGGCTGGGGTGAGGGGGAGGGACTGGGGTCACTCTTCCAGTGGTCACGAGATTGATAAACTCCGGGGTTTTGTTTTGGTATTATCTCGATGTGGTCACATTCGGCGATATCTTGACCCCAGTTCAGCCTTGATGTTGACACTTGTAGAATGGGAGAGAGAAAGAAAAGGACACTGAAGTGGGGACGTTTTTAATTCAGAAGACTGGTTTTGTGCCTGCTAGTTTAAGCGCTGGCGGTCATTTCCTTCCCCAAGCCATTTTCTGGAAACTTAACGCTTTGGGATGTTGAAATGGCCTAGGGAGCAGAGGAGGGAGGAAAGTCAAGAATACTCTCACCAGTTAGTGGGAAGCTCAGGCGTGGGCACGATGCGTTTAACTGTGTGCGTGTTGGCCATCTCCTCTAGATTGGGTCTCATTTGGCTCACTTAGGGTATTCATTTCATTTAGCAAGCATATGTTGAGCGCCTACTGTGTGCTCGCCTGATATTATCAGCTTTCCCAGAACTCACCGGTTCTGTACACTGCTTGAGACTTTTGGCTGAAGACGAAGCTAGGTTTATTTTTAAAAAGAAAAAAAAAAGTTGTTTTGAATAAATACATTTTAAACTCAAGGTGTGTTGATTTGATTAAAATCAGAAGAGTGAAGACAGGCATATTCATTCTTAAACTTGGGGCCTTTTTTTTCCCGCAGCAGATAATTATTTAGGCGTACCCAAGGGCCACTAGCAAAAGTGAAACAGCCCTTGCTCTCTTGTAGCTTACAGTCTAGAGGGAGGTAAACATCTCTTTGTATAATTTTTTGTTTAACGTGGAAATAACAGTTGTGATAAATTTAACAATGAAGTATTTGAAGACCTTGCCTAGTCAGGGAGTTAGGAAGTGTTCTTTCATTGAATATACTTTGCCAAGAAGACTTAAAAGTTTTTTGCTTATTTTAAGAATTATTACTTTTAATAAGCTTTTGAATTAGTTTAACAGCAATTTATTTTCAACTTGCTGGTCAAACATAAACTAAATTGTAAAGCTTTAGAACACTTAACTGGGCATAAATGTAATCCGTGCATGAAAATTTGCTGTTTCATTGCTTGTGTAAATTTTGAGAGTCTCCCTTTCCACTCACCTTGAGTTGCACTTTACATTACTTGGAAGGAGTGAAGTTTCTTCAGTGAGCGCTAGAAAGTTTGTTGGCTTTTAACATATCCACATGCAATTTTGCTGGATGGTAATGCTCAGTATGGGTTTATGAATTATATGAAAAATCTTAAATTAACCTAAAGGTGACAGGAGGGTTAGGCCACAAGTAGAAAACTGTAAAAACAATGGTATAATCTTTTAATAGTCATATATATTGGAGTCTAGTTATTTAAAGGCTACCTGAGTTTTGACTTACATATACTTGTCTAATACTGTCCTGAAAATCTCATATTCTGAATGCTCACTTGAAGATATCTTCGCCAGAACTGAGTAGTCTTTCGCTTTAAAATGTCTCATCTGTAATTGCAGCAAAAGTCTCTGTTAATGTATTCTAACCTTTACAGTTTTCATTCCCTTTCCACTGTTGGAGTCTTCACCATCCTGCCAATTATGTATTTTGTTTCCTCTTTACGTATCAGGAGAATTATCATAATTTGTGAGGAGTTTTAAAACTTTTAATTTCATGAATTTTCCTTTGAAAAGATAGAAGATGCACATCTTGCAATAAAGACTTTAAAAGCAAGACTTTGGATAGAGAAATATTTCTCTTTCAACTTCTTTTAGAAGGAAAACAGAAAATACAAACCTTTTTTCTCAGTTTTTTTTTCTCTTTGTTGCCTGCTTGCTAATTGTAAGACATCAACACTTTTCTGGAGGCTTTCAGTAAGACTCTTTGATTTTTGATGTGTCCTAGTGTGGAAAACTGGATGTTATCCTGGTGCTAAAGTTTCGGTTAACATTGTTAAGGTACTATAGCTTTTTACTCAGCCTATTATGCATGTGCTGTAACTAGGCTTTTAAAAATACCTTCTGCTCTCTCCCCGTATTAGTGTTTTGACTGTGTTGAAAAGTAAGTCTGCTTTTTAAATTTTTAGTTATGAAATACTCTTCTGCATACAGAAAGTAATAGAAGATAATACATAGCTTTCTCAGATTTTTAATGCCTAGGAATTTTTCATTTTTACCTTTGGTGTCAGAATAAGTCTGTTTAATTATAATTATGTTATTGGTTAATAGTGAAGTTTCATAAGACTTTAACCTTTTTTACACCACTTTATTTAGTGGAAATTTTGATTTCATTATTTTTGACTAGTTGATCTTTTAATATCAGCTTTCAAATCCCAAGTTCAGCTCTATGTGTTAAGTATCCATATGTGGAAAAAGTTACCATAATAATTCTTTTTATCCGTAAAATAATTTTTATAGTTTTCAAATCTCATTTTTCCCAGAAGCAGCTCTGGGATGTATTAAGGGGAATGAGAAAATTAAATTTTATTTTTCTGCTGTGATTTTATATCTTAAATGAGGCTGTTGTCTTCTACCCTTTCAGAATTGCTCTTCCCATAGCAGCTTCCCCCCACCCTGGCTGGCTCTGTAGTTTGCACATAGTAGAGAATTTGTAAATATCAGCAGCCTGCTTTTGAGCTGCTATACATTCTCTTATCTGTAGCCCTTAGGAAAAAATAACACCATTTAAGCAAGTTTTGAGTATAAAACTTGTAGTATGAAAGCTAATTGGAAAGGGGCATTGCATGTGACCTATCATTGATGTTTTTCATTCTAAGTTCAGAATACTTTTCTGATTAAAATTAATTTTTTGGTTAAAATTGACTTTGTTATTTGTAAAGTTGCCAGGAAGGATTAAAACGTTGAAAGGAAAAAGTGCTATTTGTGTCTTTGTAGTATGTCAGAAGTGTAAATCTGCCAATTCTTTGAGTTGATTTCTTGAAATTATAATCTTTTTGTTTATATAGGATTAATAATAACAAAAAAGCAAGCTCAGAATTTAGGAAAGCATTGTCTCCTTTGATCATAGTATCGCCCTGTGACCTGCAGAGTTTTGAGAGGATCATTAGCTTGCTTGCTGTTACTCTGCCACCTGAGGACAGAACTGAGGCTTGAGGAAAGTTCCTTGCTCTAGACGTAGCTACTGCACCAAAGCTAACTTCCTTTGGGGGAGCTCCCATCTTTCCAGATATTCTGGGTTTAATTCATTTCTTTTGCATATCCATTTATTTTTTTTTATTATCAGGAGAGTATGTAGTTTATTCAAAATTAACACTCAGTAGGTATTTGAATGCTTTCTACTAAATGCCACACACTACTCCTAGCTACTATGTCTTCAGTGGTGAGCAAAGGATAAAGTGTCTGTCCTCCTGGAGTTCAGTCAGGGATTCAGGTATTGAATAAGCACACACTATAACAGATGATGAAGTAATAAAACTACATGGTGTTGTGAGGCCTAAATTTGGAGACTCTAGTTTCAATTTAGGAATGTATGGGAGGCCTCTTTATGGAAATGAGTCAGACTGAGATTCAGAGGCTGAGTTAGCTAGGTTAAGGGTACTTGGTCTAGGACAAGAAGGAACCTGGCAGATTTAATTAACTTGAATAATTTGATGCTGGTGTGACTGGAGAGATGATAGACCAGATATGTGCAGGCCATGTCAGGGAATACAGTGTGTGTGTGTGTGTGTGTGTGTGTGCGCGCGCGCGCACATGTGCTCATGCATTTGTGCACTCACGTGTGCACATATTTAAAATAACATTTCATTGAAGTACACAAGAGTACACAGATAAGTGTACAGAAGAATAAGTGCACAAAGTGATCAAACCTATGTGTGAAGTGCTCAGATGAAAGCAAACAGCATAATTAGCACCCCAGAAACTCCCTCTATGCTCTCTTCTTTTTTTTTTTTAAGATTTTTTTTTTTTTTTTATTTGACAGACAGATCACAAGTAGGCAGAGAGGCAGGCAGAGAGAGAGAGGAGGAAGAGGCAGGCTCCCTGCTGAGCAGAGAGCCCCATACGGGACTCGATCCCAGGACCCTGAGATCATGACCTGAGCCGAAGGCAGAGGCCTCAACCACTGAGCCACCCAGGCACCCCATTTTTATGCTCTCTTCTGACCACTTCCTGATCTCTGATGCTATAGTGTGCGCTACATGTTTTTGACTTTATAATAAATGTAATTCTATAGTATGTGTGAAAGTTATTATTGTGTATAGTTGTGTCTCATCCCTTTACCTACTGTATGAATATAGAATAAAATTTATGTATCCATTCTCTTGTTGATGGATATTTGGATTGTTTCCTATTTGGGGCTTTATGAACCAAGATATTATTAACATTCTTATATTTGTTTCCTGGTTCATGTATGTAAGAGTTTCTCTTTAGGGTATATATCTAAGGGTGTATTTTCTGGGTCATGGGATATGTATATCTTTAGCTTTACCAGGTAATACCAACAATTTTCTTTTTTTTTTTTTTTTAAGATTTTATTTATTTATTTGACAGAGATCACAAGTAGGCAGAGAGGCAGGCAGAGAGAGAGGGGGGAGGCAGGCTCCCTGCTGAGCAGAGGGCCTGATGCAGGGCTCCATCCCAGGACCCTGAGATCATGACCTGAACCGAAGGCAGAGGCTTTAACCCACTGAGCCACCCAGGTGCCCCAAATACCAACTATTTGCTAAAGTAGTTCCAATTTATACTCTTACCAGCCCACTGAAGGATTTTAAACAGAAAATGATGAGGTTTATGTTTTTAAGAGATTATTGTGGTTGTGTAGGGCAGACTAAGAAGGGATATAGGATGACAGGATAGAGGACTGTTGGTATAAATTAAAAAAAAAAAAAAAAAAAAAAAACTAGGGGCACCTGGGTGGCTCAGTAGGTTAAGCCTCTGCCTTCTGCTCAGGTCATGGTCTTAGGGTCCTAGGATCGAGCCCTGCATGGGGCGCTCTGCTCAGCAGGGAGCCTGCTTCCCCCCACCCCCTGCCTATTTGTGATCTCTGTCTGTCAAATAAATACATAAATAAATCTTAAAAAAAAAAAAGACTAGAATACCAGCTTTCTTTAGTAACAAAAATGATTCACAACTGTATCTGATATTGGAATTACTAATGGAGTCCATAGTATTATCAACTAATGTGTTTTGGCATTCATAAGCGGTTGATTTTTGTCCTTTATATTTCTGTCATATTCAGGATTTCTGTAACAAGGCTTACACATTTTCTTTGGAAAAATTCACAGAAATTTAGTCTTCTCCATTAGAGCCAGTTTTATTTCAAAGGTTTTTACAATTTAACACATCCTGGTCAGACCTATATAGCAGTACATTTTATAGTAAATAGTACATTGTAATAATTCATTTGGATTTGTATGAGTACTGCATAATTTGGATTGTATGAGTGCTGCATATGAAATAACAGCATAGAAGTATAACTAAAGATAACTTTTCAAGTCCAAATGTTAAGAATTAATTTTTTAGATTTCTGGTATAGTAGTAATTGATTATTTATAGTGGTTACCTGTGGAAATGATTGAAATTATAGCATGTTTAAATTTTAGTTTTCTTTTTGTCTTTTAAAAAACCGTGGTAAAAAGCATGCAATATGAATTTGTTCTCTTAACATATTTTAATGTGCAGTACAGTATTAGCTGTATATACATTGTTATACTAAATTTGTTTAGTTTTGAGGTCGAATTTGATGTAAGTTCTTAACTTCCATGTTGTACTTACAGATTCGCAGTCTGTTTAACTGTAGGTAAGAGATACTTAGATTTGTATTATAAAATGTAGTGACTGACAAAACATAATTATGAGCATTTTTCTTTTATATTTCCTTTTATTTTCCTTTTTTATTTCAGAGTTTTCTTGGAGGCTTTTTTGGACCCATTTGTGAGATCGATGTTGTCCTTAATGATGGGGAGACCAGGAAAATGGCCGAAATGAAAACTGAAGATGGCAAAGTAGAAAAACACTATCTTTTCTATGATGGAGAATCCGTTTCAGGAAAGGTAAATCTTTTGTTTGTGAGAAGTACCTAGATGTAAGATATTAGAATTAATCATCAAAGTTGTCTGTACTGTTTCTAAATTTGAATGATTTTGTTAGAGGTGGAAAGTTTTTTTTAAAGATTTTATTTATTTATTTGACAGAGATCACAAGTAGGCGGAGAGGCAGGCAGAGAGTGAGAGAGAGAAACAGGCTCCCCGCTGAGCAAAGAGCCCGATACGGGGCTTGATCCCAGGACCCTGAGATCATAACCTGAGCTGAAGGCAGAGGCTTAACCCACTGAGCCACTCAGGTGCCCCAAGGTGGAAAGTTTTTTAGAAGGTCAGCTAAAATCCTTGATTCATTAGCGCATTTACAGGAAAAAGTCTTAAAGTGGAGGGGTTACAGGAGCAGAGTCTAAAATCGCAAGCAGAATTTTGTGTTTATGAATATGCATCTGTTTTGCTTCACTTTTCCAAAGGGGCTGTGATCCACTCAAAGTTTGTTTCTCCTTTTTATATTAAGTTGAGTTACAGAGATTGGGGATAATTCTTTAGTAGACCTTTAAATGTTTCTTTCTCATTCTTTACAGCTTATCTCTCTGCACTGCCACCATTGTGTCTGTTGATCTCTGTAGAGGACTTAATGTACATTTGTAATGTATCTGTGTAGAATCAGGTGCATCTGTGATCTCTTCTGTAAGGTTTCACTTTTCCCCCTTTTCCTTATCAAGTGATGCATAAAAGTCTTATGCCTTAGCGAATATGATTAATACTCGTTAATCATAATTTTTTTAAGTAGCCTACAAGCCAAATGTAGGACTTGAACTCAGACCCTAACTGAGATTAAGAGTCCAATGCTCTAAGCGTGCTTGGGTGGCTCAGTGGTTTGGGTGTCTGACTCTTGATCCCAGCTCAGGTCTTGAGCTAGAGGTGGTGAGTTCAAGTCCAGCATTGGGCCAGGTGTAGAGTCCACTTAAAAAAAAAAAAAGTGGGCTGCCTGGGTGGCTCAGTGGGTTAAGCCTCTGCCTTCAGCTCAGGTCATGATCTCAGGGTCCTGGGATCGAGTCCTACATCGGGCTCTCTGCTAGGCAGTGAGCCTGCTTCCTCCTCTCTCTCTACTTGTGATCTCTCTATAATAATAAAATAAATAAAATCTTAAAAAAAAAAGTCACGTGCTCCACTGACTGAGCCATCCAGGCACCACTTTTTGTTTGTTTTTAAGTCTAGTAGGGAACAATCATTGTCTGGTTTAAAGTGATCTTATGTCATCTGGGTTTGTTAGGTGTTCGTGGCTAATGTTCATAGGACAAATAAAGGAAGATGGGAAAATAAGGGGAATGAAATCTTCTTCAGTGTGATTTATAGAAATTAGTGTGCCTTCAGGTTACATTTTTGGAATTGCTAGATGTCATGTAGTAGTCCTAATCAATAACTGTAGATTGCATTTTAAAAAATAATCTGTTGCTCAGAAGATACTATATCTGGAGTCTGATTATTTACTGACCTGAGATGTTTATCATTTTTAACCTTTTATTGTAAAATAAAACAGATGTTGAAAACCACAAAACAAATAAATAATCATAAGGCATGTTTTCTTGTAATTACCATTCAAGTCCAGAAGGAGAACTTTGCCAGCTACCCAAACATAGCCTCTTCCTCTCAAAAGAAACCACTCTGCTGATTTTTATAATACAGTTCCTTGTGTTTCTTAATTGTTTAGTTTTGCTCCTTTAAAAAGATTGATAATGCTTTTAAAATCTCTTTTAATCTCAGATTCCCTCTTCATGCCTTTCTTTTCTTATACTTTGAAGAACTGGGGACTCTTGAACTATAGAGTTTTCTGTGATTGCATACTCAGATACAGTTGTTGCCTGTAAATTGGTAGCTGGATCTAGAAGCTTGATCCGAGTCGAGTTCAATTCTTTTGGCAAGAGTATATGTGGTGGTGTTTTGTTTTTTTTTAAATCGGGAGTACATGATGTTTGGTTTTCTCTCTTTTTTTTTTTTTACAAGTGTTGTAACTGCTATTAATATTGATTGATTCCTGGCATACCTTTAGGTTATTAAATAGGTGACTTATAAGTGCTTTGATAAGAAAACTTTAAAGAAAGAGAAGAAAACAAGCATTGGTTACCTGTGACCCAGCATGTTCACTAAGAACAAGTCTACGTTTTCTCAAATATCTGAGTATAATAAAAAGATCATTGGCTTAGAGTTGGAAGATCTAGTCTTGACTTTACCACTGTCTTGGTAGGTAACTCTGGGCAGTCATTTAACTTTCTGGATCTCACAATAAAATTAAGAAAGTTGGACTGAATAATTGGTTTCTAAACTTGGTTTTGCATTAAAGTGTCTCTGCATAACAATTCCTCATACCTTAGATGTAATTTTGAAGTTCTGAGAGTCTGACATCCTAACCAAAGCAAGAATAAAATCCTTTTATGATATTCTTGACATGTGAATTTCTGTCCGCACGCTTTTTTTCCCAGATTTTTTTTTTTCAAGAATTTTTTTTTTAGAGCAGTTTTAGGTTTATAACAAAATTGAGAGGGAAGTACGGGTATTTCCTATATGCCTGCTGCCCCTACACATGCATAGCATCTCCCATTATTGATGTCACTTGCCAGAATGGCACAATTTTTACCAAGGATGATCCTACATTGACACATCATAATCACCCAGTCCATAGTTTACCTGAGGGTTCACTCTGGGTGTTGTTATTCTGTGGGTTTAGACAAATGTATAATGACATATGTTCATCATTATAATATCATACGGAGTATTTTCATTGCCCTAAAAGTCCTCTTTGTTCTGCCTATTCATCTCTCCTCTGTCTCGCCTGCCAAACCACTGACCTTTATATTGTTTCCGTAGTTTTGCTTTTTGCAGAATGTCATGTAGTTGACATACTTCATACTGTCTTCTTTCACTTAGTAATACATGTTTAAGGTTCCTCTGTGTCTTCACAGCTTTATAGCTCATTTATCTTTAGTGTTGAATAATTGTCTGTTATCAGGATGTACCACAGTTTCATCCATCCATTCACCTACTGAACGATATCTTGCTTGCTTCCAAGCTTTGGCAGTTATGAATGAAGCTTATATAAACATCTGTATGCAGGTTTTTGTATAGGCATAAGTTTTCAACCCCTTTGGATGAACACCCAGGAGTGTGCTTGCTGGATTGTATGGTAAGCTTATCTTTAGTGCTATAAGACACTGCCAAACTGTCTTTCAGTGTAGTGCTACTCTTTTTCATTCCTTGAATGAGAGTTCCTGTTGCTCCACATCCCTGCCAGCATTTGGTGTTGTCAGTGTTCTGGATTTGGTCCCATTTTAATAGGCGTGTAGTTGGTAATATGATGATGAACATCTTTTCTATGTCTCTTGGCCAAATGTCTGTCTTCTTTAGTGAGGTGCCTGTTCAGATCATCTGCCTACTTTTTAATTGGATTGTTTGTTTTCTTGTTTTAAGAGTTCTATGTATGTTTTGGATAACAGTCCTTTCCCAGATCTGTCTTCTGCAAATATTTTTTCTCAGTCTATGGCTTTTCTTCTCATGGTCTCACTTTCTTGGTTGTTACATGGTATTAATTTTGATTTCCCTGACATCCATTGAAGTTGACCAACCTTTCATAGACTTACTGGCCATTTGTTATCTTTTATGAAGTGCCTATTCTAGTTTTTAGGGGGTGAGGAGAGCTTGATTTTCTACTCAGTTGACTTTTTTTCTTATTGATGAGTAATATTCTTGTGTGTGCATTCTTGGTACAAGGCTTTTGTGCTTCTTAGTTAGGGTCTTTTGTATATGTGTTGTAAATATTTTCTCTCAGTTTCTGGTGTGACTTTTCATTATCTTACTGGTGTCTTTTGATGAATAGTTCTTAACTTTAATAGGTGATAAATGTTATGTTTCCTTTTTGTTGGTGTGTTTTGTATCCTATTTAAGAAATCTTTGCCTACCTTATGGGCATGAAGATATTCTCCTGTTATCTTTCTCCTACAATTTTTTTTTTTTTTAATTTTACACTTCACATTTAGATCTTCAGTTTGCTTGGAGTTGCTTCTGTCTTTGCAACCTAGGAATTAAGGCTAGTTTCCCCCCCACTTTTTTTTTTTTTACTCTCCTGTATGGGTATCTCATGAATCCAGAACATTTATCCTTTCCTTCACTGCGCTGCAATATCACCCTTGTCATAGCAGAGGTTGTGTGATTCTTTTCCAACCTCTCTGTTCTGTTCCATTGGTCTATTTGCAGCATTTACTTTCTTTTCTTTAAAAAAAAAAAAAAAAAACCTGTTGAGTATAATAACATACCAAGAAATTCACCCTATTAGAAGGTACAAGTCAGTGTTTTTACTATATTTGCAGAATTGTGCAGCCATCACCACTAATTCCATAACATTTTCATCACCCCAAAAGAAATACCATATCATTAGCATTCACTTCCTTAGTGAATAGATTATTTGTGCCCTCATTTATGTGTTGAAACCTTGGGACATGATCTGTCATGAGGACAGGGCCCTCATGAATGGGGTTAGTGCTCTTATATCCCTTATACCTTCAGCCATGTAAGAACACAGTGAAAAGACAGCCATCCTTGAACCAGAAAAAGAGCTCTCTCCAAATCTGCTGGCACATTGATCTTCAACTTCCCAGCCTCCTGAACTGTGAACAGTAAATTTCTGTTGTTTATAAGCCGCCCTTGTCTACAGTATTTTGTGACAGCAACCCGAATGAACTGAGACACCTAGCAACCACTAATCTACAAATCTGATTTCTTTCTCTATGGATTGGCCTATTCTGGACATTTTATATAAATGGAATCATGCAATATATAGCCTTTTCTGTCTGACTCCTTTCACTTAGCGTGATGCTTTAAAGGTTCATTTAAAAAAAAAATTGGTAAACATATACATATTATAAAATTTGCCATTTTAACCATTTTAAAGTATACAATTCAGTGGCATTAATTACATTGACAAGGTTGTACAACCATCACCACTATTTCCAAAGTTTGTTCATCACCCCACATAGAAACTTGGTACCTGTTAAACAACAACTACCCATTTCCTTTTTCTCCCAGTCCCTGGGTACCTCTGGTCCACTTTGTTTTTCTATAAATTTGACTGTTCTAGTTATTTCTTAAAGGTGGTCATATAAGGGTACCTGGGTGGCTCAGTGGGTTGGGCCTCTGCCTTCGGCTCAGGTCATGATCTCAGGGTCCTGGGATGGAGCCCCTCATCGGTCTCTCTGCGCCGCGGGGAGCTTGCCTCCCCCTCCCTCTCTGCCTGCCTTTCTGCCTACTTGTGATCTCTCTCTGTCGAATAAATAAATAAAATTCTTAAAAAAAAAAAAAGTGGTCATATAAGATTTATCCTTTTGTGTTTGACTTATTTCCTTTAGCATAATGTTTTCAAGCTTCATTCATGTAGTATGTATCAGACCCCTTTTTTTAAAAAAGATTAACGAGTATTCCAGTATATATCCATGTGGAATATGAATATACCACATCTCCTTTATGAGCTCATCAGTTGCAGACAGTTGGGTTTCTACTTTTTGACTATTACTAATAATGCTGTACATTTGTGGACAAGTTTTTGTGTGAATATATGTTTTCATTTCTCTTGGATGTATATGTAGGAGTGGAATTGCTGGGTCATGTGTTAACTTTGTGTTTAACTTTTAGAGGAGTTGCCAGTCTTTCCCAAAGCAGCTGCATTCTTTTACATTCTTTCCAATGATGTATATGGACTCCAGTTTCTTTAGTTTCTTGGCAGCACTCAATATTGTCTGCGTTTTTTATTATGGCCATTTTAGTGGGTATGAAGTGGGATCTCGTTATGGTTTTGGTTTGCGTTTCCCTAATAACTAATATTGAGCATCTTCTCACGTGCTTATTGCTGGTGAAATCTTTGGAGAAAAGTCTTTTTGTATTCTTTGACCTTTTTTATTTGATTGCCTTTTTATTGTGAGTTGCAGGAATTCTTTATATATGCTGGATACAAGTCCATTATCCGTTATATTTCACAAATATTTTCTCCTGTTTTCTGAATTGTCTTCACTTTTCTTTCTTTTATTTCTTCCTTCCTTTCTTTCTTCTTTTTTTTTTTTTTTGTCTTCACTTTCTTGATGGTGTCTTTGAAGCACTAAAGTTTTAAATTTTTATGAAGTTCCAATTTATCTGTTTTTTTGTTTGGTTGCTCATGCATTGGTGTTATTTGAGAAACCATTGTCCATCCAAAGCAGTGAAGATTTATACCTCTGTTTTCTTCTGAGAGTTTTGTAATTGTCTTACATAGGTTTTTGATCCATTTCAAGTTAATACTTGTTTATGGCATGAGGTAGAGATCCAGCTTCATTCTTTTGTACGTTGATATTCAGTTGTTCCAGCAGTATTGTTAAAAAGAATATTCATTCCCCACTGAATTGTTTGGGGACTCTTTGGGGACTCTTATAGCATATACTTTTTAAAGCTAAAATTAATTGCTGTCTGTTAAAAGTTTTTTGGAGATTTTTTTGAAGCATTTTTTTTTTCAAAGATTTTATTCATTTGAGAGAGAGGGAGTGAGCAAGAGCAGGAGGAGGGGCAGAGGGAGAGAGAGAAGCAGACTCCCCCCTGAGCAGGGAGTCCAATGGAGGGCTCGATCTCAGGACCCTGGGATCATGACCTGAGCCACCCAGGTGCCCTGTTTTTGAAGCATTTCTTAAGACAAGTGGGACTATGTATATTATTACAAGATAAATAGAGAAATTCTTGAAAGGTACTTACTCAGTTTTTTTTTTTTAATTCTTATGTAGAATATTTACTGCTTCGTTCATGTTCAAGTGACAGTTCTTCCTTAAGGCTAGAACAGTTGTAGTGTATCCTAAATTTTTTATGCTTTAAGAATGTATTTGACCTAGGTATCCTCTTTTTGAAATAAAGCTTGTATCACTTTTTACCTTCTGAATAATTTTGAGAGAGCCTTACTGGATTGCCTAATTAACTATTGAGGCACAATAATTGTGAAAAATTTGGTAGTAATGTGGGTATATTTCTGGTGGGTTCATAAGTTATAATTCCTTAAGATTCTTTTAGATTGGTCAGTGATAAGTAAATTGTCTTAAAGAGGTGTTGCCAGTGCCATGTCACCTATAAGGAACTCTGTATTCATTTATTACAAAAGTGAACAATGACATATGTTTATCCGAGATTGTAGGGCTTTATAGTTTAATTCTTTAGACAAAGAATATTATGTCAGTATCTTTCATCAACATGAATATGGACCACATTCTTCTGGCAGCAGTGGGAAATGAATTTTGGATAACTACAGTATTCAGCAACAGTAAAATGCAGATATCTCAGTAATTTACTGTAAATGAAGCTATAAATGGTGTGTAGTACATTGATAGATGTTTGTCTTAAACACAATGCAGATGAATTTTACTCCTTACACAGCTCCTGAAGACAGCATTATTGGAGACATCTACAGAATATTAGCTGCTAAAGATGCAGAAGAATGAACTTTGAGATTGGCTTGTTAGAACAGTAAATATATAGTTTCCCTGTGTTTTGTTTTCATGGCCTTTTTTAAACAGGTATACATTGTCTTAAACCTTTCTCAAATTACTAATAGCAAAGGGAAAAAATAGTAACTTTAAATTGGTAGATCACCTTCACTAAGTGAAGTGGTTATTTTAACTTTGGTTAAAATAACCACTTGGCATCATGTACTTCCTAATAAGATACACTGAGAAGGACACAGCTTCCTTTCTGTGGTATTCTTGCCAAAAATGCATAAGCTGAGTCTGACTGTGATAAAACCTCTAACCCAAATTGAGGGCTGTTCTACAAAATAAGTGACCTGTAATTCTTAAAAAAAAACATCAAGGTCAAGAAAGGCAATGACTGGGGTGCCTGGGTGGCTTAGTTGGTTAAGCATCTGATTCTTGATTGTGGCCTAGGTCATGCTCTCTGGGGCTGAGATTCAGGATTCAGTCCTGTGTTGGGCTCAGTGCTGAGCGTAGAGCCTGCTTAAGGTTCTCTCCCTCGGCCCCTCCCCACCTACATGTGCATGTGCTCTCAAAAAAGAAAGAAAGTCAGTCAATGACTGAGAAATGTTTGAGATTAAAGGAGACTAAAGAGACATAACTATATGTAATGTGATTCTGGATTGGAGCCTGGGCAGGAGAAAAAAAGAGTGTAAAGTACATTATTGGGACAGTTGTTGGAATTTGAATATAAACTGTGGAGTTATAAGTTCCTGATTTTGTAAATTGCACCGTGATTAAGAGATTATTTTCTTAGGTACACATGAAGTATTTATGGGTAGAGGAGCATGATATCTTCAAATATTCTCAACTGATTAAAAAAAAAGTTGTATATGTATGCATGCACGTCTATATATAGAGAATGATAATTTATAAATTTTATATAATTTATATATATAATATATATAAATATAATAAAATTATATTTTGTCATATGTGACAAAATACAAACATGGTGAATCTGTGTACAGGTTATGTGGGATTTCCTTGTACTATTCTTGGCACTATTTTATGTTTGAAATTATAATAGAAGTTATGGAAGTGTAACAGTTAGTATTAATGTTCTTTAACTCAGTTCACAATCTTAGTTTCATTTATGTTTCTATGCTCCATTGCAGAACAGCTTTTAAATAAAATGCTTGATTATGCATACCAGCTCTGGGATCCTTCAGATTCCATAATATCTTGCATTAGGCTTAAAAGCAACTGTGTTTTGACATCAGTGAGAGACTAAGGACAATTTCAGAATTTAGACAATTTGGTAGAAAAATGGAATGACTTTGGATTTCTGCCTTAGAAGTATGGTGTCAGAGTGTTTTTTGAAGAACTGTAAATTTAAAAGTATCAGACACAGCCGTGTTTCAGTGAAAGCATTCCCCAAATCTCTTGCCAGATAGACATTTAATAAAAGTATTGTGTATTTATGTGCTTTATTAGTGTAAATTAGGGAATAGTTCTAATTACTGCCTGGCTTGTGAAATAGTTGCGAGTTAGGCTTGTATTATTTGTGGTTCAAACCGAAAATTCAACTTAGTGTGTGAAGCCTCTAACTATACTTTCTTCTTTAAAATAAGTATTTTTCTGAGTTTGAAAGTATTAGTTGCCTGTTGTAAAAACAAAACAAAAAACAAAAAACCTTGAATACTACAAAGAAAACAAAATTACTCATACATTCCAGAAGTAACTGCTTTAATAGTATTTCTTTTGTGTAATCAAAAAATATATAATTGGCATTATTCTTGTGTACAATTTGACCATGCTTCATTCATGTAACATATCATGCACATTTTCCCACATCATTAAAAATTCTTTGGTCTTATTGTTTTTAAACTTTAATAATTTTCCATCATATGATGTACCATAATTTATTAACTATTTAGTTCTTTCTCTGAGATATTAATTTGGAAGGCAAGTAACTAACTCATTCTGGTTACAGATATGGAAGATTTAGAAAATTGAATATTTTATTTAATAGATGTACAAACAGAAATAACTGGATCTTTGTTTTTATTGGCCCTTGATTACTATTTTCTTTTGAGAAGCATTATTTAAAGAAGCTTTTAAGAGTCATGTTAATAATATTTTTTATAGTAAAGAATAAATCTGGAAGTGTGCTTTGTTGTATGTTAGTTAATCTTTAAACATTTGGAAATTTTTAAAATATGTATGTACTTTATAAATATTTTGTCAAATTAAACAGTTTATAAAATCAAAATTTATAAAATTAAGGCTTCCATTTGGCAGATGTGAATTTAGGATTTCAGGGTTGTATATTTCACTTCAAAAATATGTAAGATAAATCATACAATTTCAACCTTTAGACGTTCTATTTTTAGAGTGAGTAGCAGATTCAGGGAAATAAGTGTTGCTTTTAAAGTTAGGAATTACAATAATAAATTTTTGGTTACAAAGAGCTGAAAGTGTTCTTTAGGTAAATTCTTGAAATTAGTGATTACCTTACATTAAAATGTTATTGTGTAGAATTGTTTAACTATTTGACCAGAAAACACATCTGAGTGGTTGCAGATTTTTCCTTTTTTTTGATTTGAGTCTTTATAGCTCTCCAACTTATAAAGGATTCCTTCCTAACAAAGCAGGTGCTTTTAAGCGTGATTGTATATGAGTAAGTTATACCTTCTCTGGTGCTGTAAAGTCATAATGATCTCGGTATGTGGTGGTGTCTCAAACTTCAGAAATGAATCCCTGAAATACTTACATGTTGCATTCATCTGGAAGGAATCTGTTAGTAGGCCCACTCAAAGGATTGTTAACATCTTTTACAATTTCATGTTTTGGCAGGTAAACCTAGCCTTTAAGCAACCTGGAAAGAGGCTAGAGCACCAAGGAATTAGAATTGAATTTGTAGGTCAAATTGGTGAGTTTTAAAATAGCATTACTTTTTTTTTTTTTTTTAATGATAACTGAGTTTGAAGTTGGATTTGAGTTGGATTTGGCACTTAAATTTTGAATTAGAGATTAGTTTCATGGAAGGAAGGGATTGATTTTGGATAGTAAAAGAGAGGATTTATTTTATAAACATTAAATCATATTTCTTTGAATTGTATTAAGTAATATTTGACTCATCATGCCTTTATTTGTTATTAAACTTAATTACTAAAAATGAAAGGAGTTATGTAAGTTACCAACCTTGAAAAATAATTCAGGTAAATTAGTTGACTCACTGAAATTTCCATCTGCCTACATTTTTCACCAGCTTTACAACTACCAGTGTCACCTTCATCCTTCACTTTCTAATTACCCATACCATTTGTCTTCCTAACCTAATGTGAGCCTGTAGCCAGACTCACCTGTCAGAAAATTGCATGTGAAAAGGAAAGGTGTAATTTTTTTCTTGACTTAGATCACATTGTGTAGATTTCCACACATGTATTTCAGAGGCATTCTTGGTTTAGTAGAAGTTAAACTGTATAAATCTTTTGGTACTGCAGGTTGAGAAAGAGAAAAGAAAATGGATCTAATACAGTATACATAGTTTTAAATCTAGCTTTCTAAGATGTACTACACATTTTTAAAGTATCAAAATTATAATCGGTAGATATTTGTTTATATATCTATTCCAGATCAGATTATACTTGAGGGGCAAGTTATAGTAATTCACTGATAGTTGATAAGTCTTTTGTATATTATAGTGTATCAAGATAATATATTTGTGTAACTAAAGCAAAACAACGAATGTTTTTGCCTTGAACGGAGGAAGTTCAAATAATTGCTGGAAATGTGTCTGTTAAAGCAGCTTCATTTTGGGCAAGCCCTAACTACATTAAAGGAATGAATACATCTTTTATAATAGAAATTTTCGTTGTGCTGTGTGGCTTGAATTTTTTTATGTCTAGGTGGACCATAATGAGTGAGGATGATGGAATTTATGTTATAGCTCTAGTATATTAGGGACAAGTCCAACTAATTCTTTTGGTAAAAATTACTTGCTTTGGAGGTAGAAGTTTGGGTTTTAATGACATAGATATTAAGTATAATTGGTCTTTTTTTGCTTAAAATTTTGTAGAACTTTTCAATGACAAGAGTAATACTCACGAATTTGTAAACCTAGTGAAAGAACTAGCCTTGCCTGGAGAGTTGACTCAGAGCAGAAGTTATGATTTTGAATTTATGCAAGTTGAAAAGCCATATGAATCTTACATCGGTGCCAATGTCCGCTTGAGGTATGAATGTGTATTAACAACCGTAGGTGGTGTCAAAACCAGAAAGTAATGGCTACTATCAAATGTCTTATTAGAACTTTAATTATAATTCTGGACTGATAGACTTCAGATTTTTAAGAATTCTGCCACATATTTTGTCTACCTAATGTCCACCTGAGGTAATAAGAGCCTTCTCTCGTAGATTTAAACACCGCCATCATGAGAAGTTATATACTTCTTCTGAATGAATCTTCCCCTAGGTACTTCCTTTGTCTTGTAAACAGAATTCTCTCAAAATCCATTAGTTTCCCAGCAGATCTCATTTGGTATATGGTAGGAAGTAATAGGTTTCCTCAGGTTGGCATGACCATAGCACTTCAGATGCATCTTAAAAAGCACATACACTCTTCTTAAAATTGCACTTTGTATTTTTTTTTTTTTTGAGGGTGGAAGCATTTAAAGATCGGAATTCTTTTGTGAAGTAAGTTGATCCCAAAGGATCAGCAAGGAGAAAGCTGATTTGCAGTTAATGTCTGTTTGTTTAAAATACTAAAATTTATCATAGGAGATTTAACTTACATCTTGGTTGACTTTGTAGGTATTTTCTTAAAGTGACAATAGTAAGAAGACTGACAGACTTGATAAAAGAATATGATCTTATTGTTCACCAGCTTGCCACATATCCTGATGTTAACAACTCGATTAAGATGGAAGTAGGCATTGAAGATTGTCTACACATAGAATTTGAATATAATAAATCAAAGTAAGTATCTTTAACAACAGATAACTTAAGAAATAAGCTTTTCAGGGCTTTGTAAATTGGTCAGAGTAAAGATAGAATTGACATTAATTTGATGTTAACAGCCTAAAAATCTCAGAGTGGAAAGACTATCTTCTTGACTCAGTGCAGGAGTCTTTCATATTCAATTCCTAATAAGTCTCTGATTGGTCATTTTTTGTAGAGGATCTTACTATCTCAGAAGGCAACTAATCCCTTCTCTCTGTAAAAATTTTCCTTACTGCGTTGGTATAACTTCATCCTAGTCATCTCTTTAAACAGAATACTTTTTTCTGCCTGCATAAGTAGTACCTTTTCATTATTGAAAATTTTGGCAAGGGGCACCTGGGTGGCTCAGTGGGTTAAAGCCTCTGCCTTCGGCTCAGGTCATTATCTCAGGGTCATGGGATCAAGCCCCGCATTGGGCTCTCTGCTCAGCGGGGAGCCTGCTCCCCCTCCTCTCTCTGCCTGCTTGTGATCTCTCTTCCTCTGTCATATGAATAAATGAAATCTTAAAAAAAAAAATTTTTTTTGGCAGTTTAGTGGCACCTGGGTGGCTCAGAGGGTTAAGTGTCCACCTCTGGCTCAGGTCATGATCCCAGGGTCCTGAGATGGAGCCCTGTGTCCAACTCCCCTCAGTGGGGAGCCTGCTTCTCCCTCTCCTCTCGTGTTCTCTCTTGCTATCTCTGTCTCTTTCTGAAATAAAAAAAAATGAAATCTTTTAAAAAGAAAGAAAAAAAATTTTGGCATTGTGAAAGATCCCATATTTAACTTAATTATTTTTATAAATTTTACCACTTAATCACAATTAAGATCTCTTGCATATCTTTTCATAGAGAGGGAAAGGTATGTATTATGTTTATATGTGTTGTGTTTTTACAGAAATGGGCTCCTGTTTTGTTTATTGTTTAATGCCTTTTAAAAACTTTATTATGGAAAAAGTCAAGCATAGACCAAAGTGTATGAACAGTACAGTGAATCCTCAGGTACCCAGTGCCCAGCTCCCACTCAGTACACTGTCAGATCTGTTTTATCTGGATCCAGCCCTCACACTCCCAATAGATTATATTGAAGCCAACTCCAGACACAGAACTTCATCCATAAAAATTGTGTATCATTTTAAACATAATATTGTTATATCTAAAAATATTAATAATTTCTTAATATCTGTATATATCTAGTCAGTGTTCATGTTTTACTGATTGTCTCATAAAATGTCATTTTTTCCCCCCACATGCTTTATTCACATCAGTGTCCAGACAAGATTTGTTCAAATCCAGGGCATCCGGACACATGGCATTTGGTTGTTTGACACTTAAATTTCTTTCAATTTAATTTATAACTTTCCCTCTTATTTTTTTTTCCACTAAAGTTTATTTGTTGAAGAAATGGATGTATATTCTTTCATCACCTTCCTGTGTACTCTTCTGTTACATGACTTTTTTAGTTGTCACTCACCAGTTTATATCACTAAAAATGTGATATAAGCATGCCTTCAGAGTCTTAAATTATATTGTGAGTAAAATTAATCAAATTGTTTAGGACCTAAAACTTGTCACTGGAAGCCTCCCTTCAAGCCAGCATAATTACACTGATCAGCTCCTGGGATGATATTTTGAGATTCAAACCTGGGAGAAGGTTATAAAGCCCTCTGGGGATTGTAGTAATTTCCAGGTTTATTTATTTTTAAAGATTTTATTTATTTATTTGACAGAGATCACAAGTAGGCAGAGAGGCAGGCGGGCGGGGGTGGGGGGGAAGCAGGCTCCTCGCTGAGCAGAGAGCCAGATGTGGGGCTTGATCCCAGGACACTGGGATCATGACCTGAGCTGAAGGCAGAGGCTTAACCCACTGAGCTACCCAGGTGCCCCAATTTCCAGGTTTATTAGCATGTCATTTCAGAGTACATGGGAAAAGACTTTGATGACTAGCTGTCATAGCAACAGACTCAACCTGTGGTGTCTCTCTCTATGGGCAAGTGCTTTGTTAGCTGCACTCTTCTAGCACTTAGAGTAAGAAGGACACTAAATTCTTGTGTAGAGTTTTAATGTTCAGAAACGTCTTTATACACCAAATAAATATTGCAAGCATAACAATCTTAATTTTCTGTGCTTAAGTTCTTTGGAAACTAACCTCTAAGTAAAGGACCCGTAGTTAATAAGGCAAATTCTTCTCTTTGAGATATGTTGATGGGCAAGTAAAAGCTTGATTCCTATTTTTATAGTAAAATGGTGAATATTTTTTGGAAAAAGAAAAGTTAAATGATATGGATAGTCAAAATGGTCTTTTTTTTTAAAAAGGCTTTATATATTTGAGAGATAGAGCATGAGTGTGGGGGGACAGAGGGAGAGGGACAAGCAGACTCCCCACTGAATGGGGAAATGGACGCAGGGCTCAATCCCAGGACCCTGAGATCATAACCTGGGCTGAAGGCAGATGCTGAACCACCCCAGAATGGTATTCTTAAATAGTTAATGTTACAAAGATGTCTACTAAAGCCTTTTGGGACATATTTTACTTTTTTTTTTTTTTAAGGTTTACTTATTTTAGAGATAGAGTGGAAGGGACAGAGGGAGAGGGAGAGAGAATCCAAAGCAGACTCCACACTGAGCCTAGAGCTTGATATGGGCTCAGTCTGCCGACGCTGAGATTGCAATGTGAGTGGAAACCAAGAGTCTGATGCTTACCCGACTACACCACTCAGGCGCTCCTTTTCATTGTTTTTTAAACTGATTTGGTAAATGAGGTATGTTCTTTCCCCAAAGGTATCATCTAAAGGATGTGATTGTTGGAAAAATTTACTTTTTATTAGTAAGAATAAAAATCCAACATATGGAGTTGCAACTGATCAAAAAAGAGATCACAGGAATTGGTAAGTCAAAAAGAGTATTTGAATTAAAATTCCTGTCTTAAAATTTTTTAAATCTTAAAATATTGTTTAGATATATAATAAATATACATATTGGATACTAACTTTGAAACTTAATATTGCTTAATATGTATGCTTTTTTAAAAATTAATTTTTGAATAGGTTATAAATTCACATGGTTCAAAAAGTTTAAAAGATTATATAGTAAAAAGTGTCCTATTTGTGTACTCCAGCTACTCATAGGTCATATGTTTATAAGTTTTAAAATATTTCTTAATATTTATACATATACAGTAACTATTCCTATATTATACCCTTCCCCCTGCTTTTAAGTTAAATGTTTATGTAGGATACATATTTTGCTTTTTTGCTTACTATATCTTAGAGATCTTTCCATATCAATGTGTGGAGTACTTACTCATCGTTTTTATAGTACTCCTTTCCACGGGTATACTAGAATTTAACCAGTCTGCTACAGGTTGTTTCCAGTCACTTGTTACTCCAAACAGCACTTCACTTAATAATGTCATTTTGCATGTATGCAGGTGTGTGTGTGAGATAAAAATCTTAAAAGTAGAATTTTTCTTTCAAGGAGTATATTCATTTGTAGTTTTGGTACATATCCGTTTGTCCTCTTTAGGGATTGTACCAATTTGTATTATTACCAGCAAGAAATGTAGAAGAAGCTTCTTTTTCCTCTTATTCTTTTTTTTTTTTTCCTATGCTTTTATTTATTTGAGAGAGAGAGAGAGCATGAATAGGGGGAAGGGCAGAGGGAGAGGGAGAAGCAGATTTTCCCCACTGAGCAGGGAGCCTGACGAGGACCCTGGTTGGGGTCATGACTGAGCTGAAGGCAGATGCTTAACTGACTGAGCCACCCAGGTGCCCCTTTTCCTCCTATTCTGACCAATACAACATTAGAAAATTTTTAGCTGATCTGATGAGTGGGGGAAGAAAGTTCCTCATTGTAGTTTTAATTTAGTTTTCTCCTTCTGAATGAGGGTAAGCATCTTTTCATGTGTATAAAAGCTATTTTTATTTCTTTTCTGAATATATTGCCTATATCCTGTGTTCCATCTGTATTGAATTATTAGTCTTTTTTACTGATATGTAGAAACTCTGTATATATTAGGGAAATCAATTCCTTTTTCTGTATTAAAGCAGCAAAAGAGGCATCTGGGTGACAGTTGATTAAGGATCTGCCTTTGGCTCAGGTCATGATCCCAGGGTCCTGGGATTGAGCCCTGCATCCGGCTCCCTGCTCAGCGGGGACCCTGCTTCTCCCTCTTCCTCTGCTGCTCTCCCAGCTTGTGCTCTCTTGCTCACTCTCTTTGTCAAATAAATTAAAAAATCTTTATAAATAAATACATAAATATAAATAAATGCAGCAAAAATTTTCCCAGTTTGTCTTGCTTAGGATGGTTTTTGCCATGTAGAAGTTCTTTTTGTTTGTGTTGTCAGATTTACCAATTTTTACTTCTGTGGACTCTGGGTTTTATGCCACAGAAAGGCCTTTTTCACACAGGTTCTAAAAGTAGTTTTCTGTGCTTTGATTCTCCTAAAATAATGTAGTTTTGGGATTTTGTTTAAATTTTTAATTTCTTTGGAATTTGTCTTGCTACAGATTCAACTTTAGTTTTTTCCAGATGGCTAACCAGTTGCCCCAGAATTATTTGTAACTGCTTTTTAATTTTAATTAGTGTATAGATTGAATTTGTCTCATTTGTTGGATTTTTGCTGAAAATAATTTTAGGCCACGCTTTTTAAGAATTTACAATTGGAATAATAATTAGAAACATCTGTGATTTCTTAATCTCTATTTTCACCTAATAAAAGTTGAGGTGATTTAAAGATACTAAAATCAAATGTCAGGGGGTTTTTTGTTGTTTAAAAAGAAATTAGTTAAACATTTTTTCTGGTTAAAAATTGTGCTGATTCTAGAAAAGTTTAAATAAAAAATAATCTGTACTCATCATTCAAAACAGTTTAATTGTCTCTGCATATTATATATTTTACAACATTGGAATCATTAATGTATGTTTTGGTATACTTTTTTCATTTTTACAGACTTTTTACAGATGTGTGGGTCAGATAATTTCCTAGAAGATCAACACCTAAATTTAAAAGAATTATGTCAATCAGGTTCTCAATTTGATGTTTTCTCCATGTTAGAGTTAACTGACTGAAAGAAGACAGTTTGGGTATTGCAGAGAAAACTAGCATGACAATGGTTATTTCTTATGTGTATTGCTAGTTTTGATAGAAGGAACTCTATGGAGAAGACTCTGAACTATATGTATTTGGTAAGAAGAGAGTGAAACCTTCAGTCGAGTGATAAGTATGTTAAGTGTAGATCAAGAAATAGAAAATAATTTTCACAAAATAGGAAGATAAATTAGTACTAAAGTAATTGGAAAATACAAGGTTGGAAATTGTATTCTGGAAATATTTAACTCATGTCATTTACATTTTTTTTATGTCATTTACATTATTGTGCTAGGACCCAGTACCACCACAGAAACAGAAACAATTGCTAAATATGAAATAATGGATGGCGCACCAGTAAAAGGTAACAGACTTCCAGTTTACTTCTTTTGTGTCATAGGTGGTACACATAGCAGTTTCATGGTAGTTTCGTTTGGAAGTATTTATGCAGTGTAAAAGTATTTGTGAATTCTTTCTTTTTTTCTTTAAGATTTTATTTATTTATTTGTCAGAGAGAGAGAGTGAGCACAGGCAGACAGAATGGCAGGCAGAGGCAGAGGGAAAAGTAGGCTGCCTGCCGAGCAAGGAACCCGATGTGGGACTCGATCCCAGTACGCTGAGCCGAAGTCTGCTGCTTAACCAACTGAGCCACCCAGGCGTCCCAGTATTTGCGAATTCTTAAATGATTTTTATAATGATGTTTTAAAAATCATCTTTCTATAGATACTAACAGACTGTAATAGTACTTTCAAGTCTGAAATAAAGTTTAATTTTTTACTCAGTTTAAATTTTAGTATTTAGAGACTCCTGGTAGCTCAGTTAGTTGAGCCTCTTTCTCTTGATCTCAGCTCAGGTCTTGATCTCAGGGTTGTGAGTTCAAGGCCGACACTAGGCTGGGCACTGGTCTCTACACTGGGCGTGGAGTCTATTTAAAAAAAAAAAGAAAGAAAATGTAAATTTAGTATTTAGAAGAGACATTTATATATTATCTTTTCTCTAGTTCTGAATTTATAATACTTTGTCTTCTGTTACAATAGTTTATCTTGGTAAGTCTTTTTTATTCATGCTGAGTACAAGGTGCTGTAGAGCTGAGCATTAATTTCTGTGGGGTTCTGTAGTCCTTATAGCCCCCAAGAAAACAAGCATTTTCATTATTATCTTCAGTATCCAAGATAATAAAGCCAGTATTTATAATTTTACTTTTTTTAAGATTCTAAATTTTTTTTTTAGTAATCACTATACCCAACATGGGGCTTGAATTTACAGCCATGAGATCAATAGTCACATGCTCAGGGTGCCTGGGTGGCTCAGTGGGTCAAGCATCTGCCTCGGGCTTTGGTCATGATCCCAGGGTTCTGCTCAGTGGGGATCCTGCTTCTCCCTCTCCCTCTGCCTCTCGCTCTCACTGCTTGTGCTCTCTTTCTCTGTCCAATGAATGAATGAATGAATGAATGAATAAAAAAATAATAAAAAGTCACATGCTCTACTGACTGAGCCAGGCAGGTGCCCCAGTATTAATAAAATCTTAAAAAAATAATTTTTTTAAAAAGCAGCTATCATTTATTGAGTGTCAACTGTAGGTGAGGCATTGTACTCTGAGGTGCTCCGATGTTTCCTTTGACTTAGGTGATGGTATCTCTTACTCTACAGATTAAACTGAGTTACAAAGAGGTTAAAAAACTTGTTAAAGTGTAGGGGAGGCAGACCTTTACCTCTCCCCATCTTAGTATTTCAGCTGGGACTCTCAGAAGGACAGATGAATAAAGGAAAAAAAAGTTTATCAATGCATGCAATGCACATCATGCAGGAAAAACCTCAACAAAAAATAACCAAAACAGTGGCTTAGAAATTTCAGCATATATAGCATCTTCAAAAAAACAATAAATTTTGAGATCTAACTGGACAAGGGAAGGTAGTTGCAGGCTTCCAGGGGTGTGGCAAGCTGTGCGAAGGTAAATAAATCTAAGGGAGGAAACAAATGGAGTAAGGTTTATTTGCTGATTCCTGATCAGCCATCTCTGGGCTAATGAGAATATGTCTTTGTTAAAAGAATTTATAGCCTGCCTTTAGGCAGAAAATAGGGAGCCTTTTCTGCTCTTTGCTACTTTTTAATTGCCTTCAGCTCAAAATAATTTTTATGTCAAAGAGGCAGATTTTGTGGTGACATAATCTGGTTTCCTTTAATAGCTAATCATTGCAGAATTGGTGTTTGAGCCCAGGGCTTTCTAACTTCAAGACCCGCATGTGTGTGCGTGCGTGCGCACGCGCATGTGTGTGTGTGTATGTATATGTATACTCCTGTTACGCAAGATTACTTTGTAAAATTTTGGCAACCACATAGTTTTTTGTTTTGTTTTAAGATTTATTTATTTGACAGAGAGAGATCACAAGTAGAGAGGCAGGCAGAGAGAAACCACACAGTTTTATGTAAGGTAATGGGTCATGTATCTTTCAGGAAATGGATGTGCACAAGAAAATTATTACATATAAAAGATTCAAAACAATATGCAAATAGCTACCCTTAGGAAAGAAGCCAGGAGAATCTGAATAGTCTTTTTGGTAACGAAGGAATAATCTTCATTTAGAACATGTTTGTTGCTTTGGGTGAATTAGTTAAATAAGTATTGAAAAACTTACTCACATGATTAGAAATTATGGTGAACTTCATGAAAGAATAACCAAACTACTTACCTGCTGGCACTATTCTGAGCATTTTACATATATTAACTCATGCAGTCCTTACAGAGCTCTACAACAGGGATATTACTGCAATTCTCCATTTCATAGATAAGGAACTTGAAACAGAATGATTAAGTGACTTGAGCAGGGTCACATAGCAAGTAAGTTACAGAGTTGGCATCTGAATCCAGGCATTCTGACTCTAGAGCAGTGGTTCTCATCTAGGGGCAGTTTTGTTCCACCCACCGCCCCCTGAACATTTGCTGTTGCCTGGAGTTATTTTTGGTTGCTGCACTTGGGGAATGCTGCTGATATCTAGTGAATAGAGGCCAAGGATGCTGCAGTTAATAGGACGTTACCCACAATGAGGAATTATTGGGCCCCAAATGGCGGCAGTGCCACCACTGTGAGTCCCTGGTCTAAAGATTTTATTACGTTGAGATGCCTGCGTGGCTCATTGGGTTCAGCGTCTGCCTTCATCTCAGCTCATGATCCCAGGGTCCTGAGATTGAGCCCCACATTGGTCTCCCTGCTCAGCAAGGAACCCACTTCTGCCTCTGCCTGCTGTTCCCCTTGCTTGTGCTCTCTCTCGAATTCTCTGACAAATAAAATCTTTTTAAAAAATTAAAAAAAAAAAGCTTTTGTTAGGCTGCCATCTCATGAAAAAATGAAGTGTTAGTGTCTTCTCTATAATGCTTAGTTCTAGGTGTTATGTGACCATATTTAATCATCTTTAGAATTAAATGCAAATTGCTTTTCTTTCAGGTGAATCAATCCCAATAAGACTGTTTTTAGCAGGATATGATCCAACCCCTACAATGCGAGATGTGAACAAAAAATTTTCAGTAAGGTACTTTTTGAATCTAGTCCTTGTTGATGAGGAAGACAGAAGGTACTTCAAGCAGCAGGTACGGTGCCATGTAGGCTGATGTTTTGTTCTGTGGCAGTTCTGAAAACACCTGGAAAGCTCTCACCTTTCTCAGCTTTACAGTACTGAGCAAGTGGGAGGTTCTGTGATAAGGAAGTAGGTGTGACTGGAATAGTGTTGTGATAGATCTCTTCCTGTCATTCTACAGGATTCCAGAATGGGCTGTAATTTGGCAGAGCTTTTATTTTTCTTTTGAAAGTTTTGGTTTTTTATAAAAACAATACCTACTGTTTGTTAAAAAAAATTAGGCAGTAAAGAACAAGACAACAAAAATTCCACCACGTTGTGATTAGTTTCCAGACAAACTTGTATGTGTGTATTTAGATCATATGTGTGTTGTTTTTTAATTTGCTTCTTGATTCAATAGTGTCTTGTAGATTTCAGTTATCACTTTAAATGATTTCATTAACTTGATTCTGGCTTTCCATTCTGTTGTAAATTTACCTGAGATGACCCAAATCTAATATTTTTTATATGAAATATTTATCATAGAACTACTTCTCTTTTTTATCAGTGAAGATTGTGATTGGAGTGCTCTTTTATGAATCAGATTAATAAATATTTGAATGTCAGTTGAGTACGCAAAACTAAATTAGAAATTGCTCTGCACTGAGTATTGTGAAGAGTATAAAAACTACCTTTTATAAACATACTTTGTGCTCAAGGTCCTCACATTGCATATGTATGGAAAGAGAAAAATTATAAAAGCTAATTAACAGAAAAATTATAGTTTGACAATAATTTAGAAGAGAGAAAACCTTTTATGCTGATACTGCCATAATGTTATAAAATTAAACATAGGTAATTTGTAACTCAGGATAGAATAGGGGAGTCTGCATGCCTCAGTTAAGTGTCTGACTGTTGATTTTAGCTCAGGTCATGATGGTCATGATCTTGAGGTTGTGAGATCGAGTCCCTCATTGGGCTCTGCTCTGGTGCAGAGCCTGCTTGGGATTTTCTCTTTCTCCTTCTTCTGCCCTCCACCCTGCAAAAAAAGATAGATTATGTAAACTTTACAGTTTCCAAATCAGTTACATATTGTAGCCCTATTGAATAAATACATTGCTTCCCACAGGCATTCATTTGGGTGTTTGATGACCAATATAAACAGCCTGTCATGAGTTCATAAAGCAGATTTAGGGATTTTTTAATTTCAGGAATTTAAAAGAGATTTTAGGATGGATTGATTGGAACAGGATTTGAATAGGCAGAGGAATAAGTATTTGAAGAATATATAGGAGAAATTGCAGGGCAAGGTTATTTGGAGTGCATTGGAGGAGAGCGTTAACTGTTTGGCTGGTGGGGGAACAGAGTGATGGCCAAAGGTTATGAAGGATCTTGAATGCCTGGTTTGAGATTTATCCTAGTGGTGCTGAGAACTGCTGAAGTGCAATCCAAGCAGTGCTTTAGACTACTCTGGTAGTGACTGGAAGGATGGGTTAGAAAAGGGCCTCAGGCCCTGGAGACCGAAGCATCTACCAGGCAGCTCTTTCGGTGTCTAAGGTTGAAGTGATAAAGGTTTGAACTTATAAGGGCAACATAACAAACCAAGGACAGATTTTAGGAATTCTTTAAAGCATTTAATAGCTAGAATTTTGTGCCAGATTGGATTGGTGGTGGTGGTGGTGGTGGTGTGCATTGCTGCTGATGAGAGGGGAGCGGCATGGTTGGCAGAAGGGTGGTCCAAGATGAGAATTGCAAGAAGGTAAGTCACGCAGCAAAGAGAACAGCTTTTTTGGGGGGGAAGAATTTAATTTTGTTTTAGTTAAAATTGAAGTGGCATTATTTCCATGGTGAAGATTTAAGGCGTAATACAAGAATATTAATTTGTTGATGTCTTGCATGTTTTACTAGGAGATCATTTTATGGAGAAAAGCTCCTGAAAAGTTGAGGAAACAGAGAACAAACTTTCACCAGCGATTTGAATCACCAGAATCACAGGCATCTGCTGAACAGCCCGAAATGTGAACTGAATAGGAGAAAAAAAGAAAAGCAAAAAACTCCTATGTCCATTGAGATGAAGTTCAGCTTGTTAAAGACGGCTGCAGCTTGTGGGGGGGGGGAAGGCCAAAACTCCATTTATGATAGTCTTCCTTTATCTTACAGTGCTGCATTTATTTTATGATACAACTAAATGTTCTTCATGTATATACATTAAAAAAAAAAAAACGCTTTCTTTGAAACACTGGAACTTTCTTAAGCTGCCGTTTTTTCTTTTTTTTCTTTCCTTTTTTTTTTTAACTGCATACTTTGAAATGATGATAAGCACCCAGATATGCATAAACATAAACATTAAAGATTTTCATGTGAGTAGGCTGGTATTTGTAATTTTTGCTTTTCTTCGTAATGTTGATTATACTTTTCTCCTTTTTCATGCTAACAATTACCTCTATTCTCTACATGCAAAAAATTAAATAGTTTGTGTTCAAATAGAAAAATTGACTGGGCCTTACATCCGGCAAAGATTTAAAAGATGGCATCTCAGTATTTTTGAGAAATACATTTATGTTTCTACATTTGTGTTTGAGAAATACATACGGAGTGTTTCACTGTAGGTGCTTTCGATTCTATCATTCCATGGCTTCCTGAATTGTATCTTCTTTGAACTTCTGTGGTGTGAATGTTAAAATTTTTCCCTGAGATTATGTGGCATGTCACAGTGGCCTGCTTGCTTGCCTGATCCTCCCTTCCTCCCTCCCTCCCTCCCTCCCTCTTTTCTCTTCTGTTCTTTTTCTTTCATTCTTTCCTTTCTCTCTCTCTTTCTTTTTTGCCATATTAAGTAACTCTTTTGCTACTACTATCCAGCAGGTACCACTGTATGTTTTCTGCAATGTAGAGTTGACTCTATGTTGGTGTTTTAGTTACAACTATATAATTTTTCTATAACTACTTAAAATTTTTTTTTTAATCTAAGGCATCTTTTTACCACATACATACAAATATAATTTTCTTGCCTTCACAAATACTCTCTTCCCTTTCCAGGAGAAAATTTGAGGATGGGGAACTCAGGAGGACCTGTGAAGCACGTAGTTATCTAGATCTGGACAATTTAATGTTTGTTAAACTGGAACTTTGGCTAGTTCAAACTGAAATGTAATTTCACCCACTCTGTTTAAATTTTGCTAACACTAAATTCAAGTCATTCATTCAAAGTTCCAAAAGAAGGTTTCAGTCGTCTGTTCGTATGCATGGGGTCTGATCTCAGATACACTAAATGTGGGGTGGAGGAACTAAAATGAAGCCTGCCGTGTGAAACTACTTTCACTAAGGGTTCACTGGTTTTTGTACCAATATTTTTTTATACACTTCAGCGCAAGTCTTGTCCGTTAACCTTACTTTATGAGTAAGCTAAGTAACCCAAATTACATTTCTTTAAACCTGTTTACTACTATGGCACTTTGATAAAATGGTCAGTAACCAACTTCATTACTGGCAAAAGGTTCCATGTACCATGTGCTGGAGCATCTATTTTAAATGTGGCTATCTGTGAATGGTAATGTTTTCCTTCATGTAAGTGCCTGTTCAAAGTTTCAAAATTTAAAAATGCCAAATATTTTCATGGTCACATGCATGTAGTAATCTAGGAACTATTCGAAGAAATTTTGGAAACCAATTGTGTTTAACCAGCCTCAAATTGTGCAACCATGATGTATAATAAAGGATTTGAAATGATGCCAAGCTTGCTATTTGAATGATTAAAATAGTTCTATTCTCAATTCTCACTGTCAGATTTATCATTGAGGACAGGATTGTTCATAGTTTAGGAAGCTATTTTTGTAACAAATGTGTTTCAATTTCAAATAGTTATATAATGCTTTTAATTAGGTGGCTTAAAACACTCATAAATAAGATGCTTATCAGTCTGCTTCAGACTTTGTTGCATAACCAATTTGAAGAATAAAAATTGGAAATTAGGGGCGCCTGGGTGGCTCAGTGGGTTAAAGCCTCTGCCTTCGGCTCAGGTCATGATCCCAGGGTCCTGGGATCGAGCCCCACATCGGGCTCTCTGCTAAGTGGGGAGCCTGCTTCCTCCTCTCTGCCTGCCTCTCTGCCTGCTTGTGATCTCTGTCAAATAAAAAAAAAAATGGAAATTAATATTTGATGAATTGAGTAAAAAACTAGAAATAAACCAAAAAAGAAATTTGTGTCTTTAATAAAAAGAGCAGGGGCTCCTGGCTGGCTTAGTTGGTAGAGTGTGTGACTTTTTTTTTTTTTTTTTAATACTCATTTAAGAGAGTGAGCGAGCAGAGTAGGAGAAAAGGGCGGGGGAGAGAATCCTCCAGCAAACTCTCTGCTAAGTATGGAGCCCAACATGGGGTTTGATCCCAGGACCCTGAGATTATGACCTGAACCGAAATAAAGAGTAAGCCGCTCAACTGACTGAACCACCCAGGCACCCTGAACATTGCGACTCGATCTCAGGGTCGTGAGCTCAAGCCCTGGGTTGAAGAGATTACTTACATTAATTTTTTAAAATACAATTTCCATTGGTTCTCAACCCTGGCTGCATGTTCAAATCACTTTAGCTTTTTAAAATAACCATGTCAGGTCCTACCCAGACCAGTAAAATCAGAATTTCAGGGGCCAGGGTCACAGTGTTTAAAAAAAAATAAACATCCAGGGTGGGGCACCTGGTTGTCTCAGTTGTTAAGCGGCTGCCTTTGCCCCAGGTCATGATTCCAGTGTCCTGGGATTGAGTCCAGCAACCCCGCCTGCTTCTCCCTCTCCCACTCCTCCTGCTTGTGTTCCCTTTCTCTCTGTCAAAGTCTTTAAAAAGAAAAATCCAGGGTTGGGAAACACTGTCTAAGCCATATAAATGGTTGTTTCCATCATTAGTGAAGAATTGTGGTTTTTTTTTTTTTTTGTAGTTTTGAACTTTTATTTTTTTTAAGATTATCTATTTTAGAGAACAAGCAAGCAGGGGGAGGGGAGGAGGGAGAGAATCTCAAGGAGACTCCATGCTGAGTGGGGAATTGGATGTGGGACTCAAAATACTAAGGTCGTGACCTGAGCTGAATCAAGGGTTGGACACTTAACCAACTGAGCCACCCAGGTGGCCCCTGAACTTATTTATTTTTTAAAAGATTTTATTTATTATTTGACAGATTACAAGTAGGCAGTGAGGCAGGCAGAGAGAAGGGGAAGCAGGCTCCCTGCTGAGCAGAGACCCTGATGGGGGTCCTGATCCCAGGACCCTGAGACCATGACCTGAGCCAAAGGCAGAGCCTTAAACCACTGAGCCACCCAGGTACCCCAAGAACTTTGATTTTTTTTTAAGTAGAACTAAAAAATAGAAGAGGGACATTCTTTAATCATTTTGAATTTCTGTTAGCAGGATCTGATAGCAAGAATCTAATGAAATAAAATGAACAGTCAAGGGGGGGGTTGCTATCTCTCTCTCTAACCCCCTCCCCCATGCTCTTCTCTAAAAATAAATCTAGGCACCTGGGTGGCTCAGTTGGTTAAGCATTTGCCTTCAGTTCGGGTCATGATCCTAGGGTCCTGGGATCCAGACCCATGTTGGGCTCCCTGCTCAGTGGGGAGTTTGCCTCTCCCTCTTCCTCTGCCCCTACTTCCCTCTGCCCCACTTGTGCTTTCTCTCTAAAATAAAATCTTAAACAAAACAAAACACAAACCATGAACAATCAAATCAGTTTTTTAAAAAAACTAGAATTTTTGCAATTCTTAACCCTTCCAATCAGGTCATGCTGTTTATATTAATAAGTTTTCTTTCAAGAATGATTGATAAATTATCATCTACTTTCCCTACTCACACATTTCCTCTCTACTTTACCTTGCAGTACTCAATTCTAAAGACCAAAAAGCATTAATTTGTCATATTTAAGGTTTTTAAGTTACACATAAACATGGAGGTTAACATTTAGAAGATGTTAATTCTAAACAAAAAGCACTCTGTAAATCCAGTACCCTGGGCTTTTAAAGAAACCTCAGTGGCAAATTACAGAAATAAGGAATCACGATTCCTTTTCAATGCAATCATCAGATTAAAAACTAGAACACTTAACCGATTCTACCTTAGGTGCTCTTAAATTTCAGAAACAGCTCCCAAAGGAGTTTTATTTTGAAATCATAGAAGGGGGAAAGTACATAATTAGAAATAAGTGGTTGGCAGGCAGTGTTTGGAGTTGTTGAGGAGGAAAAACTTTTCTTCTACTTTTTTAGATCTTAGATTCTGTGTTTGGGAGCCTGCTGGTTAAACTGACAAAAGACAAGCAAGGGTAAAGACTGACTTAATGAGTATGAGGGAGTCCACTTAAAGGGATAGTTAGAATTTGGGGGCCTTATCTTGTTAGGGGAAAGGCGGTGAAGGACATTTATACACGGCTTCTTAATAGGGGAAGTTGGGGGTAGAAAGGGTACTTAAGGGAAAACAAATGACTTAAGAAAGATAAATGGGCCCTTTGGAGAATTGATGGTAGATAGAATACTTCTGTGACAAAGTCTGTTTAGGTATGGTGCCAACTTCTCACTGTACCTGGTAATGTCATCTTCCCTGGTTGCTCCCTGAGAGGGGGTTTATGACAATAAATTTTTGCTTTGAGGCAGAGGATTTCAGGAAATCAAATGCCTGCTCCTCAAAATTGTTATGCCACAGTGACATATTCTAGAGCCCTTCATCAATGGGGATCAAGCAAATGGAATACTCAATTCTAAATACTTAGGTGAGTCAGTAACGTCTTCTTTTCATGCCTTTTATAGTCAACAGAATCTGTTGAACAGACCTAAAGGCACTCTCCAGGGGCTTATACTAGCTTGCATGGGAATATAACATATTTTAAGTTTCAAATCAAAGGCATAATGAGGAAATTGTGTACCCTTTAACATCATTTTTAAGGCTTGGGGCCTTCTATGAGCATAATTCTTATGTCACTCCAGGACAGGAGAAGGCTTAAACTCTGTGCTACAAAAGACCTCCAGTTATTCTAGACTCCTTGGAGAATGCCCGCTCTCCTGCCCGCACTCCACCTAGCTTTTTGTAAGACTCCTGGCCAATCTTGCCAGACACCATTTCCATCTCCAAGTCAAAAAGCTAGATGTTCTCTGTTTTGCTGCCAACGTGTGCTGTGCTTACCTCCAGGACTGTGCTTACCACACTTATAAAAGACTTTTAATTTTATGGATTTTAAGCCTCTTGGCTCAGTTTTGTTTTAGTGTACTTTGTGCTTATGACATAAAATACACTGACTATCTGAATAAATGAGTGAACCTTATTTTCCTAGTGATTATAAAATTAGGTGTCCTCCTTTAGAAAAAAGTCTGATGAGGGACAGAAACAGAAAATGTCCACCATTAGCCCAGAAGGCTGACCTATAGCCTGCACAGTTTCAATAAGGGTCAGATATGTACTGGTTGCTATATTTTTATTTTTTAAAGATTTTATTTATTTATTTGTCAAAGATCACAAGTAGGCAGAGAGGCAGGCCGGGGTGGGGTGAACCAGGCTCCCTGCTGAGCAGAGAGCCCAATGACCTGAGCTGAAGGCAGAGGCTTTAACCCACTGAGCCACCCAGGTGCCCCTGGTTGCTACATTTTTAAAAGGTCTTGTGACGGGGCACCTGGGTGGCTCAGTCAATAAAGCAACCAACTCTGGATTTTGGCTTAGGTCATGATCTCAGGGTCCTGGGATTGAGCCCTGTGTTGGGACTCCCTGCGCAGCAGGAAGTCTGCTTCTCCCTCTGCCCCTCCTCTTGCTCACATTCTGTCTCTCTCTTTCTCTCTCTCTCAGATAAAATTTTTTTTTATATTCTTAAAATATTTTATTTATTTATTTGACAGAGTGAGAGAGCACAAGCAGGGAGAGCAGTAGAAGGAGAGGGCCACCCAGGTGCTCCCAAAAATAAATCTTAAAAAAGTCTCATGACTGCCTCTACATCTCACTGAGTTAATATTGAGCTGAATGATAAGCAGCAGAGAAATATTATGAAAGTAGTTCTATGAGAATAAATTTGAAGAAAACACTGAATGATCTAATACTCCCTGCACATCCCCTCCCCCTTGAACACTAAGCATATAACCATCACCGACTTCATACAGCAAAAGTGGAGCCCTTTCTGCCCAGGGGTCCTGTCTCTGTGCTACTTAAACTTACTAAGTTGCATGGTAAAATGGCTCAGGAATTACTTCTTGACTGTTGAGCTCAACGATCCCACAATTTTGGTGGCCTGTACAGGGATTATGGGATGACTCCAAGAGCCCTGGTGCAGCTTGGTAAGCCTTCTTTAGCCCTGGTCTTTGCTTTTTCATTCGTTCCTTTTCAGAGACGTCCTGGATAGTACAACCCTTTGGAACAAGTCTTACTGGAATACTCGGGAGAGAACTTCTTGCCCATGCCAACACCACAGGGAGGGACAAACTCCTGCCACCTGGCTGGACACCAGTACCTTGGCCCTAATGGTGTTGGGCTCAGAAATCAGGCTTTTCCTGTTTTACCTGTTAATACTTGCATTCTTCTCAGGCATGGGACAGCCATACATGCCATTAGGATGGCCACCAATCTTAAGACACCTGTGTAAGGTTTCTTCCTAAATAACCCAATGTGATCCCTTGATGAACATAACACCTGAGACATGCCTGACTGTGTGCTTCCTGAAAGGGACCAGAGCTATTGCCCAGTTGGGGCATTCACCCAATGGGGGACCACTCCCTTGGGACTGGGTCATGGATGAAGTTCATGAGAAGGTTGCCTGGGTTAGACACACTTTCATTGTTTCATGTCTCTCATTTGTCCTTGCCCATGGGCTGTTTGGCATTCTCAGTCCTGCTCTTAGAATGAAAGTACTTGTAGCTTAGATATAACACATTTAGTATAATACAAAATAGCTTCTCCTTCCTAACGAAGGCCAGGACCTTTACCCCATCCATTAATACTAGATCCAGAGGCTTTCAAAGGGTATTATTATTGGTCTCCAAATACACTGGCTCCCCTAAAATGGAAAGAGGCAGCCCCAGTCTCTGTGGTGTTTCAGCCCATTCACCAGTCCCTGCTGTAATCTAGGATGCAATGGGGAAGGAAAGGGAGGTCGACATCACTTCTCACGTAGTACAAATATGTCAAAGTGGTCGAGAACATGGAAGCCTCCCGCTGCCCTGAACCCCAGGAACTTGTGGCAATATTCCTGTTGGGATGCCATTCAGAAGCCGAAGGGGAGTTTGGGTAGTTAATGTACTCTCTTCGTTTTTTTTTTTTTTTTAAAGATTTTATTTATTTATTTGACAGAGATCACAAGTAGGCAGAGAGGCAGGCAGAGAGAGAGGGAGAAGCAGATTCCCTGCTGAGCAGAGAGCCTGATGCGGGGCTCGATCCCAGGACCCTGGAATCATGACCTGAGCCGAAGGCAGAGGCTTTAACCCACTGAGCCACCCAGGCGCCCCTACTCTCTTCGTTTTATAGGAATGGACTATGAGATCGGCTTTCTCAATCCTAAAGGACTCTGTCTTGGGCTGTCTTCTAGTATATTGGAGTCAATTTGGATTTAAAGAAAAAGCACCCCATGCTGTTGGACTATAAAATAAATCCAACCCCCAAGATGCGCAGCTCTTTTGTAAACAGGGTGCGGTCAAGATCCTTGCATGCCTGCCTGTTTTTCCTAAGTCGCTAGTCTCCTCTTTGTTGCTTCTTTTGTGTGTCAGATCTGCAATATGCTCTTGAGAGGACTGAATGAGTGTCTGACTCTTGTATGTGGGTTTTCTCCATCATTCGTTTCCCAGGTTAATGGTTATGATAATTGGAACCAATGATCTGGTTGGTTCACCTTGGGACAGGGACTTTAAGGAATATTCCCCAGCAAGTGCCAAAACTCCCTTTGTTTTGGGGAGGTACCTTGTCTTCCTTGGTCCAACATGGACTGCCTATTTTCATTTTTTTTTTTTTTAAGATTTTATTTATTTATTTATTTATTTGAGAGAGAGAGAGAGAGAGAGAGAGAGCATACGTGCGTGCACACACACACACAGGTGGAGCAGCAGAGGGACAGGAAGAAGCAGGCTCCCCTCTGAGCAGGGAGCCCAAGGTGGGGCTGGATCCTAGGACCCTGGGATCATGGCCTGAGCCCAAGGCAGACGCTTAACGTCTGAGCCACCCGTGCGTCCCTCACTTTTCATTGGTGGAAAACAGAAAATGTCTGTCTGCTCATCTATCGGAGCTGAGGAACGTTAGGACCAAGAGTCCTTTTTCTCTGCCCTCTGAGCTTTTACCTGACTCCAGTCTTGCCAGCAACATCTCACCTACTCTGCCTCCACTTCCCCCTCCTGTTCCTGCACCACCATGTGCCGAGCACTTACAAAACTGGCTCTGAGGGTCCCCCAGGCTCCTGGCGCCATTGCCTCCTGCTCCTCCTACCCTCACTATCAAGGAATGAAGAGCACCCCACTTCTGCCTCCTTCAGATTTCCCCACAGGTGCCTCAGGTAAAAATTGACAGTGGGGCACAAATTGATTGACTTCTAGTGGACTCTGAAAACATATTCAGTATTTAAGCTAATTTAAATTCATTAGTTTAATTAAGGTAGAAATGTCTTAAGACTTCTCAGCATTAAAGGTAAAACTTGTATTCTACCAAGGTTTACTGAAGGTCAAATAAGCTCTTGTTATTGCTGTTGCCAGTTGTCAGCGAAAAATGACTTAATATAAGGGTTAATTGTGTTTATCACATCACAGTTTACCAGGGTAATTGTTAAAAAAAAAAACAACAATTGTTTAAAAAAAACCGAGTGGGCTAAATAAGAAGGTTTATAGGTAAGACTTCTAAACAGCTTTCAAAATCTTTGGTAACCTGAAATTTTGAAGTTTTGCTGAGTTAAATGATAAATTGAATTCATTGGATATCTAAGTCTCTTCCAGATAAGAGAAAATACTAAAGCATTGGTTACTGGATGTAGGTTTGTCTGCTTTTGGCTTCTCAGAGAAACTGAGGATACTTGGGTCTGTTAGCAAATGTGCTTCATGGTTTAGTAGTAACTGTACTATGGGAAAACCTGTTTTTAGAAATTATGAAATGTATTCATGAATTTCAGCTATACAAGAATCCCGGTGTAATAGACAATTCACAATTGGTTCCTACTTAATTTTTACTGGGGGTGAAGGTTTCTGAAAGTTAAAATTCTGCTAAATGTCATTAAGACTGATGGAAATAAAAAAAAAAGACTGATGGAAATAAGGAAATCAACTTTGCTTATAACAAGGTAGGAGATACATGAGAAAGTTATAAGGGATGGGAATACCTTTTGTTGAGGGAAGAAGAAAGTAATTTTGTCCTAAAATGAGATGGGTTGTTTAGAGAAAAAAGGCTTAGGACAAAATATAAATAAAAAAGAAAATTGTAGAAGTTTTGCAAAGGGAAATCTTTGGAAAAAAATTTTACGTGTGGTCAGAATGAAGGTTGAGGAATGCCTGGGTGGCTCAGTTGGTTAAGTGCCTGGCCCTGGCTTGGATCATGATCCCAGGGTACTGGGAGCCCCATGTTGGGCTCCCTGCTCAGCCAATTGGTTTGCTACTGACTGGACAGGAGACCAGGCATCAGATGGCTAGCACCTAATGGAACGCAATGGTTCTGTGGGTCCAATCTGGGGCCATGACATCCACCAGTCGGGACTGGAAGATGTACTGTTGGTTATGTCTGGATGCACAGCCATAGCAATAAGACTAGCATAAGTCCAGCTGATGCCCCACATCTACAACGACGATGGACAAGATCTGTGTTCCATGGGTATGGCCATCTGCCATCTATTTTTCTTCCATCAGGAGGTTTAGAAGATGTCACATGGCACAGAGAGGTCATTGATAAATACACAGTAAAGACATTAAATGACTTTCAAAAGATCATTATATTATTAAATACTGAAATGACCCAAGTGTATAAAGCAGTTCTACAAAACAGAATGGCATTAGGTGTCTTGACAGCAGCACAAGGAGAAATACATGCCATTATTGAAGTGGAGTGTTGTGTCTATATTGCCCATTATGACAAAAGTAGAACAGAATTGCTTACTGATATGAATAATCAAATTGGTGCTCTTAAGGACTCTACATTGTCACCTAATTACTGGGTAAATTCCTGGTCAGGAGGTGGACCATGGTCTACGTTAAAGAGCCTTCTTATCACACTTAGTTCTTATTTTTCTTATATTTATCTTAATATTTTGTCTTTCACTTTGTTCTCTCCTATTGTTGAAATACATACAAGTAGTTCCTGACTCCTTTGCCCAGCTGACGGATGATCCTTACAACTTGAAACAAATTTACCCCAATGTCACCTCTGGACTCTACAGCAATTGGCTTCTGTGATAGTTACTTGTAGACACAGACAGTGATCAATTTTGATCCATGGATAGGGACATCTCTATGACCCCTGGCAGCTTGAAGAAGTTATAGAAGATAAGCCCTTTGTCCTTCAAAAACCTTAAAGATTTAAGTACTGAAAATTCATCAGGAGGGAAATGATGTGGGACAGAGACAGAAAAATGTTCACCTTTAGTCCAGAAGCCTGACCTGTAGCCTGCACAGCATCGATAAAGATCAAATACGTGATGGTTGCTACATTCTTTTTTTTTTTTTTAAGATTTTATTTATTTGACAGAGAGAGACACAGCAAGAGAGGGAACACAAGCAGGGTGACTGGAAGAGGGAGAAGCAGGCTTCCAGCCGAGCAGGGAGCCCATGTGGGGCTGGATCCCATGACCCTGGGATCATGACCTGAGCTGAAGGCAGCCACTTAATGACCGAGCCACCCAGTTGCTACATTCTTTTTTTTTTTTTTAAAGATTTTATTTATTTGTTTGACAGAGACAGAGAGAGAAAGACCACAAGTAGGCAGAGAGGCAGGCAGAGAAAGAGTGGGGGAAGCAGGCTTCCTGCCGAACAGAGAGCCCGATGTGGGGCTCGATCCCAGGACTCCGAGATCATGACCTGAGCTGAAGGCAGAAGCTTAACCCACTGAGCCACCCAGGCGCCCCTGGTTGCTACATTCTTAAAGGGTCATATGACCCCCTGTATATCTCACCAGTAGTTACTATCAAGCTGAATGATAATCAACAGAGAAATCTTCAAAAGTAGTTCTAAGTAGAAATTTGAAGAAAACACTTATGATCTAATACTCCCTGCACGTCCCCCCCTTGAACACTAAGCATATAACCACCAGCTTCATACAGCAAAAGTGCAGCTCTTTTATTTTTTTAAGAGATGAGATTTTTTTTAAAAAAAGTTTTTATCTATTTGACAGATAGTGAGAGAGGAAATACAAACAGGGGGAATAGGAGAGGGAGAAGCAGGCTTCCCGCTGAGCAGAGAGCCCGACGTGGGGCCAATCCCAGCACCCTGGGATGCTTAACGACTGAAGCCACTCAGGCGCCCCTCCAACAATTTTGGTTTTAACAAGCTTTCCATATGATTCTGATGCACCCAAGGTTTGAAAACTACATTTCACCCTTGAACAGGCAGGGAATAGGGGTGCTGATCCCTGTGGAGTAGAAAGTCTGTAACTTCTGACATTCCCAAAACTTACCTAATGACTGGAAGCCTTACCAATAACATAAACAGTAGATTAACACATATTTTGCATGTTATATGTATTACTGAATTTGTACAATAAGCTAGAGAAACTGTTATGAAAACCATGAGAAAATACATACACAATACTGTACTTATAAAAAAATCCATGTATTAGCAGACCCACAAAGTTCAAACCTGTGTTGTTCAACTGTGCTAGAGATAGTTATGACACAATTTTAGTGCTAGATAGAAGTTATACTAGGTCCTGTGGCATACAAGACAGGCATCCAATGTGTTCAGAGGTACAGAGGTGAGGAATGAAGACATAATAAAAGGTGTGTAGTTCTGGCATGGATAGAGTGATAGATATGGGGAACAGAGAGATGATATAAAGAGAGCAAATTTTGGAAGGGTCTTCGATGCCATACAAATGAATGGAATTTGGGCTTTATTTCAACACTTACTAAGAATACACTGAAGGGGGTACCTGGGAGGCTCAGTCGTTAAGCATCTGCCTTTGGCTCCTGTCATCATCCCAGCGTCCAGGGATCCAGGCCTGCATCAGGCTCCCTGCTCAGCAGGAAGCCCGCTTCTCCCTCTCCCACACTCCCTACTTGTATTCCCTCTCTCACTGTCTCTCTGTCAAGTAAATAAATAAAATCTTAAAAAAAAAAAAAGAAAAGAAAACACGAAAGGATTTTAAGCAGGAATCAGTTAATCAGATTTTTTTAAAATTTTATTTTATTTGAGAGTATGTGTGTACATGCACATGAGTGGGGGGAGAGGCAGAGGGAGAGAGAATCCCAAGCTCACACTGAACGTGGAGCCTGACTTGGGGATCCATCTCACGACCCTGAGATCAAGATCTGAGGCAAAATCAAGAGTCGGATGCTTAACTGACTGAACCACCCAGGCACCCGCAGATTTGTGTTTTCAAAAGATTATGGTGACTGTGCAAAGTATGGATGGAGGCTTGAGAGCAGACAAGGATACCAGTTATGGTTATTGCATTCACTCACTCAAACAAAACACTTACTGAGGCTCTAAAATGTACTAGGTGCTGATAAATAACTCCCAAAGGGAATGACAGCTCTCTATCCCATAGAAGCAAAAATTTTATGTTGAACATTCCCATTTCAATGTTTATAGAATTCTATGAATGGCTGAAGAGGAAAACCTATATATACTATCATAAAATTCAGACCACAATTTCTACCTGCAAGTAGGTGTAGACAACATTACCAGTTAAAATTGTTCTAAGATTTTTTTTTTTTCCTGGGGCTCCTGGGTGGTTCAGTGGGTTAAAGCCTCTGCCTTTGGCTCGGGTCATGATCCCAGGGTCCTTGGATGAATCCCGCTTCAGGCTCTCTGCTCGGCAGGGAGTCTGCTTCCTTCTCTCTCTCTCTCTTTCTCTGCTGACTTGTGATCTCTGTCAAATAAATAAATAAAATCTTAAAAAAAAAGATTTTTTTTTTTCCTGTAAAACTGTATTAGAGTACATTACTACATCCATAAGATTAACAACTGCCGATTCTGGCCCAATAATTATAAACGTTTGTCAGGCATATTAACAAAAGGAAGACCATCAGCCTCAGCCTCATTGCCTATTCAATATTTGGCTCATTCATTCTTCTAGTTTCCAAATCTGATGAGACATTCCTGTTTGATGGCATTTTCAGTAATTTTTAAATTATCTAAGGATTTGTTAAGTCTCTCCATTCCATACACATGGTGTCCACAATTCAGACACACTAATTCACTATTTTCAGCTAGAAATTTTGCTATAGTTATAATTGGTTTTCCTCCCTGGGTTTTTTTTTTTTTTTTTTTTTTGATAGGGGTTGTTCCAGTCTATCCTAGACATTTACTAATTTATTGCTCAAAAATTTAAAAACTATTTGCCAAATACAGAAAGAAGCCTGCCTGAATTCTGGTATTTAAATTATTTCAACATGCCTTTTCCATAGTTAATCCTCCGACGGGAATCCTTTCCTCCGACGGGAATTTCCTTAGAACGTTCCTAATTTGTCTTGTTTGTTTGCTCCTAAGTCTGGCAGAAACTTCCTTAAGGTTCTGAAATTGCTCCTTTCTTTGAACTCTCATTAGCCTAATGTAAGGTTTTACAGGCGAGATAAACACGACACCAGGCGAAGTGGGTGCAAGGCAAGATTTATTAAAAGCACTCTCCCGGGAAGTTTCAGGGCTCAGGAGAAGGGGAGCCAGGAAAGTTGCGCCGGGAGGAGGTGGGCACCCTCGGGCGAGGTTCCAAGACTCTGGAAAGCAGAGTGGGGGAAGTCGCACTGGGAGGGAGTTGGCGGGGGTCTTTTGCATAGGTATCGGGTTACCTATGGAGACGTGACCTGGGCATACATCCTTTTGGCGGGAGAGTCAAGGGTTAAGGGGAGGGGGTAGGCTGGAAGACCGCGGTACCGGAGGCGGTCATGTCCATTGCTCCTCCTGCACTCCCAGAGCCCGCCGACCCAACACCTAAGATTAACAAGTATTTGCATTATTTAACTTGTACAGTTCATATCACCAAAGCCAGATCTGAAACTTTTTGGGAACAAGGGTTTATCTATTTATATCCTGATGGTTGAAATATATTCTCTGGGAGTACCTGGCTGCTTCAGTTGTGGAGCAGTACGCAACTTTGATCTAGGGATCCTGAGTTGTAGCCTCACCTTGGGGGGAGTGGGGTAGAATTTACTTAAAGCAAACACACACACCACACACCACCCCACCTCTGAATGAAAGGTACACTGCCTATTAGCAAATTGTTACCGGAATCCTATTTGACACACGACATCACAATATTACAAGACTCGTCCCTTCAAATCGCAAGATACTCTTTTAGGTAATGACAGAAATGAGGAAACTATAACAGCGTATTTTGAATTAACATGTTGCAGCCTCCTATGATAGTATTCAACTTATGTAAATGAAAGTACACTTCGGCGGGGATACAGAGGACTTATTTTTGCTATGCGGTTGTGACATCTCAGCTACTTGGATGATGTACACAAACTGATTACATTAAAGAACAAGTATTCACACAAGTGTCACACAGGGGGTTCACGTAAGAACTTGCAGAAAAAAATTCCTTAGCTACGTTCCCGAAGGCCAGATCAAGCTATGTTCTCTAACACTACTCTATCAGAAAACGAAAGTTAATAATCCAATAAACTTGAGAAATGCTCTTTAGTGCTGGAGTCAGCAAGCCACGCTGGTGCCCACAACAGAGGTACGTGACTAAGACGAAGCACTGCGCGCACTGCTCCCGGCGCTGCCCACGTGTTTCTGAGCTCGCGGGCACCTAAGGTGCTGGCTCAGGTCACGTGGCACAACTCGCAGGCCCCCTCCCCTCACCTGTGACATCTCTGACGGTGCCTGATTAGCTTCTTTTATTTAGAGAAAGCTGGCCCAATCAATAATGAAAAAGAGAAAAAGAACAAGAACTTGTATTTTATAGTTTCTATTTCTAAGCGTTTCCTCTTCTATATGCGCAATCTCAAGACAATACTTTTTTTTTTTTTGTCAGGCGTTATTCTGGGCAGCACCCCTGCTCGGTCTGGGGCTTTCTGTACAGTAGGCGCTGGCGGGTCGCGTCATTGTCCACTGCCAAGTCCCAGGCAGGTCCCGCTAACGTCTCTTACGGCCAGCGGCCTCGATGTCCTTCCCCCGGTGTGCCCTGTTGTGGGCTCGGCTCCCGGCGGGGCGCCGGGCTGGCCACCGGGCAGCGGTCTGCTCTGTCCTTCGCGCCCGCGTTGAACCCGTGCCTGGGGCTCTGGGGCGCGTGTGTGCAGTTGCCTCCGCCTCCTCGTCCTCTTCCGCCTCAGGAGGCTCCAAAGCTCCGAATACGTCCTTGTTCGTGCCGCTGACTGTGAAACCTCAGGGCCCCAGCGCCGATGGTGACGTCGGGGCTGAGCTAACCCGCCCTCTGGATAAGAGTGAGTGCGGCACTAGTGAGGGCAGCGGGGGTGTCTGCGGGGTCGAGGCGTGGCCGCGAGGGAGCTGCACCCTGGTGCCCTGGAGACCCGCGGTCTCCTCGAGCGTTGTCATCGTGTCTGTCAGTGTCTGCTTATCGCGCTGGTTTGTGAGCCCCTTAAGGCTTGGGACTGCGTCTTACTGAGTCTTGAATATGCCTCCCAGAAGTGGTCTTTCCCCTTTCACTGCGCTCCTCTCAGAATGGTTTAAACCCCCTTCTGATGGAACGTTTCCACCTTTCTTGAGTCGTTAGATGGACTACCGCTTTTTGGAGCATCCTTCGTTGTTTCTCCTCCGCAGCCCATAACTATTGCCCTTGAAAAGGGCGAGGGGATGGTCATTGAAAAGCCAGAGTAAGATTTTTTTCAGGATTCTTTTTCATTTATTGGCATCTACGCAGACCTGCACTGGTAGGCTGTACGGTAGTTGCCAAGAGGAACCAGACTCAGATCCAGCTCTTTACGCTCCAGAAACTTAGAGTCTCGCGGGGAGGAAGGACGTATGGATAACCAACTCTAATACAAGTTAGAACATGAAAAGGGTTCCTCGGAAAGGTGGTATGTATCCTTGATCATCCAGGACTCCAGAGAGAAAGGAATTGCTCAGTATCGGCAAGTGGCAGCAACTAACTGTGAATGGTTTTGACAGGGAGGCGTGCAAAATGGTTTTAAGGGGAATTTCAGATTATAGGGCTGTATGACTTTAGTTTCTGGACGATTAGGGCGCAGGGAATTTCCTCTGACCAAATGAAGCTCTGGGACGTTGAGGGAATGCTGTAGCTTCACAGGGCACTAGCTCTCCAGGAGTTATCTTAGGCAGTTCACTTCAACAAGCAACATTGGTGACTCCTATTGTAACTTGAAAATACAGAACCACAGTTTATTACGGGCCAAATCTTGTTTTGGAGGGCAGTAGTACAATAGAGAAAATAGACAGTGAAAGTAGACTTTCACTGCCTGGAATACCCCTGTGATTCTTTCTTTCTTTCTTTAAGCAATGACTTAATATTGAGTGTTTGCCAGAGACAGGTACCATTATAAGCATGTGACTCAATTTCCCTAATAACCCTTTTGAGGTTGACAGTGTCTTTATCCTCCCAAAACTTGTATCTCTACCATGTGCCAAGCACTAGTCACACAGTAGGTGCTGAATATCTACCTATCTGTATTTCCTGGTTGATTATAATGCATTTAGCCATGTGGATGCAGATTGACTGACTGCGAGTAGAAAGTTGGTGCATATTTAAGTCATGCAGCACTTAAGTTACTGGTCTGACTTACAGTCTACTTACCTTTTCTCCATTTCCTACTTGGTAACATGAGCATAATATTTTCTCTGCCTACATCTCTGGATTGTGAAAATCATCAAAACATGTTAGGAAAAGCTCTTTGAAAAATATAAAGGGGTGAACAAATGTGAACTAATATTATTTGTGCTAAACGTTTGCTATTTGAAAAATGGAATTAATAGTTGGGTTGTTGCAGCACCTGGGTGGTAACTGCCTTTGGCTTGGGTCATGATCCCAGGGTCCTGGGATTGAGCCCTGTATCGGGCTCTAGGTGGGGAGCCTGCTTTTCCTTCTCCCCTGCCTGCTGCTCTTCCTACTTGTGCTCTCACTCTCTCTTTCTGTCAAATTAAAAAAAAAAAAAAAAAAAAAGTGAAAGTTGAGTTGTCACCCTGCAATAAGAATCTGACACATGGAAACTGGGAATGTTCCCTTAGAAGCCCAAATAACTTACCCTACCTATAAATCTAGGTTGATGTGAGGATTTAATAAAATAATGTATTTTTAGGTTAGTATATCAACAAGGGCTTTTTTCCTTAGGTTTTATTCTTTAGGCTATAATAGCTGGCATAAAATTCCTTAGACATATTTCTACTTAGAATCAGCGGATTCCACTAGAGTAGTATTTTTAAGAACTTTGGGCACTATTATGAATTTTTAAGAAGTTTAGAACTTCTAGAAGTTTATAAGCTATAGCAGTGAAGTATAACTACCTTTTTTTTTTTTAAGATATAATTATTTATTTGACAGACAGAGATCTCAAGTAGGCAGAGAGGCAGGCAGAGAGAGAGGAAGGGAAGCAGTCTCCCTGCTGAGCAGGGAACCCTGTGTCGGGCCCCATCCCAGAACCCTGGAATCATGACCGAGGCTGAGGCTTTAACCCACTGAGCCACCCAGGCGCCCAAGTACAACTACCTTTGATGGCAAAGTAGCCCTCTTTCTGGGAAAGGTGACGAGACTGGAAGGTGTGGGCAGTCCCAAATGGAGCAGCAAAGGAGGAAGATAGTAGCATCCAAACCTTGAGATCAGCCACCTGAGCCCTGGCTGACCATGGATGGCAGATGTACTAGCAGAGTGTGATCTTTTGATTTTTGATTCATCACTGGCTTGTTTACAGGAGGTGGCAGCAACAAATAATATTCTTGGTGGATTTTATTAGCAGTTGTCACTCCTAGGGAGAGTATCAGATGAATTGAGGCAAGTTGTGGTAGTTTCCTTACAGATTCTAGTACTGGAAAATGGGTAGATGCACATTGGAGCTTGGATATGTAGAGCTGGAGCAAGAGGGTTGAAGCCACTCGCCTCCCTGTTAGTAGAGTGAACTGGAGTTAGAGTTTGGGGGAAGCTTGTCAAAACCTCTGGACTGATTTGTTCTGGCATTTGGATATAACGCTTTAGGGGGTCAAGATTATGGAGACAGTCCCCCTATAGACTGTTAGGTGATACTTCTTTTCAGAGGTCATCTAGCTTTCTGGATGAGAATCATGGTTGCAGGAGGAACCTTATGAAGGAGCAGAGGCTTAGTAAAGTCGCTATAATTTGATGCAGGGTATCAGGCACAGACACATTTGGGGATATAGAGAGTAGCTGAGGCTCCTCCTTCTCAGTGCTTCTGTCACAACTGTCCCTGGAGCGCGAGGTGGAAGGGTCTGAGGCATTTAGTCTGATGCACCTGTCTGCTGCAGTAGTTGCCCTGGGAGCAAATCTGGTGCTTCTAACTCCCTTTGTGATGATATGAAAGATTTGGTATGTTCTACACCTGAAACTAATTTTATACTGTATGTTGACTAACTGGAATTGAAATAAAAACTTGGAAGGAAAAAAAAAAGGTTCATCATGAGTTCTGGCTACTATTAAAACAATATTCCAGCACATCTGCATATTCAGTGACAAACATAGTAATACTTGCTGTAATATTAGGGGGAAAGGAAGTAAATACCACCACTAGGTTGTCTCTAGTACAGCCTCTTCGGGATTGATGCCTTTCCTTTATGGATCCGAGATTTCCCAGCCTGTTCCGATTACTTGCCTCCACCTGCATTTCCACTATGGCTTTAGCCTTTCCAGTTCTGTTGTGAAGAGAGGTTGAGTTGTGTAACCTTCCATCCGCTTCTTCAGCCCTCCAGTGAGCTGTAGCTTTGATGTACTGAGGTGGGATTCTCTTTAGTTATGGGTGTGTACAGAGAAAGGAGTGAATTAAAACATATTAACAAAATGGGTAAGTCTTGTGGTTTAAACAACCACAATTGGTAATGGTTACTTTGTTGTTTATCATGGCATAGGTGGCGTAAAGTGGACTGTTACTTTTGTGTGACACTCAGGTGCAGTAGATTCACATTTTAGGAGAGAACTTGTTCTTGTGGACTGTCTTGAACATTTTGTTTTCTTTTCAAAAGAAAATGTAATCATTTAAAACAATGCCACTGGCTTGGAGTTTATAGTGGGCCTCTTAATTTTAGCAAATGTAGCTGAGACCTGGCATAGCCATATTAAATCCCAGGCTCCTTTTGCATGAGGCTGGAAGAAAGCTATATGACCTGGTGAAAAGTTGTAGTGACTGAGTCATTTCTACTGTGGCTGAGATCCAGAGGGTGTCTCCTTTAATCACTGTTAATTTTAATGGGGAGTAATTATGACCAAAAATCAGGTCATTCTGTTAATAATAGTGAAACTGTGAAAGCTTAATTTTTATGAATAGTAAAACTTACATCTTCATATACTTTTGTAGTAAATTAAAAAAAAATTTAGTGCTATTTCCATTAATGTTTTTTGCACTTTTAAAAATTGGTAGTGGATTTGGAACACCTTTTAGATAAAATAGTGTCGATACAGAGATTTTTGTGTAGGTAATACTTATTTTTCAACAACTTCAAAAAATAACGTATATGCCATAAAATTCATCTGTTTAAAGTGTGTGATGGTTATATTGTATGACTATCACTGTAATTTAATTTTAGAACATTTTCATCACCCCAAAAAGAAATCCCACACCCCGTAGTAGTCACTCCACATTCCTCTAGCCCCACTCCCCTTCACCCAGCCCATGGCACGACTAATTCACATTCTGTTTCCCTTAGGATATTTCATATAAATAATATCACACAATATATGGTCTCTCTGACTAGCGTCTTTCACTTAGTACAAGAAACCTTATGCTTGAGTAAAGTATCCTTGAATGTCTTGATTCTTGCATAACACTGGAGTGTTAGTTATAGAAAATGGATTAATTCTGAACAAATGTGGTATCTTCAGTTTGTATTGAGCCATAGTTCTGCAGCATTTCTCCAAGCAGTTGCATGTGCTTTTTTCCAATCTTTTTATTTGTCAATGATTTTTCTACTATTGATGGAAAGAGATGATTGCTTCCACTGGGTGCAAAGTAACAGATACCCAGAAATATCAGGATGGCTGCCAGTGATAGGTGATATATATGTATGTGTCTTCCATTCCATTGTGGGAAAATCTAGTGCCTAAGCCACGGATTTTAAAATTCCCCATTATGCAAAACAAATTGTTATTAATGGGTGCTTTATTAATACAGGTTTAATTTCTTTAGTAGGTATTGTGTATATTGTCGCTGCATGAAAATGAGGTTGGTACTTGTGCAGGAGATAAAAGTACAGGCCACTTGGCCTTTCTGTGTTTCCTGGGCAAAGACAGTATCCTCCATTTTAGCCTCCGCTCCCAGAAACACAGTGTATGTGTGGCAGGATCAGTAGAACATTTATCTCTGGAATAATGCAGTGGTATTTAACATGTACGATGTTAATACCATTGCAGCTTGACTGATTAAAATATTTTCATTTATGAAATTATTGATTCATGCTGTTATGTTGCTTCAGCAGACATGTAACTCACCCTCCCCTCCAGCACAGTGATTCTCTGTCATCACCCGTGACGTGCAGTCTGCTCAGCCTTGCTTGGGTACTTGCAGTGACAGGGAGCTGGCACTTTTTTGAGGCAGCCCCTTTTCACTGTTTTAACTGTTAGAAGTTCTTGGATGAATTCCACTGAAATCTGCATCCCTCACTTCCCACTGACTGTAGTTATGCCATTTAGAACAAAATAAGTGTAGTCTGTTCTTAAAGTCGTCATCTTCAAACTAAAGATCACCCCTGACCTCTTTAGTCATTTGCATAAAAGCATGATGATCTGGTCCTTGCTGCACTGGTTGTCCTCTTAAGTACCTTTTAACTGATCATGGTTAGATGTTTAGAAAGGTTGTAAGTCAGTGAAACAGAATATGGTCATCTAAGAGTGGCGTGATGGAGGCTAAGGACGATGTCTAACCCTTTGGCACCTGGCTTACTTCTCTGTGGTATAACAGGAATATTCTGTTATTTGACTTTATAATTTTTCTAGACACTCTTGCACTATTAAGCCATAAAAAGCTTGTGATCAACTGAAATTTTTAAGTACTTGAAACAGTAAACTCCTGCCTTGAGTGTTATGACGTCAAGTTTCTTTTGTTCTTTTGGGCATTTCTCCACCTAGAAAACCAATGTTAAGCACATCTTTCTTTCAGATGAAGTAAAGAAGATCTTAGACAAGTTTTACAAGAGGAAAGAAATTCAGAAACTGGGTGCTGATTATGGACTCGATGGTAAGGCTGATAGCATTTCCATTAGAGATATTTTATTACTTCTTAGCTTATAGCTTTTTCAGTCTTGTGTGAGACCTTGTGTACCTGGGAAACAAGTACATACACGCTGTCTGGACGATATCCCTGACCTTCGCTTCTGTCTTGACAGGAGTTGGACAACATGCACCTGGTGGGCTGGACACACAGCAAAGGAGCTCTGTATTCGTTTTTCCCTCGTGTGCTAGGATTTCACTGTTGGCCAGATCATAATAAACCAGCTGTAGGAGCCCCCAAAAGAGAGAGGACACTTTGATGAGTTAGGTGTGATGTGTGTATGTATACTTTTAAATGAGAAATGGAATGAAAACTGAGCCCTGCCTATTGTGCTTTTGTGTTTCCCACAGCTCGTCTGTTCCATCAAGCTTTCATCAGCTTTAGAAATTACATCATGCAGTCTCATTCTCTGGATGTGGACATTCACATTATTTTGAATGACATTTGCTTCAGTGCAGGTAAGTGTTTAGAGACTTTAAAAATATCTCTTTTAAAATATGTTGAGCATACTTTGTATTTCTTCGCATGCTTCTTATTTATTTCTCTGGTCAGAGCCTGTTTGTTGTAGAGTGGGCCCTGTTTACACTGTCTGTAAATAATTCTGTGCTTTCATAGGAGGCCTTCTAGGTCATTTTGCTTTTATAGTGGGTCCCTGAGCTAATCAGTAAATGAGCCATATATCTTAGACTGGAGGAAGACTGGGCCCTTGATCTATCACCTCTGCTCTCCACTGTGTGCTGTGTATAGGCCACAGTGAAGTGAACTCTCACAGAAGATAGAATTACTACATGGCAGATTCCATCTGTTTCTGCCACTGAGTTTTTTTTTGGTTAGATTTTTTAAGTGTAGTGTTTGCACCTGCATTTGTCTTCAGTAACCATAGGTCTTGTTCATGTGTATTTCCAAGTTCATTCATCCTTCCTTTCTTCCTTCCCTCCCCTTCCTTTCTTCCTTATTTTTTTTTAAAGATTTTATTTATTTGAGAGAGAGAGAGCACAAGCAGAGGGAGAAGTGTAATCTCTGCTTAGCAGGGAGTCTGATGTGGGGCTCGATCCCTGGAGTTCCTTGCTTCAGAATTTTTCTTTTAATCCTGGCAACGTCCCCTTGACTAGCTCACTAAGAAGGAAAGTTTCACTAAGTCTGGTTAGGGATAACATGTAGATTGCACCTGTTAATGAAGTGTTTTATTTTTCAGCTCATGTGGATGATTTATTTCCATTTTTCTTGAGACATGCGAAACAGATATTTCCTGTGTTGGACTGTAAGGATGACCTACGTAAAATCAGTGATTTAAGAATACCACCGAACTGGTTAGTTTCTTTACTTGTGGATTTGAAATACTAGTTTCTAATCTTGGGAAGTTAGTGATCATTACAGTTTTTCTTCTCCTTTTTAAAAAAAATACTGTATTTATTTATCTGACACAGAGAGAAAGCACATAAGCAGGGGGAAATAGCAGAGGGAGAGGGAGAAGCAGGCTCCCTGCTGAGCAAAGAGCCAGACATGGGGCTTGATCTCAGGACCCTGGGATCATGACCTGAGCCAGAGGTAGATGCTTACCTGACTGAGCCACCCAGGCACCCCTGATCATTACATTTTTTTATTGTAGGCTGGATGATAAATCCTAAAAAGTCTATGAGTTGTTTTCCCTAGAAAAACAGGCAGTTAATTCTGGTGTCTCCCCTTGATTCTGATCAAGCTAGCTTGTAGGTTTTACTAGGACAAATCTAGAAAGTAGCCCTTACTTTAGAGTGTTGGCCTTACAATTTAAGTGTGGCCTTTCTTGTGTCAGCTGAATGCCAGGATGTTCATGAGCTCTCACCACTACCACCACTGTGGCTAGAACTCCACATCTAGTGCCTCTGCCACCTCTTTGAGACTTTCTGCTCAAACCCTTAGCAAGCTGCTCTCTGCTAGGGCCTATACATCTTCAGCTCAGCCCTTGGCCAAGGACCCAAGGGAAGTCTTATGTAGACTTCAAGGCATCTCCTCCACTGAACCCTTTCTTCTCTTCCAACTTCTCCCTTCAAATTCCACCCGCTGTAGCGTCTCTGAATTTGATATCTACTGCTGAGCTCATTGGGACTGTCATACTTTGCTTGGGTTCTACCTCCCTGTGCCCTACTGGGGTACATTAGGGCTCATCTCAAATGTTCCTTTGTCTCAGGGCTTGTAGTCCTACATTGCCTGTCATTTATGTCCCCAAGCAACTGTGGTGTGTATTCTGTCCAGTTTTTTACTTGTTTGTGGTGGGAGGGCAAGTCCTGTACCATTTGTCATGGCCAGAGACAGAAGAAACAGTCATTACATGGTACCTGTTGAAATTCAGATGCTTAGGAATATTTACTTACAGGGTCATGTATTTAGAGCTGTGGCAATGATGTCAGCCTATCTGTGAGCTGATAGCAGTTTAAACTTACTTTAACTCCTGAAGAGAAGGGACTTGTACAGTGGCAAAAATAGCCAAGAAATTAATTTGGGTTTGGATCTTTCTATCCACTAGTTAGTAAATGCTAATCTTGGAAAACAGTATTTTTTAAGTTTTAAATCCTAAAATTTTTTTTTTTTTTTAAAGATTTTGTTTATTTGTTTGACGGAGAGAGCAAGAGAGCGAGTGAGCACAAGCCGGGGGAGTGGCATGCAGAGGGAAAGGGAAAAGCAGACTTCCCAGTGAGCAGAGAGCATGATGTGGGGCTTGATCCCAGGACTTGGGATTGTGACCTGAGCTGAAGGCAGACACTTAACCATCTGAGCCATCCAGGCACTCCAGCAGTCATTATTTTAGTGTGGATCTGAAACTCATCATTTTATTTGGGTTTTCAAAGATGCTATCATGTGAATATTAACAGGATGTTTCATTGGAATCATTTTCAGTTGATACCTTTGTCAGGGTTGATTTTGAGGTTAATGGGAATAAGCTGTTTACCCACTTATGTTTTAGGTACCCAGAAGCCAGAGCCATACAGCGGAAGATAATATTCCATTCAGGCCCTACAAACAGTGGAAAGACTTATCATGCAATCCAGAAATACTTGTCAGCAAAATCTGGAGTGTATTGTGGCCCTTTAAAATTACTAGCACATGAGATCTTCGAAAAGAGTAATGCTGCTGTCAGTATATTACCAAATATTTGCTGTCTTTCTTGTTAATTTGGGAGGGCTGGGCAGGGTGAAGGTGGGAAGGTGGTAAAGGCATATGTAGTAATTTACCACTAATAAAAGTTGCCATAGTTCATTGTACTTTGTAAGATGTACCATTATTTTATGTATAACTGAGAAAGAAAAAGATAACTGCCAATGAACTCTGACTTGCCATCTATTATTAGGCTACATCCTGATTTCAGATATGCTAAAAAGTGAAAAAATATGTATTGGAATGAATGAAATACAGTATCAGATTATTTCACAAATAAAGAGAAATGCAAAGAATTATATGTAACTAACTTGAATCCACTACCCAACTCCCATCAAATTCTTTTTTATTTTTTTCTTTAAAGATTTTATTTATTCATTAGAGAGAGCACACAAGTAGGGGGAGAGGCAGAGGGAGAGGGAGAGGGAGAAGCAGACTCCTCACCAAGTTGGGAGCCCTATATGAAGCTCGATTCTAGGACCCTGAGATCATGACCTGAGCCAAAGGCAGACGCTTAACCATCTGAGCCACCCAGGCGCTCCTTCCATCGGATTCTAACATTCCACCATACTTGTTTTATTTATTTTCTTAAGAAATAAAATATTAATATGTTGAAACTCTGAGGCCTCCCTTGCTTCCTCAGAGTTAACCTACTCTGTTACGATATTTAATTTACCTTTTTTTTTCCGATTAGACCTCTGATGCTATCAACTAGAACTAATGATAAAGACTGAAGCCTCCTGTTCAGACCTGCAAAGAACTGAATGCCGTGTGGGCTGAGGCATCGTTTGACTAAACGGGCCATGTTCTTATTCATTGTTTTATTATGACTATAATCTGAGTTGAACAGGAAGATCATTTGCATTCTCTGTTTTTTGTTCTGGATGATTTGTATTTGGCGTACATCATGCCTCCTTATCGAAAATAAGAAAGTATTTTCTCAGAACAAAGACTTTCTTTTACATAAGCACATGGTATTTCTCAAAAGCAAGGTACTTAATATGGATAGAATGCTATTATTTAATTCACAATCAATACTCAAATTTTGCCAGTTGTCAGTAACACCACTCTTCCAACCCCCCCAGGATTCTGTCTGGAGTCTCAACACTGTATTCTGTTGTCATACCCTCATTTCCATTAATCTGGGACAATTGCTCAGGAACCTTTTATCTTTCATACCCTTTACATTTGGAAGACTACCAGTCATTTGTATTGTAAACAGTCATTCAATTTGGTTATGTCAGATGTTTCTTCACGATTAGGTCAGGCCTCTAGGGAGACTGGCTGTCCGGATTGCCAGGACTTCCCTAAGATTTAGTATCTAAAGCCCTTTGTCTTGAGGAACCCCTTAGTCCCGGGCAAACTATTACACCATACTATTAATGCTGCTTCTTCTCAAGGAATTCTGTTGGGAGGTTGTTCTGTTCTTAAATATTACTTATAATACTCTTCTTGAATATAGAAACAACTAAATTCATTTTATTTTAATAAACCAAAATAGTACAGAAACATACAAAGTTAAAAAGTGAAACTGCTATAATTTCTCATATTTGTGTTACCTGAGAATTTAGCTGATTTGAGATATTTCATTGTTTATGTAGGTTATATAAGAGAACCGCTTTTATTTTTCATAAAAATTTTCTTTCCAGGATTGGGAATGAATTTGATGGTAATGGCAAGAATACTCTATTAAACATAAAAATTTCTTTTTGCTGTCATTTTAAAAGTGGTGGTAACTCCAGATTTCTTTTTGTCATCCTAGGGTGTTCCGTGTGACTTGGTAACAGGAGAGGAGCGTGTGACCATAGAGCCAGATGGGAAACAGGCTGCCCATGTTGCTTGTACAGTTGAGATGTGCAGTGTTACAACTCCTTGTATGTACATGCCATTTAAAATGGTTTAGTAATGGTTTAGTAACGGTTTAATTTTAAAATACAGATGAACATATGAAATGTGTTTTTTTGTTTGTTTGTTTTTAAAGATTTTATTTATTTATTTGACAGACAGAGATCACAAGTAGGCAGAGAGGCAGGCAAAGAGAGAGAGGAAGGGAAGCAGGCTCCCTGCTGAGCAGAGAACCCGATGCGGGGCTCGATCCCAGGACCCTGGGATCATGACCCGAGCTGAAGGCAGAGGCTTAACCCACCGAGCCACCCAGGCGCCCCTGAAATGTGTTTTTTATTGTAAAAAAGTATTTAAATGGAGATGAGTAGGACAACAGGTCCCCAGTGCTCAGAACCACTGATAAATGTCAAACTCTCTGTGGTGTTTGCTTTTGAATGTTCCTTTCCTTTTTTGTCTTCAAGGAACTAAAATGTTAACAAATATGATACTTCCTTTGTCCCACTCCTCGATTCAGTTCCTCTTCTGATCCAAGTGATAACAAGTATTTGGTATATGTCTTTCCTGTCTTTTTTCATATCACAGATACGTATTACCTGTGAGCACTGTAGGTTGTGTATTTTGTTTATTTTTACTTACATATTTATTTATTTTAAAGAATTTTTTTTAAGATTTTATTTATTTATTTGACAGAGATCACAAGTAGGCAGAGAGGCAGGCAGAGAGAGAGAGGGAAGCAGGCTCCCCGCTGAGCAGAGAGCCCGATGTGGGGCTCGATCCCAGGACTCTGGGATCATGACCTGAGCTGAAGGCAGAGGCTTAACCCACTGAGCCACCCAGGTGCCCCCCTGGATTGTGTATTTTTTAAAACATTGATGTGATTACCATATTGTATTATCTTTCTACAACTTGCTTTTTTTTCTCCACAGCCTGTTTTTAGATCTAGTCTTATTATACATGTATCATTTGTATGTGTATCATATATATCATAAATATATATATATAAAGTTTGTGGCTAAAATTCTATCTTATGACTAAAGTTATTAATTCCCTCCCCTATTAAAAAATATTTAGATTGCTTAAAGTTTTTCACTAATGGACACCGGGGTGGCTCAGTCCATTAAGCGCTGCCTTCAGTTCGGGTCATGATCAGAGTCCTGGGATTGAGCCCCATGTCCCAGCTCCCTGCTTAGTGGGGAGCCTGCTTCTCCCTCTCCTTCTGCCACTCCCCTCCGCTCATGTTCTCTTTCTCTCAAATGAATAAATCAAATCTTAAAAAAAAATAAAAATAAAAATAAAAATAAAAGTTTTTCACTATTGTATCATACTTCACTGAACTTCTATTTAAGTAGTTTTGAAAATATTTTAAATAAAAATTAATTTTTTCTTACCACTAAGCAATCATATCTTCATTATAGAAAATACAAAAATAAATGCAAAGAGAAGAAAAAAAAACTACAACCTCCCAATCCTACCCATCCAGAATCAACAAGTGTTAACCTTAACCCTGTGGTGTCTATTTTCCAGATTTCTTCTGTGTTTGTGATTGTGTTGTGTATGAATATACTTATGAGTGCATTGTTGGTGTGTATATTTAACTAAATAGGGATTATACATTATGTACTTTAGTTAGCTTTTTCTGTTTTAATAATTTTTCTGAGTAAATGAATAGTTTTTTTTTTTTTTTTTTTTTAATGAGTCTAGGGCACCTGGGTGGCTCAGTGGGTTAAGCCTCTGACTTCGGCTCAGGTCATGATCTCAGGGTCCTGGGATCGAGTCCAGCATCGGGCTCTCTGCTCTGCAGGGAGCCTGCTTCCTCCTCTCTCTCTCTCTCTGCCTGCCTCTCTGCCTATTTGTAATCTCTGTCTGTCAAATAAATAAATAAAATCTTAAAAAAAAAAGAGTCTATTATAAAAGTAGTACATTATAAAAATTTAGATAGCACAGAATTTTATAAATCAGAATTCCCTCTTCTGTACCCTTGTTTCTAATCTTGTTTGTATGTACCCAACTGCAATAGGTGATTTTTTTAAAGATTTTATTTATTTATTTGAAAGACAGAGATCACAAGTAGGCAGAGAGACAGGCAGAGGGAGAGGAAGGGAAGCAGGCTCCCTGCTGAGCAGAGAGCCTGATGTGGGGCTCGATCCCAGGACCCTGGGATCATGACCTGAGCCGAAGGCAGAGGCTTTAACCCACTGAGCCACCCAGGCGCCCAGCAATAGGTGATTTTTAATATGATGGTTTTTCAGTATAAAATGTGCTTGCTTTCTTTTGTTTCCTAAATGTTATTGTGTGCATATTAGATTTTTTTTCTTTAATGTGCTCTTCTCAACTCCTTGTTACTTGAGGAAGAAAATTAAAATACACTTTACATGACTTAAAGAGAAGAAAATAATATGGTCAAAAGCATTTTGGCATTAGAAAATAAAATGAGGTACAGTTTTTGCTGTCATGATGAGCTTAAAACCCCTAAGAATGAGCGTAGTTAAGATCAGGGAATGACACTTGCTCTTCTCCTTCCTGCTCCTGACATCTGCCTGGGTTCCTGTGATGGAGAAGCTTCATTGTAGTAGGGCTGTCTACTCCTTGTTCCTGGAAGTATAGATACTTTCTTTTTTTTACTATCCTGTGGGTATGTTTCTTCTTTTTTCTTTTTCTTAAAGGTTTATTTATTTAGGGGCGCCTGGGTGGCTCAGTGGGTTAAAGCCTCTGCCTTCGGCTCGGGTCATGATCCCAGGGTCCTGGGATCGAGCCCCGCATCTGGCTCTCTGCTCAGCAGGGAGCCTGCTTCCCTTCCTCTCTCTCTGCCTGCCTCTCTGCCTACCTGTGATCTCTATCTGTCAGATAAATAAAATCTTTTAAAAAAATTAAAAAAATTAAAAAAAAAGGTTTATTTATTTTAGAGAGAGATCATGTGCATGCATTCACAAATAGGGGGAGGGGCAGAGGAAGAGGGAGAGAGAGAAGCAGACTCCCTGCTGAGCGTGGAGCCCAGTGCAGGGCTTGACTCCATGACCCTGAGATCATGATCCTGAGCTGAAATCGAGAGTCAAACACTCAACCAACTGAGCTACCCAGGCGCCACTGGGTGTGTTTGTTCTTATGAAGCAGATTCTCCAGTCTGTCTCATAAGACAAAGGGACCCAGTAGATGCTAGATGGCCTGGGTCTGAATTTCATGTTTTTAGATCACACTTACTAACTGCACATGCTGTATAAGCTTGGGCCAGAGATTTAACTTCTCTGGGCCTCAGTTTATTCTTCTGTAAAATGGCTAGAACGATGATACTGTATATGTTTGTTGCCAAGATGAGTTGAGTTATAATTGTAAAGCACTTAGAGCAAGCCTGCCAGGAAAGAAGTGCTTAGTGAGTGGTGATGGTGGTGATGGTGGTAACAGAAGCTTGAGTTGTGGTGCTGTAATTTGTTCATGACACTGTTTAAGTTGATTGCATTGCTCATAATAACTTCTCATTGTAGATGAAGTGGCCGTGATTGATGAAATTCAAATGATCAGAGATCCAGCCAGAGGATGGGCTTGGACCAGAGCACTTCTAGGTTAGTGGTCTTAATACTAAGCTGTGCTTTGTGACATCTGTATGGAGATGCATTTCTCTGCTTGACATTACCAAATAGAGTCATTAGGATCCTTTCTTTTTGAGGGTCAGCCTAGTGTGAGTTCTTATTTCCTAATTATTATTTTAATAATGGGAAGTCCAGTTCTCTTACTACAAAGTTAGCATAACCAGTTAATTAAAGTTAAAATGTCCAAATCTCACCATCTTTACACAACCAGGATTAACATTTTGGTGTTTTATGCCAGTCTTTTTCCTTGTGATGAGTATGGTGTTTTGTGAATATGTTATTTTTTATCTTGCTTTTTTTCAGTTCTCTTATTTCATAGACTTTTTTTTCACACCACATACTAATATTGCCTATTCTCCAGTGAAGAGCTGTGCTGTTTTTTCCTACAGAGTTGAACATTTTTTTCTATTACTGATAGTGCTACAGTAAAAATTTTTGTGGCCATAGCTTTTTATTTATTTATTTATTTATTTATTTAGGATAGGCTCCTGGAATTGGAGTGTTTGAGATCCATGGACATGAGTGAACATTTCCACTGCTTGATATTGGAGTGGATTTTTGATCAGTGTGTTGTAGGTCATGTGTTTTGAAATTTAAAAACAAGTAGCTGAACTCCTTCAAACAAAGCATATACATTAAAATGTGTAATTTAAAATAGATAACAGTGGATCTGCTCAGTGGTAAGGAGCTTGTAGTTTCATTTACCCTTCAGCCCTCAGCCTCTGAGGCCTTTAGTAATTCCATGGAGCCTAATTTGAAAAATGTAAGTATAAGATTCAGGGCTATCCATCAGAATGCCAGGTTCTAATCCTGGCTGGTTTCACCCTCGAAGAGACTCAAAACCTCAGCCAAACCAGTTTAAAAGCTCTGAGACAATCTCTGCCCATTAGAAGGTTGTTATTTTGGGGTGCCTGGGTGGCTCAGTGGGTTAAAGCCTCTGCCTTCGGCTCAGGTCATGATCTCAGGGTCCTGGGATGGAGCCCCGCATTGGGCTCTCTGCTCAGCAGGGAGCCTGCTTCCTCCTCTCTCTCTCTGCCTGCCTCTCTGCCTACTTCTGATCTCTGTCTGTCAAGTAAATAAATAAAATCTAAAAAAAAAAAAAAAGAAAAAGAAAAAAAGAAGGTTTTTATTTTGAGGTTTGCATCAAAGAGATAATATTGATAAACAGGCTTGGTAAAGTTGTAAAGCAATAGGTAAGCAAAGCATTTTTGCTATATTAAGGTATTATATATTCAATTTCATATCTTTAAAAAATGACTGATTTTGCATTTAACAGGACTCTGTGCTGAAGAAGTCCATTTGTGTGGAGAATCTGCCGCTATTGACCTGGTTACTGAGCTTATGTACACGACCGGGGAGGAGGTGGAGGTACTAGATTACATGCTTTGTTCTCAAGGTGGCGTAGCAAATAGCCTGGATTACCCCAGCAGTGCTTCGTAGATCCCAGATAGTGGCACAGTCGGAACTTCACTGAAATAAAAAGAATGCTTCATTTCCTCCCAGTTGACTGGGTCATACATTATTTGGTTGAATATCATGGTCTGAAATCCTGGCAGACTGACCAACATACCCTAAGCCTTCCACAAGTACAAGAGACTTTTCACCTTCTCTTAACAAAACTTTTTGGAGTTTGAGCAGATCTCTTGAGAATTAACTAAGCCAGGAATGTTGGAAGTTTGAGGCTTAGCAAAAGTTCATGGTTTTCAGAGCCTCAGGTGTCCAGTGTTAGGACCTTTGATATACATCTAATTGCTAGAGATAGTTTGTATCCCTTTCTTAAATTCATAGAAAGTAACTGGTTTCCTTTTAATCCTAGGTTTTGTTTTGTTTTTTACTGTAGATCTTGAATAAGATGAAGGAATTTTAAAAAATTGGTCTTTTAGTTTTATGTTCAGCTTCCAGGGAGAGGCTAGAATGTAGTAGAAGAAAATCTGGGTTCTAGGCTTTGCTGTCATTAGCTTTACATTCTTAGGCAAATAACAGAAGACTAGAACTGAAAGGACCTTTATCAGACCTGATCTTTTATATGAGCTCTATTTTACTTTTTTATAAAATGGAAATAATAGTTAATAACCCTTCTGAAGTTATCAAGTTGCCATGAAAATTGAATATATGCAAAAGGGCTTTGAAAAATTTTTGAAGTGCTATATGGCATTTTAGGGGTTTAGAAATACTAATGAGAATCGATGATAGCATTTATAATATGAAAAATAATGTGTTTTTTGTACTTTCCTTTGAAAAATGTTGGAACTTGTCAGTTACTTTTTTTTTAAAGATTTTATTTATTTATTTATTTATTTAGAGGGAACACAGGGAGGAGGGGCAGAGGGTGAGGGAGAATCAGATTCTCCCTGCTGCAGGGAGCCTGATGCAGGGCTCGATCCCAGGATCCTGGGATCATGACCTGAGTCAAAGGCAGATGCTTAACCAACTGAGCCACCGAGGCGCCCCAGTATTTAGCTACTTTTCATTGCAGGTTTTCACTTACGTATTAATCACAAGAAGCTAAGTGTGTTATTTTAAAATATCATGTCTCTATTGTAGGTTCGAAACTATGAGAGGCTTACCCCCATTTCTGTCCTGGATCATGCATTAGAATCATTAGACAACCTTCGGCCTGGGGACTGCATTGTCTGTTTTAGCAAGAATGATATTTATTCTGTGAGTCGACAGATTGAAATTCGGGGATTGGAATCAGCTGTTATATATGGCAGTCTCCCACCTGGTAATTATTGGCTTTCATTATGACAGATAGGAAATCTCTTATTTTTGCTATTTGTGTCATGCTATATATAGAGAACTTAGTAAAAGGTACTGAATTATGTCACTTGATAAACTAGTAATTTATTATGGGTCATATAAAATAAATTCCTCTAGTTCATCCTGTTGGGGAATAGAAGCTTTTAAATTCATAGTTCTTGCTGCTATTGTTAGGCTGTATTTTAAACGTTGAGTTGATGATTTTTTAGCAAGTCATTAAAGGGGCACCTGGGTGGCTCAGTTAGACATCTGACACTTGATTTTGACTCAGGTCATTATTTCAGGCTTGTGAGATGGAACCCCATGTTGGGCTCTGTGCTGGGCATGGAGCCTGCTTGGGATTCTCTCTTTCCTTCTCCCTCTGCCCCTCCTGGCTCTTTCTAAAAACAAAACAAAAATATTAAAATGTGAAATACCAGTTTGTTAATTGTGTTGAAGTTATAGTCCTGAAATAATCGTCTTTTTTTTTTTCCCCTAGAGAGAGAGAGCACGAGTGTCAGTGGGGTGAGGGGTTCAGAGGGAGGGGGGAGAGAGAATCCCAAGCAGACTTCATCGTCATTGTGGAGCCCAGTGCAGGCTTGATCCCAGGACTCTCAGATAATGACCTGAGCTGAAATTAAGAGTCAGATCTTAACCGACTGAGCCATCCTGGTACCCAGAAACACTAGGAGTTTTATTCATAAAAATGGAGAGTAGGAGATGAGGGGTTCCAAGATATACTTAGTGTGATGTGTTAAAAGACTGAAAATGCTGAACTAACATAAATCTTCTGATTTTAGGGACCAAACTTGCTCAAGCAAAAAAGTTTAATGATCCTGATGATCCATGCAAAATCCTGGTTGCTACAGATGCAATTGGCATGGGACTTAATTTGTAAGTAATTTGTGTTTAATACTCATGGGTCGTCAGTGGGTTAGATGGCAATTAAATATTTTCTAATTGGCATTAGAATGACCATTTAGGTTTAGAAGAATGGGTATTGTAATACAGATCTGAGATTGATCTTGTTTATGTCTCTTGAGAGAATAAAAAAAATAAACAGCACTAGGAGTTTTGAGTGATACTCCCTACCACTAGCCTGTTATGTTATTCCTTTGTGCTTCCAGTCTCAGTCAACAAGTGTATGAGTGCCCATTATGAATGTGGGGCTAGGCCTTAGCTCTAGGAGTAACAGTATTATGCTTAAAGAGTCCTCTCTGGGTAATCAAGGCAATTATACCTTTGTGAATTAAAGAACTATTCAAAGCTGTTAATAGCTTTATTATATGTTAAATATAAATATATATTAAAAATAAATATATATGTTAATAGCTGTTAATAGCAGCCTACTTTTTTTTTTTTTTTTTTTTTTTTTAACTAGAGTGTGTGAGAGGGGAGGAATAGAGGGAGGAGAATCTCAAGCAGACTCACTGCTGAGCACACAACCACCATGGGGCTTGATCTCACAACCCTGAGGTCACGACCCGAGCTGCAATCAAGAAGTCTGATGCCGCTCACTCCCCACTGAGCCACCCAGGGGTAGCAGCCAACTTGAAAAGCAGTCTGAGAGCACTTTATGTGGTTTACTTGTATAAAACATAAGAAGTTATTTTTGGGGTGCCTGGGTGGCTCAGTTAGTTAAGTGTGCGACTCTGGATTTCAGCTCAGGTCATGACCTCAGGGTCCTGGGATCGAGCCCTGAGTCAGGCTCTGCACTCAGCGCAGGGTATGCTTGGCCCTCCCCTCTCCCTTTGTTCTTCCCCCTGCTCGTGCTCTTGGTCTCTCTCAAATAAATAAATAAAATCTAAAAAAGAAAAGTTATTTTCTGTAACTTATTGAAGGATAATTTACATACTCCACAGTTTACCCCTTGTAAATGGACAATTTTTTTGGTAAATGTACAATTTAATGATTTTAGTAAATTTACACATTTGTTAAAAATGCTATTTAAGGAGAAGAAAAAGAATTACTGACAAACCTCTTTTCCTTATTTTGTAAACCGTGGACAAGATTGTAAGCAGGCCTAACGAAAACTAGAATTGCAGTGAGCATTTCTGCAATGACCCAAATGATGGAAAGTTTTTTATTCAGCAGTCTGAGTACTTTTATTTCTCTTTCAGGAGCATAAGAAGAATTATTTTTTATTCCCTTATAAAACCCACTATCAATGAAAAGGGAGAGAGAGAAATAGAACCAATTACCACTTCTCAGGCCTTGCAGATTGCTGGCAGAGCTGGTAGATTCAGTTCAAAATACAAGGAAGGAGAAGTGACAACGATGAATCGAGAAGACCTCAGTTTATTAAAGGAAATTTTGAATAGGCCTGTGGATCCTATAAAGGTAAGATGTAACGTGTTAATTACTTCTCCGTGGAGGACAGTCATTCCTTCCTTCATGTACCTTCTAGACTCTTGCTTCTGACACCTGGAAATAGAAATAAGCAAAAGAAAGTTTTGTGCCGTGAAAATCATGTCAAGAAAGCCCTACTTTACTGCTTCGGAGAGGCATAGGAACCCCTTCATCGGAGAATGATGTGCAAGTGAAAGGTCTAGATGAAACAAGTGTAGTGAACCTGATACTCCTTTAGTTCTTCCTGTCTGGCGATGGGTCGGGGAGGGGCGTAGTTGCTTCAGGTGGGCACACAGCTGTATCAGCAGACCGAAAAATTATGAGAAGCTTGAATGTGGAAGAAACCTTGAGTGGTGGGGCAGAAACAGTACTAAGCAATACAACTTTGAGCTAGTAAGTACAAGGTTCTGTTTTGGTTAGTGCAGTTAGTTGAGGCAGCAGCATATGTATTTTAAGCAAACCGTTACAGTTTAAGTTGCTTGGAAAATTCACTTATAAATTAACGTGGCTTGTTTTATTCTTCAGGGGTGCTGGTAAAGGGGAGTAGAATTGAGGTGATGCAATGAAACATTCCTGGAGGAAGGCTGTGGTTGAACTAATTTCTGTAACTTTTGTTAAGAGTGCAGTTGATAATGACACACCCGCACTTTTCTCCTGTGTGCCTCAGTTCCTGGGTTCATACTCCGCCTCCCTCCCATGACTTGTCTCTTCTTTCCTCTATTCATCCTTTGCTCTTTCTCTTTCCCATGCCCTTTCTCTCTGCGTATACTTAACTGTAGGCATTTATTGGTACTGGAATACCGTTGAAGAGATCATTGGCCTCCAGTTAAGACATTCTCTCCTGTATTTGTCAGTTTTATTGCCTTGGCTAAAGCGATTGATTTCCCTTGTTCGTTTTTGTTCAGTGAAGATAACTGAGACCCTGGAAAGCAGTTTTGGTACTCTGTCAAATCATCATAGATTTTAGGAGTATAACTAAGATACCTGCGAAAAATTGACTAAGTACTCAGTTGGGTGTAATTGGTTGATTTTACTAAATCATCAACTTTCTTAATTGGTAACAAATGGGAAAGTGATGTTGCTTTTTTCTTTTTTACTCAAATTCTTGTCATTTAACTAAATTGGCTAGAGCTTAGCCTGAATATAGGAGTATTTTGAAATAACTTAAGGAAAGTTGTCCTTTAAAAAGAAAACTTAGAGTTGATCTTTCTTTTACTAAAGGCAGCCGGTCTTCATCCAACTGCTGAGCAGATTGAAATGTTTGCTTACCATCTCCCTGATACAACACTTTCTAATCTCATTGTAAGTAAAAACTCACTTTTAAATCTCTTCTAAAATCTAAAATTTCTTTTCTAAAAATGTTGGTACGTCAGACAGTTAGTTACAGGTTAACCTCCTGGGCATCAGTGAGTAGTCTGTTTTATGACTTTGCTACCTGCGAAGTTTATCTTGAAGGTGGAAAAACGTTCTCTCAGAATCTTCTGGGACTCTCGTCCTGAGGAATTTTCTGAGTATTTCAGGTTGGGAAGGCCATGGGGGAGGTCTTTCAGCTTCGGAAGGCAGTGGATTAAGCGGGGCTTTCTAGAAGACTTAAAGATTTGAAGAGATTGTCCTTTGTAGACTTGAGCACTTTATTCCTGCCCACTTAGGCAGTCCAGTAATGTATCTTTCCCCCCGCCCCAGGATATTTTTGTAGACTTTTCACAAGTTGATGGGCAGTATTTTGTCTGCAACATGGATGATTTTAAATTTTCTGCAGAGTTGATCCAACATATTCCATTAAGTCTCCGAGTGCGGTATGTCTTCTGCACAGCTCCCATCAACAAGAAGCAGCCCTTTGTCTGTTCTTCACTGTTACAGGTAAGCCTTTGTCTTTGTATTTGCCTTGTTTCAAGTCCGTGCATTTCCCCAAGCAACATTTTGTTATGTAAAGTGAAACAATTGGAGAGTATCTTTCAATATGGGATACTATGTAAGAAGTTAAATATAAAATGGTTCTTTTTTTCTTACAGGCACTTTTTTGGGGGTCAGGGAAACTGTTGCTTTGTATTTGGATTTATGTGGTAGCCTTTGTGAAGAAGCTAAAACAAAAACAAGTATAGTTTTTGGGGGCTGGTTCTTTGCCTAATGATACACTTTTTTTTTCTTTTTTTTTTTTTTTAATGGTTCTTTTGGTCTTCTTTTTAATATTTGTTTGTTTGTCTGTTTATTTTAAGTAGGCTCCTTGCCCAATGTGAGATGTGAACTCACAGCCCTGAGATCAAGAGTCATATGCTCTGGGATGTCTGGGTGGCTCAGTTGGTTGCATGTCTGCCTTTGTCTCAGGTCATGGTCCCAGGATCCTGGGATTGAGCCCTTCATTGGACTCCTTGCTCAGCAGGGAGCCTGCTTCTCCCTCTACCTGCCACTCCCCAGCTTACGCACGTGTTCTCTCTCTTTGACAGATAAATAAATAAAATCTTAAAAAAAAAAAAAAGAGTCAACAGGCTCTACCAACTGTGCCAGCCAGATGCCCTGATACACTTCTTTCTTAATGGCATTGGTTAATATTTTTTGGAAATTCAGTTTTCCTAATTATAAGGCACTGAGTCAGGGATAGCTGTCTTAAGCGTTTGGTGCCAAGGTTCTAGCCCCTTTTCTTTTCATTCATTTGCATAGGGATACAAACCTCTGCCTCCTGAGGAGTACAGGATGCTCCCAGACAAGGGTGGGGGGCAGGGAAGGGCAGTGCAAGCTGAACTTCCAGCCCCCTGCCATGTCCTCTCAGCTCGCAGAGCTCTTGCCTCTCCCCCCTATTGCCTGTGGCTGGAGTGCTATCTCACTAAACCCCCAAAAGCCCCCTCTTTGAATCCTCCTCACACTTATAGTCTCACTGCTGTCTTTTCTGTAGAACTCAGCATTCTGCATACTAACTGTGTTCCTACCAAATCTGTTTCTAAATTTATGTTCTAAATTACTTTGCAATCACATAAATAATACATAAATGCTTTCTCGCTACATTCAGTTAAAACACTACAGATAGGTTAAATTGGGTTACCACCCCCAACTCCAGTCTTCGACGAAGCTACAGTTAACAGTTTGTGTCACTGCAGACCTCTTCCATTGCGTTTGCCTACGTGTGTGTATACATACAGAAATTCTAGTTTTGTTACGTGGGTGTGTTTTCCCATAAATGTTGTGATGAATTATTCTGCAACTTGCCTTTCTCTTTTCCCATTAATGGGTCTTAGAGGTATTGCACATCCTAGGTATTTACCTAGAAAATATGTTTCTTAGAGATGACATTTATGGGGGAGTTAGTTGGCATAAGGTTGAAGTTTATGGAACAAAGTCTCAACTGCTATAACCTAACCTGGATAGAGCTCAAGACCATGGCCTTGACCCCTTTTATACAGCTTTTCTAATGAAGCAGCAGCATTTTACTAAGGAGTAAGAGGTCTGGAATGGTACAGACCAACAGTTGCTTATATGTTCTGTTAGTGGTAGCATGTTACATTTAGAGATTTTTCCTTTTTTCTTGATCGCCATTACTTACTGAACTATAAAAGAGCTCAATCCTTTGGATGGTCTCTGATGCCCCCCTGGATGGTTGTTTGGAATCAGTGTTCTAGGGAGCTCTTTTAGGGCTGGCTGCTGGATGGAGGTACCTGATTGGCATCTCTCCCTTCCCTTCTCTGCACAGCTCCGTACTTAACTCTTTTACATACCGGGTTTCCACTAGTCTGTGGCCACAAATATTAAAGCCACTGTCTTTGTAAAAGAAACTGAGTGTGGCTTGTCCTGCTTTTAGCAAAGGTTAGTATGGTCACATTTCCATCTTCATGGCTATCCTGTTTGGCACTTATTAAGCTTAGTAGAATGCATGACTGAATTTAATAAAATCATAACTTTTTTTTTTTTAAAGATTTCATTTATTTGATAGAGAATGAGAGCACAAGCAGTTGGAGTGACAGGGAGAGGGAGGCGGAGAAGCATGCTCCCCGCCTAGCAGAGAGCCTGATGTGGGGCTCCATCCCAGAACTCTGGGATCATGACCCGAGCTGAAGGCAGACGCTTAATTGACTGAGCCACCCAGGTGCCCCAAATCATAACATTATTTAACCATAGTTGTTCTAAAACTGCCTTGCCTCTTGGAAGTATTGGCCTTGTTTAGGTTAAACATTTAGAGATAATTTTCCCTAATCAGCAAATGAACCATTTGAAATCAGCTTATTCTTGAAGCTAAAGATTTTAAACTCTTGCTCTAGAAGTCTCATGTGGTTGTGGTCTGTCTAATGTAGGCCATATCTGTGTCATTTGGTTGTGGTCTGTTGGGGATAATTGTGCATAATTGTGCCTAGCGTTGTTGGGGAGTGGGAGCAGCTTGGTTTTCCAAGCACATTCTCCAGCAGTGTCCTGTGGTTCCAGGAGGAGGTGTGGTGGTCTTATGGTATTGATGAGGAAGCTGAAGCACAGAGTGGTGGCTTAGCAAAACACCACAGCCAAGTGAAGAGGCGGAGTCTTTTTACCAGTTTGATTGACTCATACGCAACCAACCCAAAGAGCTTCTTTATGATAAGGGAGGACATTAACAAGATAGAGCTCATACTTGTAGTTATAGGACTGTTGCCTGAAGGGATAGAAATGAGAGTCTTCGATGTCTGTCCAGAACTTAGAACATTAAATGTATATAAAAGTTAACAAGACTTAGGCTCTGGAAAGGTAATATTTGTACAATTTCTGATGCACATATTATCGTCCTGGTTTTGGAAAATGAAGGAAGCTCCCCCTCCCCTTCTTTTTCCTTTAAAGTATCTTTGTAAAGTATTAAATGTTCTAAAAATTAAGAAAAGTATAAAGAAGGAAAGATACCAGCATGCTTATTGAAACAACCACAGTTGATTTTTTGTTGTGCTTTCTCTTTCTAATTGCAGACTTAAGTGAATTTTTATTCTTCTACCATTCTTTTCTTTCAGTTTGCCAGGCAGTATAGCAGGAATGAGCCACTGACCTTCTCATGGTTACGCAGATATATTAAATGGCCATTACTTCCACCTAAGAATATTAAAGACCTTATGGATCTAGAAGCTGTCCATGATGTCTTGGATCTTTACCTGTGGCTAAGGTATCACATTTTTCCTTTACGTACTCTCGTTTTTCTAAGTAATAGGGGAAATCAAGGATTTTAAGAGTAAATGGTCTTTTGCTCTCTCAAGTTAGACACATTTTTGCAGGGTGTTTTATGTTATGTTTATTGTCCATTATGGCTGTTGAGCCTTATTTATAAACATTCTAAAAATGACTGAGGGACTTCTTGTGATTCTAGTTTAGATAGGTAGGTGAGAAGGTTTACTAGACCATTGCTACACAAATGGTGGTCCCTGGACCGAAAGCACTGGTACCACCTGGGAACTTGTTAGAACGAGAGAATATCAGGCCCACCACAGACTTAATCAGACCGCATTTCAACAAGATCTCCAGGTGATTCACTTGTACATTAATATTTGAAAGGTACTCGGCTAGCTCAGTGATTTTCAAAGGTGGGGCATGTCCCACGGGGGAACATACCAGAATCACTTAAGATGAGAGTGATGACCTACCCTCATAATGACAGTATTACTCAGGTGTGCTGGGGCAGAAATAAGGGTTGATCAGAAGCACTGGACAGAGTTTGCAAAAACAGAACATTTGGGATTAATCAGTGTCAAGATGTAGTTAGGTCAGTGAGATAAGTCCAATACTGTGAGAAGAGCTCTTATTATAACCTAATGTGTCTCTTTCCCAGCTACCGGTTTATAGATATGTTTCCAGATGCCAGCCTTATTCGAGACCTCCAGAAAGAACTGGATGGCATTATCCAAGATGGTGTACACAACATCACCAAACTGATTAAAATTTCAGAGGCACAAAAGCTGTTGAATTTGGAGAGCTTGTCAGCAGAGAACCAGTCGCGATTGTCAGGAACTGTGAAGGGCCAAGCTAGAAGGATGCGTGGAACCAAAACCTTAGGGAATAAAGCTGCTGAGACACCCAGCCCCAGTGTGGGAGAGAAATCCCTGGCTTCCAGATTGGTGCAGCAAGGCCTCCTCACTGCAGACATGCTGAAACAGCTAGAAAAAGAGTGGCTAACACAACAAACGGAGCATGGCAAAGACAAAACAGAGCATGGGACTCACTCAAAAGGGACAAGAAGGAAGAAGAAGGAACCTGATTCAGATTAGTTTTATTTTATTTTTATTTTTGCAAATAAAAATATTTTAAAACCTTTTTTTTTTCTCATATGTATTTATTCCTTGTTGTGGTATTGTGGCTATCTCTTACTGTTGTTGTTTTTTTTTGGGGGGGGGCGTGGGAAAATAAGCTCTTAAAGATTTAAGATTTAATTATTTATTTTAACATTTAAAAATTACAAATTACAAAATTTCAAATGTCTTAGAGATTTTATTTAAAATTTATATAGTGGCCATTTGTAGTATAGCACTAAGATAATGCATTGTAAGGAACTGTGTATGGGAATAAAATCCATTTGGTGAATTGTTTTGATCAGTTTCCTAAACCATTGCTGAGGATATCATGGATGGAGTTGGTCCCCCACCCAGCTTAAGACTTATTTAGTAAGAGAGAGAACAAGTAGAGGGAAGGGACAGAGGGAGAGGGCAAGAGAGAATCTCAAGCAGACTCCGTACTGAGTGCAGACCCCAGTGGAGGGCTTGATCTCATGACCCCGAGATCATAAGCTGAGCCAAAACCAAGAGTCAGACACTCGACCAACTGAGCCACCCAGGCGCCCCATGGAGATATTTGAACCACATTGCTGTCTACTGTACCCATGTACCAGAGACTGTTCTTGCTGCTAGAATTAAGCAGGAAGCAAAATAATGTTTCAGCCCTCATGGAGATTATAATTTGATGTGGAATGAACAGAAGTTAGTTAACCAATAATGTCAGCTCTGTGAGGGCAAAGACTGTTGTCTATGAGTTCACTCTGTACTACAGCTCCTGAACTACAGTAGAGGCACAATCAATCTTTGCGAAATGAATGGATGTAGTTTCAGAGAAATGCTAGAAAGAGGTAGAATAAGGGAAGAGAGTGGCAAGGCTTTGGAGTCGGACAGATGGGTACAGTTTATTTTACCACTGCTAAGCTCAGTGACCTTGCCCTCTCTCGGACTTGGTCTCTGCCTGGACAATAATGCATGCCTGGCTGGAATTGTCTAGTAGGTTAAGTGTGATGAGATCCTATTTAGCACAGGGCCTGGTATACAGAAGTGTTTTGTAAATGAACCTGAAGGTTTGGGTTCGTTCTGTGAATTGAGCTCTTAAGTTGTTTCAAGAGCTGAATGAGTTTCTTGAGCAATTGCTAAATTGACGCTGACTTCAGATTAGGGATTAAACCTGACTTGGTTGAACATGGGTCAAGGAACAGCCAAGTTTGCCAAGCTAGTCATCTCTTTCTGGCTTTTTCTTCAGTTGAGGTGATATTTCATTTACCTGAGATGGCAGTCTTCATTCTTCTAAACTTTGCTTTTGTGGAAATAAAAGCTGAACAGCTGGCACTATGTTTCTCCCTTGCTTGTGGGTAAACAATATTGAAATGCCTAGAAGGGCATAATATATTTTTTGATGCTCTGCGTTTGAGCAGCTTCACCTTCTAGAATTTGCTATCCCCTGTGACTTAATACTCTAGCAGACCTAGTCCATTCTTGCTCAGATGGGCTCCAGAAATACTCCCAAACTGACCTGGATAATGGATGTGGTCTCATTGTATTTAAATGATAAGGTACATCACTTCGTGTGTCTTAATTCTCCCACTGTCTCCCATTTGGGGGCCAAGTTGGTAAGTCAGAGAAGACACTTAGGCAAGACAATTGCAAACACAGGCCATTTAAGTGTTAGCAAAGCCTCAGATGAGTGGAGAGGGGCTAGGGAGTAATGTAAGAGAAGAAGGACTGCTTGAATGCTGAATTGAGATTTTATAAACAGTGATACATCATTTACCCTCTAACCCTTCTCTTTGTGGGGGAGGGAGAGCTTTGTGGCTAGGCAGAAGATACTGAAGAAAGATGACATCTGGTGAAGCAAAAAAATAAAAATAAAAATAATTGGGATGGCCCTGAGTAATTCTTTGCTGTGTGCTTACTTGTCTTCCACAAATAGCCTGGTCTTCCTTCCACTCAGGTCGTGTTCTTGATTCTAAAACACAACTGTTTTGTTTTTCCTTGCAGTTTTCTAACAGGTTTTGAATCCTTGGATTATCGTGGCTTCAGCTGTCCATCAACATGAGGTTTGGATGTCCATTCCATCTCAGTTCCTGAAGAACAGAGCTAGGTAATTCACTAAAATGTGGACAGTACATAACTGGTTAGGAATAATAACCAATGGCTTGTAATGCTTTGTACATTGTGTTTGTGGATTAGTGTAAATCTACAAAATCGAATTGGGTCCTTTGGAAAAAAACAACTGTGAATCACAAACATACAAAACAATCATAAAACACCGAAGTTTCTTACAGCTTAGAACTGAGAGTCTATAGTTACGATGCAGTCATTCTGGATGTGTCCGCCTCAGACCTATTAGGCTATAATGAAAAGTTATGGTTTGTTAAGAGACAAGCAAATGGGTAGATGAATCAGGCTATTTCCCCTCCTCTATTTCAAAGCCATATAAAATATATAAACTTGAGCAGAGATAGCAATATTTATAAACAGACTACCGAGTTATCACTGTTCTCTAAAAGCCTGTCACTTAACATGGGATAATGTCAGAGATGATAAGTGACAGTTGTCTTTATGGGCAAAAATACTGGAGAAAAACAACAACAAAAAAACCTTTTTAAATAGGATTGGGCTTAGAAGACCATTCAAGAAGCTACTTTGGTAAATTTGGGTAGAGGAGGTGTTCTTGAACTTGGTCCTTCAAGGCCCCTCTTTTACAGTCTACCTTAAAATTTGACACCATGTGCTCACTATCCACTTCATGCCCTTGAGAAGCCCCTGGTGCCTACGGAAGTTCTGGAAAGGCTTGTAACCTTAGTGACTACTTTGAACTGCTGATTGACCACTGTAATTTGCAGTGAAATTGATGATCCCTGCTGGAAAGTCTCAAGTCCTTGTAATCAGGCCAAGACATGTATGGTATGTGTTGTGTATGTATATGTGTGTATACATCCATATTTTTAAATTTAATTTGTAATGTTCACACATTTCTTTGTTTTAATATCTACATACTCATTTTCTTAATATGTATATCACTTATTGTTATCCTTTTAAAACTGGTAAATAGGGGCACCTGGGTGGCTCAGTCCTTTAAGCATCTGACTTGAGTTTTGACTCAGGTCAATCACAGGGTTGTGAGATTGAGCCCTGTGTGGGGCTCTATGCTCAGCGCAGAACCTGCTTAAGACTCTTTCCCTCTCCCTCTATACCCTTTGCTCGCACTCTCTCTTACTCTCTAAAAAACAAAACAAAACAGCCGAAAAAACAAACCTGATAAATAGATGGATGTTTATCACATTGTATCTATAAAATTCCCTTTGCATATAAGTATTTGAAGTGTAATAAATTTAAAACAAATTCATGATATAAATTCAAAACAAAGCTTTCTTGGAAATAAGAACTTTCCCATAAGCCATACTTCCATACATTAATTTATCTCTAATCTGTATACATAAGCTAAATAAGCCTAAGCTATTAACAAAATATTTTTTGGTCAAAGGACAGTATACACAGCTTGAAAACCAGAGGCAAGTACAATCGACTCTGTTACCTATTCTAGTATTTACCTTATTGGTGCTACAGAATTTGTATCTCCTGCTATTTCCTAAGTTATTTTAAGACATTAGCTATTGATTTCCTGTTACTGTAGGTGAGGATTTAGCTTTCTTAAATCTTTCCTTAAGTCATTAATTCTCTCCATTTCCCCCCCCCCTTTTTTTTTTTAAAGATTTAGCTATTTGAGAGACAGAGTGAGAGAATGTGCATGAGCTGGAGGAGGAGAAGCAGACTTCCCACTGAGCAGAGAGCCTGATTGCAGGACCCGAGATCATGACCTGAGCCAAAGGCAGGTGGTTAACCAACTTAGCCACCCCGGAGCCCCTCCATTTCCCTTTTGATACAGCTATTACTTCTTTTTTTTTGTTTTGTTTTGTTTTGTTTTTGTTTGTTTGTTTGTTTTTACCTTTTTGGGGGCTGTTAAATCTGTATTTAGCAATTATGTTCATGATTTTTGTACTACTTTATAGGTCATTTCTCTATTTTCTAAACTATCAAAATCTTAGTTTATCTAGTGTTTATTTCTTAGAGCTCTTTATTATTATTTGATAATTCCATTTTTCCTTTTGAAAATAAGAGTAACAATAATATAATGTCTGTGTTTTGAAAATAAATTTTTAGATGCACATTTAAAAAGAAAGATTTAGATACACATCTGAGTCGCGGAATTCAGAAGAAGAAAAGAATATGGCACTGAAGGAAAAAGAAGGTAAGAATTTTATTGCTTCACATGAGAATGTTGGCATTCTAACAGCTGACAGTCCCCAGCTCTAAGAAATAGATGCATTCAGTGCTCGGCTTCTTATGGAGAGACTTTTGTCTATTAGAGGAGAAGATTCTCTACCTTGTGAGATGATGGAAGAAAAATCTCCCATGACTTGGTCTTTTAAATTCTGCATGGTGATTTAATTTCATCACCATCTGGCCCATGTACTGTGACTTGTGACTTTACTTAGATATCTATACAAATTCATAAAAATGATTTCCAGCTGAATTGCCAATTCTGCCTGCTGTTATTTAATTTTTAGTAATATTAGAATTCATATATTTTCTTCATAATCTTTTAACTAAATCTTGCCCTGATCTTAACGCCATTCTTGCCCTTTTTCCTAGGCTAATGCTCTTCTTCCCTTATTAATGTAATAAATCATGTCTTGTATTGTTAGAGCAAAGTTTATAATATATGTGTATACATTACTTCATTTACTGACAACCCTGGTATATAGTATTTCTTAGAGGCAGTCATTAGTTGACTTTAAACTGTTTGAAGCTAATTAAGAATGTTGTAAAATGTAATAAGAGAATATAAGTGTTTAATACTATCAAAGTAAAAAATATTGGAAAGTGTGTCAGAAAATATGCTTTAAATCATTCCTAGAAGGTATTTTTATTTAATTAATTAATTCACTAATTAATTTATTTATATGTTCAGTTAGCCACTGTATAGTACATCATTAGTTTTTGATGTGGTCTTATTAGGAAATGGTTTACAGATTTATATAAGCTTTTTATCAATTATGAATTTTCCTCATTAGCCCAAAGTTAAATTTCTCTTTTTGAACTTAAAACTCTTGCTAGGAAAAAAGTACTGAATTTTTTTTTAATGTCATATAATTCTTCCACCCCCTCCCTTCCAGTTCTATTGTTATTAGTTATTTTATTCTAATTTCATGGATGCAATATCTTATTTCCCTAAAAATACTTTAGGTTTTTTTTGTGTGTGTGTGTGTATGTGTTTTTTAAAGATTTTATTTATTTATCTATTTGTCAGAGAGAGAGAGAGAGCGCACAAGCAAGTGGAGTAGCAGGCTCCCTGCCTAGCAAGGAGCCCGATGCAGGGCTTTATCCCAGGACCCTGGGATCATGACCTGAGCTGAAGGCAGCTGCTTAACTGACTGAGCCACCCAGGCGTCCTGATACTTTAGGTTTTTTAAAACTTTTCTTCTGTCTAATATATACATAATTTTTTTCTTGCTTGGTTAGATTTTTTAAAAATTTCATTTATTGAGAGAGAGAAAAAGAGAGGGGAGGGAAGGGGAGAGGGAGAGAGAATCTGAAGCAGACTCCACACTGAGCGCAGAGTCTGGTGTGGGGCTCGATCCCACAACTGCAAGATCATGACCTGAGCTGAAATCAAAAGTCAGATGCTTAACTGACTGAGACACCCAGGTCCCTCTGGTTTGATTTCTACCTTTACTTTTGGTAACTTTTCTTGAGTGTCTAGTAATCTTCGGCTATGTTCCCATTTAAAAAGTGAATTAAGCTAAGCTCTGTTGATACGGATAGGGCTTATTGACTTCAAGGTTTTAATGTAGGTTGATTGGATCATAAGCTGGCTTTTTTAAAATTAGGAAATAATTGACATATAACATTGTATAAGTTTAAGCTGTACAAGGTGTTGGTTTGATATATTTATATATTGCAATATGATTACTGCAGTAGTGTTAGCTAGCACCTTTATCATGTCATATATTTCTCATTTCTTTTTTGTATTGAGAACAGTTAATATTTAATCTCTTAGTAACATTGAAGTTTCTGATGTAATACTGTTGACTAATCACTTTGTTATACCTTAGATCTCTAGAACTTATTGATCTACTTGTTACAAGTTTGTACCCTTAAACTTCTCCCCAAATTCCTTGTTCCCTAGTGCCTGATAACTGCCATTCTACTCCCTGTTTTTACAAATTCAATTTCTTTTTAGTTTCCACCTATAATGGGTACCTGGGTGGCTCAATGGGTTAAAGCCTCTGCCTTCGGCTCAGGTCATGATCCCAGGGTCCTGGGATTGAGCCCCACATTGGGCTTTCTGCTCCACGGGGAGCCTGCTTCCTCCTCTCTCTCTCTCTTCTTGCCTCTGTGCCTATTTGTGATCTCTGTCAAATAAATAAATAAACCTTAAAAAAATTCTTAAAAAAGATTCCGGGGCGCCTGGGTGGCTCAGTGGGTTAAAGCCTCTGCCTTTGGCTCAGGTCATGATCCCAGGTCCTGGGATCGAGCCCCACATTGGGCTCTCTGCTCAGCAGAGAGTCTGTTTCCTCCTATCTCTCTCTGCCTGCTTCTCTGCCTAGAGAGTCTGTTTCCTCCTATCTCTCTCTGCCTGCTTCTCTGCCTACTTGTGATCTCTGTCAAATAAATAAAATCTTTAAAAAAAAAAAAAGATTCCACCTATAAGTGATGTCATACAATATTTGCCCTTTTCTGTCTGACTTATCACACTTAGCATAATGCATTCAGGGTTTGTCCATGTTGTCACAAATGGCAGGATTTCCTTGCTTCTCGTGGCTGAATGATATTCATCTTCTTTTTTTAAAAAGATTTTAATTTGTTTATTATTTTATTTATTAATGTATTTATTTATTTATTTGATTTATTTTTAAAAAGATATTTATTTATTTATTTGACAGAGAAAGAGAGACAGCGAGAGAGGGAACACAAGCAGGGGGAGTGGGAGAGGGAGAAGCTGGCTCCCTGCCGAATGAGCCAGATGTGGAGTTCAATCCCAGGACCCTGGGATCATGACCTGAGCTGAAGAAGACACCCAGCAACTGAACTACCCAGGTATCCCTCTTCTTTTTTTTAAGATTTACTTTATTTTATTTTTACTTTTATTTTTATTTTTCTATTGTCTTCCTTGTCTTTCATTCCTTTTTTTTTTTTTAGTACTATGTTAGTCACCATACAGTACATGATTAGTTTTTGATGTAGTATTACATGATTCATTGTTTACATATAACATGTAGTGCTCCATGCTTTAGAGAGAGAGAGTGTTTGAGATCAGGGAAGGTGATGGGGCAGAGGGAGAGAGAGAATCTCAAGCAAACTCCCGTCAGAGTGTGGAGCCCAACACAGGGCTTAATCTCAGGACCCTGAGACCATGACCTGAACTGAAATCAAGAATTAGAGGCCCGGGGCGCCTGGGTGGCTCAGTGAGTTAAAGCCTCTGCCTTCGGCTCAGGTCATGATCTCAGGGTCCTGGGATCGAGTCCCGCATCGGGCTCTCTGCTCAGCAGAGAACCTGCTTCCTCCTCTCTCTCTCTCTGCCTGCCTCTCTGCCTACTTGTGATCTCTCTCTGTGAAATAAATAAATAAAATCTTAAAAAAAAAAAAATTAGAGCCCCAACTGACTAAGCCACCCAGGTGCCCCAAAGTTATAAAAAAAATTTTTTTTTTTTTAAGTAGGTTCCACGCCCAGGGTGGAGCCCAGTGTGGGGCCTGAGCTCATGACCCTGCGATCAAGACCTGATCTGGGATAAGAGTCAGATGCTTAACTGACTGAGCCACCCAAGCACTCTAGTATTCCTTCTTTATCCATTCACCCGTTGATAGACACTTAGATTATTTCCTTATTTTGATTATTTGTGGATAATGCTTCAGTGAAAATATGTGTGCAGATATCCCTTCATGATATTGATTTCACTTCCTTCTGATATATACCCAGGAGTGGGACTCCTACAATATGTGGTTCAATTTTTAATTTTTTGAGGAGCTGCCATACTATTTTCCATAGTAATTGTACCAATTTACATCCCCACCAGCAGTGTATCAGGGTTCCCTTTTCTCCACATTCTTGCCCACACTTGCTATCTCTTGTCTTTTTGATCAAACCCATTCAAACAGGTGGGAGGTGGTATCTTACTGTGGTTTTGATTTGCATTTCCCTGATGATTAGTGATGTCCAATACCTTTTCATATTCTTGTTGGCCATTTGATGTCTTCTTTGGAAAAATGTCTGTTCAGACCCTTTGTTCATTTTTAAATAGGTTTTCTTTTTTACTATTATGAGTTCTTTATGTATTTTAAATATTAGTCCCTTATCAGACATGTGGCTGGTAAATATTTTCTACTGTTAGATTAGTAGATTATCTTTTCAACTTATCGGTTTTTTCCTTTGTTGTGCAGAAACTCTTTAGTTTAATGTAGTCCCACTTGTTTGTTTTTATTTTTGTTGCCAGTGCATTTTGTGACTTATTTAAGAAGTCATTGCCTAGACCAATGTCAAGGATTGTTTTCCCTGTGTTTTCTTCTAGGAGTTTTGTGATAATCTTTGATCATATTAAGTTACTTTTGTGAGTGGTATAAGGTTAAGCGTCCAGTTTTATTCTGTTGCATGTGGATCTCCAGTTTTCCCAGCACCATTTTTTGAAGAGATCATCCTTTCCCCACTGTGTGTTCTTAGCACCCTTGTCAACATTAAATGTGGGGATTTATGTGTGGGCTCTCTTATTCTGTTCCACTGGTCTATAGGCCCATTTTTAATGCCTGTACCACAATGTTTTGATTACTATACCTTTTTTTTTTTTTTTTTTTAAAGATTTTATGTATTTGGGAGAGAGAGAGCACCAGCAAGGGGGGAAGGGTAGAGGGAGAAGCCAACTCCCCGTTGAGCAGGGAGCCTGATGCAGGACTCAATCCCAGGACCTGGTATCATGACCTGAGCCAAAGTCAGACACTTAACTGACTGAGCCACCTAGGTGCCTGAGTATAGCTTTGTAACAGCTTGAAATCAGGTATTATGATACCTGTTCTTTCTCAGGATTGGTTTGGCTATTGGGTTATTAGCTGGCTTTTTTAGTACATTCTCCAAATATCAGGATCTATTTAAAAAAAAATAAAAACTTTAAAAAATTTAAGATAGTTTTAGAGGTGCAGAAGAGTTGCAAAAGAGAGTACAAAGTTCTCATATAGCCTATACCCAGTTCCCCCTGTTGTTAACATCTTATATAAGTATGCTCTGTCTGTTATAATTACTGAGCCAATATAGATACATTATTATTAGCTAAAGACCACAAATTGTTTAGAGTTCCTTAGTTCTTAACCTAATGTTCTTCTGTAGCAGGATCCCATCCAGGAGACATTGTTACATTTAGCTATCACATGTCCTTGGGCTCCTCTGGGCCCTGACAGTTTCTCAGGCTTCTCTTGCTTCTGATGACCTTGACAGCTTTGAGCTGGACTAGTCACATTTTCTATAGAATGTCCTTCATTTGGGATTTGTCTGATGTTTTTCTAATGATTAGACTGGAGTTTCGGTGTTTGGGGGTAAAGTGGAGGTAAAGTGCTATTCTGATCATATCATATCAAAGACACACATTATCAGCATGACATCCCTGATGATGTTGACCTTGATCATCTGACTGAGGTAGAGATTTAGCAGGTTTCTCTTGTATAGTGATACCCCTGTCTCCCCTTCCATATCGAATTCTCTGGGAGGAAGTCATTGCAGCCCACACTTCAGGAGGGGCGTTAGGCTCCACCTCCTTGAGGAGGAGTTACCTACATAAAGTATTTGGAATTCTTCTGCAAGGGAGGTTTGTCTTTTCTTCCCCGTTTATTTATTTAGTCAGTTATTTATGTCAGTATGGATGCATGGATATTTATTTTATACTTTGGGTTATAGTCCAATAATACTTTTATTGCTCAAATTGTCCTATCTTTGGTTATTTTGAGGTCTTTTCATTGGGTTCCTTGTATCCCTTTGACATGTCCCCAACTTTTTAAAAATTTTTTTCTTTTTAGCATTTACTTATTTTCAGGCACAAGATGCTCCAGGCTCATTTTGTGTGTACCCTGCCCCCGCTCTAGAATCAGACATCTTTCCAAGGACCCCAAGTTCCTGTGTTAGTGTGTGTGTGCGTGCACGCACAGAATGGTATTAGAAACTTATATCTGGGTAGCAGAGGTGCATGTTGCTACTGAGTATCATTGCTTCTGGGGTCTTTCAGCTGACAGAGTAAGGAAACAGGCAGGTACACTAACCCAGGTACATATATTTATCTACAAATATTTATACATCCATGTGTGAATATATCCATATGCACCTACATTAAGCTAATCATGAGTTTCTACTGATGTCTTCAACTGTAGTACAGTAGCATGGATCATGGTAGCCCTCTCCCCTTGCTTGTCGGTAACCTCCCACCACAGCAGTGAGAAAACCACCTCCTGCCATCCTGCCTCCATTTAATGATCCAATTCCAGTGTCCACAGATAGTGGTTTCAGAATGGTTCAGCTGAGCTCCCAGGGGAAACAGCGTTAGCAACCAGACTGTAGCACTCTACTTCTCTAGCTACTGTACCAGGGCCTGTGGGAGGTACAGAAAATAAACAGGAAACTGTTGCTAAGTGGACATTCTTTCTCTCATGACTTTAACTTAGTGAAACAGCAGGAGCAGGAACCCAAATTTCTGAATGATTCTGTTAAACAGCAGGAGGCAAATGACCCCAGCAGAGCCTCAAAACCATGCCTTCTATGGGAGGGACGACACTGTGGGGTTGCTGGAGAGGTTCTCTATACTCTGGAGCTGAGCAAACATGAGCAGGAGGTTCAGGGGCAGGTCTCAGGGGCCCTGGAGTAAAAAAAGGAATGAGTTTAGTTCCCGTGTGTGTAGTACATCTCACTCTTCCTCAAGCTCCAGTTACTTGGGTATAGTTCCTTTTGCCATTGGTCTGGCTGACTCCACACTCCCTTCCAAATGTACTGAGGTCAGCATCTTTTCTCCCCATTCCCTTCAGTAAGGCTATCTCACACATTTGTGATACAGTTAAAGTCTTCTGTCCATCTGCATTGCACCCGTGATCTCCTAAGTATTTTCTTAAATTCACCTATGTTAAATTCATTCTTTGTGCTATAAGGTTCTGTGGGTTTTGACAGACATACTGTGTTATACATTTAATGTTACGGCATCATGCAGGACAATTTCCCTGCCCTAAAAAAACACTCCTGTGCCTCACTTAATCCTCTTCTTCAGACCCGACAACCACTGATCTGCTTACTGTCGCTATAGTATTGCCTTTTCCACATCTAAGGCCATTTAGTGCTAGCAGAAGAAAGACTGGATCCCCACTGAGGGAGAATGGAATGTATACAGACAGATGTCTGCTGGCAGAAACTGGGCAGAAAAAAATGGTTTGGAGTCTCATTGTTCAGTTTCAGGGTTTCACTTGGTGGCCGTATTTTCCGTCTTGTGCCTCACTCCCACTGCTCGTGGTGCCTGGGGTCCCAGGTCCAGAGGCTTTGGCGTTCAAGGTCTCCAGAGATTAAAGCCCACACTGTCTGGGAAGGCTGGTGGTTGGTCGGCCACCCATTACTTTGGGTGGAGAAGCACACCTGGTGCCTGCTTTTTAAAATATAGTCTTTGTAGCCAATCTCCCATTTTTGGTTCTACATCTTGCCTCTTGCTCTTCCAAGGAACCAGGGCCTCCAATTCCTGAGCATTTCTAAAGTTAAAAATGTCATCACTCATTTCTCTGCAAAATCACCCTCCGCAGTCACTTGAGTTTCAGTGTTTCCTCTGCTATGCTAGTCTCTGTCAGCTTTCTGTCTTCCAAAATTATGCTAAGATCTCTTATTAATCACTATTTCATTTCTCTTTTCCTGGTGAGTTTGCCCAGTGTTTAACCAGAAGTCCTGTTTGGTTTTAGAAATTTCGTATTTTGTGCAATTGAGATTGTAACTACTGTGAAAAATGTTAACAGCCACAGGAATTGCATTTCCTTGTAGGACTTGTTTCTCCTTGGTATGTATTTTGCAAATACAGTTCTTAATGTAGTTGTGATAAAAATAATTGTGTGCAGTTAATTTCTCCATGAGCATTCCCAACCATTTCTTGGTCAGGAGTGAACCTACAAAAAATGATCAGTAGCATTCTTTTGAAACTTGCTGAAGTTAACATTTCTGCTTCATTTGTGGTTGCTCCTAGAGACACCATCGTAACTGTAACTGTTGGCAGGGTTTGGAAATTTCTATATTGACTTTCTTGTATGGAAGTTTGCTCTCTTACACATTCTCTTATTCTTTTGCAACAAGTGGAATAACAGTACATTAGACTAATTAATATTTCAGACAACTTAATTTTGGATATATCATGAAAAAGAGTACGGAACAGAATTCAAGATTATTTTCTTTAGTAACAGGAATAGCATATTTATAAAATTCCTAATTATTCTAGTAATTCCAGTAAATGGAACTGGTACCTTCTAATGGTTTATGGTTGTTTTACTGAGTGTACTGAAAGGACTGCATGCATTTTCTTATTCTAAGGGATCAAATGGGATGAGATGAAAGAGCAGTTTTAGGAAGGGGTCTCCTTCTTAAAAGTGAAGAAGGTGATGGCTTAAAGAATTGCTTTTAGTGTGCCCACTGTGGGCCACATGGATTCTCTTATGTGATCTCCTTTACTTTTATTCTCAAAATGACCGCTGGGATAGCTACGAACCCTTTACAGATAGGAGCCTGGAGCAGTTGTCTTCAGCGAGGACAGAGCCAAAGTGGGATCCCAGGACATATGCACTCTCCCCTGTGTGGCCTGGGGCTTTGGGCTGCTTTTCCCAGCTTAGGCTCCATATTCCCCCATATTTTCCTCCCAGGTTAGTGAGTGCCAGTATAACACATAAACTCTAAAGCCATCCTACCCTCATTCAAATATTTATTCCACCATGTACCAGTTGGGCCCCATGCCTCAGTTTCTCCGCCTGTAAATCGGAGAGAATGAAATGATAGTTGCTGTGGGAATTAATATTGAAGACACTTAGTATATATTACTCAGGTGTTTACTAAATAAGTGGGTAAATTCTGTTGTACTTCTAGTCCTTCTGCCATGCTCAGTACTTAAAAGTAAGCAGACATTATCTTTAGGCCTTGCTATAAGGGGAGAGTTCTAGGAAAACAGAGATGTGTATAGAGGTGAGAGAGTTTCCCTTCTTACATGGAAGATTTGAGGCAGACTGTACTATCCTTTAACCAAAATCTCACTCATCAGTGCCAACCCTCAAACGGGTGTTCTTAAATAAGATCTAAGTGCTTGTAAGACTGGCATCCACGTATCCTTGAATGGCTGCATAGAAATTTAATAAGAGTGGAAGATTCCAAGGGTTGGACTGGGATAATCCCAGGTGAGGAATGGTAAAATAAGCAAATCGTTTTGTCTTTATAAATCTGAGCTAGAATGGTTCCAAACGTATGTGATCCTTGTAGCTGTGAAGCTTCTCAGCTCTCTTGGCTCACTCAGACCCACAACGGAGATGCTATGTGCGGACATTAAAAACGGAATGATGCAACAGATGAACGCCCTCTGACAGCCTCTGCCTGGTTAACATTCCAGAGGCTCTCTCTCTGGTACACACAAGCAGCCAGGAGACATTTGGGTGAGGCTCTGGGTCTTTTCCTCCGGGGCGGTCGTAAGCGCTTATCCCCTTATCCCGAGGGCGAATGGATCAATGACGGCAGGTGCCATGCTGCGCTGCAGAGGCTACCTTTTAAATGGGGGAATTAAGTCTTTTATCACCTGTGGGCAGGTCACCTGCCTCAGGGTGTTATCCGCAGCCTGTAGGACTCCGGCAGAGCACATCTGTTTCAGAATACCAACAACTCCACGTGGTTTGGGGAACTGAATAGTTTTAGCAACCGCAGGTCAACCTGTGTTTGTATAACAGACAAAGTAAAGGAGCTGAAAGAGAGTTCATAGTCTGAGGGGTCAACAGGCTGGAAAGGCTAGGGTTTCTGAATCTGGGAGACACTTGGAAGTCTGAGGAAAGTATCTGGAGTGATTTTAATTGAACACTGTGCTTACGCTAGACTTGCAGTGGCCCGTACCCATGGTGGAGGGGGAAAGGGCGCTGGCTGGAGAATCAGTGGCTTTTGAAGAGGCCACAATTGAAGGTTCTTTGACGAGGCAAGTGGTCGGTGATCCCTGGATTCATGAGATTGTGTAGCAGAAAAGCAAACAGAGCTGAGGCTGCTAAGCCGACGGGGAGAACCCGTTTCTTCCCTTGTATTGAGGAGCAGGTGCTATGAAAGCACGAGAAACACCGGGGTGTCCAGCAAACCTGCTTTCACATCCGGTCTGTTGCTCATTTTAGGAAGCAGTTGATTAATACATGAGAAGTTATGGTCAGGGATTCCTTCATTTGTTATTTCCCCCCCTCACTGGGAGGCCCTGCCGGAACGACATCTCTGTATTTAGCTATCCAAGTAATTAGAATTCTTGACAGCACCTGACAGAAAGCTGCTGATATTAATAATTACTGGGTGATCATCTATTGCACAGAGGAAGAAGAGAGGCTATATCACATACCAGTTAAGAGCTGGGACCTGGAATGAAACCGCTGGTTTTCATTCCTCACTGTACCATTTATAGGCTTTGTGATTTTTCAGTAAGTCACTTTCTCTTTTGGGGCCTCAGTTTCCCCATCTATGAAATGGGAACAGTATGTGCTCTGCCCTCACTAACTGCTCATATTAACACCGTAGTTGTTATTGATTGTGTGACCACTGACTGTGGGAAGAATGCAAAGTCTACTGTACCCACACATCAGCCCCTTTCTGTGTCCTTCTCACATCAAGTATGATGCATGAGATGAGTGAGTAAACCAGATGTCTTCATGGTGTGAGACATTTCCTGTCTGTGACTTCAGTCTTTCTCTCTAGCAGCAGCTTTCTGGTGAGCAGCCCTGACTTCCGTTCATCCTCTCTCATGGATATTTTTTCCTGCGTCACCACCTGTGCAGTCAAGTTATTCTGGCTTATCATTGTGGGATAGATAAATTTTTATCAGTTCTTTTCCATTACCACGGGCTCTTAGGCAAGAGCCCTGCTCTATCACAAAGAGAAGGATTTGCCCCAACATTCTTGAAGTCTTCCTGTCCAGGGCAGTGTTTAGTCTTAATTAAGACAACACTGCAGAGGGGCAGGGAGTCAGGATTTCCATCCCTGTGTTGAGAAGAAAAGGACTCCAGAGAAAAGGCCGAGACCAGACATTTGCAGAGCTGCTCAGCTGGTTGAAAGTTGTCTTTGTTTAACTCCCAGCTTCTCAGAAGATTTTTCTCGGCTGAGTGGACTTGGTGGAGCCCTAGCTTGAGAGTGTTGCTTAGCAATGAGATCTTGCAGCACCCAATTCTCCAGAGTCAAGCGAACCATCCCCTGCCTTCCCTCCACCAACCCTCAGCTACCATCCCAAGCCTCCTATTAGACAATCAAGTGTATGCTGGAGGGAGGGACCAAAGAGAGGGGGCGAAGTTTAATCATTGAACTCTAAACAGCCTGGAGGTATTTAATCTGTAGCACCCAGTTGCCAGAGGCCCTCCAGCCTGAACTGGGAGCGGGCAGCACTCCGGAGACACAGGGGTAAACACCGCACAGAAATCTCTGCCCATCTCAAGAGAAACCAAACTTGGGGGAAAATGTTTGCGGTACACTTGATGGCGTTTTACTGCAGCAAGCTGAAGGAGGATCAGATCAAGAAGGTAAGGACTCACAAAGCTGAGAGATCCCTGATTCATTCTTTGCGGGCGGAACTGATTGATACTTTGCCTACATCCAAAAAGGATTTAAGACAGCTTATTAGAAAAGCTACGGGAACACAGGACCAGTGAAGAGCTCAGGGGAGGGGGGAGGAAGTCAATCTCCCGCAGGCTGGACATTACACATTGTCCCGAGCCTTGCATTTCACTTGGTACTTCCTGGTAGATATGGGTGGTAGATAAGGCTGGTAGATATGGGACTGGAGGGGATGAGAGTCTTCAGAAAGGTTGAGGATGACTGTGTTTGATATAAGGGGTATTTGGGAGGAAAAGCTACAAAGGAGGGGAGAGAAATTTTGAGAACTTTAAAATAATTCACATGATTCTTCATGTGCTTGAAAGAATGTAAGCATGGGAACCAAGAGGGGTGTGCAGTCATGGCACTATATATTACTGGCATGTGCTGTTTGCCAATGATGGGCCATCACTCGTGTGCATTATTTCATCACTTTGCTCAAGAAAACTCCACACAAAACACATCCCAAGGTAGGACTCTTAACAGTGGCCAAGCCTCAACCAAAGCCCATCAGCATCGTCTCCGGGAGGCCTGGTATGAGCCCAGCCTGCCCCGCTAGCCACTCTGGCTGCCAGTGCCTGGGCCCTGGGCGCTAGTGTCTCTCAGCTTACAGATAATAGGAGCCCTATGGGCAGACTTAGCCAAGGTCACCCAAGTATTTCAGGTAGAGTGAGGATTAGACCCAAGTCTCTGACTTCCCTAGCATTCTTTCCATTGTGCCACGATGCCTCCTGGCTTCTGGAACAGGGAGAGAACGCATGACCCCGTTACAGCCCTCTTGTGCTTGCTGTGAGAAACCTCCCGGAAATTCCGTTCATTAGAGATTTGGGTTAGAAGTTACAGCAAATCTTAAAATGTTGTAAGTCAATCTGATTTAAGCTGTCTTAATTTTCATTTATTGATTAGATTCACAGAGTCCCTCTACTGACTTCTTGAGGAGGTGGAAATGTCCTACATAGCCCTGCTGAAGGACTCACTTTCTGTTACTACCTGCTTAGTACAGAGGACACCTGCATGGTGTTTCTCCAGCTCCCAAGAGGGAGTCTTTGGAACCCTTACATTTGGTTCTGCAAACTGGTTTCATTTTCTTGGGCCCCTCTGTGGCGGTTAACCTGTTGTTATATCCTAGAATCAGGAAGGACATATTTGTCCACCGGCCTAGGTGCAGGCTCAGGAGGAAGGTTATGCAGCCTTGGCTGATTTGTCCCAGGTCCTCCGGGAGGAGGGTCAGCCTTTGTCAAGGCCGGAAGTTGACCCTTCCCTCACCCCTGCCCTCGCCCCTTCAAGAAAGCTGAAGAATGAGCTGTGTCAGGATAATTAGGAACACCGAGTATCCACTTTAAGGAATGGGTGACAGAGATAGAATGGGCATCTGGTTTATGGACTGCAGGATGACTCACAGGTTCTGAGAACAGGGGTTCGTGCACTCCTCCATGTGGTAGCAGCACACCTGGTCAAAAGGCACAGTCCCTTTCTCTCTCCGGGGTCAGGACGGCTGGCCCCTCCTTAGCTTCTGTGCTTCCTGCCTCCAGTATTGTCGAGTTCCTGGGCATTACTTGCCTGTGAGGGTTGCTATTCAGACCCTGGAACAATTTTAATTATTTTAATTTTAATCTCCCTATACCAACATTAAAACGAAGAACAAAATAAAACAGGAAGGAAGGAGAGAAGGAGGAAGGAGGGAAGGAGAAATCACTCCGGTAGCTTCTTTTCCAATTCAGTATATTGACATTATTTGACCTATTGAAAACATTGGGCTGAGTCTGGTCACTGACCTACAAATTGTTCACTCATAAGAGAAGGCCTGGCTAGGTTTTCAAAGTGTACTTTTTACAGTTGAGTAAGTCAACATTACAAAAAGGGAAAATGTTAACTTTAATCCCACCCCCCCCCACAAACACTGTCAGATTTGTCCTGTGAAAACCCTTATAATATGTTTCTGTGAATATATCATAGCTACAATTCTGAATTTTGTATCCTTCACTTATTGTTAAACTGTAACCACTTATTTTTCATAATTATCATTCTAACATCTTCTAATATTCAGTCCAGTTGGATTTTCTTAATTCCACCTTTTCCCTCTTCGGCTACCTTATTTCCCCCCAATTTTTATTTAAATTCTAGTTAGTTAACATATAGTGGTATATTGGTTTCAGGAGTAGAATTCAGTGATTCATCACTTACATACACTGCTCATCATAACTTGGCTACTTTCAAAAACATTTTTTTAACAATGAAGATATTGCTTTGAAAAACATAGGGATGGATTTAATGTTCTCCATCTTTGGGATTACTCTAAGGTTAGATTTCCAGAACTGAGATCACTTAAGTCAAAGAGGTGAACCTTTTTATGACTCTCAATTCATATGGGACCTTTGGACTAAGCGATCTCTAAAGTCACTTCTGGCCCCCACATTCTGTCATTCAGCAGATCTGAGCTTGTAGTTTTGGGATTTGTTCTTCCCACGTTAAATGTGCTGCTCATCAGCTCTTTTGTTTAGAAGATAATCCTGTTTTATGGTTTCAGATTCTTACCAAAAGTGTGCTTGGTTTTCTGTAACTCAGACACCCTCCCTTCGTGCCAGCAAAGAATGCACCTGTCTATGCAGGCCCCAGATCACCTGTTTGGATTTAAAATGTAGCTTTTTTTTTTTGCCCAAGCACATGTTTCATTCTTCCCTTCTAGCTACTGTACCAGGGCCCCTGGGAGGTACAGAGAATAAACAAGAAACTGTTGCTAAGTGGACATTCCTTCTCTCATGACTTTAACTTAGTGAAACAGCAGGAGCAGGAACCCAAAGTTCTGAATGATTCTGTTAAACAGCAGGGGGCAAACGACCCCAGCAGAGCCTCAAAACCATGCTTTCTACGGGAGGGATGATACTGCGGGGTTGCTGGAGAAGTTCTCTCTATTCTGGGGCTGCGTAGCACATCTCACCCTTCCCCAAGTCCTAATTACTTGGGTCACATCCCTTCCGTCGATTTTCTCCGTGTTTGTAGCTGTGCCAACCAATTAGTCATAAACAGACTCAGGGTGAACAGGAAGCTCTTAATGAAGCATGACCTGGTTCCATCCTATCTCTTCAAATATATTGAAAGCCCAATTGTGTTTTTTTTTTGTTGTTGTTGTTAATGGCTCTCTGATGGTTTTCTGCACTGTCTCTGGCCCCCAAATCCCTGGAGACTTGGGTCTCGGGATTGGTCTCCAGACTGAGCTGGGATGCCTGCTCACGGGGCCTGGCTGATGGCTAGGACCTGTCCTATGATACAGGTCATGTGACCCCTGCACTTCAGGTGTAATGTCTCTGTTAGGCTCCTGTGTTGTGCACAGAGCTGTGAAGCAAAACCAGGCAGTGGGGCAAGCAGTATGGGGACTGCATTCTAGTCCCAGTGCGCCACTCACCTGCAGCTGTCCCACTGCTGCGTCATGGCTCTGAGCCTTGGGGTCCTCACCTCTCAATCCGAAGCAAGAACTCTGGCCTCACTAGGCTGCCTCAAGCAATATCAGGGAGATTAAGTGAGGTGACGTATGTGAACGCACTCTGTAGACATCAACAGATGTTCTTAGCTTTAAAGAAAAGCGTGGGAGAGTGATTCCTCCAGGAATGCACTGACATCAGGTCTCCTTGTGACTTGGATGGGTAGAAAGACTGCTCAGTATGTGTATAAAGCGGGAGGGGCAAATACAGGGGATCTCTGCCACTGTCCCTACTCCTGCTCCCCTCAATAATCCATTCCAGTGAGCCCTGGGAATTCAGGCTGCCACTCCAAATGGTTAGTGTTAGCATGAAGAGGAAGCTGGTCTGCCGTTTCTGATATGACGCTACCTTCAAGTGGGCTGAGCATTGCCATAGTGATGTTTTTAACTTCCCTCCATTAGGGCAGTAGTCATTTGCCCCAATTTCCCATTTACTTGAGTGTCATCCACCCAATTCCAGCAGTAGTTTGAGCTGGCTTTGAAAATTAAACATCTTAATTAGAACAATCGCAGTTAAAAACAGAACGAAAATTTAAAGAATGAGAATTTATAGATTACAGTTGGAAACTGAATGGAGCTCTGAGCTTCCTAGCAGCCCATAAACAAAGGGAAACAAGTTTGGGTATATATGGTCATCATCATAAAGGAAAGGTTCTAGAAAGGTTCTATGCTTACAAGCTTAAGGTTCAAGCTCTAGCTAGTCTTTTGCAGTGGAGAGGCAATAGGACAATGGTGCAGGCCCTGAACTGGGAATCAGAAACCCTGAATCCTCTGTCGCTTTTGCCCCTCTATTGTCCCATCAGAAAAATGGGAGAATCCTTTCTACCAGAGAGTTTGCTCCCCACAGGAATAAAATCCTACCTCCCAACCTTCCATTCCATTCTGTTCTTCCAGCTCCCCACCTTGTCTCCAGCTTGGTGAGGGGTCAGGTAAGGAACCTTTGGGATTCCACGTCATGAAGCGGACCCCAAAGTCAGAAAAATAGCTTCATGATGGGAGTGGGAATTGACAGCCTTGACTGAAGGACAAGCCTCTCCCCGCCCATTGCCCAGCAGGCATCCCTGGTCACCCTGACTTCTGTTGTAGGTGGACAGGTTCCTGTACCACATGCGGCTCTCCGATGAGACCCTTTTGGACATCATGGCTCGCTTCCAGGCTGAAATGCAGAAGGGCTTGGGGAAGGACACCAACCCCACAGCCTCTGTGAAGATGCTGCCCACCTTTGTCAGGGCCATTCCAGATGGCTCAGGTGAGTGGGGTTAGGGTCTGCCAGGGACCCTGATGGCCCTGCTTTCTTCTTGGCTCCTGTACCGGGCTTCTCTCTCCTGTCTTCTGTGCGTACCCCTCCCCAACTCTCCATGCTTCTGTCCATTCGATACCACAAGTTTTGAACCAGAGTTCAAATGTATCCTGCTTTCTTTTCTGCATGTCTTGGCCCCACACATTTTATCTATTTACTTCCTGGAGTATCCCAACATTCTTCCCCTCATGAACACCAACTTAGCTTTTCGGTCTCAGGGTAGAGGTCACCGCCTCTATGTAGGAAGTGTCCCCACGCTGGGTTAGGTGCTTGTCCTGATTCCTGCCATGTGTGAGTTTCCCTACTGGGTCAATGCTCCATTAGAATGGGACCTGTGTCCTCTTCACCATGGTGTTCCGAGCACTTTGCATGGTGCCTGATGCCTACGAGGCCCTGAAATATTTGCCAAATGGAAAATAAACGGTATTTCATGCCTAAGTATCTAGATTCTAGGTCCAAGGTAGTAAGTAAGGGAGACAAAATGATGTGGTGGAAGAGGAAATAATTCAGGAAACCTGGCCTCTAGTCCCAGCTCTGATATTTCTTAGTGTCCTTTGGCAAAATGTTTAGGTGTAGGGCGCCTGGGTGGCTCAGTGGGTTAAAGCCTCTGCCTTCAGCTCAGGTCATGATCCCAGGGTCCTGGGATCGAGCCCCGCATCGGGCTCTCTGCTCAGCAGGGAGCCTGCTTCGTTCTCTCTCTCTGCCTGCCTCTCTGCCTACTTGTGATCTCCGTCTGTCAAATAAATAAATAAAATCTTAAAAAAAAAAAAGCCTATTTTAAAAAAAAGTTTAGGTGTAGTTTCTTTATCTGTAAAATGAGAGAGTTGACCTCAGTATTTGTTTTCTATTGTTGCTATAACGAGTTATCACAAACTTAGCTTCTTAAAACCATGAAATTTATTCTCTTACAGCCCCGAAGGTTAGATGTTTGAAGTAGGTCTCATAGGGCTGTAATCACAGTGTTGGCAGGGCTGCATTCCTTCCGGAAGCTCTAGGGTAGAATCTCTTTCCTTGTGTTTTCCAGCTTCCAGAGGCCACCTGTGTTCCTTGACTCATGGCCCTTTTTATTTCCAAACCAGCCAGTTAGCTTAAGTCTCCCTCTGAGTCTGACCCTTCCGCTTCCCTCTTTCACGTTTAAAGACCTTGTGATTACGTTAGGCATACCCAAATAATCCAGGATAATCTCCCAACCTCAAGGTCACCTGATGAGCAATTTTAATTCCATCTGTAACCTAATTTTCCCTTGCTGTGTTAACTAACATATTCATGGATCTGGGGATTAGGATGTGGACAAATTTGGGGAACTATTACTTTGCTGACCACAGCCTAGAGACCTTTAGTGGGAATCCACGAGTTTCCATCCAACTCCTCCATTCTCAGCCTCTGGGCAGAGCCATAGGAGGGACAGGAAGTAGTATCTACCAGGAGCCTTCTGTGGTCAGGGGTGTTAGGAACTCACTGTCTCACATAATCCCTAAAGAGCCCTGAGGTGTAACTGTTATGCCCTAGTCAGATGAGAGCACGGAGGACCAATGTCAGGGTCTCAGTGCTCTGACCAAGCTCCAATGGGGGCTTTGGGGCCCTTGAAAGAGCAGGGGCTGAAGTCTGGGGAGCTCCCAGGGAACTTGATTGGAATAGCCAGGTCCTGGACCCCTCTGGGCCAATGACGGGGTGTCACAGTAGCATCTACCATCCAAGAAGTCCCTGGGAACTGTGATGGGGGAAGCTTCTCCCCTCACTGGTGGGTAGGTGACTGGGTTGGCTAGGTACCCCTCTGGAGGGACATAAGCTTTGGAGAGAGACCGTCCTGCTTTGAAATCTGCTGAGTTCCAGACACTCCTCTATGAGAGTGCCAACGGGTCTGTGGTCCTTGACAGGTCATCCAGGGCCTTTCAGAGTAAGTGCCCTGAGTCATGGGTGTGTCGTGGGGGAGGGGGAATCAGGGCGAAGTCCTCCAGGCTTCCTGTGCTTTGGCTTCTCCTGCTGAGCTGTGTTCTCAGAATCAAGGGAAAGTGACTATGAAGGCCTGGAGAATGCTGGGATGGATGAGTCTTCTGGCCCTGGCTGCTCCAGGAAGGTTTGGAAGTGAAGTGAACCAAGTTTTAGAAGCCCTCTCCTCAGGCCAGGAGGTGGTGCCTCTCCTTAGAGCCTCTTGTCACATCATAAATCTCACCAGTGAGCCTGTTGCATGAGGTCTTGGGGCCTAGAGCCTCCACAGCATGTGGCCTCAGTAAGTCCCGGGACCACTGCAGTCCAGTCCACATCAGGGTTGTTAGGATCAGATGAAGTCATGTGGAAGGAGTGCTCTAAAATCTCCAAAACATTGCCCCAAGCCTTCTGTAGCTCCTGCGAGTTGGTGGTGTAATTTCATGGTCACTAACAAACAAAAGCCAACAAATAAAGTGCTACGAATCCATTGGGGCCTCCATTTCAAAAATGTATGCAGTTTCCAGAGAGATCCTGAGTTCACCTACTCTCTCTAGTTTCCCTCCTGTCGTCCAAACCTACCTGAGGGGGGAAACTGGTAGAGCCTTAGTTCCCTCCAGCCTTTCCATCAGGGAGCTGCAGTCCACTGTTCTTACAAAATGCCCGAGAAGTGTTAGCATTTGTGCCTCACCCTCTAGCAGCCACAAGGGAAAGGGGACTCTGGTTCTGCAGGGAGCAGGGACTCTGACTCTGGAGACCCGATTCCAGCTGCTGCTACTAAGGTGAGGGGGGGTCTTTAAGGGGAGCCCAGGGAGCCCTGATATGGTCAGCTGATGGGCCCAGGGGTCTGCTCTAGGACAGGGGTCCCCTGCTCGCCCCCTGGAGCAATTCCTAAACATATAGTTTCTCAGATCTCTCCTGTGGAGAGTCTGGATCTCCAGCAGTCAACACTGTCAGTCACTGCTGCACTAGGGAATGCGAACAGGACAAGGAGAAGGAAATCCTGGAGCCACTGAAAGGCAGGAGCATTATCTACAGAGGTGGACCATTATCTTATTATTATTAAAAAATTTTTTTAATGGAGATATAATTACCTTAACATTATATTAGTTTCAGCTGTACAACATGATGTTTGTACATACCACAAAATGATCTCCACAATAACATTCAGCAACATACATAGTTACACATTTCTTTTTTCTTCGAATAAGAACTTTGAAGATCTACCCTCTTAGCAATTTTCAAATGTGCAACACCTTCTTCTTAGCTGTCATCACCACGTCGTGTGTCCCAGCCCCATGACGGGAGGTCATAATAATTGTAATAATTGCTGTAGAGATCCTGACGGCCCTTCGGTGGCTGTTGCCTCTTCTTCAGGCACGTCCTCCCTCCCTCAGGGTCCAACGAGTCCTTTCTTTGGGGTCAAAGTCACAGAAGGGATCAGGCCAAGTGGTTTCCAGGAAATCCCCTGTTGAGTCACTGGTGAAGCAAGGTGCTTGCCTGCTGATAAGGGTGCTAGAGGCCAGAGGAAGTGAATCTGTGCTATGCTGCACGAGGGTTCTGAGATGACCTCTAACCTGAATTTGCAGCCCAGGAACCTCCTCTTCTATGAAAATCCCCCAGTCTATTCTGATCGGTGCCCGAGGCATTTTCCCCAAATCTCACTCAGAGCTGCGCACATCCCTGCTTAAAATCTTTCTGCAGCTCCCCTCACCTTCTGGAGAAAGCTCAAGCTCTTCGGGGTGGGCTAGTTTCCCCAGATCCTTCCTAGTTTATCCTGAGGCTGCATTTCTGTCTTCCTTCCTTCCTCAAAAGCAGCCTCCACCCTCCCTATGTGAGGTCATTCCTTGGCTCCGTTCCTCTCCCAGGGACCTGCTCTGGCTGGCTGCCTCCCTCCCTCTCGTTCTTCTGCGCTCAGTTCTGTCCCACCTCTTCTGGGGTTTAGAGAGCGTTCCCTGGGCTGCCCTAGCACCTGGCATGTTATTTGGTACAGAGTCATGCTCAGTGAATGTTTGTACATGGACTGTGTGATCTGCCCTATTTCCTGCTCAACAAGATAACATTTGGGAATACGTCTCTTGCTTGGTATGTGATGAAAACAGAAGTTGCACAGTATTAGGTCCCTGGATTCCTCCCTGAATAAAAAATGGCTCCATCAGGCTTCTTTGGGGGGCACATCTAGGGAGATAAAAATCTTGCTTTCCAGATAATCTCCACAAAAAACAAAAGATCCAGCTGGCTGGGTCTGGAAATGATCAAGGCCCGTGCTGCTCTGACTCTGGTCCACACACCTGCAGCAGCTGTACCTGGGAACCTGTTTGGAAATATCAAATCTCCAGGGCGCCCCACTGGCATATGACTCTTGAGCTCAAGGTCATGAGTTCAAGCCCCATGTTTGGTGTAGAGATGACTTAAATAAATAAATAAACTTAAAAAAAAAACAAAACACAAAAAACACCAGAATCTCAGACCCCACCTCACCACCTCACAATCTGCATGTTAAAATTCTTAGGAGAGTCACATGCACATTCAAGTTTGCAGAGCACTGCTCAGGAGGGCCTGTCTCTAGTTCTCTGATTGCCACAAACAGAGAACTCAGTTGAGCCGGGTGAGGAAAGGAGTTCTGTTTTACAAGGACACGGAGAGCAAAAGGGGGACGTACAGGATCTTGTGGGACTCTGAGGGCAGGAGCTGTGGTCCGCTCAGGTTGCACGCAGACTGGGTGGGACTCAGATTTTCCCCTGTGGTTTCAGCCTACATACATGGGGCCACCTTGGCCACCTAGCTGACCTCTGGTTTGGGGGATGCTTCTACTTCAGTCTTTATCACAAACTAGCAATTCTCACTGTTTTATTTCACATGTCACACGGAGTAAATCTGAATGGCCAGCTGGACCCTCATCCCCATGCAGCTGTATCTAAGGTCACATGGTACAAAACAAGGCCACTGGGGAACCAGACCTGTGGTCCTAGAATTTCACTCACATGTGCCTTGGGCATATATCATGCCATATAACGATATATACCGTACCATATAATGTACCTTATAACGCCTTGTACCTGTTCGCCACTTTTCAGGCACAGATAGTTCTATACAAAGGATTGTGGGTCCACAAGTATGTGTTCTTATCCCATATCTGTGGCTGGTGCAGAAGGCTGGCAGGAATCCTGGCTGGATCCTGAGTTGAAGTCACCAAAGTGGGCTGCCTCGCCTTAACATATGGGTCATATCTTACACTGGGCTGGGTCTGACCCCAAATATGAAGATCCTTGGCACTGTAAGGGCCATCCTTGGGTCCCTGTCTCTTTACCCTCCCGGGGTATTTCCCATCTGTCCAAGAGACTGAGGCTTGTATGGGGCTGGTTTCCCTTCCCTGCACGCCTCCCTGCCTTTTCCTCCTGCCTTACCAGCACTTTGCCCACACTTGGAATATCAGCTCCCTCGGCCTGGTTGGGGCATGCTGGACTCGGCTCCACCCTCGAGGCCCATTTCTGATACCATCTGCCTGAAGTGGGATCACATTGGCCTTCTCCACGTTCATGCCCTCCAATAAGGCCCAGTGGGCAGATTTGGGTGACGCCCCAACTTCTAAAGCTGAGCTGGCCATAGAACAGCCTTCACTGAATGATACTTTTTTTTTTCCCCCATAGAAAATGGGGAGTTCCTTTCCCTGGATTTTGGAGGGTCCAAGTTTCGCGTGTTGAAGGTGCAAGTCTCTGAAGCGGGGAAAAGAAAGGTCCAGATGGAGAGTCAGTTCTACCCAACACCCAATGAAATTATCCGAGGGAATGGCTCAGAGGTATGGGGTAGGGGCAGGCCAGGGGGAGGCCTTGACATCAAGTTTATAGCTGACCATGCCTTAGCCCAACGTCCTATGCTTTCTTTTCTCTGTAGCTGTTTGACTACATCGCTGACTGCCTGGCAGATTTCATGAAGACAAGGGGGTTGAAGCATAAGAAATTGCCCCTTGGCCTAACCTTCTCTTTTCCCTGCAGACAGACTAAACTGGAAGAGGTAAGGTCCATGACCAGGAAGGAAGAAGCCATGCAGTGTTTGGGGTTGGGGCTAGAGAATGTGGGCATGTTCAGGAGTCAGGCTGGGAACAGGAGAGATCAGCAGGAGTCTTCTTGTGTTGTTTTCTTCTTTTTTTTGTGCAGCGAGGTGGAAATGTGAGGCGGAGAGCTCGTAAATGCAGTAGCCTTGATTTTGCACTTGACATGGGCACGGCACATGGCAACGGGATGGTTTTTACCCCTTCATTCTCAGACTTGGTTGCATGGGGATCCCTGGAGGGCTTGTTAGACACAGATTGCTGGACACTGTCCCAGAGATTCTCAATCAGTGGGGCCTTAGATTTGCATTTCTAACAGCTTCCTGGGTGATGGATGTGGATGCTGGTGGTCTAGCACCCCGGACATAGCTGACTGGAACAAGAGCAGGAAAGCTTGGGGAGTTTCGCTCTCCATGAGCCCTGAGGAGAAGGCTGCAGGTGGGGTCATTGGAGGGACAGTGTTGGGACATACAGAGTTGGGACGTAGAATCTCAACTGTGCAGCTATCCAGCGGGAGGTCTCATCTCTGTGTGTGCCTCATACATTCAACTAATAAACAGGGAGAAATCAAACCCAATCTTATGTCAGTCTGCAAGAATAAATAAGGGGCCACAGGAAAGGACAATGAGCTTTCTGGGGTCAGGGAGTCACAGTCAAGAGTCAGGTATCCCCAGGCCACACCAGTCTGGGGTGGGGGCCCATGGTCTCCTCCTGCACGTGCTGGTCATGATGCCCAGCTGGTGGTCCATTCATGGAGAACCTTGACATCCCAGCCTGCCCTAGGATGTATTTGCTGTTGCTGGCTTGAGCCATCATCAGTGGGGAGGAGTGGAAAAAAGAATGGGTTATCATATCCCACAGACTTATTTTTGAATCATGGCTCAGAGCAAGCTGAGTTCCCTGGGCAAGTTTGTAACTTCTTCTTCTTCTTCTTTTTTTTTTTTTTTAATTTTTAAAAGATTTTTATTTATTTATTTGAGAGAGAGATTGCAAGTAGGCAGAGAGGTAGGCAGAGAGAGAGGAGGGGGAAGCAGGCTCCCTGCTGAGCCCACTTGTTTTTCCATCTGTAAAACGGGCAATAACAGCTCCCTGCCGGGCTGAGGGGATGTTTAGACCAGACTGTGCCTGTTGTATCAGTGGTAGCTGCAGCACCACCACAAGGACTGTCCCCATGTCAGTGGTTTCTTGGTGCTTTTGTACCTTATCCCCTGCCTCAACAGATGTTTCTGGAGGGCAGGCACTGTCTTATATTAGTCTTTTTTTTTTTTTTAAGATTTTATTTATTTATTTGAGAGAGAGAGACAGCAAGCAAAGGAGGTTAGGGACAGAGAGAGAGGGAGGAGCAGACTTCCCGCTGAGCAGGGAGCCTGATATGGGACTCGATCCCAGGACCCTGGAATCATGACCTGAGCTGAAGGCAGACGCTTAACCGACTGAGCCCCCAGGTGCCCCTGTTTTATATTCTTCTCTACTTGCAGGGTCTATGGCATGGTGTCTTGTATTTTATAGGTGATTATTAACTATCTGACAATTAAAGGTATAGCCAATCATTTACTTGAGTCCATTGAGTGGGAGCTAGCCATGATCTATCTAGACAGGGCATGGGTTGAGGTTCTCATTTTTATTATTTTATTTAAAAAAGGATGGGATGGGGCACCTGGGTGGCTCAGTGGGTTAAAGCCTCTGCCTTCAGCTCAGGTCATGATCCCAGGGTCCTGGGATCGAGCCCCGCATCAGGCTCTCTGCTCGGCTGAGAGGCTGCTTCCTCCTATCTCTCTGCCTGCTTCTCTGTGATCTCCATCTGTCAAATAAATAAATAAAATCTTAAAAAAAAAAAAAAAAAGGATGGGACAAAATTAGCATGAAGAAGTGTTTAGAGAATGTGAGAAGAGGCCGGGCTGAGTTGGGCTGTGCGGTGTCACTGTCTTTGCTGGCTGGAGGAGCAGAGGTCCCGGAGTCTGTAGAGGGAGTGGGAGGAAGAGTGGTGGGTATCAGACCCCGGGATAGAGATCAGATTCACCGAGTAGTTTAACAGCTCTGCTCTGTGCTCAGAAATGGAGACCTCAGGAAGAAGGAGGAGACCTCTCAAGCTCTGTTGGGGTTCATTTGAGTTTGAGAACCACACTTGTATATTTTCTTGATAACCAGGGGGTGACTGTATGGTTTGTTTATCCAAGATTTTGGCATTTTTCTAAGCCAAATCCCTACCAACATCTTTATGTAATAATAATAATAATAATAGCACTGTACCTTTGATTTTGGCATTGTATCTTGCACCGTGCTGAACTCCTTATGTGTATTATCTCATTAAAATCCCAAGCAGTCATATGAAGTAGATATGATTATTTCCATTTCATATTTGAGAAAATAACTGCAGCTCAGAGATGTTAAGAGACTTGCCCAAGGCCACACAGCCAAGAGCGGCTCAGCCCAAGCTCACCAGCTCCTGCCCACACCACCTTTCCAGAAAGACACAGCTCTAGAACTTTGTTTAAAATACCACCAAGGTGCCTGGAAGCATTTTGACCCATTTTGTGCCATTTCCCAGTAAGGATAGTCAGTTTAAACATTTAAACCAGGGAAAAGTGCTTGATTATATCAAGAAAGCAAAAAGTGCTTTTTCTCATCAAAGTCTAGTTGAATTATTTGCATTTTATAAAATTTCCCCCCAGACTGCCTTTCAGTGAAGTCTAAAGTTAAGTAGAAAAACTTTAGCCGCAGGAAATGTACTAGTGATAACAACTAAGTGTGGGCACAGCCGTTTCATCAAGGCTGTGCTGTGGATGTAGGCTTGTGACACCGAAATACGGGCTCTTGGAGAAGGTGGGGCTGGTAAGTCATCTGAGTGCAGGAGGAGGTGGGAAGGGGAGGCCCTCCTGAGGAGCGGGGGCTCTGGAGGTTTCTTTGTGAAACTAAAAGATGATGGAAGAAAATAAGAGCCTGGGAATTAAGACGGGAGGTCACTTCACTGTTGTTGTTTTGTTTTGTTGTTTTGAAATGAGGGAACAGAAAAGTCTTAGCAGAAGAGAAATTTCTGTGTCTCTGTGTGTGTTTCTGATGATAAAATGGTAATACTTTTCAATATAGAAGAGAGAGAGAGGGAGAGATAGAGAAGAGGATAGGATTGAAAAGTTTAAAGAAGAAGAAATCAGAAACACCTCTAATCCCAACCTTCAGGAGACCCAGTACTTGAATTGTTGGCCTTCTAGTCATGTCTATTACTAAATACTGATGTTACACTGTTTGCATAGTATGCATATGTATACACAGTTTTAAGAAATATAATAAGGTCCTTTAAAATTTTCCGCTTAACTGTATATCACAAGCATTTATTCTCCACTCCCTCATACACCGTGCCTCTAATACATACCACATTGTCCCTAGCAGCCTTTTTTTTGGCGGGGTTGCCCTCTTCTCACGAAGCAGGGATGTTCCCATGACCTATGAAGGAAGAAGTTAGGGAGGGCTGCCACTAGGTAGCGCTGGGGTGCAGGGAAAAAGCCCTGGTCTCTGGTCTGGAATCAGACCAGGGCATTCCAGTTGGACTGTGTCCTTCACTCGCCATGAGATCTAGAGCAGTTTCCTTCTTCTGTAAATCTCAGCTTTATCCGTAAACTGAGAGGACTTGGAGGGCATGGTGGGGAGTCTGTGAGTTTGGGTTCAGCTATTTGTTGACTGGGTGGCCTCGGGCAAATCTCTTAATCTCCAAACTTTTCTTCTAGCCTGAAACATTCTGATTATTCACTATTTTACAAAACTCTTGGGAAACACCGTTTTTTAAATAAAACATTTTTTTTAAAAAGTATTTTATTTTTAAATAATCTGTACACCCAACGTGGGGCTCGAACTCATGACCCCGAGATTAAAAGCTGCATGCTCTACCAACTGAGCCAGCCAGGCGCTCTAGGAAACACCACTTTTATGCAAATAATTGATAACGCAAAGAGAGAGCCATTTTTCTAGTCGAACTTAAGTTCCCAAGGGAGTCCCGCTCGCTAACACCACGTTGGTTCTGTTTTGTGGATCTGGCAATCCATATGCATCCTGTGTACGTAATGTGTATCTGCCACGGGCCGGGGATTCCCATCAGAGCATTCCTGTGATGGGGCAGGGAGATGAGGGTTCTCCGTTTCATGGACAAGTAACTGAGGCTCAGGGAGGTTAAATGACTTGACTAATGTCTTGCTGAGTCTAGGTCCTCAGCAATTGTCCTGTCTGCCATTCCGTGTACTGTTTCAAACTGCTCAGATGAAATAAAGATGCTTACAGGGTTAGAAAAAGCCTCTGAAGGAATGTTGAAAGAGTTGGGGGTGATTCAGCTTCAAGAGGAGAAGCCCGTACAGATGAGCTTCATGCTTGAGATTTCTGCCACTTATTGTCAGAGTTTCAGAACTGAGCACCTTCTTCATTTTAACTGGCTCTGAAATCTTCCCCCAGGGCATCCTGCTTTCATGGACCAAGAAGTTTAAGGCACGGGGAGTTCAAGACACAGATGTAGTGAGTTGTCTGACCAAAGCCATAAGAAAACACAAGGTGAGGGGTTCGCCTCCCTGTCCTAGCCCCTTTCTCTCCCTGTGGGGTTTCCTACTGTGTCTGTCTTGGAAGGAGAATCAGAGAAGGAATTGATCCTGGGGCAGATCTCACTGTGGTATAGGTGCAATCAGTTGTGACCAATTTGGGTATACTCACTGGTAAGCCTCGGTACATGGTGCTTGTTCCAGTGGCCATTGAAATGTGGCCTCACGCTTCCCTGGGACCTCCCCAGCTGCCACAGCCCCCTCAGAAGGTCTTGATTAGACCCCGTGCATGTGTAATGCTCTAATCGCCTTTCCTCTCTGAGCTTCAAAGATTGCTTTCTTTCCAATCTGGCCGTCTCTCCTATTTTCTACTCTCTATTCGTGGGTTACCTCTATTTGTTGAATAAATTTTATGATAATCTAAACTGAAAAAGCAAGACATGGTCCTTACTGAGCTGAGAAGTAGACAAATAAATCCAATTATTTGTTGTCCTGACAGTGAGAGCAGTATTTTGATGGATACCCTTCTAGTCTTTCTTCTCTCTAAAGATGCAATCATAATCTTTTGTAGCTTGTGTTTTCCTTTTATTGTTTCATTTCACTTTAGAATGCTCCCCCAAACCTTGGGGAACCATATTACCTTGGGGGTAATAATCCAAGTTGACTCGTCAACATGGGAAGCCCAGATGAGAAATCCGTGGTGCTGCCCATGGAGAGGACTTGGCGGAGGCTGGTTAAGCTGTCCCTGTGGGCGAGGGAGGGCTTTGCTCCCAGGAGAAACATGCTTTCCTCGGGGGTCTCTCCAATAAAGGCTGGATTCCTGGTGGTCTGTCTTCATATTTCCATTGCACAGAGGCCTTCAGCCATAAGGCAGGAGCTTGGGTTCCAGTCTTTGGTTCCCAACTGCCCTTTCTCTCTTCTAGACCCCTGAATCTGACAGAGACCCTGTCTCTTCCAGGCAGGATCTAGTGATTGTCTCCTCAGCTTCACAGCTCTTGCTTCCTCTCTGGGAAAAGATAAAGGGATGATGCCCCCTTCCTGCCCCCTGACGCCCTCTGGGACTTGTGTTCCATCAGGACATAGATGTGGACATCCTGGCCTTGGTCAATGACACCGTGGGGACCATGATGACGTGCGCCTATGATGATCCCTACTGTGAAGTTGGTGTCATCATTGGTAATTCAGTTTGACTTGATTTTCTAGGTCGGGAAAAGGGGCTAGTCTGGGGCTCAGTTTTAGCAAACCGAGTACATTCTGTGGGAGGGTACTGGCACTTTCTGTTCACGAGATATAATGTGGAAAAATGGAAAATTAATGCATCCATTTGACAAACACTTGCGGAGTGCTTCTTGGGTGCTAGGCCCTGTGCTGTGCATTGGGTTTGCAGTGGAGGTAATTCCTGTATTCCTACGGCTTTCAGTGGGGAGCTGTGTGAAAGGCCTGAAAGGTCCAGACAAGTAATATCAGGTCATGCTCGGTGTGAGGACAAGAGGGAAGCAGGCTGAGGTGACTGAGGAGGAGTGTGATGGAGGGGGGAAGACAGGTCTCTCTGAGGGCAACGTTTGAGCAGGGACCTCAGGGGATAAGGAGGAAGCCACAAAGTGGAGATGGAGAGGAAGAGAGGCTAAGCAAGGAGGAGACCTGTGGCCTCTGAGGTGGGGTTGGTCTGGGATGCTCCAGGAACCCTAGAAGCTGGTGGTGGCTGAACCAAAGTGACTGAAGGCTGAGAGGCCAGAGAGAATGGACAGGACCGGGCCGACTGCACAGGACATGGGACATGGTCCCTGTGCGGTCTTTGGCTTCCATCCTGAGAGGAGGCAGGCAGCAAGGCCCTGGAGGACTTCGGGTGGGGGTGGATCAACGGGATACGCGTTTTTAAGAAGCGCATTTTGGCCTCTGTGTCAAACAGAGAATCGAGTCTTGCGGGCAACAATGGAAGCAAGGTGGCCAGCCAAGAGGCCATTCCCCTGGTGGGGTGTTGCAGCACAGTGGAGGTATCTGCTGGGTGGTCCTCAACACCTGAATGGGAGGGAGTCTGCCAGAGGCGTCCGTGAGAAGGCAGTGTGGGGGACCAGAAGCTGGGTGGATTGGGTTTATCAGCTGTTCTTGAACAGACCCTACCGTCTCCACATCCCTCTCCTAGGGAGAGTTTTCTGAATCGCTCCTCAGCTGGACGTTCCCAAAGGGCAGGATCTTTACACGTAAGGGGCTTGATCTGCCTTTCCAGTTCCCAAGACCCACAGCTCGCCATAGGATGGGCGCCTGCAGCCACGGCTTCCAGCCCCGTCCACTGCGTCTCAGCGACTGCATCTGGCAGACTGCAGATCGGCTGCCACGCCTAAACTGTGTCCACGCTTTTCTTAGAAAAGCTTTTTCCACGTACTGCATTACATTCGCTTTTCTCATTTCTTATTTCTCATGTTGGCTTTAAAATCCTCAGACCAGAGCATCAGACAGGGGAAGACACTTTAAAAAAATAATTTTTTAATCAGCTTTGAGCTGTGAAAATTCTCATGTAAGGTGTACAACCCAATGGTTTTTAGTAGATGTCGAGTTTCCTGACCGTCGCCACGATCCAGCTGTAGAACATTTCCATCATCTCGTGGCAGGGGGGGTCTCCCACGGACTATCCATTTGTAGCCACTCCCCAGTATTCTCGTGCTGGAGGCATTTCCTTGGAGTGATTTTGTGTTTGAGTAATGGAATGTTGCGTTCTTCTGTGATAGCTAATCGCTGTCAAAGATAAGGATGTAGCTTCTGCTGGGAGCAATTTGTGGCAGGCCATGAGTAAAGAATATTTTTAGTATCAGTAGAGAAGAGGCTAAGTAGTTTAGGGAAAGGATTAAAAAAATGACTGGGTGGGTGAATTTTTTTTTTTTTTTTTTTTTTAAATTTCCAAGGTTAGGTTCACTCTTCCTTGTCTTTGTAAATGTGCTCTGTCAGCTTTCATCCATATTCATGGGACTTCCTCACAATCAGCTCCATTCAGGACAGCAAACCATTAACATCTGAGAAGTGTAGACTTGACATATCAGCTTTATTCCTCATGAACTCCCAGGCTTGCCAAAGCTGCTTCCCTCAGTGAGAGCCGGCCCGGGAAGTGGATCAAAAGCACTTTGTGGTACATTCAGAGGGCTCTCAGGCACTTGAGAGGTCTCTGTGTCTCTGCCCAGCTGGGAGCCTTTCGGTCTTTGCCTGTTTGCTCTGATCCCTCGTGCAGGCACCGGTACCAATGCGTGTTACATGGAGGACATGAACAACATCGACCTGGTGGAAGGCGACGAGGGGAGGATGTGCATCAGCACGGAGTGGGGGGCCTTTGGGGACGACGGGGCTCTGGAGGACATCCGTACCGAGTTCGACCAGGAGCTGGACCTTGGCTCTCTCAACCCCGGGAAGCAGCTGTGAGTCCCCTTGTGCTGTCATCGGGGCGTTGGCATCAGGAAATACCCAGTCCCTCAGGTACACCTTGAATGTGGGAGGCTTTCCAGTGGTGACCAGTTACCTGTCACAAGGCCAGGCTTGGGTTTTAGTTTCATCGGGCACCTATGAAAGTGAAGGCGAGGAGATGGAGTGATCTCCTCTAGGTCATAACCCAATTCTAATTCAGTCCCTAATTCAGTAGTGTGTACATGTGTGGGAGAGGGGCTACCCCTGGGGACCAGGTGGTTTGCGTCCTGCCCTCTCGGTACCTTTGGACGCTCAGCCACAGAACAAACCCAGTGCAGCCCAAGGGAGCAGGACCCAGGGAAGCTTGTAGGTGCTGCGGTACCTTCCCAGCTCAGGTCTTGGGGAGTCTTTCTCGGCTCTCACCCCATGCTCACCAGGAGAAGAGCTACTGGGGGTCTGCATCAGCTCCGCCTACACTCTGAGCCCCAGGAGCTACACGTCTGAGTTTTCTTTCCTTTCTATGCACGATGTCTTACACGTTACTGGTTCTCATTGTTTGTTGAATGAAAAGGTATTTAAAAATTTAAAAAAAAAATAATTTTAGGCTTACAGAAAAGTTACAAAAATGGTTCAAAATTCCCCTTCATCCAGATTCTTTAAGTATGAATGTTCTCTCTGTTTCTTTGTGTATGTATATACATGCACATATACACAAAATGTCTGAATAAAATTACTTTTCTGAGCCATTTGAAACTAAGTTGCAAACATAATATTCCTTCACTCCTGAATACTTCAAAGTGTATTATCTGCAAACAAGTATAGTCTCTCACAGAACCAAAGTATAATCGTCAAAATTAGGAAATTAACACTTAATCAGTTCTAATATCTAATTTACAGACCTTACTCAAAATTCATTAGCTGTCCCATTAATGTCCTCTATAAAACAAGAAAAAAGGAATGATCCTGGCCCAGGCTCTGTTCAGGATCACACATGACAGCTTGTGGCTTTCTCTTGAGCCTCTTTGAGCCTGGAAACCCTCTGTAGTATCTCTTTCTTTTTCGTGAGCTTAAAGCATGCAAGCCATTTATTGTACAGAATGTCCCTCAACTGTCCGAGGTTTCCTCGTGATTAGATTCAGGTGTGCATTTTTGGCAGGACGGTCACAGAAGAGACGTGGGCCCTCCTCAGTGCATCATGTCTGGAGGCCCTGGACGTTTGTTCATCCCTCGCTTCGCTCCCCCAGATCACTCGGCCAGGGGGCTGCATAACAGGTTCTTCTCCCAGAGGTGGTTACTATCCCTTCTGTCATGAATACTATCTGGTGAAGAGATACTTGGAGACTATGGAAATATCCCCTTTCCCATTAACTTTCACTCTTTATTTTGAGCATCTGTTGATGAATTTCTAAATTCATTGTCTTTCTTTGTTGTGATTCTCCTGTAAACCAGGGCTTTCCTGTCTCCTCCATCTATCTGTTTATCCTCATAGGAATCCTCATAGGATTCTTTCTCTTATTTAATGGGGTATCATTTCTTCCTATCATTATTTATTTTGATGCTTGGATATTTCCACATTTGGCCAACAGAAGCCCCTTCAAGCTGGTCCTGTGTCCTTTCGATGTGTTCTCATCACTCCTTATGGACTTCCTTATTTTCTGGCCCTGTAAGATGTTCCAGGCTTCTTATACATTTGTCTAGCCCCAGCCAATTTTCCAAGAAGCTCTGGTGAGTAAATACTTAAAGTACCTCCTAGAAACCATTCAGACAGTAGCACTGCATGCCCAGAAAGCAAATTTCTGCTTTGGACATCCCTGCTCCCCCAGGCACACACTCATTTCACCGGTGACACAGTAGTTACGGCCCAAGACCATCATCACCCTCATCGCCCTCATCACCCTCGCTCTCTCCATTTCACCTAAAATAAATTTCACTCCCCCAAACCCAACCTGGACTTCTTTTTATTGTCTTCTGTTTCTGCGATGTTCTATGACTTTCTCTAATGAAACAGATAAAAGTTGATTAGAAAACAGGTTGTCCTTGATTTTGTGCCCTATTATGTTGGGAGAATAAAAATTAAATTTAGTTGTTTGCCTGGGAAACAGTTAGTCATTGCTTGTCGGATGCATATTCGGAATCGAGGTGTGGGCAGCCCAGTGGGAGATTTCATCCACACTATTGGAGAGCCTTTCAAGCCCATCTCCTGGACACAGCATCTTTCTTTCTTGGCCAAAAGCATGGCGTAGGCATTGGAAGCATCTGAAAGTTGGATTTATCATGCCACGGTTGGTGGTCTGGGGGGCCCCTGAAATCCCTGAGGTTGAGATTCCTTATGCCTAATATGAGAATGGTATCCCCATGGTCAGGGGTGATAAAGATTCTTGGATTCAAGCACTTCATGAGCAGGAAGAAATCATAGATCTCCTCTAGTGCAGCTCTCTCCTTTTATAGGTTAGGGGAGTGCATTCCAGAGGAGGCAAGTGAGCTCCCAAAGGCACCCGAGGCTGTGAAGGGGCCTAAGGCCCCCTGACCCATGGAGTGGTGCTTCCATTTCTCATGACCCTTGGCCATGGGCCGTGGCTCATGGGCCTGGGCAAAGGATGCTACACACCCTTAACCGTAGCTGTCACTGATCTGTTCACCAAATCGTAGGTTTGAGAAGATGATCAGTGGCCTTTACCTGGGCGAACTTGTCAGGATCATCCTGCTGAAGATGGCCAAGGCAGGTCTCCTGTTTGGTGGCAAGAAGTCCTCTGCTCTCCACACTAAGGGCAAGATTGAAACACGGCATGTGGCTGCTATGGAGAAGTAAGCTGCCGGCTGGGTCCCTTCACTTTGTACGTGCAGCGGGTGAGGGTGGGTCGCCAAGGCGTGGTGTGCTTATGGCAGTGGCACAGCGGAAGGGACCAGATCCATCCTGATCTTCACCAGGACACCTTCAGACCTGGGCCCAGCTTTGGGTGCGCTAGCAATGCCTGCTGCGACTCGGATGCGGCTTCTTGCTGGTTTCATCGGCCAGGGAGTCTGGGGTTGGAGGCCTACGCCTTTCTTATATTTTGCTGCCTTCTTCCTCCTGCCTTCACCACCTGAAGTGGTGACTTAAAACTTTTTTAGGGTCCCAGATCCCTTTGAGGATCTAATTCAAATTCTGGACCCTTTACCACAAAAATGCGTGTCTGTACTCAATTTTGCTTATAATATCGGGCATCCTTGGGCCCATGCATGTCTAAGTTAAGAGCTCCCGCTATAACAAGAGGCTCCTGTACTTGGTACTGTTGGGGACTGGCCTTGGCTTTGGTGACTTGAGGCCTCACGCAGAGGTCCCTGCAATGAGGAGATGGCTGGTGAAGGCGACTGCCTCCAGTCCACTCAGGGTCCTGTTCTGTAGGCTTAGAAACCCTGGCATTGGCCTGAGCTTTGCAATCAGTTTCGATTCTGAGCTCCGCAGAGAGGCCTCTGACTGCTAGAGTCTGTTTGTGCAGAGCATGGCAGAGCCTGAGTTTCTGTGGAAGGCAGAATAGTACAGTCAGGTCAAATCCTGACCCTTGCACTTCCTAGCTCTGTAACTGGGGACAGGTACCCCACGCGATGCCTGTCAGATCTTCAGACGAGCGCCTGGCACATTGTGACAGCTCAGTGAACGGTGGCCGCTATGATCATTGTTGATACGGTTTTCATTATTATATCACGATGTGCCAGCTTGCTTGTATTCACAATCCCGAGAGGCGGGAAAGCTTGTTCTCTAGGCGACTTCCACGGGATGGCGAACCCTGGTCCTCTCATTGCTGTCCCCTGGCCAGGTATAAGGAAGGCCTTGCCAATACAAGAGAGATCCTGACAGATCTGGGCCTGGAGCCTTCGGAGGCCGACTGCGTTGCCGTGCAGCACGTCTGCACCATCGTCTCCTTCCGCTCGGCCAACCTCTGTGCCGCGGCCCTGGCCGCCATCCTGACACGCCTGCGGGAGAACAAGAAGCTGGCGCGGCTCCGGACCACGGTGGGCGTGGACGGCACGCTCTACAAGATACACCCTCAGTGAGTGCTGCCTGCGCCCCACACCCTCCACCCCCGAACGGAGACCCAGCACGCTCTCCCCGAACTGTGCTGCTTTTCTGTGGGGCTGGAGCCAACCACCTCCTCCTGCTGCTGAGTTTCCAGGGGAAGGGGAGACCGTATGCCTCTAGCTGGCTGGGTTATTTTGGGGGGATTGTTCTTAAAGAAATGCTCTGGTAAACCTGACTAGAAGGGCGTTCACCCAGACACTTATCCATCTGTCCATCTATCCATCCAGCTATCTATTACTATTGAATACCGACGGCGATTGGAAAATAAAATACACTCAGTTATAGATGGGGAGAGATCCGAAGGGCAGAGGTTGCCAAGTTCACAGGAAGGATATGGTAGGAAAATGCAGGGACATGAGAATTTCCCAGGACGAGGGAGTGGGAGAGCCCCTCTGGCTGACAGAGGTGGTGTTGGGAGTCAGGCAGGTATATGCTGGAAAGAGCTGGGGAAAGGACCCTTCCCCTTTGGACGCAGACGATTCTTGGCTAATACGTTATGTGCACACATGCCCTACTTACTGAAATATTAGTGATGAATAAAATAACCACTTCTTTGAGCCTCCAAGTGTCCTTTCCACCACCCTAGCTGCCCTAGCCCCTCCCCCCAGTCAGCCCCTTGCCTCCCCATCATCCAGTGACTGAAGGGTTGAGCCCAGCCCAACAAGGCAGCTCAGGACCCCCATTCCACACCTGTGTCTGTCCCCACTGACCAGGCCGGGTCTTTATGGTTGTTACACATTTTGCCATCGCCCCTGCCTTCAGATACCCAAAGCGACTGCACAAGGTGGTGAGGAGACTGGTCCCGAACTGTGATGTCCGCTTCCTCTTGTCGGAGAGTGGCAGCACCAAGGGGGCTGCCATGGTGACCGCGGTAGCCTCCCGTGTACAGGCCCAACGGAAGCAGATCGACCATGTGCTGGCTCTGTTCCGGCTGACTCGAGAGCAGCTCAAGGATGTGCAGGGCAAGATGCGGACAGAGTTCGAGAACGGGCTGAGAAAGGACACCCACCTGACGGCCACGGTCAAGATGCTGCCCACCTACGTCTGCGGGATGCCGGATGGCACAGGTGGGCCGCGATCAGAACTCCCACCCAAACTCCTTAAATCTAGTTAGGCTTTAATTTTTTTTTTAATTAAAAAAAAAGATTTTATATCTTTGAGAGAGAGAGGAAGAGAGAGTACAAGCAGGGGAGAAGGAGAGAGGGAGAGAGAGAAGCAGACTACGCACTGAGCAGGGAGCCCAACTCAGGACTCAATCTGAGGACCCTGGGGTCATGACCTGAGCCAAAGGCAGATGCTTAACTGATGGAGCCACCTAGGCACCCCAGGTTTTTAGTTTTAAAAGGCTTGTATTCATGTCTGTAATGGAGGGAGGGGGAGGAGGGTAGAAAGTCAGTACAGTGATTCTATTTGCCTTGGTGGATCCCGGGCATTTGCAATGGACAAATACCCTAGTGAGGTCACACGTGTGTCTGCGTAGCTGAGAACATGGCGTGTACATCATGCTGCTGGCGATGGAAGCCCAGGCTTTGCCCTCGGAGCTGCCATCTGGACACTTGGACTTGTCTGGCTTGTCTCCTGCCTGCTACCCTGCCTCTCCTCTCCCAGGGCTTGGCTCTTCCTCTCTGCTCTCATTGCTTTCTGCCCCTGACTTTTCTGACACTTGATTCTTCTCTGTGCTCAGCCAAGAGGAGCCACGACCCAAGGGGGTCCATTCTTTAGACAACTGACTTCATCTCTCTGAACCTCAGGGGCCTCACCTAGAAATAATGACCTTTGTAAAATGCTCTAGATCTTGTACTTTGTTTTGGAATCTTTAATTTCATCTCATCCTCAGAACCACTTGGGATGTTTCACAAAGAAAAAAGTGATTTCCATTTTATTGCTGCCAAAACAGACTCAGAGAGGTCAGATGGCATCCTCAAGGTCGCACAGCTGCACTTGGGGACTCTCAGCAGCAGAGATCTTTCCAGAGCCAATATCCTTCAAGTGTACATGGGAAAGAAACTAAGAGCAGTAAAAGACAGCATTCAAGGGTTTATTCTTTTGTCCTTTTCATCCTTCGGCCTTCATTTTTTAATTTTAATTTTTAAATAAAGATTTTATTTATTTGAGAAAGAGTGAGAGAGAGAGAGCATGAGAGCGGGGTGAGGAGCAGAGAGAGACAGACTCCCTGCTTAGCAGGGAGCCTGACGCGGGGCTCCATCCCAGGACTCCGTGATCATGAGCTGAGCTGAAGGCAGATGCTTAACTGACGGAGCCAGCCAGGTGCCCCTGCCTTCATTTGTCAAAGTTCCATTAAGCACCTACTGAATGTCAGGCTCTGGTCCAGGCCTGGTGATAGCATGGGGAGGGAAACACAGTCCCTACCCTTGTGGAGCCTGCGTTCTGTTGGGCTTGCAGACAATAGACAAACACCATATGAGGCCCTGTAGCAGCAGGGGCTATGAAGAAAATCGGGAGAAGGCTTTAGAGGGCTGGCTGGGAGTGATGTCTTTAGCAAATTCAGGAAACAGCAGAATGACCAGTGTGGACAGAACAGTGAGAGAGGCAGAGGGCAGGGTGAAAGGTCATATAGGACAAGCTCTGATGCTCCACCATGTCAGAGAAATGAGAGACACTGTTGGGGTGGCCTTGGATGGTAATGGGGGGCTGGCTTCGACATGCCTTCTTGTGAGTCAGGAGCAGGTGTGGGAATCCACATGTGGGACAAGCGGGGGGCAGGAAGAACCCTTTCATGCTCATGGGGAATAACTCCTGTCGGCCATAGAGACAGGATGGAAATATCCCCCAGATTTCACTGTGGTCAGTGTAGCCTGACTTGGATTCGCCTTCAGAGGCTCCTTGAGCTTAAGCATCATATGCAGCCTCTACCAGGTAACAAGAAAAGCGGGCTGGCCTTGGACTGGCTCAAAGCACCGTCCAGGGCTTGGAGGCTGCGCTGGGGGACTGCCACTCTCCTCTGGCTCGGGAGCCCCCAAGGACAAGGCTCCGAGTCGGCTCTGGGCCGGCAGCTCCTCTTCCTCTCAGTGCCTCCACACCAGCCCCTGCTCTCTGCATGCTAGAAGAACGCAGTGCCCACTTTTTCCCCCCGCAGAGAAAGGAAAGTTCCTGGCCCTGGATCTGGGGGGAACCAACTTCCGGGTCCTCCTGGTAAAGATCAGAAGTGGACGGAGGTCGGTGCGAATGTACAACAAGATCTTTGCCATCCCCTTGGAAATCATGCAGGGCACCGGCGAGGAGGTATAGGCGGGTTGGGGGAATTCCACGCCCTGGGGTGCCGGCCTGCCACCCCACTGCCCCGTGTTGCTGTTGGCCAGGGACGACTGCCCCTTTCTCCCCGCAGCTGTTCGACCACATTGTGCAGTGCATCGCCGATTTCCTGGACTACATGGGCCTCAAGGGAGCCCAGCTGCCTCTGGGCTTCACGTTCTCCTTTCCCTGCCGACAGACAAGCATCGACAAGGTGGGACAGCCCTGCAGACTTGTAGGCAGCCTGGCACGCTTCCCTCCTCCCCGAGAGGACTCTCACAGGGTCTGGGGCTCAGGGTAGCTGGGAAACATAACCAAGCCTTTGAACTATTTAATGTTTTCCATTTCTTATGTTCTATTTTCACCTTTAGGAAATAGCTCCTTGTATGTATACACACTATTTTTTTTAACTTTTTAAAAAATTAACATATAATGTATTACTTGCTTCAGGGGTACAGGTCTGTGATTCATCAGTCTTACACAATTCACAGCACTCACCAAGCACATACCCTCCCCAATGTCCAGAACCAGCCACCCATCCCTCCTCCCCACCCCCCAGCAACCCTGTTTGTTTCCTGAGATTAAGAGCCTCTTATGGTATGTCTCCCTCCCCAGTTCCATCTTGTTTCATTTTTCCCTCCCTACCCCCATGGCCTCCTGCCCTGCTTCTCAAATTCCTCATATCAGGGAGATCATATGATAATTGTCTTTCTCTGACTGACTGACTTCACTCAGCTTAATACCCTCTAGTTCCACCCACATCATTGCAAATGGCAAGATTTCATTTCTTTTGATGGATGCATAGTATTCCATTGTATGTATATATATACACACCCCACATGTTCTTTATCCATTCATCTGTTGATGGACATTTAGGCTCTTTCCATAGTTTGTCTATTGTGGACATTGCTGCTATAAACATTTGGGTGCATGTGCCCCTTTGGATCACTACATTTATACACACTATTTTTTTTTAAAGATTTTATTTATTTATTTGACAGATAGAGATCGCAAGTAGGCAGAGAGGCAGGCAGAGAGAGAGGAGGAAGCAGGCTCCCTGCTGAGCAGAGAACCCAATGTGGGGCTCGATCCCAGAACCCTGGGATCATGACCTGAGCTGAAGGCAGAGGCTTTAACCCACGGAGCCACAGGTGACCCTATACACACTATTTTAATCACCATGTTGTGGGGAAGTAAAACAGAGGCTCAGAGAGGTTAAGTCAGTTGTCCAAGTTGCCACATCTATAAACTGTGGTGGAAGGTTCCAACCCAGGACACTGGTATGAGAGCCCAGGCTCTTGCATTCTGGGGGAGACCAGAACTCAAAACCAATGTCCTGAAACCATCTTGGCTTTAATACACAGTACACCTATATATATAATTAAAACCCGCAAGTCAAGAAATAATGTCCTTGTTGTACGCATTACACTCTCTTTTCTATCCCATCTCATTTTGGGTATGAGAAGCTTGAGCCATGCTGGTCTTATCTGATGGGTCGGTACAAAATCAGAACTGGAACAGATCTCTTCAGAGCTCTGAGAACACCATGGAAACACCCATGCCAGCAGCTCCTTCCTGCCCTAATTAAATCAGAGAATGGGGAGACAGGGGTTTAAAAGGCTGAATTATCTGGTCACACACCTAGCTCTCTTAAAATTAAAAATGCCAGAAGGCTAAGAGCCAGAATATCCATTTCTCAAGATTCCATTTTTCAAACATGTGCTGAAAAGGAGTGATCAAGGATGTTCACTACAGCACCCCTTTTTAATAATGAAACATGAGAAATCGCTCCCATGGCAGCAGAAGGTGACTTAAAGACACTGGCAGGGCCATCATAAGGAATTACTTCCTTGATCTGCGTTTACCAGGCACACGCGTAGTGGTGCTCAGTGCCGGACACGGTTCTAAGTGCTTCGCAGATGCTACCCACCGGACTGGGAGGAACAGAGTAAGAGCGTGGGTCTGGAAGCTGAATCTTGGCTTCTTACTGACTGAATGACCGTGGGCAAATTGTTTAACCTCTCTGGACCTTGGTTTCCTAATTTAAAAACTGGAGATAAAAACAGTACTTATTTCCTAAGTATTCTTTATTTCTATGCAATTATATTTGAGGAATATTCTGCTCGGTGAAGACATGGGGCAGATCCACATGAACTGACCTGGAAAGGTCTAGAAGACACATTATTAAGTAAGAAAACCAATTTCCAGTAGTCCACACACAGTCTGAATTTATTTTAAAATACACGTAAACGGAGAGAAAGAGGTCTGGAGGGAGTCCTATCAGCCTGAGTAGAGGTTACCTCTCAGACTGGGGGGATGGGCAGTTAAAGGGGACTTTGTCCTTACTAGTAACACTTTAATTTTTTACAAGGGCAACATATTACTATATGACTGCTGCCATTAAAAATTAATATACCATTAAGGCAGCTGTGTGCAGCTGTCCACAGTCCTGAATGATCAATGAACCCCCAGGCATAGCAGCTCTTCCTGACCCAGGACACTGGGTCTCGAGGCCTCTCCCAGGAGTTCTGATAGGTTCATGGATACTCTGTTAAGAGAAGGGGGAGACAGACGGACAGCTGGGAGCAAAGCCACTGATGGCTAGGGAGAAAAAAGAAAGACTTTTAAAAATATATTATTTTTTCTGTAATAGCAACATTTTCAACTGGGGGTGGTGAATCTCTGGTGTTCTACGTACATCCACCAGTGAAGGGACAAGGGAGCCGAACTACCCAAGGACTTGGAGAGAAGGAGGGAGACCAGGGCTAAGGGCCCCAGGGTGAGATGGCCATCTAGCCCATGGGGGTGAGGGCACTGCTGTCAGAGCTGTTCACTCCTACTCCCACCCCAGCAGCTCTCTTGGCCTAGACGCCCCAGCTAGACCTGCTCTCACCCCACCCCCAGCTCAGGCTGCAGAGTCTAAGGCTAGACTAACTCTGCCTCTGGCTAGGAGTGTAAACTTGGGCTTTCTCTTAAAAATGAAAAATAGGATGCCTGGGTGGCTTAGATCTGCCTTCAGCTCAGGTTATGATCCCAGGGTCCTGGGATAGAGTCCCACATCGGGCTCTCTGCTCAGCAGGGAGCCTGCTTCTCCCTCTGCCTCTCTCTCTCTCTCTGTCTCATGAATAAATAAAGAAAATCTTTAAAAAATAAAAAAATGAAAAATACGTTTTCTCAATATTGTAAAAATTATACAAGCGAACTTTGGGAAAACTAGAAAATATGAACACAGAAAAAGGAAGGACTAAAAGGCACCCATAATCTTGTACCCAGAGAGAACCCTTGTCAACTTCCTGGGATAGGCATTGTTGCATACCTTTTTCTAGATATGAATGTGTGTGTGTGTGTGTGTGTGTGTGTGCGCGCGCGTGCGCACGCATGTGTCTGTGTGGTTTTTAAAAGAAGAATATCTGTATTTGTTTAGTGTGTGTTCACTTTACAGTGTGTGATGACCATCTTTCTCTAACATTCACTGTTCTCTGACAGCCTGATTTTTTATGACTGTTTAATATTTTCTATATTCATGCACAAGATAATAGATCTCTATCATTGGAATGATAGGCTGCCTCTAGTTTTTACTGTGGAACCATGCTTTGATGGATATGTTGCAGCTTTTACCTTTAATCACATCTTCATCTGTCCTTGGATGAATTAGACATGGAATCACGATGACCCAGGCCTAGTGACGAGCAGCCGACCACAGCACTTTGCATCTCTCTGATGCTGAGGTTGGGTAGTAGTCCCAGCAAACTGTTGCTCAAATGAATTTCTCCTCCTCTCCTTCAGGCAACACTCATTGAGTGGACCAAAGGCTTCAAGGCCACTGACTGTGAAGGGGAAGACATGGTGGACATGCTCAGGGAAGCCATCAAGAGGAGAAATGTATGTTACAGTGTTGAGGCTCATGCCTGACCTTGCGCCGTTTCCCAGGCCCCTTTGCTCTGCCACCCTGTGCCCCCCTTGGGCTGATACGCCCCTCCTGAGACTACCTGGTGTGCACACCCAACTTTACAGTTTGGCTGCTTCCTTTGCAGGAGTTCGACCTGGACATAGTTGCAGTTGTGAATGACACAGTGGGGACCATGATGACCTGTGGCCATGAAGATCCTAATTGTGAGATTGGCCTGATTGCAGGTAAGTGGTCAGGCATGTCCCATTAGCTAACTCATGTCTGATCTTCTGGTGGTTTCCTTTTTACATGGTGTGGGGCTGGGCCAGGGGTGGGGCTGGGCGTGGATGGAGCATTGTTCCATTACACAGATGCTCTAAAGCCAGCTTTGTCCATGGCAGAGATGAAGTTAAGATCAGGAGTCCAGGTTTCCTAATTTCTAAAACTTTACTTAGTATCTTTCTCCTTAAGAGCCCTAAGCCAACGTTGTCCTTTTGTTGAGGAAGGAGAGTGACACAGAAAGACAAGATTTTCAAATTAGGGTCTTGGGGCAGATTATCTGGAGTAGAAAGAAACCACTGTTGGCTTGGGGCTGATTTCCATGCAGCTCTGATGTACATCTCCTCTGTTAGCTGACCTCCTCTGGCTGTGGGTATGCAGGACGGGGAAGAGCTGGAAAGAAACCTAGAAGGGAAGGGGGTGGCCTGACATGTGATAGAGGCATTTGAGGGGCCTTTGAGAGAATTCTGGCAATGATTAAGGGCAAGGATGGATTTCAGAGGGCTGACTTTCTAATTGGCGAGGAGATGGGTAGGATTTGAACTGGTAAAGACAGAGGCGATGAGCATTGCAAGTGACAGGCACAGGTTAGTCATGACAGAATCAGGGAACGTTGTTCCAGTTGTCTGTCTGGGCTTCCTGAAGGGGAGCAGTGGGTAGAACAAGGAGATGGGGATATAGTGAGATGCTTCCAAGGCCAGCTAAGAGGTTTCATCTCACTGGAACGCTTACCCACTTGGTGATGACGGACAGGTTCCTCACTCTGCCTGGATTTGAGTTTCCTCATCTGTGGTAGGGGTCAGGCTAGAATTAGGAGGGCAATGGGGTGACACTCGTTTGATTGAATATAATACTTGCCTGGACTGTTGCACTGAGAATAGTTCTGAGATCAGGTCAGGGGCAAAGGAGAGAGAAGGTGGCCACAGACACCAATGTTTATGTCTCCAAGACTAGATAATTCCTCATGGTCCCTTCTAGCTCTGGCTGCTAAGCATGACTACTTGGGAGCCCATTTTGGGTGCCTATAGCTTCACAGTAATGGTGAGGATAAGGAAGAGATGATGATGTGATGCGATGATGAGGAGGAGGGGGAGGATGGTGTCCTCTCTTGTACCACATACTGTGTGGAGGAAGCATCTCGTTGTTTTCTTTAGAACAACCCTATAAGGCAGGGATTACTTCCTTTTTATAGATGAAGAAGATGGACCTCTGAAAGATGAGATTCTTGCCTGTAATCCCTGTGTTGTGAGGGTAAAGCTGGAATTCACACCCAGTCGTATCTGACTCCAAGCCTAAATTCCTCTCCGCTGCCCTCCTCTGCCTCTTTAGAGCCTGGGGATGTCTCTTGAGACTAAAGTCCCTTCATGATTCCTTTCAGGAACAGGCAGCAACATGTGCTACATGGAGGAGATGAGGAACATCGAACTGCTGGAGGGGGACGAAGGGAAGATGTGCATTAACACGGAATGGGGGGGATTTGGAGATAATGGCTGCTTAGATGACATCCGGACACAGTATGACAAGGAGGTGGATGAGGGGTCCTTGAACCCTGGCAAACAGAGGTGAGGAGGGCCAATGTGTATATTTAAGCAGGATGTTCAGTGAATGACTTTATCAGACCCAGGGAGGGGTACTACATTCATATCGTAGCCACTACAGCATTGTATTTTAATTATACGTCCCCATCAGAGGTCAGTGATGTGTCTTACTGGAACAAAAGCAAAATTCAGGACAAGTTTCCAAGAAGTAGAAAGAAGGGGTGACTTTTTCTAATTACCATAAGGTACCATAAGGTCTAGGGTGGCTTTGGAAGTGATTTAAACACAGTAACCAAGTTCACTCACTGTGGGCCAAGTGTCACAGAACAGGGGCATGCTGATTCAGTGGGCCTGCTCAGGGTGGGCTTCTAGGACATCCTAGAGGTCAACATCCTCAGCCTTTCAAGGGCTGCTACCAGGTTGGTGACCTCTGTTGTTCTGGGGGTAGGGAAGTGACAGCGGGTGGCAGATGGGAGCACTGGTTCTCAGTCATGATGTCACGTCCCACCAGGGGCCACAGTCACTGGGGAGGTAGATTCCCATTACTAGCCATACCAAAAATAGGGAAACCAATGAATGATTCTTTAAAAAAAAAAATGAGTACATTTTTGCTTGTGTTCTTATCTAGCTTCTCGAGGAAAAGAGAAAGGGGCAGGTAGGGGTAGAGGAAACGTGCTAGGAATTGATAATTAACTCAGGCCCATCCATGACAGCAGGTGTTGGCAAACTTTTTCTGTAAAGGACCAGATTGTAAATGTTTTACTATGAGGCCATATGGTCTTTGTCATAATGAAGCTCAGTGTCTTAGTATATAAAATAAGATGAAAATATAGATTTATCATGATGATGATATCCCAGTGGGGAAGTTGAACAGATAGGAAATGTAATGGGATATGTGGGCCACAGATGCCTTGTAACTGTGGAACCAAGAACCAAGTATCTGTACAAGGAGATACCTGGGGAAGGACAGGGCTAGCCTTAATCATCCTTGGGCTTCCTTTAGCACTAGTCTTTGTAGCTAGGAGGAAGATGAGCTGTGGGGAGCTCAGCTGAACCAGGGCTTGCTCCAAAAAGAAGGGACCTCATCTCTGAATCCCAACTTGGGACATTTGAGCATCATGGCTCTTCTTAAGGGGCAAGTGCCGCGTTCTTCTTTTTTTTAAGATTTAATTTATTTATTTGTCAGAGAGAGAGAGAGAGAGAGAGAGAGAGAGAGTACAAGCAGGGGGAACAGCAGTCAGAGAGGGAAGCAGGCTTCCTGCTGAGCAAGGAGCCCAATGTGGGACTCAATCCCAGGACCCTGGGATCATGACCTGAACCAAAGGGAGACGCTTAACCGACTGAGCCACCCAGGCAGCCCAGCCCCTCATCACTGTTAGTAACACTGTCTCACAGGCCTGTGCACAGTGCCTAGTCAGTGCCTTGTCAGGGCCTGCTGGTTACAAAGTCCCTTCTCCTCTTGTTTCTTCCCTCAGGGAGCTCACAGCCTGGTTTAAAAGGGGGGTTTGGCTCCCTTCCAACATGTTTCAAGATCTCCTGGTGTATGGAGTTTAAGTATAGTATTTCACAGAGCAGAATCTCTAATGGAACAGATTTCTTCAAATGCAAAGCCGAGGGGGATCTAGTAAACCAGATTCATAACACAAAGCCAGGGAGAACTGGCTCTGGGACCTGGAAAGGAGCTCACTCAGTGCCCGCTGTGGACCAGATGCTGGCCTCCCAACACTCTTGTAGGATCAGGCTTTTGCTCTCTGTTTTACAGATGATGGCTCACAGTACTTGCTCCTGTGGGGCAGTGCGGGGACCTGCCTTCCTCCCGGTCCACAGGGCTCCAAAGACTGGCTGTCCCGCATCGTGCAGACTTCTGTATTGCACTTCTCTGGGCCTACTGCCCACTCTGTACCACCCCAAAGCAGGCAGCTGTTGGATGCCAGTGGTCTACCTTCCATACCCAGACCCATGGTCCTTTCGTGAACCACTCACCAGGGCTGATTTTCCTGCTCATACCAACCTTATCCCTATTCTCCAGATACGAGAAAATGACCAGTGGGATGTACCTGGGGGAGATTGTGCGGCAGATCCTGATTGACCTGACCAAGCAGGGTCTCCTCTTCCGTGGGCAGATTTCAGAGCGTCTCCGGACCAGGGGCATCTTTGAAACCAAGTTCCTGTCTCAGATCGAAAGGTAATGTGGGATCAAGTTCACCTGGTCGTGTGAGAGGCCCTGACTGGAATGTGCTGCTGTCAGGCTGGGGTCCAGCAGACTTGAGATTTAAAAATAAAGACATGAAGGGCCTGGCTGGGCAAAAGGTTTCTTTCTGGAGCTGCTCTGTCTCTCTAGCTGCATGAGGAACCACAACACATAGTCAAAGGGCCCGTCGCGTGCCTGGGCCCTAAGCTTCCTGAACTGTTAACACAGGAGTTAGCTTAGGCTAAAAAAAACTGATCCTTTTTTATTTATGAAAAGATGATGTGTCCATAATATGAAAAAAAAACCTTTTAAAAAATCACCCATATGCTTGTGACTAACTATAACTGCTTTGATTTTTGCATATTCCCTTCCAAGTTTTTCAATGTGTGTAAACATATTTTAATAATTACAATCATAGCACACATATCATTCTATATATTATTTACTTAGTATTTGTACATGACCATTTTCCATTATAATTCGGTTTTCTATTTTATTTTTTATTATGAAAAATTATAACATATATAAGAGTAGAGGGAATGGTAAAATGATTGTAATGTTTGCATCACCACCTTCAACAGTGATCAACTCACAGCCAGACTCGGTCCGTTAATATACTCTTGCTTTTCCCACCCCCAAGCTGGATTAATTAATTAATATCCTGCCAGTGTTTCTATTTTTCAGATGGCCTAAAAATAATGTTTTTAGAGTTCATTTGCTTGCATCCATATCCAAACAGGGTCCATACGGTACAGCTGGTTGATATGTCTTTTAAAAATCTCTTTTAATGTATACATTTCTCCTTTTGTTTCCCCTTGGAGTACATTTGATGAAGAAACTGTCATTGTATCCTAGAAGTTTCCTGTGTTCTAGATTTCACTGATTTCACATTTAACATTTTTCTCTCCCTTGTATTTCTTGGAAACTCACAAGAAAACCAAGATGCCTGGTTAGATTCAGTATTAAAGTTTGGACAAGAATATGTCATAGGTGGCATTGAATTTTCTGTCTGTGTCTCTTTTATGTTGTTAGCAGTCACTGATGCTCATTGCCTAGATCTGTGATTGTAAAATGATGGCAAGTTAATGCTAATACTCCTGCATTTTCTAGCTGGAATACTTCTAGAAAGAGAAACTTCCTCCTCTCAACTCTTCGGTGTAATTATCATTTTAAATAGCTGTGTGATGTTACGTGATATTGCTGTACTGTAATTTACTAAACTTTCCCTTTAATATGTCTAGCTTATAATTTATGGAGTTCTGCAATTCTGAGCAACACCATAATTATTCTTTTTGTGTTATCATTTGCATTTCACAAATTATTTCCTTAGGAGTAGAAGCATTTGGTTAAAAGAAGCATTTCCCTGTGGACACACTTTTAAAAAGATAGCTCTGGTTTCCACCACCACCAGTGATGTACAAATGTGTTGGTTTCACTGCTTTTCCTACCAGCGCTGGTTCTTATTAGAGATTTTGTATTTGGAATTTCTGTCAATTTGCATTCATTCAGTTAATTTTACTGGTCTTTAAGGCCAGATGCCCGCAAGCCAAATACCACTTTGGGAGACCAGGAAAACTCGTTAGAAGTGAAAGCAGTGTACTTAATGAGAGAAATCTGCAGAGCAGATCTTGCTGTCTAAGGAGATGGAGGTAGAATCAGTAGCAGTAGCAGCAATTTTGTGTTTTCAGAAATGTTGATCAGCAGATACCCAGCATCCTTTTTTTTTTTTCTTTTGGTCTGCCTTCAACTCGTTAGATTCAAAGTTAAAAGTCATCATCTTTGATGACCAGAGGGATCCTCTTTTGCTGTAGGGGGCATATGGTTTCTTCCTCCTGTGCAAGAGATAAGCAGATGGACTATCTTTGCCTTTTTTTTTTTTTTTCCTGAGTACAAAGGAAGATGTCCCTGGACAAGGGTAAGTTAGCAGGACCTATATGCCTCTAGTAATATTTCTTCTGCCACACCAAAGGTGCCTGCTTTGGATGCTTTGATTTCCTGTTTCTAGGTATTTTATGTATGTTTAAACTTCATGTAATAAAAATCATATCCAATGTCATGCCAGTTGGGAATGGGAGGTGCTATGCGCACTGTGGCCCATTTCAAAGCACATTGTCCAATGGATGCACCAGGGACCTTGGGGGGAATCCCGGGCTTCCTACAGTCTCTGAGCCTGAGTTTAAGATTGCTTGTGCTGTGTGACCTGGGGCAAGTCGCTTTACCTCTCTGGATGACAATTTCTTTCCTTATAGAGGATAAATGCTCTACTGCTTAACCCCAATGATCGACCCAATGGTCAAGTAGGGGAATGTACATGAAGGAACTAGGTAAACTGTGATGGGCTAGGTGAGCTAGGTAAACTGTGATGGGCTGGATGAACTAGGTGAGCTAGGTAAACTGTGATGGCCAAACTGTGGAAAGAATTTCAGGTTTTATTATTTTACATACTAAAAAAAAAACCCCACTTTTTTTCATCCTATACAAATATTACTCATTCATAAGCAAAAGGAAGGGGCACCTGGCTGGGCTCAGTAGGAAGACCATGTAACTCTTGGTCTCGGGGTTGTGAGTTCAAGCCCCAATGTTGGGTATAGAGATTACTTTTTTTTTTTTTTAAGATTTTATTTATTTCTTTGAGAGAGAGAGAGAGAGACAGAGCATGAGCAGAGAGAGGGAGAAGCAGACTCCCCTCTGACTAGGGAGCCCGATGTAGGGTTCGATCTCAGAACTCTGAGATCATGACCTGAGCTGAAGGAGACACTTAACTGACTGAGCCACCCAGGTGCCCTGGGTGTAGAGATTACTTAAATTAAAAAAAAAAAAAAAGAGCAAAAGGAAGAAATTAAGAACTACCATAATCCTACCAGCATCTAAATAGATTTCCTTCTGCTCTTTTTTTTTCCTGAGCAAAGACAAGTTTTCAAAAACAAAAACAAACCAAGATCATATGGTACATAGCATTTTACCATCTATTTTTTTCACTTAATATGTTGTGAACATTTGCATTAAACATTCTCACGCAAGCTCATCATTGGGATCTACAAAGGATTCTATTACCTGACTACACCACCATTTACCTGTTGAATCCACTCTATGGCCAGACAGGTTATTTCTCAGTTTTTCTCCCTTGATAACAGTCTTCCCTACATATTCCCTGAGACAGTCAAGGCTATAATTTTACATTGTGTAGCTTGGAAGTCAGAGCTCCATAAGCTCCCTGGGAGATAATCAGGGTCTAGACTTGAGGCCAGCCAGTCCCCACAGCAGGTTCTTCTGTGCTTATGGTCCCATGGGCGGGTTCCTGTTCACTAAGGTGCTGATTTTACATTATTTATTAATTTATTCACTTCCCCATTGAATGTAGACAGCCCTATGCTGGTTTCTATTGAGAATACAGTCTTACCCTCATAGAGCATGTAGTCTAGTTGGGAAGAAAAAACAGAAAATGAGAAAAAGTTAAGGAGAAGGAAAGTTGGCCTCCAGTTGAACAGGACCCAAGTAGTGGGAGCTCCCATGCTCAGTGGGAGAGGTTAGACTGGGTGTGAGAAGGCGGGTGCTTGAATCCCTGCTCTCTATTCTCTGTGAGTAAGTCTCTAGCACCCTGAACCTCAGATTCCTCTTTGGAAAACGCACACCGGATGTGTTGGTTGCTGAATCTAATAAGAACTTCTAGTGAGATAATAGGTTTGAACATGTCTAACACAAGAGGTGCTCACACTTTATTTCTGGAAGGTGGTGGGACTTCCAAGGGCTTGGGGAGGCAGGTCGCAGGCTTCCTTGAGTCCCAGCTTCTGTGGCATTCTGTGCTAACTCAGCCATTGCCTGGATCATTTTTCCCTCCCTCCTCCTGGGACATTGGGGGCTGGGGTTTGTGAGCCATGTGGAGCCGGTTTGAGGGCTCTGGGAAGCAGGTCCTGACGTCCCACTCTGCTTGCCCGCAGCGATCGGTTGGCCCTCCTCCAGGTCAGGAGGATTCTGCAGCAGCTGGGCCTGGACAGCACATGTGAGGACAGCATTGTGGTGAAGGAGGTGTGCGGAGCCGTGTCCCGGAGGGCGGCCCAGCTCTACGGTGCCGGCCTGGCTGCCATCGTGGAGAAAAGGAGGGAAGACCAGGGACTAGAGTACTTGAACATCACTGTGGGAGTGGACGGCACCCTGTACAAGCTGCACCCGCAGTGAGTGCGCCGGAGAGGCCGGGATGGGAGGGCATGGACCCCACTCCATCTAACAGACAAGGTGTGAGCCTGCAGGGCTCTCTGCCCCAGTGGTTAGGATGTGGGAGTATTTGCCGTCCTCTCTGGACCCCATGCTCCTCAAGGCAGTTGTAATCTCCACGTTGTAGGACTGCGTAAGGATTGAGGGCCCAGTGCTCCACAAATGCAAGTGACTAGTCCTAACTACTCCCACCAGACCTCACGGGGAAGCAATGAGAACTGAGTATTTTGCACTGCACAGAGCATTTGTCAAGTATGAACAGGTTATAATTTTCTTAGCTCAGAGCCAGTGGACAGAAGGATTAATGTAAGTTTGAGTCCTGGCTCCACCACTTAGAAGCTGGGAGACCTAGCCCCAGTTTCTTACCATCTCTGAGCCTCAGTTCTTAATCTGTAAAATGATGACAAAAATCTTACCTACCTCATAGGTTGTCATGAGGACAAAGTTAAACAGTGTCTGTAGAGTGCATGGCACATCACAAAAATGTCAATCATTAAAGCTGTTACTATTTTTTTTGAAAGCCATTATTTTTCTTTAGTGTTTAATAGTTTTGGTGAAGAGAAAAAGTGTTAAGTTTATAAAGATTTCCAATCATACTGAAACATATACACGAACATACTGTTATTGTAATCCTGGATCATTAGCTCTTCCTATGATGATGACTCATTATCCAAAATAATGGACTGCTATCTTTTCTTGTTTTTCTCCTTAGGATCACTTATTTTATTATTATTATTATTATTATTTTGTTGACATTTGTCTCATTTGCTCTATTAATGGAAAAAAGACAAAGGAAATCAATTTTTTTTAAAAAACTGGGGTTTTCTGTTTTACTGTGCTTTCTACTATCAACTGTTAATTACTTTACTAGAATCATATGGACTTTTAAAATCTTAATTCATAACTGATTGACTAGAAAATGTCCCACAGACAAACTAACCCCCAAGGTCAATGTGCCAGAAGGCAGGGTTTTGGAACGATTCAGTAAGCAGCCCTTCACATTGCTTTCCCTCTGTCACCCCCATCTCCACCCTAACGCTTTAAGGCTTATCTGTAGTTTAAAATTAAAGGAAATGGATCATCTTATCAAAAGAGAGTAGATCCTTAGTGTTGAGATTTTAGGTATAAGAGAAGTGGGATTATAGAAATAAAAATGGATGTGGAAACAGAACTTCCTGTCCTCTCAAATGAGACCCCTGGATAAACATCTTTATTTAAGTTGGTCCATGGTGCTGGGATTGCTTATGAAGTGATATATATGCTATGGAATATGCAGTTGAAAGACTCTCATTCTAGCAAAATTAGTTAAAGAATATTTTCATTACTTTTGGTTCCACAAGAATCACTTATTTCTGATGTGGTACCAACAAGCCTCTCAAATCAAAACTGGACCAAAGGACAAAAACCACATGATCATTCCTTTTTTCTTTTTTAAATTTTTATTTATTTATTTATTTGTTTATTTGTTTACTTGTTTATTTATTTGAGAGAGAGAGAGCAGGGGGAGGAGCCAAGGGGGAGGGAGAAGGACAAGCAGACTCTGCGGAGCATAGAGCCTGATGGAAGGCTTGATCTCACGACCGTGAGACCATGACCTGAGCTAAAATCAAGAGTCAGATGCTTCACCAACTGAGCCACCCAGGCACCCCCTAATAATTGCTTTTAAACTGTTATTTATTACACTTTGTATGTATATTCTATATGTAAAACACCGATAATAGTCTCTGGCTTTAGTAGTTGCTCAATAAAAGGTACAATTAAAACATCTCTTCACCAAGTGGTACAGGAAGCCTGGAGAAGCAATCTAGAAGGAACAAATGAGCTTGGAATCATTCATAAATATGTTGGTCATGTATGTAATTGCTGATGATGTTTCTCTCTCTCTCTTTCATAGCTTTTCTCGGATCTTGCAGGAAACTGTGAAGGAACTGGCTCCTCGATGTGATGTGAAGCTCATACTGTCAGAAGACGGGAGTGGAAAGGGAGCCGCTCTGATCACTGCTGTGGCCAAGAGGTTGCAGCAGGCCCAGAAGGAGAACTAGGAACTCCCTCGGGCTTGGACCCGATGTGCCTTGAATATTGGCCAGCCTTTCCTCCGGCAGATGAGTTGGTCAGGGACCAACAGCCAAGCTTCTAGCTGACTTCACATTCTGGGTGGCCAAAAGAGAACCCTGGGTTCTCGGGTACTCCTGGCATTTTGTTACTTGGTGTTGTTTTCAGGGGCATTCAATGACATTTCTGATTGGCATATTTGACCCAAAATGGGCCAACTTGTAAAATCAAAGCATTTGGGCCTGAAATAATCCCCTTTTAGCAATTTTTTCAGTTGAGGCCTGAGCTGCTAGTTCTCTATGGCTTTGGGTCCCGTTGCTTTTGGACTTAGAAACATGTCCACAGTCTGCCCCCGTGGCCTGGCTGGCTGAGCTCTCCACTGGGATGCTTCAGCCATTGCTTGCAGTAGGTTGGGTCCTGATTTGCAGATACCCCTTTGAGAAGGATAGGGAGTCATGTAATAAACTGGAGATCTAATCTGACTTGTCCTTAACTCGTCATGCTGACGAGGGAAAGCGAACAAAGACTTTGGAGTATCAGCCCCAGGATGAAGAAAGGTTGGTTGCCAGGCAACCCTGCAGGAATCTTTTCATGCTTAAAGTGAGTTATATCAGCACCTGTAGGAGTTTGTTTCTCAATGTTGTGTGTGTGATGGGGAGGGGTGCCGTTTGGGGCACCTGTTTCGTTATACACGTGGTTTGTGTTGCTACTGTGGGTAGTTGTTTTCAGGACTGTTAGGGATATGAAATCCAGTAAATGAATAAAAAATATTTGATTTCCTAAGAATCTTTGCATGAGGTATCAGTATTTCATTGGGGAGGCTCGCTCACTAACTTCACGCCCTGCTTGTAGAATAAGGACACTGATGTTTCTGAGAGCATCTCTCTCACCCAAACTTCTTCCCAACAGGGAGAAATATACAGAGTATCTTCTGTAATACTTTTAACCATTTATCCAAATCTCATTTGAACAAGTACTTCATATGACGGGGGCATTTACCACGTGATCCTACAGCCCTTGCTTTTGAACAGCTAAAGTTGACTGGAGGGCCTTTGGACTTTCAAGCTGACATCTACCTTCCTGGAGCTCAGCCCTCCCCACCCGCCCTGTTAGCCTGCATTCTCCCTTCCAGAACTAATTGGACTTGGCCTGTCCTTGCCCATTTCTCCGCTGGATGTCCTCGATTTTTCTCGACCCCCGCATTAATCTGAACCACCTGTGACCTCCTACCTCATTACCGAATTACCTGTATGTGTTTCTCATCTGGCCCCTAGATTGAAAGATTTTTTTGTTACATACATTTTTTTATTGCTCCAGTGAACCCAGGATGATGATGTTCTTACTAAATGCTTATTAGATGGAGACATGATTGAAAAATGAACTGTTCCAAGAAATTTTCTTTAGAAGGAGTGGAAGCCATTATCATGGGCCACAGACTGAAGAGAATAATATCTCAGATCATCCAGGTTGGTTTTATTTTGATTTATGTACTTAATTCCTGGTGGTAATTGTTGCCATTTGTTGAAGCAGAATGTTCAGAATGGAGGAGGCTGAAGGAGGGTAAGAGAGAGGCCAGCTGGGGCTGGGGACACATGAGGGAGCTGAGGTTCCCTAGGAACTCTTTTTTCCTGTATCCAGTAAACGTGTAGAGAGATACTGCTGTGGGGAGGGCCTAGATTTACCAAAATGAATTTTTTTGGTTTGTATTTTAAGGTTATACCTCTCTGGGGATGCTGTATGGATTTACTTCTCCTTTTGTATTTTGAAATGCTTCTTTGAGGTAATGTTCCGCCTTATCAGATTTTTTCTTCCTCAACCCCAAACCTTGTAGTCCTTGTTCTCTCTCCCGGGTTCTCTGTTTCCTTGGGAAGACACGTGCAGCCCCCAGTCCCCTTCCCTCCTGCCTCTGTTGGGAGTCTTTGCCTTCGCCCTCCCGCCTGGACGGGTGATCTGGCCCAGAGAGGCAGGCACTTGGGCCACCATGTGTTTGGCAGGTTTGAGGAGCTCACCCAGCTCTGGGCTATTACCAGGAAAAGAACCCCCAAGGTATCTAGGCAACCTTGCACATTCTGACTAATTGATAGCATCATAGAATCTTTGAATCTGAACGGAACTACAGAGAGGGCACACAACCATCTTGCTGTCTTTGGACAGGCCGGCCCCTGAAACACCAGGGGCAATGGAAGGCTAACTTCTCCTCAAAGTTTACTAGGCAAGACCAGCAGCCACACCAACAAGGTAAAGTGTCCTCGTGTGAACCCGACTTTTCCTCTTAGGAAGGGCTTCTTAGTCTACATTTCTACCCTGTGGTTAGTTTCTCCCAGTTACCTTTTGGCTAAAAAGAGCTGATAGATTTAAGAACTAGATTTCCCCCCATGACTCTGACTCTTCAGAAGAAGGGACCTCCTTCCCGTTTGTCTGTCTTCAGAAATCTTGTGTACACTTCTTCCCATTACCTGGAATGCGGGCTCTTTGAGAGTAAGGACTGGGATCTCGTCTTTCCTCTTCCCCGGAGCCTGCCACAGTGACTGGCATCGAGTAACCGTTAGATAATTCTCTACATGGATGAATGATGGATGCTCAAGCAAGTGTGTGGCCGAATTTATGGCTCTCCCTTGAATCTCTTCATTCTTGAGCCTCTCCCAATGGGACCTGAGCCTTATACACGTGAGATTTTCTATAAATGTTCATCCAGTGAATGCCAAGCCCTGTTCTAGGCACCGACGACCCAAAGGAATAGAAGACAGCACTCCTGCTTTATTAGAATTCACATGCTAGCAATGAAGGACAGACATAAATACCTTCAATAAATAATGCTTCTAAATGCCTAAAATACATGAGAGTACAAGGAAAGCCAGTGGTATTGAATGACAATTATTAGATTGAAGTGGTGATTAAAGTAACATAGGGGCTTATTTTTTAATGCACTATAATGAGATCTAGCAGGAACCTGATAACAACCAGAATTCTGAAATCCTGATGAGGGTAAACAGTATTTTGAGACGCTTGCAACAACAGCACAGATATGAAAATGTCCATGGTTTCTCCCGGAGACAAAGTCCCAGGTGCTGCTACCAGTTCTGTGGTTTGTTACCTGCATCCAAAATGGAACAGGGATGATGAATTTCGATGAGCGGTGATTGAAAATCAGTCCCAAAGAAGCTCGGGGACTCCCCACTTTGGGGGTCTCTCCCGGGGGCCGAGATTAATAATCCCTGATTGAAATGTCATATTAGACCTGGCACTCAATCAGGGAGGGCGTCTTAGATGGCAGAGAGGCAGTGTGGTTTGGACTCAGAAGAATCAGGCATGTTATTCAACCTCTCTGAGCTGCAATTTTCTCCCCTAAGAATGGAGGATGCTAGAACAATCTAACAAGGTTATGCTAACTACACAAACTAAATACGTGGACGCAGGGATCGGCTGTGAGCCACTTGTACACATGTGAAGTCGTTGCATTACGGCTGTTGCTGCTGTTAGGTGGTGGTCTTATTGGTATGATCACCTGGAACATCAACCTAAAGGTCCTTCCGAGCTGATTGCCCAGACATGCGGATCGGTAAAGAATGGCAATTGGGAGAAATGCATTTCTCACAACCCCTTCCCTCCACCTCTGCTGTCTTGATATATACACTCTTGTACTGTTTCACAGTTGAAACTCCTCGTGAACCATATTTTGTTAGAGGAAGGATGACTTGGGCCAAGTCAGGAACGGTAGAGGGATCTGGTAGCTCATTTTTGGGGTGAACTACGAGGGTCAATTAGAGGAGAAGAGTTGAATTCCTTTCTTGTCCAGCCAGAGAAAGAATGATGCTGGTGAGAAAATGAAGCTAAAAATCTTCTTCCTTTTTTTCTTTTTTTAATATATAAGAAAGAGAGATAGCAAGGTAGGTTACTGATAATACAGGGAATCAGAATGGTTTGGGGGACTGACCTAAAAAGCAGTGATACATTGACAGCACAGGGAAATTCGGCGGGGGGGTGGGGAGTGGCATTTACAGCACTGTCTGTTTGTGGCCCAGTTCCTGCTGAGTTACCTCTGTGACAGCCAGCATGGTCTAGAGTGGCCTTTCACAGTCAGTCAGTCTGGAGTCATTCTTTCCTCTAGTGCTCCAGTGAAATGGTTCAGTTCTCTATCCTACATACTGCAGGGAGGCCTGTCTCCACTTATTATTTAACATTCCCGTAATGGAATACTTACATCTTCCAATTACTCCTCTTATTCCCGCCTCCAGTTTGCTTCCGCTCATCTCAGTTAATGTCACAATTCCTGCAGCTACTGCCTCTCTCTCTCAATCTCTCTCTCTCTCTCTCTCTCTGTTTTGTCTGATGTATGGAACTGGCCCTTCCTCTTGGATTCCCCAAACACCATTAACTCAAGGCCAGTGTCTGGAACAGACTGAGCTAGAAGCTTGGGGATTGTGGAATGGGGACCACTTCACAGAATAGGAAGCAACTTAAATATGAGTATTAGATACCAAAATTCTATGACTGTCTCCACCCCAGAGAATTTTTCACAGACTGTCATTCCCCATAGGCTCTGCTGGTTACGTGGATTATGATTTCTCCCCAAATCCTCTGCAGGCTTCATTCTCATATCCTTCTCTCATTAGAATTCTGGACTCTTCCCATAAAATGAAAAATTCTTACTGTTTTGTTTCATAGAGCTAATGACTCTTCTATAGCATCAACCCACACCTATGCCAGCCCAAGGGACCTCACCTTTCCCAGCCAAAATGTTCCCATTGAGGTATTTGAATAAAAAGAGGGATTTTCTCTCTAAAAGGAATTATTCTGTTCTCTTACAGTCAAGTTACAGCAAGCTTTTTTCCTTGACATCCAGCAAACTGCCCATATTTTAAGCAATGACATCATTACTACAGTCAAGATAATAAACATATCTATCACCACCAAAAGTCTCCTTGTGACCTTTTGTAATTCCTCCTTTCTGCCCAGCTTCACTTTCCTTTTACTCAGTTAACTATTGAGTGGCTCTCTGTTTCTATATAATTTAATTTGCATTTTTTAGAATTTTAAATAACCAGAAGCATATAGTTGGTATACTTTTTAAATCTGGCTTTCTTCACTCAGTATACTTATTTTGAGATTCATTCATGTTGATGCAAGTATTGATTTCATTCCTTCGATTGCTGACTATTCCACTGTATGGATATACCACAGTTCATTTATCCATTCATCTGTTCATGGATTTTTGTGTTAGTTCCAGTTTTGGGCTATTACAAATAAGACAGCTATGATCATTGTATACAAGTCTTTGTGTGGACCTCTACTTTCATTTCTCCTGGGTAAATACCTAGGAGTGGAATAGCTAGGTCATTGAATTAAATTTTTAGACAAAAGCCAAACTATTTTCCAAAGTAGTTGAACCATTTTATATTCCCATCAGTAGTATATGAGAATTTGAGTTTTTCCACATCTTTGCCAACACTTGGATTGGTTGGTCTTTGTATTGATGGATTGATTGATTGATTAATTGGTCTTTTTAGTTTTAGACATTCTAATAGGTGTATAGTGGTATATAATTGTTTTAATTTGTATTTCCCAGATATTTAACATTTCTTCATATTTATGGACCAAATGTTTTCCTTCTTCTATGAAATGTTTTAGCCATGGCTTTTGCCTATTTTTAAATTGAGCTCTTTGTTCCTTCTTATTGATTTATAAGAGTTCTTTATATATTATAGATCTAGTCCTTTGTCAGTTTTAGGCATTACCAATATTTTCTCACTTTTTTCATTTTCTGTAAGGTTTTGATGAACACAGTTCTTAATTTAATATTGTCAAAATTCTTAATCTTTTTTAAAAAGTTAGCATTTGGTGGGGGCACCTGTGTTGGCTCAGTTGGTTAAACAGCTGACTCTTGTTTTCATCTTCAGTCATGATCTCAGGGGTGTGGGATTGAGCCCAATGTCAGGCTCTGTGCTCAGACTGGAAGTCTGCTTATCCCTCTCCCTCTGCTTCTACCCTCGATAGCTCATTCTCTCTCTTAAATAAGTAAAATCTTTTAAAAAAAGTTAGCATTTTTTTTTGTTTCTTAACCAATCTTTCTTTACCCTCAAGGTCAGAAGAATTTTCAATAGTATTGTCTTCTTTTTTTTTAAGATTTTATTTATTTATTTGACAGAGATCACAAGTAGGCAGAGAGGCAGGCAGAGAAAGAGGAGGAAGCTGGCTCCCTGCCAGGCAGAGAGCCCGATGTGGGGCTCGATCCCACAACCCTGGGATCATGACCTGAGCTGAAGGCAGAGGTTTTAACCCACTGAGCCACCCAGGTGCCCCCAACAGTATTGTCTGGATGGCTTAGTCAGTTAAGCAGCTGCCTTCAGCTCAGGTCATAATCTCAGGGGTCCTGGGATCGAGCTCTGCCATGTCAGGATCCTCTGCTTGTGCTCTGTTTCTGTCTCTCTCTCAAATAAATAAATAAATAAATAAAATATATTTTTTAAAAAGTTTTGCTTTTGAGGGGTGCCTAGATGTCTCATTTGGTAGAGCATGTGACTGTTGATCTCAGGGTTATGGGTTTAAACTCCATGTTGGGTGTAGATATTACGTAAAAAATTAAAATGATTTAAGTTTTGCTTTTTACATTTGTTCTCAACCCAAGTGAAGATGATTTTTTATATGGACAATTTACAAACCAATTTTATCCCCCCCCCCTTTATGTAACTAATTTTACAAGCTCTGTTTCTTAAATAGTCTCTCCTTCACCACCGACATGACATGACAGCTTGTTAAATTCTACAAAAAACAAAATTCAAAAAAGCCTTATGGTAATTGTGTTGATCTCGCATTGCCTCTGTAGATCAATTTCGGGAGAATGACCTCTCTCTTTTTTTTTTTTTTTTTTTAAGATTTTATTTATTTATTTGACACAGAGAGACACAGCGAGAGAGGGAACATAAGCAGGGGGAGTGAGAAGGAGAAGCAGGCTTCCCGCTGAGCAGGGAGCATGATGCGGGGCTCAATCCCAGGACACTGGGATCATGACCTGAGCTGAAGGCAGACACTCAATGACTGAACCACCCAGGCACCCTGAGAATGATCTCTTTAAGATACTAATTCTTCCTAGCTAGTCGTCTCTCCATTGATTTGGGTTTTTCCAAATGTTTTCCAAAAACCTTTGTAATTTCCTACATAGGTCTTGCATTCTTTTGTTCTTAGGTTTATTCTTAAGTAGTTTATAGTTTTGCGATAGTTTTATGATACAAATTTGTGATTAAAAATGCAGTTTTGGGGTGCCTGGGTGGCTCAGTGGGTTGAAGCCTCTGCCTTCGGCTCAGGTCACGATCTCAGCGTCCTGGGATTGAGCCCCGCATCGGGCTTTCTGCTTGGCGGGGAGCCTGCTTCCCCTTCTCTCTCTCTGCCTGCCTCTCTGCCTGGCTTGTGATCTCTGTCAAATAAATAAATAAAATCTTTTTTTAAAAAAATGCAGTCTTTAAAAAAAAATCTTAGTTACTAATTTGTTGCTAGTGCAAAGAAATGTAATTGATTTTTATTATTAATCTTATATCCAATTACCTTACTAGACTTTTCTATCACTTTTGGAAACCTTGTACCTTGTTAGTTTGAAAAAATTTTCTATGGAAAATAGGCAAGAATGTTACAATGAATGCCCATTTATCCTTCACCTAATTTCACTGATAGATAGTATCTGCCAGATTTGTTTTACTCTCTGTGTGGATACATATGTAATGTAATAGGGATTACTTACTACTCATATTCTAGTTTTGCAAAATCATTCAAGAGTGAATTACAAAGATCGTGACACTTCACCTCTAAATGATTTATCATGTATCTATTGAGAACAAGGATAATCTCTTACACAATCACAGTGAAATGGTCAAATTTAGGAATCTCCTCTTATTTCTAGTTATTTAGATTGTTTGGATTTTATGTATAAACTGTCATATAATCCACCAATATTATCAGTTTAGTGTTTTTCTTTCTATGTCTACACTTTTAATTTCATTTCTTGTCTATGTCACCTAAATCATACAGTACGATGTTGATGTGAAATGGCAGTGGTGAGGATTTTTGTCTGACTCCTAATTTTAAGGGGTATGTAACTACACATTTCTTCATTTAGGATGATTTTTTTCAATGCACGGTTAGTGTTTTATTTTTGAAGAACGGGTCTGAAACATCACACCAACACAAGCTGTAAAATTTAAAATAGTTATATAGGGATCTGTTATAACATATGCAATGACTGTTCCCTTGACAAAAATCTCGATCACGGAGCTTGTGATAAACCCAGTTGCCAGCAGCGCTGGGCTTTCTAGACACTCAGCATTTTTCTCTTATCTGCACAGACTTCTCATCAGCTGCCTTCTGCTTTTGCTGTGTGATCTCAGAGTCCCTCTGCTTTCTCTTAGAGGTAGTTAAGGTACACTCCTTCCTCTTTCCCTTGCTAATTTCCTGGGATCTCTTCTTGTTTTCCTGATGGCAAGTTCTGATTGGTTTCCACAGGCCCTGGCGGCTGCTGGACTGAGGCCAAAACAGAGTGATTAGGAAAAGCTGGGGGGTCTCTTCTACACTCAGGGGCAACCCCCACCTGGGGATCTTGAAGCCTGAGCCCCTGCAGGTCCTCCGTGAGGCAATGCCTCTGCTCCATCCTCCTAGAAAGATTCTTAGGTGTTTTTAGGAATAACTTTTATCAGCTTAAATAGGTTCTCTTTAAGTCATAGCTTATTAAGACACTTTGTGTTTCCACAAACAGGTATTGAATTTTATCAAATTATTTGACTACACTATTGATGTGGTATAAAAAAATTTTTTTTTCTCATTTACTTACAAAAGTTGAGTGACATCTATTTAATAACATTAAAGCACCACTGCAATGCTAGGTAAACCCATCTTGGTCATGATTTATTATCATTTTTATGACTGTTGGATTTGATTTGTTGATATTTTATTTAGAATTTCTGCATCTATATTTATGAGTGAAATAAACCTCTCATATTTCTTTTTCATACTGTGACTGTTTTTGTGTGGGTATACTAGCCTCACAGAATGAATTTTTATTCTCTCAAAGAATTCATTGAAAGTTCTGTAGAATCCACTTCAAAAGCCATTTAGGACTTGTGTTTTCTTTGGGTTAAGATTTTAACTACTGCTTCAATTTTTTTGAATAATGAGACTATCTGGGCTTTCCATTTTTTCTTCAGTAAGGTTGATTAGGTTGTTTTTCCAAGAATGTATCTACATTGTCATATTTTTCAAATATAATGACATAATTTTTTATTTAGATATAATTCAAACAATATAAAATTCACTTTTTAAAAAAAGTGTGTTCTTTAAAATCACCACCATCTAATCCCAGAGCATTTTCAGTGTCCCAAAAGGAACTCCATCCCCATTAGCAGCCATGCTCACTTCCTCCTGAGCCCTAGCCCAGGCAAACACCACCCAGCCCTCTGTCTCTATGGGTGCACCTGTTCTGAACACTTACAAGAGGGAATCATACCATATGTCCCCTTTTGTGTCTGGCTTCTCTTACTTAACATTTTCAAGCTTCCTTCGTGTTGTAGCATGTGTCAAAACTTCCATTAAGGAGCGCCTGGGTGACTCAGTGGGTTAAAGCCTCTACCTTCGGCTCAGGTCATGATCTCAGCGTTCTGGGATCGAGCCCCGCATCGGGCTCTCTGCTCAGCAGGGAGCCTGTTTCCCCCTCTCTCTCTGCCTGCCTCTCTGCCTACTTGTGATCTCTCTCTCTGTTAAAAAACAAACAAACAAACAAACAAACAAAAAACTTCCATTAAATGCCAAATGATATTTCATTGTATGGATATAGTGCGTTTTGTTTATTCATTTATAAGTTGACAGATCTGCATTTGGTTATTATGGATAATGCTGCTGTGAACATTTGCAAACAAGTTTTTGTGTGAACAGACGATTTTCATTCTTTTGGATATACATCTACTAATAGGATTGTTGGACCATATGCTAACTCTATATTTTAACTTTTTGAGGTACAGTGAATTGTTTCTCAAAGTGGCTGCATTGCGGAAATTCCCATCACAGCAGTGTGTGTGTGTGTGTGTGTGTGTGTGTGTAGTGGAGCATTTTTACCACCTTGTCCTTGTCAACC